>NW_026526788.1:78926381-79526381 GCF_024362965.1 Panthera pardus
GTTGAAAGTACAGAAAATGGCAGTTCTCCAGATTATCCTCATTTGGAGGGTAGGAGTAAACAAATGGTCTCCATGGCAACGGTGAGATGTCTGGCTGCCCCCCCTGAGCTCTGGAGGCCAGCCCCGACCGAGGAAGGCGGCCACTCCCCATTCCTGAGTCATGACTCGAACTCGCAGCGCAAGGAGGAGCTGCCGGCCACAGGGGGGCCTCTTCTTAACCTCAGAAACTGGCTGCTGGGACAGCCCCGGATTCCTGGGCTCTGAGAAAGCCTCAGACAGAAGTGGGAGGACCCCGTGGAGGGGGGCAGCCCCACCTGCTCCCTCCCGCCCCCCCCCCCCCCCCCAGGAAGACAGGGGCTCTCCCAGAGGCCCAGCAGCATGCCTGGCTTAGCCTCGTCCTGTCCTGTCCTGTCCTGTCCGGGTGGATGCAGGTCACAGAAGGGGATGCAGGGAGGTGGGAGCAGCAGGCCACCGTCATGTCTTGACCAGGGAAGAAACGGGCTAAGCAGGTAATCAGGCTAAGCAGGGTTTAAGACGGGCTGGTTGGAGCGACTTGGCTGGGCTCAGGCCAGGGGCTGTCCCGGTTGTCTGGCACCTGGACCTGGTGGTGACCCATGAAGGAGGTGGTCTGGAGCAGGGGCTTGGATGGGGCTGGCTTGCATATGAAAGGCTCATTCACAAGGGGGATGTTTTGCCCTCTCTAGGAGAAAGCTGGCCCCGGGAGGGCCGAAGGACCCCCGAGAAGTCAAAGCATCATGAAATACAGAAATGAAAACCATGATTAGTACAGGGCTTGGGTGGCGAGGAACGGTCGGGATCAGGGGGCAGAGGCAGCAGGATGGGGGCTTCGGGAGGGTAGGGAAGAGGAGAGGAGTGAGAGAGTGGCTTGGGAAGGGGGAGGGAGTGGCTGTTTAGTCAAGGTGGCCCAAGGATGAGACTCCAAGAGAGGACCTGAAGGAGGCAGTGAAGGGGCGGAGGGAACCGCCGTGCAAGAGGCAGAGTGGGGAGGGCAGGGGAGGTGGGTTCCAGGGTTGGTGGGACGGGCAGCGGTGATCGGTGGGAGCTCAAAGATTTCGTCTACATGGACTGGCTACTGTGACTGAGGTGGGAGCCAGCGGGGGAGGGGGCCAGTGGGGGGAGGGACCCAGTGGAGGAGAGACCTAGCAGAGGAGAGGCCCAGCAGGAGAGTGACCCTGATGAGGAGGGGCCCAGTGGTGGAAGGACCCTGAGGGGGAGGGGCCCACTGATGGAGGGACCCTGAGGGGGAGGGGCCCAGGGGAGGAGGGGCCAGAGGGGGAGGGGCCCAGCGGGGGTAGGGCCCAGTAGGGGAAGTCCTAGAGGAGGAGGGGCCCCAGCAGGAGAGGGACCCTGAGGGGGAGGGGCCCAGCGGGGTAGGGCCCAGTAAGGGAGGCCCTAGAGGAGGAAGGGCCCAGCAGGAGAGGGACCCTGAGGGGGAGGGGCCCAGGGGAGGAGGGACCAGAGGGGGAGGGGCCCAGCGGAGTAGGGCCCAGTAGGGGAGGTCCTAGAGGAGGAGGGGCCCCAGCAGGAGAGGGACCCTGAGGGGGAGGGGCCCAGGGGAGGAGGGACCAGAGGGGGGAGGGGCCCAGCGGAGTAGGGGCCCAGTAGGGGAGGGTCCTAGAGGAGGAGGGGGCCCAGGCAGGAGAGGGACCCTGAGGGGGCGGGGGCCCAGCAGGAGAGGGACCCTGAGGGGGGCAGGGCCCAGGGGAGGAGGGACCCAGAGGGGGGAGGGGCCCAGAGGGGGAGGGGGCCAGAGGGGGAGGGGCCCAGCGGTGGTAGGGGCCCAGTAGGGGAGGTCCTAGAGGAGGAGGGGCCCAGCAGGAGAGGGACCCTGAGGGGGCGGGGCCCAGGGGGAGGAGGGACCAGAGGGGGAGGGCCCAGAGGAGGAGGGGGCCAGAGGAGGAGGGGCTAGAGGGGGGAGGACCCCAGCAGGGGAGGGCCCAGCGGGGCAGGGCCCAGTGGGGCAGGGTCAGACCCCAAGGGCTGGGAGGAGGGGGGATGCTCAGTTAGTGTGGAGATGTGGTGGCCCCACCTGGACACGCACCAGCCGAGGCCTGGGAGCCATCAGCATAGAGGTGGCGGTGTAGACCATGGACTGGGTAACGCAGTCACAGGAGAGGACAGCTAGCTAGGAGGACTGAGGACAGAGCGTGTCCCCCCTCCTCCCCCCCACCCCACCCCCCCCCGCCCCCAACATTTCAAGATCAGACAGAAGAGGCAGAGCCAGGAGGGAACTGCTCTGGAGGCCGGGGTCTGGGGTCTGGGGTCTCCCCAGTGAGAGCGTCTCAGGAGGAGGGGAGCAGGGCCTGGAGACAGTTGCCGACGGTCTTTAGGGATGAACGTCCCCAAGGGATTCGCTAGGGCACACTAACTTAGAACCGCTTTCAGTGAAATGTTAGTCACCCCCAAAAAAAGAATTCCATCCTCTCCTAAGCAGACCTGTATCACCAAAAGATGGTGCTGAATTATTATATGTAAAATCCTGTTAGTAAATATTTATGGCAATTTGTGTTCTCTGTTAAACAGGAACCTGCATCATGTCTTCCATTCTACCTCTTGGGCCCGCGATGTCTAACGTATTTATCATCGGCCCCTTTGCACGGGCGAGAAGGTGAAGGAGGCATTCCCGGGTGGGGTGACGGCCGTGAGGCCCCGTGCACCCAAGCGCTTGGCCCGGAGGCTCTGGGGGCGCCCTGGCGGGTCTTTGGCATGCTGCCATTGTGCCCACGCCATCTGGGGGAAGCCGGGTCACGAGTTCCAGCTTGGCCTCTCACACACAGGAAATGCGGTGGCCTGGGGAAGGGTGGAGGTCACAGCAGGAAGAGGTCACTGCCCTCAGTTCCTCTCCTAGGTGGCGCCCCATGGCTGTTGCAGTTCTGCATTGCTGGGGTGACGCTCCGATCTGTATCTGTCTGCCGCCCGAGGCCCCGGGTCCAGGCGGCAGGGACCGGGCCTGCTGTCCTGGGAACCTATCTCCAGGCATCCAGTCAGCGCTCTGTAAATACTTGGTGAAAGAAGCCAGTGAAGGAATCGGCGAATGAGCCAATTTGCAGCCCCCGCCCCAAAGTCTGGCCCAGTGCCTTGTGCAAAGTAGATGTTCTGAAAACATTTGCTAAAAAATTAAGTGTTGACTCTTTGCACACTTTCTAGCTGAAGTGTGTCCCTTGGGGCCTTTGGGACGGTGGGGCGGGGCCTCGGGGAGGGCAGCCCACTTCTCAGGACGCTGCTGGCCCCTGTAGGCGGCGGCCCCCAAGTCTTCCTCATCCTATAGGCGGGAGGCTTGGACCACTGTGCTGCCAGACCCCTGGCAGAACAAAGTCGTGTTTATTTCCTTGTGTTTTCCCTAGCAGCTCCACTCACCGTGCAGAGCCCTTGATGGATGGGTCTGCAGAAGCAAGCCTATGGCCCAGAAGGCCCAGACCCATCCCTGAGGGTCTTCAAAATGGGAGCTGAGGGGGTAGGGAAAGGAGTTTGGAGGCTGCAGGGCTCTGTGGGCGGCGGGGGTTGCAGATGGACACTGGAGCATCACAGTTAAAGGCATTGACTTTGAAGTTAACAGGTGAAAAAATCTGAGTCGCCATTCTCCTGTTTTCTGGGGACCGGAGTTGTGTGATCTCAGGCAGGTGTGCAGCCTCTGATCCCGTCTGTACTTTTGTAGACCGTTGTCTTAACTCTGACGCTCACTCATGAGGTTCACAGATGTGTGGATGTGGGGAAAGGCCAGTGGTGTCCCCCAAGAGTGACGAGGTGGCTGCATCTGCACTGAGGAACCCAGCCCAGCCGCCTGGAACTTGAACCCAGCACACCTGGCTCCAGCCCCAGGGCTTGCCCTCCATCCCTTCCATCCCTCTTGGCGGGGGCCGTTTGGGGGAGCGCAAGGCAGATCATCCCGTTTTGGTGGAAGAATGGTGAAGAATGGCTCAAGACTTGGGGGCGGGGAGCTGGACACTTTCCCACCTCGACTTCCTGGGCCTGGCCTTTCTCTGCGCCACTGGGTCCCCCGCCGTAATCTCACCCGCGTGGCTTGGGAAAACCATGAAACTCGGCGGGGGGCGGGGGCCGGATTCAGCCTTGAAACAGATCTACCTGCTTCTAGATCCCACTTTGAAGGGGCCTTTCAGAGCAGGCAGAGCACAGATGCAAGCCACAAAGCCTCATGCCCAGCGGCCCTCCCTGCTACCCCCCAAGCTGTGCCGCAAGTAAGGGGCCCCTCACGGTGGGGCAGGGGGCCCCCTTCGTATTCTCCCTCCGCGCCCCACCCACAGGGCGGCCAGCAAAACGCTGCCCAGCCATGGAGTGGACCAGTCTGGCTCCTTGTTTAGCCCTAAGCCCAACAGTGTAGGACATGGGAGCGGGCCTGCATCGGTGGGGGGGGGAGGGGGGATAGGCGGGCCTGAGTCCGTGGCAGGGAGGGGGGCGGGCCTGAGTCCGGTCTCCTGTGCCCCTGGCTGGTGGATGCAGCCACCCTCAGGAGGGGCAAACTGGTGTCCCTCGCAGGCCGGCTGCAGCTTCCCCGGGGCGCCACCGTTTCCACCTCGGTGTTCAGCCCTGGCCCGTGCGGGCTCTAGGGGAGCCATCTGCACAGCCCTAAGGAACCCTGGGCTGTCTGCAGTTTTCCACCCTTCTGCCAAGACCTGTGCTGGGAGCCCCGTCTGCAAAGGAGGAGGATGGAAGGCGGCCAGGGGGGTGGCCGGGGCTGGAGACAGGGTCCAGACTGCCCGGGCGGCGGGGCTTCAGGAGCAGGGACAGAGTAGAGGTTGTGGACTTGGGTCCAGCTTGGGGCCATGAGGCACGGCCGATGAAACCGAGGTTGGAAGTCAGCCTTCCCATGCCATCCCTGGAGCAGGAGTTCATGGAGGTCACTGGCCCCCAGAGGCTCTCTCAGGGACCAGAAACCACGCAAACTATTTTTGTGACTTTCAGAAGCAGCTCCCCTTGAAGCATGACTAACTAGGAAACAGCTGAACTTCAGAAACTCAAAACTGCCCATGCAGCTGATGTGGGTCTCCTAGGGAACCGAGAAAGTATAAAGAAAAAACAAAACTTGTCAGCGCTCAGAAATCACTTTTACCCAGAGATGGACAGACAGTCCCACCTGGGGTAGGGACGCCCCCTGGGCTCACTTGAAGAAACACACAAAAAGAATGACTTTGACTTTGGGAGAAAGGTGGGGCTTTGGCCCTGGCCTCACCCTGTCCCGAGCACCCCAGTCGCAGGGCCCTGCTGGACAGGGAGACACAGCGTCTCAGGACGGACGCGTTGGGAGGTCTGGTTCTCTGCTAGGCAGCCGCCTGCCCGCTCAGACCTGCTTGGGCCCCACAGGGCACAGCTGCAAGGGACAGGCCAAGGGCACCCACTCCCTTGACTGGCTGGCTGGACCACCCTCCTATGCGCAGCTGAATAATGACCCCTGAAGATGTCCATACCGTGGTCCCTGGAGCCTATAAATATGTCACCTTACACAGCAAAAAGGCCTTTGCAGACATGATCCTGAGATAGAAGATCCTGCATTATCCTGGGGGGGGGGGGGCGGGCAGAGTAATCACCAGAGTCTTTCTGAGGGGCGGGAGGGTGACAGAGAAGGGCAACATAACCACGGAAGCAGAGTCAGAGATTTGAAGGTGCTGCACCGAGGATGGAGGCCGGGGCCCGCGGGAAGGGGGCGGCCTCCAGGAGCTGGAAAAGGCCAGGAGGCAGATTCTCCCCTAGCGTTTCCAGAAGGAACAGAGCCCACACCTTGGCCGTGGCCCCATGGGGCTGATTTTGAATTTCCCGACCTCCAGAACTGCCAGATAATACACTTGTGTCGTTTTAAGGCCCGAAGTTTGGCATAATTTGCTCCGACAGCTGGAGGACAGTAATACAGCTCCCCCAGGGCCGCTGCTGCTCAGGCTGCGGGGGCCCACCAGCGGGCCTGCCCCCTCCCAGCTGCTCAGCCAGAGCCTTGCCCCGGGTTCTGGGAAGAGGTTCTCCCTACAAGTCTCCACAGGACCTGCCTCGCCCGCCTGCATGCAGAGTGGCTACCCACAGGGTGAGATCTCTGGAGATCAGGAAAACACCCGCCCACACCCAAGGCCTCCCCTCCTCCCTCCCTGTGGGCTGAGACCAGAAATTCCTCCGGAGCACTGCCTCTGCTTCTGTTCCACACAGGGGCATTTGGGAAGAGGTCATTCCAAAGGGAGGTTTACACGAAGATCTAGATGATCCGCGTCCTTGCGTTCCCCGCGAGCTGGTTCCCAAGCAGGGGTGGGAACAAAGCAGAGGGGGTTTCCGGAAAGGCTCCAGGACAGGGAATCAATCAATCCTGGAGACTCACCCGTCCATCCTGCCCCGTCGTGTCCCACCCGCCCCCTTTCTCCTCGCAGGCCGGATTTTCTCTGCTCAGCCACGCTGTTCCTGGCTCCCTCATCAAGAGATGGGCTCCTCCTCTTTCCAGGTCTGGACTCACTGGCCCCCTGCCTACAATGCACCACTATGGGGAGCAGTGCTGGAGAGGGACGCTCCCAGGGTGGTCTTTTCAGAACTAGGGGACCATGGCCCATGCTGGCCCCAGGCCTCCAGAACCGCAAACTTGAGACAACCCCATCTCCTCCCACAGGCTTGCCCATCCCAGTGCAGCCAAGGGACCCCTGAGTGGCCTAATGACAGTGACACACACCCAGCGAACACCAGGAGTCTCAAAATCACTGTCCCCCAGGGCCAGGCCTGGGCCCAGAAATGAAGGAAGCAGCCATGATGACAACAGTCTAGGATGCTCCCTTTCACTTTGGTTTTGGATGACAGGCTCGAGGACCGCTGTTTTGGAACAGCACCCCGTGCCGTCAACGGGAACCGGGCCCGAACAGGAGAAAGCAAAGCAGAGGCAACCGACATGCCCTCTGGAGAAAGGCCCCTTGAGAGAGACTGTCTGGATGGCACCGACTGGCACAGAAGGGCTGGGCCTGCCTGTGGTCACCCCACCCTTCAAATCCAAATGTCTGACGACCGCGTTAGGCTGGTCTACGGGCAGGGCCGGCCCTGGGACCCTGACTCACACCCACGGGAGGCCTCTGGTGGGGAGTCACCGATAACGTTGAAGCCCTTCCTCCTCTGACAGTCTCTCTCCCCGTCACCATATGCCGTAGGTCCCCTCACGCAGCGTGCACAGAAAGCACGCAGCTCAGACTCTGAACTACTTCTGAGATTCATTCGTGCACAGCAGACACCATGGAGAACTTAGCACGAGTGCTTGGGGGGGTGGGGTGAGGAACAGCATGCATGCCCAGGGACGGGTCACAGGGGTCCACGTTTAATTATGTTCAATATTAATAAAAATACAGCATAACTGGTTCACTTAACATACCTTCCACTACTAAGGGCGTACAATGGAGTACAATCCGATATACAGCTTTGGGGACACAAAGTAACTTCAATACCAGGTCATGAGAAATGCTCCGTTTCACTTTGGTTTTGGATGACAAGCCCCCAGGACCGCCGCTCGGAACGGCACCTGCACTGTCAACGGGAACCGGGCCTGAACGTGAGAAAGCAAAGGCAACAGACATGCCCTCTGGAGAGAGGCCCCTTGAGAGAGACTGTCCGGATGGCACAGATTGGCACGGAAGGGCTGGGCCTGCGTATATAAAAAGATTTGTATAATAAACCAAATAATATTGGAAATAATACCTCCAGTAATACTTCTGTAAGAAGCAGAATTACACTGCATGTTATTCACATGCATAGGAGCGTGTAGGAAAAATCCTGTGTTGTAATTATGGCTGGGGTGGGACAGCAAAACACGTACTGAAAACGACAAGGTAATTGGCAGGGAAATTCATCCACGGAAGGGCCGCGTCCAGAGCAGGGGCGCCTCATCAGCGGCACAACAGGAAGGGAACCCACTCAGAGAACCGACCCACACACGCGCACACAACACCCCCCACTGCGAATAAATACACACACACACGCTGAAAGTGAGATCTCCCCGCAGCTCCCTTGTGCTCCGGCCAGACTCCCTGCCGGCCGCGAGAGATGCGGGCGGGGGGGTTGCTGTCCCAGAAAGCGGGTCTTCAGCAGCAGAAACAGCTCGGCCGTGCCATGCGGACGGAAGGCCCTCCCCGCACCTCCCGGAGGGCTGTGCCTCCCACCTCTGATGGCATAGAGGTGACGGCTCCGGGGCTGGAGAGCTGAGCAAATCCTCACGTCTGCGCGTGACGGCCGGACACCTGCATGTTTGCGCTTCCTGACTCTGGTGTAGGGGACCCTGCCCGGAAGGTTCTGGTTCACCTTGCAAACACTCCGGTGCGAAGCTTCCCCGAGTTCGCACCCGGGGCTCCAGCCCCCTCTTCAGTCTCTCGCCATCACCTCCGAGAAACGACGAGACCGTGAGGCCATCCGTTGGTGGGCCAGGCGGTCGAGCGGCCCGGAAGGTCCCATGAAGAATCGCAGCACACCCACGTGTGGCTCGCGGTTTCTGCCTCGGGACACACGTGTCTTGTAGTTTGCGGAAACGGGGAGGGCCTCTGGCCACACGGGGCGGAGAATGTGGGCAAGGAGCTGCTTCCAGGGGGCGGGCAGAGCGACGGGGCCTGTCTGTGGCCACAGCTAGAAGTTCACACACCCTCCGGGTCTGACGACCTCGTGTGCGTGAGGAGGGTCCAGGACACCTAGATTTCCCACGGAGAGTTCAGTTCCTTGAAGTTGCTCAGTGTGGCATTAAAGCAGAAATTTCCCTTCTAATTATAAGCTGAGTTTGTATCCCGATTACAAACTCGCCCCAGGTTCTGGGAAGAGGTTACATGAGCTCTCGAGAAGCCCTCAAAAGTGGCAGAAAAGGAGCTACGGCTGGTGAAATGCAGGAATGGTTCGTCTGAAACATTCGTGTTCTGGTTAAACGTAAGTAACACCAGGACAGGACGGGAGGGGTCCGAGATGAATGTGCTCGGGCTTTTTGTTCTCTTTCGTAAAAGTGAAGTTAACAAGGTTCAGATCTGAAGAGAAGAAAGGGCGGACCTCGGAGTCAAAGAGAAAAAAGGAAAGCGTCTGTCTCCTCGCTCTGCCCAAATGAAGGTATTGGCCCGACCGGTGTTTCAGGACCGAACGGAAGCGTTAACTCGGACAGTGTCGTGGCGTGACCTCTAGCGTGATGGCGCGACCTCCGGCGTGGCGACGTGACCTCCAGTGCGCTCACTCGGATCCCACACTGTCAGCCCCCAGCCGCGCTTCCTTCCCGCCCCCCCACACCCCGCCTGGTGCCCCCCGCCCCCCCCCCCCCCACCCCCCCCGCCTGGACCCCGCGGCCCGGCCACTGTGCCGCAGGAGGGAACGGTTCCCAAGTGGAGTTTCCAATGGCCCGGGATGGCGGAGCCCCGTGAAGGGTCAGTTGCCAGGTTGTTTCACACCACAAACGGTTATACTAAACAGGTGCCTAGGAAGGGGAAGAAGAATCATCTTGGGGTTTTCTCCAGGCTGATGAGGAAGAGGGCCCCGCCCCCCAAAGAGAGATTTTTAAATCACGGTAACAGTGGAAACCGCAGGGGGACCCCGACCCTCAGGTCTTCTTCCAGGCGAACGCCTCGTCGGCGAGCACCTGGGCCAGCCTGGCGTTGAAGGGCCCGTAGAAGTCCTGCAGGATCTTTTGGGTGACCGGCCACATGGGGCCCAGGTTCCGGTCCTCGGGACGTCGCGCGTTGGACGCGGGGCTCTTTGTCATCAGGGTCTCTTGTTTCTCACCTAGGGGTCCTGGAACACAAAGAAAAGACTGTGAAGCAGGAGGTGCGGCAGGAAGGAGCTTCGCAAAACTCCCAGCCGTGCTTCGTGTTGGGCCAGGAGTTCCCCTCCCCTCAAGAGTGCTCGGTCCTCTGGCCAGACCCGTCCTGGTCCAGGAGTTGCTGAGGACGGAAAGTGGCAGCGTGCCATCGCGAAGGAGCAGGTGCTGTCCGGCCTGGGGCTGGACACCTGCCCGCAGAAGTGCAGCTGCGGCTCTGGGAGGCAGCCTCCCCTGAGCCTCACCTCCTCCCGGTCTCAGTGCCAAATACCCACAAAGGGCTGGCTCCCGTGGCCGTCAGCCTGTCCGTGGATAACTGTGCGAGCTGCCAGGCACAGTCCATGTGCTTAGATTTTCCTACTAACCAGCCTGCTGGAGTCCTGCCAGTGTCATTTCTGCTTCAGGCTGCTGATGCAAAGGGCCTGTGGCTGGGCCATATTTCACCCTGTGTGTTGTGCCGTATCGTGGCCGTGGGGGTGGTGGGGCAGGAAGGCCACCTGTGCCCAGAGACCCTATAAGCTGAACCTCCACCTGCACCAAGATCAGTGGGGAGAGGCCCGGGAACAAGCCAGCCACCTCTATCCCCAGCCCCCTGGACCATTAGTCCCTCACTGGCTTAACCGACCAGATCACCACTCAGGCCACTTTGTGCCAGGCCCTCGGGATCGGGCCAAAGTCCTGAGCCCTTACACAGAAAAACCATATTCCGGTGTCGCTGGGGTGCGTGCAGCAGAAGGAACAGAACTGGCCTCACTGTCCATCTCAGAGACTAAAGTCAAGCTCACCAACACAGCAGAGTCTACTAGGGACCCACTCCAAGGAAAATGGTTCTAGGCCTTCAGAGGAAAAAGCAATCACACTCCCTCCTACCACTATGACGAAAGGATTCTGAGGCCAGTGGAGGGTAAACAGATTTTAAGGAATATGCCATCAACAGAATTCCTAGGCCAGATCATTAGATGGGGCTGCAGGAGTGCTTGAGCTCTGGCAGTCCTTGGGTGCCCATCCACGTGGGCAGCCCTCTGTGCCCAGAGACCCACCCCTACAAGCCATCACCCTGGCCACTGGCAGTGGACTCTCCTAGAGGAAGGTGGCCACGTGGCCCTGACTCTAGGGGCCCCCCAAAACCTGAGAGCATGCCATGACCCGTCCACTCCCTCCTCCAAGCCTGTGGCCTCTGCAAGACCGTTCCGGCCATGCTCTGACATGTCGCCCAGCCCAAAGACTCAGCTCGCAGACCACTCCTTCCATGACCCCTTCCACCATTCCTCCTGGGACCCCGGAGGCACGTATACGAATCAACCGTCACTCTGCCAGTGCCTTGGCTATCGGTAGCTTCCTCCTCTCTTCCTCTGCTGGGCTAGAACCTCCCAGATGAGGGACCCCCTCCCCCCACCCCGGCACCAGGCCCCGCGCCTGAAAAGCACGTACCGAACCAGCCGCCCGGCCCGGCCCGGCCCGCCCGGTGCGCAGAGTCTGTCTGCGACTCAGAGAGCACCGCGGACAGCCAGTGTCCACAGAGCTCATGCCTGCTCCCGGGCCACCAGCGTGACATTCATACCAAGGTTGAGGAACTGGAAGACCCTGTGCATGGTGTACTTGACGTTGGAGGCGTGGTCTTCCAGGCGAAGGACGAGAAACTGTTCTTTATTAAACACGGTGAGCCAGTCCAGAAGGTACACAGCATACAGACCGACCTGGAGCCTCACCTAGAACCAAGGAGAAGGCGGGCATCACTTCGGGAGTAATTTCCCTAACGCTTTTCCAAACGTACGAGGCCTGAGTACAAACCAGCACCAAAAGAGTTGCCCGAGCAAACAACTGCCTTCAAAGGATGGATTTTATTTTATTTTTTTTAATGTTTATTTGTTTTTGAGAGACAGAACGTGAGCAGGGGAGGGACCGGGGGGGGGGGCGAGACACGGAATCTGAAGCAGGCTCCAGGCTCCAAGCTGTCGGCATGGAGCCCAACACGGGGCTCGAACCCACCACCCGTGAGATCATGACCCGAGCCAAAGTCAGACGCTCAACCGACTGAGCCACCCAGGCGCCCCTGTTTTTTAATTTTTTTAAACATTTATTCATTTTGGAGAGACAGGGACAGAGTGCAAGCAGGGGAGGGGCAGAGAGAGAGGGAGACACAATCTGAAGCAGCCTCCAGGCTCCAAGCTGTCAGCACAGAGCCCGATGCGGGCTCGAACTCACGAACCACAAGATCATGACCTGAGGCTAAAGTCAGACGCTTCACGGACTGAGCCACCCAGGCGCCCCCAAAGGATAGATTTTAAACGCCATGCTTTCTTGAGTCTTCAGGAAGGGTTCTGAGCTCCTCACACACTTCTGTGTGTGACCTACTTAAGGTCACAGTTAATTCTCATGACAACCCTGGAGGTGGCTCCGCAACACGTTCCAGTAGAGACTCAGGTGAAGGAAGAGGTCAAGGCTGTACCCGTGAACAGCGCAAACGTTCTTTGCACGATACCCTGGCTGTTTCTGCTCCTACACCCAGCACACGACAGCCACGAAAACCACGTTCAACACCTCAGAAACAAGCCAGGTGAGTGAACCGCCCCGTGCCTGGTGCCACCTGGGCGTCCGTGACCAGGGGGCCGTGTGTACATCCAAAGAAAGCAGTGTCACGCACAGCCACTCCTTCCCACCTCCACGCCCGGGGTGACGTCCTCCCGCGCCTTCTCTCACGCCAGGCTGCAAGCTTGCGCGGTGAATTCACCTTACCCAAAGGAAGTCTGGCCTCTGGCCTCGGCTCCTGGGAGGTGACCTCTAGGCCACCTGGGATGATCTGCCTGATAAGTGGCTTGGCTGGCCTGGGGCATCTGGCCACCGGAGAGTAAACAGTGAGACTGACTGACAGGGGATCGGTCTGGCCTGCAGCAGGGACTGGACGGTAAAGGCCAGCCAGGCGGATGGCATGTGACTGAGTCCCAGTAAATACTCCGGGCACCACAGGCTCGGGTGGGCGTCCCCGAATGGCAATGCTGTGTGTGGCCACATGTGCTCCTTCCCTGGGTGGGAGTGGGGGGGAGGGGGGTGCGGTTCAGTGGGTGTCCCTTCTCTGCTGGAAGCATGGTCTTCAGTGAGTCCTGCGATTCCTTCCGGGGAGCTACTGAACCCAAAGTGGTTTGGGGGACCCCCTGCCTTACAAACATGTCAGAAACGAGAGTGGCCGTGGGACGTTCCCTCTGACTTCACAGCTGCTGCTCAGCTCTTCAAAGCTTCGGGAAAACACCAGAGCTCTCCCCTTCCGCCCGCAGCCCCTTTCTCCTGGGCCCCCCGCCCTCCCCCAAGTCCTGGGGACCCAGCCCCATTTCCGGTCTGCC
This sequence comes from Panthera pardus, assembly GCF_024362965.1. Classification (NCBI taxonomy): domain Eukaryota; kingdom Metazoa; phylum Chordata; class Mammalia; order Carnivora; family Felidae; genus Panthera; species Panthera pardus. The sequence continues at coordinate 78,939,483 of NW_026526788.1, forward strand.
GCTCTGCCTCTGCGACCTTCCCATGTTTCCACCTGCTGCCTCTGCCTAGCTCCACGCCAGCCCCTCCGGTCAGACCCAGTTGTCACAGCCTCCTAACCGGTGCTCCCGTCTGGTCTCCCGAGCACCCACCCCTGGCCCGTCACCAGTGCGAGCTGCCCCACCTGCTGGCCTGGCCCCTCGGGCCCCACTCCCAGCCTGCCTGCCCTCCGAGCGTGGGGAGCCCTTGGTCTGGCTTGCGCTCGGCCCCCAGGCGCCCCCTCCCAGCCTCAGCCGCTCAGCTGCGTAGACAGACGCTCTCCCTTCAGGGTCCCTCTCTCCCTCCCAGCCCGACCTGGGGCTCCTCCAGCCTGCCGGGCTCCGGTGTTCCTCGGGCGACGTGCCGGACACGGTGGTGGCAGGGCGGTGAAACGTTTGACAAAATACGTACAGAAGCCGACTAGTCTCATCTCTCGCTAGTCTTTTCCCACTTCCTTCTTTTTCTAATCAGGTAGGAGGATGCGGAGGAAGATAAACAGTGAGAAGCGATAAGCGGTCTCCAGAATTCATTAGCTGCCTCCTGTCCCCCTGGGGTTGTTGCTGCCTCACGCGCCGGCCCCTAAAGAAGACCCCCCGAGCTGGACCAAAGCCGGAGAGAGAACGAGTACGTGCCAGCCTCAGAAATCACGCGTGCGGCACCCCTAACACAAGCAGACCGTAACGAGCGTGCCTTCTGGAGTCATTGGCCTCACAGAGCAGGTCAAGTCTCTGTCGGGCTCGCTGGCCGGGCCCTCCCAGGGAGGGCCAGCCTCACGAGGGTGATCTTCCGGAGAACCTGCCTGTGCAGCTTGAGAACTTTCTAGAAGGACAGAAGCTGGTGTTTGTGGTGGGGATGGGGGGGGGGGGGGCATGATACAGCAGCCGGAACGCATTCCTGACCTGGCCACAGGTGACAGACTATTTCTCTGAAAGCCTGTCGGCTCCCTCCGTGGGCAGAACCCCCCAGCACAAAGACCCGCGGGCTGAAGCCTCCTGCAGCAAGGCCTTCCTTCGCGGGAAGGGACGGTCCTGGCGGGGGGGGGGGGGGGGGGGCGGCGGCAGGGCAGGGAACAAACCCCGCGGGGCTCTGCAGGCCACAGGAGGCGAGGAGGCTCCCCTGAACACCTCCCCTTCTGGCCAGCCCTGGTCCCCCTTCTTCCTCCCCCTCCCTCCCCCCCTCCCCACTCCAGGAAAGCTCCGGTCACCCTGAGTGACGCCTCCCGGTGCACGCAGCATCGTTACCACAACCGTGCGCCATCGACACAAACCCAAGACGGGCCCACTTGGAGCGGTGTTTCTTCACCTTTCCCGGCAGAGGCCGGAGGATCCAAACGGCGCGAAGATAAAAACGGCATTTAGGGGAAGTGTCTGATAGATGTAAAATTACAAGACAGCAGAGCTGAGAGAAGCCTTTGAGGTTATCTGCCGCGGCCAACTCTTGCTGGAAAAATGGAAGCCCAGGGAGGGGTGGGGGCCTGCCCGCGGTCAGCTGGGGGGGCACCCAGCGGCACCCTGAGCTGACACCGGGTCCCCGCCACCGGGGCTTTTCCTGCCACACAGGGAAAGAGCCCGGGAGGGGTGGGTGCGGGGCTCCTTCCAGACAGGCTCCATGCCGAGACTCTCGGTTCCCGATTAGGGGTTTAGGTGAAACACCCTACACAGCCTACCCGGTATCCGCTAGTCTCAAAAACTCCCCATTCATTCATTCATTCATTCTGCAAACAGCCGAGTGCATGCTACATGCAGGTACCCCCCTAGGCAATGGAGACGTGTGGCTATGTAAGAGACGTGGCCCCCGGCCTCACGGAGCCTGGAACCTCGTGGGGGACACAGAGCCGAGCTGCTGAAGAAACAACCTGCAGCCACCAGTTGTGATCCATGCTGCAGGGAAACAACTGGGGTGGAGAGAGAAAACGGAGGTCAGTAAGACCCACAGGATAAGAAACCCAGGGGAAGCACGTTCCAGGGAAAGGGGCTGGAACCGGTCTCTCCAATCCGCCTGGAAGGTGCTAGACAGACTGATGGGCCCACCCCCCCAGCTGCTGTCTTCTGTGGGCCGGGGCTGAGCCTGAGGGTCCCACTGCTGACAAGATCCCCGCGGATGCTGACGCTGCCGGAACCCTGCTTCGCGAACCCCCGATCCGAGGCCAGAGGCTGTTAGGTCCTCTAACAGGAGAGAGTGTGGCTGCAGAGAGCAGTGACAGAGAGGGGGTGGCTGGGAGGAGGTGGAGAAGGAGGCGGGGGCCGGCTGGTGCACTCCAGTGCTGCTGGAAGGCAGGGGATGTCTCAGGAAGGGTGGCACCAGGGTCCGCCGATGTTTGAAAAAGCTCTCCCTCCCTGCGCTGTGGCTGAGCTGGGACTCACAGCTGGAGGGAGATTTGCGTCCCTCACCCCAGAATTGAAGGTTCGTGCCCAAGAGGAGGGTTTCCAACTGCTCCTCGCTGCCTGGCTCTTCCCGGTGAGCAAGGGGCTGAAGGGTCACGGCCAGTCTGCCGTCTGTGACGCCCCCCACCCCGTCCTGTCGACCGATCCTGCCCCCGGACACCTCTCTCTGACCTAAGGTGTCGGCTCAGCCACCACCTCGCCATCCTCAGCAGAACATGAGATCGAGTGAAAAAGCCAGTTCAAACCTGTGCTCTTAGGAGCTAGCCAGGGAAAGGAGGGAATGCCATGAGTCCGAAAGGCCACAGGACCCGGGATGAACCCTAGGCCTGTTACCCACTCTATGTCTCTGGATGTGAGAGTCCATGTCTGTGAGCCTCAGTGTCCTCATCTGTAAAATGGGCATGGGATTCAGGGCAGCACGGACGACAGAACATGAAGAGCTCAAGACTGTGCCTGGCGCAGAATCAGCGGCGAACAAAGCTCGGATCCCATCGTCCCTCGCTCACTGGCAAAGGCTTGTGATCAGGAAGAATTTCCAGCACACCCCAAAGTGGAGGCCCATGACGACTCCTGTGTACTGATCACCCGGTGTCTGTCATGTTTCAGGGTTCCCAGCTGGAGGCCAACAGGGCAGCGGAGGGGTCTTGTCTGTGGGACACAGTGGCTGTGGAAATCTCGCCTCCTAGAAACCTATTCAAAGGCAGGTGAGACCTGCATCCGGCCAGCTCTGTCCCCGTGGCCCTGACTGTGCCGAGGCGCTGGCCCGGCGAGCTCCGGGCGGTGCAGCGGGCCCCGGGCTCAGACTGCACGTGTACATCAGACACTCTCCTGGGACAGAAACACGACGTGAAGCCACTGAAATGCCACTGAAATAAGCCTCACAGTCAGGAGCTCTGCCCGGCCCTGCCTCGCCCTGCCCTTTTCCAAATCCAGCCAGCTTGGGGCGCTCCCTTGTAGAAGGGCCCCGAAGCAAAGCCCTCGCCTATCCCTCCCTTTTGGAGCACCTGCCACATAACCTCTTGAAGAGAGAACTCAGTAGTAACACGGCCTGGAAGAGGACGGTTCCAGCACCTTCTCTGAACCACACCAGCTGGACGCATCACCTCAACTCTCCCTGTTCTGCCTCCCGCCCCCTCCCTCTCCCTTCCAGGTCACCCCAGGGCGGTGCTTCTTCCGGCACTGAGCACGGTGCTGAGCACAGAGTCGGCACCCACTGTATGCCCTTGGAGACGAATCAAGTCTCAGCTGTGAATGAGGCCAGTCCCCAAACCACGCCACACCTAGGAAGTTTCAAGAAACATCTCCAGGTAGTGGCTCTTCTCTCCTGCAGGCCCTGCACAGATGACCCTCACGGTCATGAACAATCATACTAAAAAGCAACAGCTAAGAACCAGAGCCATTTTGAAGCAAATGCTGCACTCAGCCTGCCGGCCGGCAAACACGTGGCTTCCCCATCATCCCACCGCTTGATCCGATCCAGTCCAACCCCTGTCCACGTCCTTTTTCTAGTCCTCCTAATTGTTTCTAGAAACTTCCACCGTCTCCTACCCTGACTCAGCCCCCAGTTCTCTTACAGAAACCCCATCCCACCCCCACCCTGGCCTCCCCGTCTCTGGGAGACACCCCGCCAGCCCTGGGCACCACACATCAGGCATCTTTCTGAAACACAGATTTGCTACGACTGTTAAACCCTCCCTGGGGACCCGTGTCAGGCCAGACTTCCAAGGCTCACACCCACCTCTTACCGTCGCCCCACCACCCACGCAACCATGTGCTGTGCCCAGCTGTAGCAAACGCTCTCCGTGCTTAACTCTTCGGCCTCTGCCCGAGCTGCTCCCTGCACCTGGACAGATCACCACCTCCACGTCCCCAGCCCGTCATCCTTCAGGCCTCGGCACAAACACTGCCTTTCCTAGACGTTCCCCTGGTGCCTCGTGTTCAGGTGGCCTCTGCTGGGAGCCAGGGCTCCTGCCCCAGCTGCTAGGTCACTCTCCCTGCCAGGACTGGGACAGCCCGGGGGCACGAGGACCAGGCCTGTCCTGTCACGGCTGCCCTCCCATGCACAGACACGGTCAAATGACGAATGCATGTGCAGGGAGGCAGAACACGCTGCCCCGAAATATACCACTTTGGCATGAGGATTATTTTGAGCCCAAGGCAACTGAGAAGAAACACAAACATAAGAAAAGCTCTCCGCCCTCACCCTATTTGCCTCCAAGCCGTACATAAATTTGTCAGGGTGCCCTTCCTCCCCTCTCCACCAGGACGGACCAAATTAATCACTGGAGACAACCCTAGACCTTTATCAGCCTTAAGACAGCATCAGAGGATGTGACATAACAAACCTCGATGAAACTAGCCCTTATCAGCCATTAGCTCCCCCATACGTTTACCTGCCTTCCCACGATTTGCTGCCCTAGAAACTCAAAGTCCTCTTGCTTTGTCCGGTCACCTCTCTACAAATGTCCTTTTCTCCTGTTGGGACGTTACACAAGCCTGAGTTCTAACCGTCCCTCTGAGCTACTCATCACGCACGGGTGCAACACACCTGTTAATAAACTTGCAGTTTTTCTCCCTCTTGTTAATTTGTCTTTTGTCGGTCTAATTCACAGGGCCCGGACCGGCAACTCTAAGATGGCTGCAGGACAAGGGTTCTTCATTTCTCCCCTACGCACAAAGGGACTATCACTCTGACCTTTACAACAGCCTGGAACGGCAGTCTTATTACCCGATTTGAGGACGAAGCAATGGCGTCTCAGAGAAGCTAAAACGACTGTCCAGAGTCACACAGCTTAGTAAACGCCCCAGCTGGGAAGCGAACCCACACCTCTGTCTGGCTCCAAAAGCCATTCCCCCACCCTGTGCCGCTGGGCAGATTCTAGGTTTATCTGTGCCCCTGTCCGCATCTTCTCTGACACACTGAAAACTCCAGCCTCAATCCAACCCGCTGCCTCTGCGCATCCTGCCGGAACCAGGACCCTGCGTTCCAGATACGACGGCCTTGAGAACAAGGAAGAGGGAGGGAAACCTCTTGACCCTGAGCACCCCACGCCCAGAGGGTTCCCAGCCTCCACCTCGAGCACATCGGTCTGTGCCGTCCCACATGCTGCGCTCCGCAGAGCAGCGGTGAACCACGCCCCGGGACAGGGGCAGCACCAGCTTCACTGTGTTAGGCTCTCCGGCAGCACCAATCTGCTGAAAAGGCAGGCAACCCAGGGTGCTATGCGGTAGAAAACCACCCCCAGCTGAAGGGTGCTGAATTCACCACCAACAGCTTCTTCTGCATAAAGAGAAAAAAAGGCAAGAAATGTACAGCCACATTCCTGAAGGCAAGTAAGAGAAAAGCAAAAGAGAGATCAACGGGAGATAGTTTCCCATTTAGGCCCTGTCGCAGGAACACTGAAAGTCACCGGTGGGTGATTCGTTAAACCACCAAAACAATCCGCCATCGATCAGGGAACGATGCTTAAGACGATTCGAGAGCTGGGTCCCCGCGTCTGCCAATCCTAATTGCAGGGTGGGTTTTTGGAGCCTCACTGAATGGCAGTCTCCCTAAATGTGCCCTCATTCTCTGCAGGGGGAGGAGAGAGCATTGCAATGGGGAGATGAGCAGGGAAGAGAGCCTGGTGCCAGCCGAAAGGGCCCAGCCTTTCTATACAATTTTTATGTCCGTGCGTATTTGTTTGTGCACTAGCCACCACTGCTCAGAGGCATGGGGAGAGGCGTTTGCACATTAAAATGCTTCTCTGCGTTTATATGCTAAAATCCCATCCACCATGCCACCTGCATAATAACCACCAAGTGGCCTGCTCTGTAAGGGGGCCGGCTTCCGGGATACGCACAGGCATGGCATTGTTGAGGGTGTTGTTGTAGACGCAGGCACGCAGGGAATAATCGAGCATGCAATTCTCAAACAGCTGCACAGCTTCGGTCACTTTCTCATGGAAGTCATCAGCAGATTTATTCGAACTTGCAAAGTAGAGATAGTCGGAGTACAACCTGTGAATAAAATAAACGGAGACTTTTACCACCCGGGACCGTGGAATCACGCGACGTGGGTGACGATGGAAATCGACGTGCAATGACGTTACCTCGTCTCATTCATTAGGACCCTGCCATTTCTCTTGGTTCCCCTGCAGATGAGCCCCCTCCCTGCTTCCTCCCACACCTCCCCACCCCTCACCGGGCCACCCACGCTCTCCTGGATTCGGACATGTCTACACTGGCCCCCCGACCAACCACCGGTACTTCTTAAATCCTATCCAGCCACTTCAGCACGCAGCTGTTTTCACTGGAACGGTGAGCTTAGAAACACCAGATTGTGAAAACTGTACGACAGCGAAGACAGGCCACGAAAATGTTATGCTCCTTCCGGTGTCTCTCTCCTCCATCAGAGGCAACAATAACCAGAACAGCTGTTGCTCCTACAATCTGATAGTTTCTCATGAGATTCCTGGCCCATTCCACAGACGTTCCAAACATTAAAAAACAACAACAACAACAAATTATGAAACGTATCTTTCTAGATTGGTACGGACCTATTTTTTAACACAACATAAAAACACCCCTACATCTGCGTGCAGTCACCCTGTAAACCTGTTCACACGGACCCCACCGCATGTATGTGGCCATGTTTTCCTTCGAGAACTGACGGTGTCACTCCTGGACCCAATTTCCCCGGGCTCCCCTAAACCTTCCCAACTGGGCCTCAGCTTGTAGACTTCCACGTCCACCTCTGCACTGCCCAAGTGCGCAGGAATCCTGCCAGGTTCAGCCAGAATCCCCCGCCCTGCGATATCTGATCACCCTCAATATTTGGCGGGCTCCTGGTCCCCCACCATCTCCCAGGGGATGTCTCATCGCCCCATTGTGCCTTCAGCAGGAATCCTGCTAGGTCGATTTAGCCAGAACCCAGACCGACCTTAGCCCGGTGTGTCCTCTTAGTAATTTCCAACCCATGGACCCCCACTACTCCTTGGCTGTGAGTCCCCACTTTTCCTTGCTGGATCTGGAATTGAGGCCAGTCTTCGTGCCCTACACAAAACCCCACGCAGTGTCCTGACACCCACTGGAGTGGGTCCTGAGTGAAACCTGCCTTACCAGCCTTGACCAAGCTCCAGGATAAGGGTTTGCGTGCTCCTTCATTTCTCTCTTCCTCCCTCCCTCTTTCCCTCCTTCCTTCCTTCGTTTCTTCCCTCCCTCCTTCCTTCCTTCCCCTCTCTCTTCCTTCCTTCCCTCCTGCCCTCCATCCTTTCTTCCCTCCCTCTTTCCTTCCTTCCTTCCACTTTCTTCCCTCCCTCCCTCCTTCCTTCCCCTCTCTTCCTTCCTTCCTTCCCTCCTGCCCTCCATCCTTTCTTCCCTCCCTCTTTCCTTCCTTCCTTCCTTCCTTCCTCTTTCTTCCCTCCCTCCCTTCTTCCTTCCTTCCCCTCACTCCTCCTTCCTTCCCCTCACTCTTCCTTCCTTCCCCTCACTCTTCCTTCCTTCCTTCCCTCCCTCCCTTCCTTCCTCTTTCTGTCTTTCTTCCTTTCAATAAATCCTCTGTGAATATATTTTACCAGACTCTCAGCATTACAGATAGATTTTGTTAAGCAAGGGCTACTTGTTTTCTTAAATGAGACAGACAAACAATAAGAAAGGGTGAATTATGACAACAGTATCATGAACACGGCTCTCACTCAAGCCCTCCTGCCCAGTTTCTCCGGGGGTCCAACCTGTGAGTCCTGCTCCCCAGAGGTGACCTCTCTTATCAGGGGCTGAAAGAGCCTTCCAGAAATTTTCTGTGCCCACTCAAGCAGGTAGGGGCATATTTTCTATTTTCACAACCATGGATGGTACCAGATCAGATCCGGTGGAATCAGATCACGTGCCTGTCGTCGCGGCACACCGCCCACCTCCCGGTTGGGGGGTGGGGGGCTCTGAGCACCCACGAGCGCAGGGGCGACGGGGGACTGCACCCTAACATAAACGTCATCCCACTGCCACCCAGGAACTTTTTTCTTTGCCGCAACTTCTGAGCTGTGAGTTCCCACACCTTTTCCAGCTTTCCGCTTGCAAAGTCTTCATCTTCTTTTGTGTTTCGGAGATCCCTTCTTCATTCCTGCCTGGTGCCTTTCCAACGCCCACCCCCCAAGCGACCTCCCTGCTTCACCCTTCACTCGCACACCGCCCCCCCACCCCGCCTGTGGGGAAGCGGGGCTGACACGGGTCGGCCCCCTGGCTCCACGGACTCACGTTCTCTCTCCCGTTAACGCCTTACTTTCCACCCTCCAACCTCTCTGACGTGGCTTCCCTCATTCCAGCAAGGGTGAGGGCGACTCAGTGAATCTGACAAGGACACGTGTCCTGCCAACGCACACCCCCACCCCGCGCCGCGCCCCTGACACCCACACTCAACCACGCCCACCGGGGCGGAAACCACAGGGCCCCCGTTGCAGGGGCCAGCCGCAAACGCTCCCCTCCCCCCCGGCACCCCTCCCCTCTAACTGCAGTCAAGGTTGGATGCACATGTGTTGACCGCAGGAGCATGGCTTCTTGGGGACCAGCTCTCCTCGGGCACTGGGCACGGTGCCCGCGACAGGGCCCGTTAGAATTCATCCACAGCCAGTGTCCACAGAGGACACCTCTGAGAAGTCCTGAGATGACTGGGATCTGCCCACCGATTGCCTGGCGTCTGCACACACTCTGCAAAGGGAGAGTTTTGTAGACCTCGGCCTGCTCGCTCCAACTCTCCAGAAGGCCCTGTTTCCAGACGAGTCATTAGAGGTGCTCAGGGACTAGTGAGTACATTGTCCCCCAGATCTGTGCCCACCCGAGCACATTTCCCAGGATGACACTCCATCTGCCGGTCACAGCGTCCCCAACAGCAGCTGTTGGTCGCGGCACCCGTCCCTGCAGGCCAGTCGTAGTATCACCCAGAGGCTGATGGGTAAGTGTCTACATCGGATTTGCGTGGACCTCAAAGAGCAGTCGACCTGTACGTGCCAACGCGTTCCCTGTGGCAACGGGTCTGGTGGGGGTGTCCTTCCTGGCTCACACACTTATCGGTCCTGCCGTATCACGGCCCAGCCCAAGAAACCACGTCCGTGGAAAGTAACAGACGCCTTTCAGACTCTCATCAAAATCTGTATATAATGGGAAATCCGAATTCCAGAGTTCCTACCATGGACTCCTACAGGACTATCCAAGTCCTTTGGTGGAGCTGGAATTCTATCACATAAATTACTGTCTACAAACCCAACCACTGGGTCAAGCTTTCCATACTGAGAATTGATTCTGTGGTAGTACCATTCCTTGTAGACACTTTGGCTCATAAATAAAACAAGAGTCCAGGGGCGCCTGGGGGGCTCCGTCGGGTTGAGCGTCCGACTTCGGCTCAGGTCATGATCTCACGGTTCGTGAGTTCAAGCCCCGCACTGGGCTCTGTGCTGGCAGCTCAGAGCCTGGAGCCCGCTTTGAATTCTGTGTCTCCCTCTCTCTCTGCTCCTCCCCCGCTCATGATCTGTCTCTCTCTCTCTCTCTCTCTCTCTCTCCTTCAAACAAACAAACAAAACCATTAAAAATAAATAAGTAAAACAAGAGTCCCTACACCTGGCTCAATTTTAAACACAAAGTAACTTCATGAAGAATCTGCTGATTCCACAACAACTCTTTAGAGATCAAGAAGTAATCCCAGGGCATAAACTGGGACCTGTCCGAGGTGCCAACCAGGCCAGCCCAGCCCTGCTACAGGGCGGGGGCAGGGGACGGTGAGGGAGGAGAGGACGACTGATCTTCATCTGTTTGAGGGGAGGTGAAATGAACTCAGGACCCCATCTTCTGTGACTCAAGTTCACAGCCGGGCCGGGCCCACTTCCTCAGCAGAGTCTCTAGAGGGGATGTCTCTGGCCCCTCAGTCCCCCCGGGAACCTGGACCTGCCCACAGAATGTGCCCGGGGGCTCTGGGATCCCCTCGAGCCCACACGCTTGCCGGGAGGCGTACGAGTAACAATACGTCTCTCACACTCCACTTTGTCACAAACAGCTGAGCAGAGACTTTACTCATCACAGTGAATGGCCACCTCTCCTGTCTGGATTCTACAGATCCTCCCAAAATGTGTCCCCAGCACCTATGAATGGGATCTTATTTGGAAACAGGGTCTTTGCAGATGAAATTATGTCGAATGAAGATCTTGAGATGAGAGCATCCTGGATGGAGGGTGGGTTGTAAATCCAATGACTGGTGTCCTTACAAAGGCGACAGAGACACGGGGGGAGAAGGCCACGTGAAGACACGGGGGGAGGCTGGAGGGATACTGCCGCAAGCCAGGGACCAGCAAGAGCTGTCAACCACCAGCAGCAGCTGGACACAGGCCTGGAACAGCCCCTCCCTCAGAACTCCCAGAAGGAACCCACCCTGGTGGCATCCAGGAGTGTAGACTTCTAGCCTTCTGAACTGCCAGAGGATAAATTTGCATCGCATTAAGCCCCCAGGTTTGTGGTAATTTGTTGCAACAGCCCCAGGAGACGCATGCAGGTTCTACCCCCCAGTTCCCAGGAAGACTGAGGAGTTTTCTGCCTACACCTCTCTCCTACCCTGAGACCGCGGGAGAGTCCTGAGTGTACAGATGGATGAGAGTCACACGGTTCGCTTCCCTACAGAGATGTAAGCAAGAAGGCAAAGGAAAAGCATGAGCTCTAACTTTCAGGGAGCCCTATCTGGATCCCCCGAAGAATCAGGCTCGTGCTTCCTAAGAATGTCAGCAATAATCAATGCTATGATTTCCCCCACAGCTACTCTCTGGGGGAAAAGGGCCAGGCAGTGACCATGCACGAGTGAAAGCCACTTGGATGGGTTAAAGCCATTCAGAAAATGTTGAGAAGGGCAGCAAATGTAGCAAGACTAAGTATCCAAGGGCTGGAGCGGACATTCTCATGTAACAATAGATAAACCGAAACATCCACGTTTTGGTCTTTAAAATCAACTGTACAAGGGGCACCTGGGTGGCTAAGTCAGTGACTCGACCGACTTCCGCCTAGGTCATGACCTCACCATTCCCGAGTTCAAGCCCTGCATTGGGCTCTGCGCTGACAGCTCAGAGCCTGCAGCCTGTTTCAGATTCTCTGTCTTCCTCTCTCTCGGCCCCTCCCCTGCTAGTGCTCTGTCTCTCTGTCTCCCTCTCTCTCTCTCAAAAATAAGTAAACATTAAAAAAATTTTTAAAATAACTGTACAATGATGAAGCAGGGGAGAGAGGCCAACAGGGTAAACACACAATAGGTTTAGCTGACATAAACTCATAATGAATCATCACAGAATTGCATGGACACTGATGCAAACCATAGGATGCATTAATAAAGGTATGGCATTAAAAATGTGGGAGGGTGTCACTCTGCACCACCCTGGCCAGTTGGGATCCCAAAGGATGCTTGCTTTCAGGGCTGGGTGCCAAACGGTGAGGGGGAAGGAGCTGTTCCATCTGAAGAAGCAAGACTTAGCAGGAAGGACAACAGCTTCAATGGCTGAAAGGCCGTCCAGAGCGGGAAGGAAACCTGAACTACGCTCCTGGAGGGAAGACTGCCCAGGGGGTAGAAGGTTCAGGAACCAGCTTGAGACAAGGGGGAGGTCTCCAGCTGGGGCAGTCCAGCAGGAAGCGAGTGGCCCCAGCAGCAGGAACAGTCACGGCTGGCGGGGCTGAGGGCTCCCCGGCTGAGAGCCAGCTGCCCCGACACCCAGCCAGCCCCCTTGCATTGTAGGGGCCGCCAAGCCCCCTTCTGCTGAACCATCTAATTTTCTTACTCTTAAACCATCCCAAACAGATGGGTGTTACATTTGGCCAGGACCGTTTCCAACAGCAATTCCAAATATAAGTCCAAATACATTCCAGGCCTTCTGTGCTGTGGTTATTTTAGAAGGCTGCTGGGGCGGCCCCGTGACAGGGGGCCGGCTCTCCTGGAAGTGCGCTCGGCTCCTGCCTGTGTGGTGCGGGGGTCCCGGGACCCAGCACGGCCGCGAGGGGGAGTGGGAGAGAATGTATGCGTGGGGGGTGGCTCCCCGAACCTAGTGCCTCTGGAAGGGACTACATCTCTCCCTCTCGTGGGGACAGAGGAATGGCCACCAAGGCCATGGAAAACCGGGACGGTTATGCCCAGGCCAATGCTGGATTCCTTCAACGACACTGAGCAGAGGTGGGTGGACGGATTGGCACAAAAACAGGGGCAGCCACTACTCCGTGGGCCGCTCCCACAGGCCGGGCTCGCGGGTGCTGTGGGTGTCAGCTCCCACGGTCCTCACGGCTTCCATCCCTGACGCGGCTGCCCTCAGCAGGCCCTGTGCCACGCACTGCACACGTTTTCTCATCCCGCGTTCACAACCTGTCTCCCCGAGCCCCCCCTCCCCGCCTGAGCCACGGGCAGAGCATCGTCACCCTATCTTACGAGGAGAAGGCTGGCCTTCGGAGAGGTCACACGGCCCCAGGGCCTTTGCGGCTGGGGCCCAAACGAACCCAGGTCTGCCTGGGCCCAGACAGAGCCCCCTGATCCCACAGGCCTCGGCCCATGGCCCGAGTTTAGAAGCCAATCAACCGGGGCGGGGGGAGGGCCAGCCATCGGAGCCAATGGGTTCTGGGGTCTGTTTTGACGTTTGTGTTGTTTTAGGTGCCCAGTGACTGCAAAGCAGGAGTCAATTCTGTTACAGAACTACTCAAGCTCCTGGAAACAGAAAAGCAATTGTGACGTGTAACACAGCACCCAACACACACTCAGGACCAAGATGAGCATCGCTGTGACCATCGGGAAAAGCGAGTTTACGGAGCGTCGCCTTGGGCATCATTCGGCAGCAACGACAAACAGGTGTTCAGGTGTTCGTTACGATGTCAGAGCTCGGGGCGCCTGGGCGGCTCGGTCAGTTGAGCGTCCGACCCTTGATTTCAGCGCAGGTCATGAGCTCACGGTTTGGGAGATCGAACCCCGAGTCGGGCTCTGGGCTGACGGCCCCTGTCTCTGCCCCTCCACCGCGCTTCTGCGTGCACGCGCGCTCTCTCTCGAAATGAACAAACATTAACAACAACAAGTTCGGAGCGCACGGAGTGATCTTTCGCCACTTGCACAAGCCGACGGTCATCGGCTGCTTGGCCTTGGTGGGTCTGGTGCTCACCACCCTTCGTAAATGGAGACGCAATCCACGTCCTAACCATCCAATAGTTCTTGGCACATACACGACGCTGCGCCCATGCTGCCACCATCCACTTCCAGAAGGTTTTCGTCGCCCCCAGAACGTCCCTGCTGCTTTTAACCCGTCCGTTCCCGGAGAGGCTCACGTCAGAAGTCACGGACATCCCCGGGCCCCCGAGGCACGCGACACTTCATCGGCTCGGTCTCGAGAGCCTGAGCCGTGCTGTCGTTCCCCGTCGAAGCGTCACGCTTCGGCCGTCTCAGAGGGCTGGGCTCTGGGAAGAGACCGGGGGCGGCTGCTGGGATGGTGGGCGGCCGGGGGCGGCTGCCGGCTCCTGGGCTGGCTCACCGCCTGCAGGCCGTGCCAGCCCCAATTTCGCTGCGTTCCCAGAGTGCCCGCCAGCCGGCTTCTCAGGGACCCACAGATGAACGTCCCATTTCCTCCACCAGGACCCCCCCGGGAGGTGGGCACATGACACTCTTGTCTTCTGCTTCACCCAACCCCCACCCCGGGCCTGCAGCCACCCAGAGGGGGATGACAAAAATGAAAAACCGAGAACCCCGTCACTGTTCTCCATCTGCTGGCGTCCAGATTCAAATCACTGATCGATAACTTCCTGACCTCCGATACTGTGCCGTCAATAATCATCATGCGTATTTTTCCTACAAGGAAATAAAGGCCATTTGATGTGGCTGGGAAGCAGGCCCTTCCGTCTCGCCGAATCATGGGCTGTGCGTTTCTCACCTCGAGGAACAATGAAGCAGGACTGGCCGGGCCAGTTCGTTTGGAGAAAATGTCGAGAGTCACCTTAGGGCCGTACACATGGGTGACACGGATGAGGCTCATTTTCTGCCAGAGGAGAACATCCACGTTTGGGCCTGAACGTGTCCACATGGATGCAAAATCTCCAGTTCACTGAGGTCATTTGGGCCGGTCTTCTCTTCCCCTCGGGCACGAGTAGGGTTCTGGGTCCAGAGCAGCCAGTCCTGGGTCCGTGGTAAATGCTCACGGAACGAAAAGCAGGACCTCGCAGAGGCAATACCAAACGTGCCTTTCATCTAAGAGCCCAGCATGGTTGACAAAGCACTTGGACACAGTTTGCCAGTGACCCTGATCGTGGGTATCTGCTGGCAGGAAAGAAAAGAACGCGCAGCGGGTCGCTGGGCTGCCCCTGATTAAAGCAGTAGCGAAGCCAGGCCTGAATCCCAGGCTGGGGGACCCCCACCGCAGGGCGTGGCCACCGCCCCCCAGGGCTGGCCCGTGTGTGACACGCCCTCCCCGCTTCAACTCGCCAGCCTCACTAATCCGAGGTCCCCAGACTGACCTGACGGTCCAGAGGGGACTCGCCACCACCCCACCCCCATCCATCCTGGCCTGATGTGGGCACACGTCTCGCCTCGCAGCCTCTGCGGACTGGCTACAACGGGGCCCTTCTCCCCGGTGTCTCTCGCCCTCTGCAAACAACCCGTGTGGGAGCACGCAGGGCTGCCCACGCCTCTGTAAACATTTCCCAAAAACATAAACAGTGTCAAACACACAAGGAATTTTCAGCACGATGGTTTTTCTCTCACCGGTAACAAGACGGGGGCCTTCGCCAGGCGGTCAGTCCCGAACGGCCTTCAGAGCACCTTCACAAAGGCCTGAGCTGTCCTGGCCTGGGCCCGGCCGGCCCTCCCTCCCCACCGTGACAGCCCCGGCCAACCCCCTTGGCCTCGGGTGGCTCACAGTTCAGCCCTATGAAAGTGAGCCCACGCCACATTCAGGGCTCACGAAAGGCAGGCCGTAACACCCCACAGACGGGTTCTGAGAAGCGAAATGCCTGAATCTGCCAGGAAATTAACAGGCCACTGAGAGACACTGCACTACAATCCTCCTCGAGACTCCCGCTGATTTCTTCGTCCCCCAGGGTCTCAAAGACAAAGGCAAGAGTGCGGGCCGGAGGGAGGAAGAGGGCATACCATCCATCTGCGGCTCTGAGGCCGCTGTCACGACCTCTCCGCTCCGACGGCCTCCCCCCACCACCCCCAGTCCCATCTCTTGCCCACAGGGGAGTCCTCATTTCCCCTTAAGATAATCGACGTTAATAACTGAGCCATCAGCGCTGGGCGACAGCCTGCTTTTCAATCCCCGTGCAGATGTGTTACGGAGAAAATACCACACGTGACGCCGAAGCGCCAGCTCCCCGCTCCTGCCCGAGGACGTGTCTGTGGCACTAAGTCAGCGCTCCCAGGGACCCAGGGAAGTGGAACTGTTTGCGGGACATCGGAGCGGCGAGAGAAAGCCTCGTCTCAAGTCAGAGGGTGCCGGCAATCCCGCAGCGGCGGTCAGCGCAGCTACCTGCTAATCTGAGCTCGATGTCGCCCTGGGATCGGCATCTTAATCTCTCTGGCGTGGGGTCCATGCCCTGAAGGCACCCATCAAAGACAGGGGACCTTACTGCTTCCAGAGCTTTGCAAAAGTGGGCAGTCACCCTGCTGATGGCTCACAGCCCAGTCCGGTCCAGGAAAGGCCCCGCCCCACCCATGGTTACGCTTCCCCAGCACGGACAGGGGACAGCGGCTGGTGGCCGGGAGAGGCCTCGCTGGGGACAACTCTGAAGGGCCGTCCAAGCCACGGAGCTCGTGGTGGGGTCGGGGAGACCTCTGTGCGACTGCGTCATGGCCCCAACCTCCGCTCTGCCTGTCTCCCCCCACCGCCGCCTCCCCACCCCCCCACCGGCTTGTCCCACAACGGGCCCCGTAAACCTCCTGCGTGCTCACTGCCGTCTCCAAGTTAAATCTGCATCCCAAGGACCAGCCTATGATAGGGAAGAAAGCCTGATTCCTCAAACCAACAGGGGCTCAAATCCAGCCTGGCCACACTACTAACCAGTTGACGGCGAACCCAGTAATGCAGCCCCACTGAGCCCACACACCTACTTGCCAAGCTCGAATGAGGCAATGCCTGAAAAGGGCTTAGCAGGTAGCCCAGCCTGAGTACGTGCTCAGTTAACGCTTTGGTCACTTAATTGAGGGCTGTCCCCGGCCCTTGCACTGGACAGAGACTCCACGAAGGCAGACAAGAAGGATTTTGTTCTCTAACGTATGCACTGCATCTTGCATATCTAAGTTGTTCAATACCTGTTCAGGGAGTAAATGAGTGCTCAATCTGGCTGTTGTCATTATTTGCTACTACTGTGACCTAACAATAATAGCTAATAATTCCATAATATTTTGTATTTATCCAGCCCTGTTTAAATACGTTACATATATTAAGTTATTCTCACAACCCTAGAGATAGGACTATTTTCCCCCATTTCACCGATAAGGAAATGAGACACAGAGAGGTCAAGTAACCTGCTCAAAGCCACACAGCCAGTGAGTGGCAGAGCTGGGGTTCCGATTCAGACTATCTGGTCCCCCAGAGCTATGACTCTACAAGGCGACCCTGGTTTGCCACTCACCGCTCACACATCCTACCACCCGCTTTGCTGGGAGTAAGATCCATGAAACCAGCATTCCTGCCCCAAGGCTTAGCATCGCTCATTACTCTGTCCTAATGATCAACTGCATGTAAATGGATGCATTTCATTAAGTGTTTCATTCCTTCCCTTCCTAGGGCATCGTCCTAAATAGATTAATTATTGACCCACACTAGTGGGCTGTTTAAAAATCAGTTTAGGGGGGCCTGGTGGCCCAGTGGGTTAAGCGTCTGACTCTTGATCTCCACTCAGGTCACGATCTCACGCCTCATGAGTTCGAGCCCCGTGTTGGGCTCTATGCTGACAGCACACAGCACCTCCTTGGGATTCTCTCTCTCCCTCTCTTCCTGCCTCTCCCACACACACGCACTCGCTCACTCTCTCTCTCTCTCTCTCTCTCTCTCTCAAAATAAATAAACTTTAAAAAACCAATTTATATAAGCAGATGAACACAATGCCCCAGGTTCTCAGGCTCATGGTGCTTGGGTCAAAATCAAGTTCTCACTCCTAGCGGAGCTCTCCTTCCTGTTTGACTCGTCATCATAAAGCAGGAAAACCAAGCATCCCTGTGGGGTCGTTGCTGCACCCTGCATTAACACTACATACAGAACGAAACCCAAAACAGACACGTGGTAAAGTCCTTGACAGATGCTGTGTGACCCTACCCTCCAAGTGTCCCCTGAGTGAACTACGTCCGAGGGGCCAGCACCTTCCAGCCATTCTGCACATGTAACGGAGGCTGTCTCCAAATGATGAGGCAAACTCCACCAACCTCTTGCAGATGAAGAGGCAGGAGGCTAATGTGAGAGGCAGTGAAAAGAATGGTCTTTTCCACTTTAGCGTCAGATTAAATGAAGAAAATTCTGCTTTTTAATTAAGTAGGCCAATTTGGCCTAGAAACGCTTCACTTTTTTAAACTGTCATTATCTCTTTCACAGAGAAACTTGCGACATGACGCCTGGCTGGCCCTTCTGGCCGCAAGCACCCGCCTATCCACTTTCCACTATTCCTCTGTTCTCTTCCAGAAGGGGAGAGATGGGCTTACTTACCATTTACATCTTTCTCTGGAAACTTAAACGTGACTGATTTGATTCTACCTGCAATTCCAGTATTTTTAAACCCTCTACCTTGGATCCATTCGAGAAATAATGGCTAAGTGTGAATCTGAAACTAGAAATAAAATCCACCCCTGGCCCCCGCCAATTTGTAGATGGAAAGAAAGGTTTAGCCTAATCCCACTGGCAGCAGGCAACCACGGAACGTCCCCACGGAAGAGCGAGGTCGCGGGACGACCCAAGTGGGCTATTGGCCGGGGACCCAGTTAGACTAAAGGGAACAGGGCTCCAAGGGTGTGTTTCTTCGAGTGACCTAAACATTGAGTATCTATCATCCTTTTTGGCTGGAATGGCGAACGAGCCAGCCACTTAGGATAGGCCGTGAGCCACGGGTTTAAAAAAAGAAGAAATCCCTACTGTTGCATATTTTTTATAAATGCTTAAAAAGCAGCAAAACAGCTGTTGCTGTCAGTAGCCCACACAGAAAAGGTGCAGATGAACACACACTCCGCTGTGCATGGGGGGGGCTCTGCCTCTGGATGGGGTATCACTCTGGCAGCTTCTCTGCTGTTGGCTGCAGGGCTGGGACCCAGGTCTCTGGGAGGATCAGACAGGGAAATGGAGGGCAGGTGTGCAGGGCAAAAATCCCTGTTCCTTGGCATTCAGAGCATGTAACCTCCTCCCTTCGAGTGTGGCCCGGACCTTGTAACTTGCTTCTAACCGACAGAGTATGTAAAGGTGATGGATGCACAGCCTAGCGATCAGATTATAAAAGACTGTGACTTCCGACTTGCTGGTTGACTCTCCCCTTGCTGGCTTTGATGAAGAAAGCAGCCCTGTTGGCAAGATCCAGCAGCAAGGCCTTGAGGGAAGCTTCTAGCCGGCAAAGAATGGACGCCCTCCCCCCAACAGCCCTTGAGGAACTGAATTTGCCAACAACCGTGAGAGCTTGGAAGCAGAGCCTTCCCCAGTCAAGCCTTCGGATGAGACCCCACCATGGTGAAGCCCTGACTGTGGCCTTGAGAGCGAGCCCGA
Organism: Panthera pardus; assembly: GCF_024362965.1. Taxonomy (NCBI): domain Eukaryota; kingdom Metazoa; phylum Chordata; class Mammalia; order Carnivora; family Felidae; genus Panthera; species Panthera pardus. Next base: position 78,958,580 of record NW_026526788.1, read on the forward strand.
AGGAGAGGATGCAGTAAACCGGGTCAGGTTCTGACCCACAGAGACTGTGCCATCGTAAGCGTGTGGTGTTCTAAGCTGCTGACTTTGGGGGTGAACTGTTATACGACAGTCGATGCCGAATGCAGCAGGCGATTCAGTGACGGGGTTAGCCTCCTGATGCAGGCTGCCATCGCGGCATCGGGCCGTTCCCTCCTCGGCAGCCACCACGACATCCGCCACGAGAGAGGCAAGGCCTCACTTCTCCAAAAAAGTGCCAGCCCCCAGAGGGTAGGCACTGGATGGACCTTCATCTTTCACAGATATGTATATGCTCAGCCCCCAGCACCACGCCCAACATGTGGTCAGGGTTCGAGAAATGACCAAATGGACCAACTCTTTCTGTTGAGGACCAGAAAGGCAAAAGAGTATTCACAATAAACAGAGTATTTGGGAGAGGGGAGAGGAGAGGAGGGGAGAGAGGAGGCAAAACCTGGGACTACTTGAAATGGCCGTCTCGTGGCCCTTAAGTCTTGTAAAGGCAGGCCGACTTTTGGCTGGGTCTAGAGGCAAGTTGGGCAGGTCCTGCTTTGGCTCAGCTGTCTGAATCTGGGCAGCACCATGGCCCTCCCCACTGAGAGGCTCGCCTTATGGCACTTGTGTCCTCGGAGGTACAATCGAGAACTGCAGGAAGAAAGGGATGTGTTTAGGAAAGGTGATTCCACCCTCCCAACAAGAGAACCTGTGGTCTTTACCTTTGCTCTCACTGTTCTCCCTGCTCGCAAGGCTTCTTCCTCTCAACCGCACTCCATCTCTGTCGACTTGCCAAACTCCTACTCAGCCTTCAAAACCCAGCCTGGCTTCAGCTCCTCCAGAGTAACTCTTCTAGACCTCCCCACTAGGAACTCATTCCTTCTTCTGGGTCACTTCTCACCCTCCCTCTTGCTCTGGTTGAAGTCACAGACCTTAACAACCACAGCCATGCCGGTCCTGCAACCAGCCGTGGGCTCCCATGCTCGGGGCCCAGGACGGGGCAGGCACACGCTGAACAAGACCAGACCCACACCACACCGGTCCCCACCCCTCTATGCCCAGGGAGTGACACGATGTCGCAGCGCTCACTCCCGTGGCCCCTGAGCCTGAGACACAGCGTGACCTCCCCCAGAATGAGGAACTAGGGAGAGTGACAGGAAGACATTCAGTGCACAGGAAGCATACTCTTGAGAGAATTTTCCAGCCTTGGGAGCTGCGGCTGGAGGCGGTCTGGGGGAGGAGGGCAGAGCAGCTGTGAAAACACCTCAGTGGGCGGTGAAGGGTCACTCAGTCATGAAGCCTTTCCTCCCGAGGCTGACAGTTACATAATCATGTCTACACGAGAGCACCGCCGGTTTGTGTCACCCGCTCTCCGGCTGGGGAGGAGGCTGGGCAGCCCACTCCCTGAGCAGAAGGGCCGATCCCTGCCTCCCAACTGTGGGAACCAGCAGGTAGGATGTGGCGAGCTGCTCCGAGGTCAGCGGCCGCCTCGGAACCAGACAGGGTGGCTTCCTGAGGAGAAGGACAGAACCAGAGTGGCGGCATCCGGGGCACAAAGATGTGCCTCGTGATGCAGCACGAGGAGGGCCTGCCGCAGCGCAGACAGAGGGGGACAAGCCAGCGCTCCTCTGACCAGGCCACGGTCAGAGCTGCAGGGGCCGTTTCGAGAGCTCCGCCAAAGGGACACAGAGATAAATGCAGGGAGTGACCAGGGCAGGACTTTACGGCAAGTCCTCCTGGGGGCAAGAATGTGAAACAAAAGCAGCAGGTGTAAGACTGGATGTGCATTCGGTTGTGTACATACACATACACACACACACACTTATCTGCCTAGGTAAGCTGGTGGGAGACTATTGCTGGTTTTTTTTTATAACAGTTTTCCTTTATAGCTTTCCAGTGTGTTTCCTAAAATTTCCCCAACAAGCACTTCTTATTGCTATCCCTGGCAAGGACACGAGGCCCCGGATGCATGCCATCCAAGGAAGATATTAGGGGGATATTAGTTTCTACCGCAACCTGTGGGCCCGTGACTGCGGGATTTTTATTCTTTGGGATTTCTGAAAGCTCGAAGTCTGAAATCCTGGCTTCAGCAGCAGGGCGGGTTCCCGCTGGGGGTGCTGAGTGAGGGGCTGTTCCAGACCCGTCGCCAGCTGCTGGCGGTGGTCGGCAATCCTAGGTCCCCCCCGGGCCTGCGGACGCGTCACTCCAATCTCCGCCTCTGCCATCACGTGGTGTCCTCCCCTGTCCCTGTGTCCAAATTTCCTCTTCTCACAAGGGTATCAGCCACCGGATTAGGGGCCACCCGTGTCCAACAGAACCTCATTTTAACTCGAGTCCAGCCGCAAAGGCCCTGTTTTCCAACAAGGTCACCCTCAGACGTATGGGGGCGGTTAGAACTTCAGCACATGCTTGGGAGAGGCATAACCCCGCCCATAACAAGAGACGCGGAGCCCAAAGAAAAGCGAGACACCGAAGGCCCTGGCTGCTGTCTTCCACATGTGGCAGGCGCTGCCATTTGGGGAGCATGACACTTGGTCTGTGTGACTCTGTGGGGAAGAAGCAGAGCCAAAGTGCGGATACTCCTACAAGACAGATCCGGCTTCACAAGAGGAAGAAGAGTCTCACGGAGCTGGACTGGTCATCACAGGGCTCGGGGACTCCCACTCCAGGATCCTGGACCAGCCTGCGGGGCCCCTCGTCTCTGATGTGGTGATACTACGGGGACTGCTGGGCTAAGTGTCCCAGAAGCCCCGAGCTTCCGCCGTCCACGCAGGCTTTGGTGCGATCAGAGCATCGCCAGTGCCGGCCCAGCCCCGCCGTTCAGTATCACACCAGCTGCGCCTCAGTCACACGGGGCGACCCCGGCTTTCTACAACAAGACAGCCCTGCCCGTCATTTTTCTTCCTTTTGGTCTTTTGAGGAAAGCTGGAGACGGAACACTCAGCGGAGCTGACGGGGTCGTGACACAAGGAATCGCGGGAGCTAAAGCGCTCGGCAAACCCCGACGCCCCTGATTCCAAGGGGGTTTCACGTGCCCTGACGGTACCCAAGGAAGGGCCCACGTCCCCAGGCCAGAGGCGGAAGGCCCAAAGACCGCGGTCAGGCTGTCTAAGAAAACAATCCACAATTTGTTTAGACCCAAGGAAGACTGCACCAAGAATAACATTTACACAAGAAAGAGCAGTAACGTTGCAAGTCAAGCTTGTTTATTTAAAAAAAAAAAAAAAAAGAGGCAAGATCTTGCTCATGATGAGAAGGCGGGTCTTTAAAACTGCCTCTTCACCCCCAAATGCACGAAACCCAAACCGCTCACCTCTCCACGGGGTCCCTGAGCATGACAATCAGTTTTGCGTCTGGCTGAAAGGCATGGATGAAGTCCTGGGTCAGAAAGGGCGGCTCTCCATCCGTGCTGTTGTCGTAGAAGAACGTCCAGGCGTTGTTGTCCCACATGGTGGACGCGCTGGCCTCCCCTAGAAACAGAGAACGCCGCAAATGAGCAGTGCTGAGTTAGGGGCTCCCGCGGGGCAGCCTGTGCCAGGGGCCAAACTGGGCTCCGATCGATGCCTTCCCCTCAACCAGCCATGATGGGTGAGCTGGTCTACCACCACCGGCACAGGGGACTCCAGGAAGAGTCACGACCCTCTGCCACGGCGACTTCGCCCGCTTCCCCCCAAAGGCCTCCATCTGGAAATCCAGGTGATCTAGGCACCACGGAGCATCCGCTCCCTCCCAGCTCTTCTCCAGGATGTGCCAAAAAAACCCCTCTGCCAGCACCTGGCCTCCCAATTTCACGATGTTTGACTCTGCTCACGGCACACAGCTCTGTGGCATTTGAAGGGCCCGCTGAGAATGTACTAGATCGTTTCCTTCCCCGAGTGCCAGGGATGGAAGAGTAGTTTAGGGAAACGGAGCCTCTTCAGGAAATTAGATGGCAATCAGCATCAGATTTTTTTGTGCAATCACAACGGCCGGTCCGGGGCACTCTCTGAGACCAAACGAGAGGAAGGCTTTGCGGGAAGGCTCACGGGACCTCAGTCTCAGGTGCTGCGTCCGACGGGCCCGCCACCCCATCGCCCCGCACACAGCTGGCATTCACTCAGTACTGACTGGGTAGACGGCCCGCCGGCCCGGCCCTGGTTTTACGACAGTCCGCACGGACGGAGGAGGAAACGTTCAACACGCATTCTAAAACGGGGAGGAGGCCAAGGCACGCACATTTCCGCGTCTCCCTCTCCGACACTTGAACCAGTTCCCTGACTTTTTTTTTCTTTTTAGCAGAGTCTTCAGAGATTTAAGAAGAGAGGCAAATCGATCCATTACATACCAATTCAATTTCCCGACATTTCACATGGGTACTCGATACATCGCAAAGTCACTTATTCAGGGAAAATCTGAGCCAAAAGACGAGTTTCTTTGATTGGGGGTGAGTGCGTCACAAAGATGCGGGGAGTTGGCAGGGCCCTGGCTCTTCTAGGATGTTCAGTCACATCCAGGTGAGCATTTCTGTGCTGGTCTTTCCTCTCTTTCAAGGTAATACCGTAGAATACGGGCAAGGCACGCCCGTCAGAAGTCTTTTGAACGTTCTACTCACAACGAATATGAGAATATTACAACAAGGGAAGTATCTAAAACCAAAGTGGCACAAATTCGGTCAGATCTCATACATAAACCAGCTCTGCAACCAGAGAAACATCTGTCCCTCCACCCGTCTGTCCATCCGTCCGTCCATCCATCCATCCAGAAAACATTCATCTAGTGTCTCAAAGTGCCTGGCAGTGTGCTTGGCATTAGGGACAGAGAAAGGAAACAGGACAGACAATCCCCTGCCTTCTCCTCTCTTACAATCTAGGGGAAGACTCCATCAACAACTCCATCAGCAGTCAGATCCCCAGCTGAGCACTTTGTCAGGGCAGAGCAGGGGGCCGTGACAGCAGAGGTAGGGGCCTGCCTTTCCGCGTGTCTGGAGCCCCACCCCCGAGAATCTGGTCACTGGAATCCCTTGTGACTCCAGCCATTGGCCCAGACCACTGAGGAAAGGCTCTCTCTGACCCGTGAGCAGGGCTGAAGGAAGACACTTATGCTCTACCAAAGACCTAACCCGAGGAAGCTGAAGCAGAGCTGAATCGCATTTCAGGGCTCGGAGGAGCCAGAATGGATCTGGTCCATTCTGTCCCATGGTGCAGATGTGCCGACTAAAGCTCAGGAACGCAAAGACAGACTCGTCACACGGCTCAGAGCCGGCTGGTGACACAGGCAGGCCTTAGCCTCCAGCTTTCCACCTGCCTCTCCACTACCATGAAACTCATCAAACTCTGTTCTAGGTAAGTATCAGAGCAGCAAACTTTTTAATTTTCCTTTTTAAATCTGGAAGTAAAATTAGAAAACCACACTAAGGCTTTCCTTTTTCATTCATTATCTCAGGCTCTATTTCCTAGCCCTAGGATGTGTATTTTTAGCTCTTTCATAAGAACATGAGATTCTCCCAGAGGCATACGGTGTAGGAGTCACAATCAAATATTAATTAGACTTGTGAGCTGAGGTGTGTGGACCCAAGGCTGCAAGAAGATAGCTAGTAGCCAATTTGCACTACTGGGGTGGGGGGTGGGGGTGGGGTGGTGTATGATCTCATCTGAGTGACTTGATGTGAGTTAAACCATCTGAGTGACTTGATGTGAGTTAAAAAACCATAAATATATCAGAGCTTAGGCGTGTAAGTCTATCTCCTTGGACAGGAGAGTCAAAAGCAAGGCCATGTTTCAAATGGTTGATTACAATTCCTCTGAGTTGCTAAAAGATTCCTTGAGTTTGGAGAATCAAAATATAACACATTTAGGAAAGTTAAAAAAAGAAAAAAACAGATTGCTGCCTTAGGTAACCAATTGAAGCAAAATATGTGATTAGGTTTCTCTCTTTCAGAAGAGGTAAGTGGATAAATGTCTTCTCCTAAGCTGAATCCAATACAAAGAGCGGGTTAGACAAGTTTTTTTTTTATAAAATGTTCTTGTGAATTAAAAAAAAAAGTGATTATTAATCAAACCACCTCATTGTGAATGTCTAAAGGCATTAAGTTGATAAGGGCTAGGCTTTCTCAACAGCCATCAGTCACCAACAATGTGTTAGGGCTGCGTCTGCTTCAGGAAGAGACTGCGTCCCTCTCTACCGGGCCCCAGTGGCCAGGGACTACAAAAGCCACAATATTAAATCGACTCATTGGTTATCGGCGATCACGATGCCCCGTCCAAACTTAGATCAGTACGTCATGAAAAGAAACCAAGTGTGTGCGCTTAGTTTAAATGAAGACAAAGAAATACCAACTTAAAAAAAAAAGACAAAAACGTTTCCGGTACACTTGAGTCTGCACAGAACTAAAAAAGCCTACTAAACGTCGCTGCTTGGGGCACCTGGGTGGCTCAGTCGGTTAAGTGTCCGACTTCGGCTCAGGTCATGATCTGACGGTCCGTGAGTTCGAGCGCCGCGTCGGGCTCTGTGCTGATAGCTCAGAGCCTGAAGCCCGTTTCAGATTCTGTGTCTCCCTCTCTCTCTCTGCCCCTTCCCTGTTCATGCTCTGTCTCTCTCTGTCTCAAAAATAAATAAAAGTTAAAAAAAAAAAATCTAAGCGTCGCTGCTTTACAGAAATCGCGTAAGCGACGTCAACATTTCACGGAGGGGTGAGACCGACGGCCAGGTCGGGAAGTACACCTTCAACAGAGGTGGCCGGCGTCAGGCAAATGTTCCTGGCGGGCAGAGCAAAAGCTGGGCCAGCGTCAGGGCAGAAGGGGCCCGGGGGGAATGGGGGCCCAGCCCGGGGCGGGAGTGGCCCCGATGGGAGCTGCCCAGAAGCCGTACCGATAATGATCCTAGTCATCCTGCTCTGTTCCTCTGCAGAGCTGGCCTGCAGTCCTTGATGAATCTGGTGTGCGGCCAGGTCAAAGAGGTCCAGGTAATCTTCCACGGGGTAGCGGTCCCGAAGCCCATCTCTCAGGCGGACGATTCCTACGAGAACCAAGAAGCCCGCGTTACTGAGAACGAAACTGTCAACGGCCGGACGGTGGCCTCCTGGAAGTAACCAGAGAGGGATATGAAGGCCCGGGGGCCCACCGGAGTAAGCTGCAGGAGGGGGCTCACAAGAAGGACGCCTGCAAACTGGCTGTCCTCTTTAATCCGTGCACGCTTCAGGGAGCGGAAGGCCACCATTCAGCCCCAAGTGGCAGATTCAAGGACAGCCCGCCTGTTCGAGATCTATAAAAGCATCTGCTTAGAGGGCCAGAGACTTGGGGGCTGGTCACCACGTGCGCCAGACGGGCCCTAAAGTGGCTGAGCAGCGATGGCATCCAGAAGGCACGTGCTGTATCAGACAGAAAAGGGAGTTTTTTATCTGAGTTTCTGTTTCTGGCCTGTGGGATCAGGCAGCTTGTCTCTCTGTCTCAACAAGGGGAATGGACAGTCCCGGGACAAATGCTCGGTTGAACCCACTAGTCATTCTGGCATCGACCCACGCAGCCCAATTGTGCCCCTTGCCTGAAAAGCGGGTAAATTTCACGTGGAAATACGTTAACAACACACTGTCCCAAACCACAACCATCAAGGTTAACGGAAAGCGGAGAGAAAACACCCGTGTACAAAACAGCAAGAGGTTCAAGGAGACCCTGGGGATCGGATTCCAGAAGCATGTTCCTGGGCTTCCCTCTTCCCTGCCAGTGGGAGGCTGGGTTTCATTAGGGCAAACGGTGAGCTGTGCAGGGAGATCACCCTATGTGAAACCGTGGCTCCCATAGCTGCTGCTGCCAAACCACAAGACACATTTACGCTTCTGTTCATCCGCTCCGGGAAGGACATCAAAAGTATGAAGTCAATTTGTCAGGACACAAACAGGACTTGGCCGAAACTCAGGTTCTACTAAGGAAAACTTTAAAGATTCCCTTCTAAGCAACCTGGGTCCTTTGCCTGAAACACGCCCTCGAGTCCCACCCGAGCTGTGACCTTTGTCAAAGGGACCAAACATCTCCTGGCAGAAGGGAAAAGGTTAAGAGGAAACAGTGACATGAGGACTGCAGGGTGGCTCCGGCTGGGTGGGGGCGGTATCCACGGTCACCCCGGGCGCAAAGGGATGCTGCGAGCAAGGTCGCCCGGAATTATCTCGAGGTGACGTTCATTCTGAACTTGAGGCAGACAGATGGAGCAGGTCAGAGCAAGTTAGGCCCGAAGCAGCTTGATGACGTGTTCACGATCCTGGGAGAAGCCAGCCAGAAGCTCAAACTTCACCCAGCGTGGCAGTCTTTGTAGTGTTCCCCAGGCAGGGGGGTGTTGGGGGCGGGAGGAGCTCTGGCAGGAACGGTGCAGAGCTGGGGGCAGAAAGCCCCAGAAATACGCCCAGCTGGCACTTAACCACTCACCGCTGGCAGGTGTACCAAAGCTCTTCAGAACAAGAGCAGCTGCTGATTCTGCACCCTTCCCCTTGCCCTGTATACAGCCGGCACTCAATAAATGCTCCCTCGGTGACTGGGAGCCGGGTTCCAGCCCCACTGGAGGTTTGAGTGGGGGCGGCCCTGGATTAGCGAACTGTCTGCTCCCTGCGACTCGGGGACCTGCCCACCCTCCCTGGCGGGGCCGAGCACCACGGGACCTGGGATGGGAGCCGGAAACCACTTTAGGGAAGGCGGGAGGCGGGAGGCGGGAGGCGGGGACAGGAAGAAGCGCGCAGGCGCAGGCCCCTCCCCTCGCGGCGCCAGCTGGCGCTCACCAAAGCGCTTCCGGGTCCACCAGTGGGGCTCCTTGATGGCGGAGAACTTGACTTCCGGGTGCAGCCGGAGGCGGTCGTAGAGGTCGGTGGTGCCACACTTGGGCTGCCCGATGATGTAGAAGCGCGGCAGGCAGCGGAGGCGGAAGTGCTTCCCGCTGGCGTGGGACAGGTGGCCCCAGAAGGCCTTGCGCAGGGCGTCGAAGGTGGAGCGGAAGCGCTTGGAGTAGAGCACGTAGGAGTTGGTCAGGTAGGGGTCGGTGGTGTTCCTACCCGTGAACTCCTCGTACCAGCAGGGGCTCTTGCTATTTGGAAGAAATTTATTGGGGATTACCGAAAACATCTGCAACGAAAAAGAAAAAAAGGGAGAGACACACGGAGGGGGGACAATTAGCAAGAACGCGTTCTCACCGCGATGCGATCATGCCCTCACCCTCGCTGCAGTGTTCGCGTTTCAACTGTTCTGTGACGATGGCTAAGCACGAAAATAAAGCAAAACTTGGTAAATAGCCAAGGCCATGTTTTCTCCTTAGACCAGAATAAAACTAGAATCTGGAGAGAACGAAGATAAAAGCTTACTCAAAATCCATTCTACCATGATTTATCTTTCTTTCTCTCACACGCGCGCACAGCAATCTAATTAAATTTCACAGTTGGAATCTTTTCACTAGTTGTGTGTTTAAGTGACCATTAGGGACAAAAATACTAATTAGGACACAATAGAAACAGGATTCTGGTGATCTACAAAAGCAACTTGAGCCACCATGGCCGCGTTTCAAGTCCTGCGATGAAATTATGAGAAGGGGAGGCCCTTCCGGTATTTCTAGCTTCGCCCTTCAGTACTTCGAATTTCCTCCTTGGTGTAAACATCGTGAACGGACAGCCCTCTCCCAGTGCACTCTGATCTGTGAGGCCGTCAAATTAGCCTTGTTACACATGAGAACATTTTTTTTCCGTCATTTTTCTTCCTGTGTTCCCAAAGACGGCCGGCCGCAGAAAAGGAAGCATCTATTTTTAAAACTCAATCAATCAATGGAGATCAGCACAAGGCTACTCACGTGCAATTCCTGCTTCTTGAGATCTTCTATGTCTGGGAGCTGCCTGGTTGTGAACTCTATCCTGGCTGTGATGCTGTTGATGATTAATTTAATGCTTGGGTAGTCTTTCACGTACGAAATATTATTTACAGAGGGTTGGTGATGATGCTCTTTCGTGTCACTCGGGTTTTCACCGTCCATCAAGCTGGGATTGCTGGGGAAGGCTCCATAATGGAAAGGTGAGGAGATCAGAAGCTCTTGGTGGGCCCCAGAAAGGATGTAAGATGCCATCACCAAGGTCATGATCATCAATCCAAAAACCAGGCTACATCGCTTCCCCTTCTTGAAGCGCAGAAACCTGCCCCAGCTCTCATTGCCCTCAGCCCTCACCTCGAGAACAGCAAGCAAGTTCATCTGCTTACCGTCCACACGAAGCACAATTTTGTTCTCTCCTTTGCACGCGGGGCACTCCAGGTGACTGTGAAGGGGGCCTCCTCCGCAGCCAACCTGCTGTTTGTGCTCGTTGTTGGGCAACAACTGTATACAGCAATTAATGCAGTGCCTCATGGTAATGCCCTTGGACTGCTGGCCCACAGAGCCATGGGAGAGCCCCTGCGGAGCCCAGATGCATGCAAGTCGCGCTGGAACACTGCTTAAGGATGTCTTCTGATTCCGTAAGATGGTTTTAAGGCACAAGCAACGGAAACAAATATAAAAATGAGCAGGAGCCAAAGCACTAGACAATGAGGAAGTGCCCTCTTTGGTTCGACTCTGAAAGACAACAAAAAGAAGTGATCTCCAATTGTCATGTCCCGTAAGAGCCGCTGAAACCTCAGAAAAATCCCGAAGTCTGGGAACAATTCTGCCTGCCCTTCAGGTTTTTCCCATGGCACAAGATGAGGGGGAAGAATTCTCGCTGGAGAACACGGAAACATCCAAGGGAGGAGAAGAGATCATGGTCTCAGCGAGGGATGGGCTGGCATTCCATCCTTGGAGACGCCCGTGAAGATTTCTTCTTTTACATCTCGTGTTCCTTTCAAATGTTTCCTCTTCAGGGGGAGCAGAACCTTTAAAATGTCAGACCACCTAAACAACAGAGAAAAGAGGTTTTAGTAGCTTATATGATGATCGCAGTAACCCTGGGATCATCTTCCGAGGAGAGAAGCTCTTTTCCACCCCTGTGTTTCAGCCAGTCCGCTCCATCGCAAACCAAGTCATAGAAAATCACACAGGATAAAAGGAGACGTTTCAGGTCCTCAGTGCTTGGCTTTGGGGTTCAAGCTCTGCCACCAAATGTGACTCTGCATATATCCTCTAGTGTCCCAGCCACACCACAGCCAAGTACCAGATCCCCAAATCTCAGGAGTTCACGGTCATTCTCGGATGCATGCAGGGTCAGTGACTGTTTGGACATATCCGTGCTTTTAAATCCACCAAATACCCAAGAAGCAGCCTGGTTAGGATAGGCGCGTGCAGAGATAATATGTTTTTTTTTCTCTCCCAATAGCACCGAGAGTCTCTTACCGAGATCTAACCTTTATTACCAGTTTAGGAGGCAAAAGTTAATGAAAATTTAGAAACACTGAAATGATTCTCTCCTTCAGTAGAGTGTATCATATTAAAAAAAAAAAAAAAAAAACCATTTGACTTTAAGTTATTAAGCAATTAAATCCAACGTGCAGTATTCTCCTGAGTAACATAACACTCAGACCCTGAAATCATTTTTCACTTTCATCATCCTGGGGAAAACATGATTCTTAAAAATCCATTAACAGAATTCTGTGGTTATAAAATAGATTGTTGCCCAAATGACACTTCTTTGTAGATGTTGTAAAACGAGCAAAAAAGGAGGCTTAGTTTCCAATAATGGTAGGCCGCCGTGAACTAGCTGTGTGGCCCTGAGTAAGCCACGTGACCTGTCCAAGCTTTGCCACCCTCCCTAGTAAAATTAGGGTGAGAGTATCTCCCTTACAAGCTTGTTGCAAGAGTTTGCAGAATGCCTACACATAGTTGGCCTCCCCTAAAAGGTAGGCAACATGAAGACGTGTCATCAGTGACCATTACTATTAGGACTTTTCATGGTCAGTGAAGGCCAAGAACATTTGAAGTAGAGTCAAAGACGGGAAATCCTAGCACGTTATTTTTCCTTAGCTCTTGAGAGTGAATTACCCCAAAGGGCAGTGGACTCACCTCCGACCCGGCACACACACATACAGCCCTCAAACAATCCTACCTGTCAAGGCGGGATTAACTAACCCTCCATTAAAGCCGCCTTGTATTGGCTGGAAGGCCGAACAAGGAGAACTCACCGGCAGAAACCTTCCCTTCCCTTGAACCCAGAGGCCCACGCCTTATCAAAATATGCGGACCAAGCAACAGCCAAGCAACGTTTCCTAAACTGTCTTCCACTGAGTGCTCTGCACGTTGTCAATACCTGCTTTCTGCTTAAATTACTCGGAGAAAAGGGAAGATGGACAAAATCAAACAGACTTCTTTACCAACAGGACTTTCTGAAGCCTTTAATACTCTACTGAGCCCTGTGAATCCACAGGAGAGGAACAGAATACACAAAATTTCCAAAACATAACCAGCCATGGAATTTTCACTAATGTCGCAAGGAACCAGCTTGAGAAATGCTAGTTAGTGAAGGCTGACATCGGGGTCAGGGCAGTTCTGGGAAGAGCAGAGGAGTCGGGGTGGTGTGGGCGGGGGCGGAGGCAAAGTGCTCTGGAACCAGGCCAACATCCAGGGCTCTGCCGCCCTCTCATCTCTGAGAGCAGTTGGAGGGACGTGACAGGAGCCTCAAGGCTCACATCTCTGCCTCCCATTTGCTCAACCACCCTTGACCCATCACTTGGTACAAACAATTCTTCCAAACCAAAGAAACAAAAGGGCAAGATCCCCTACTTGGAAATCCAATCACTAAGCCAAGAAAACATTTTTTTACATGTTGAAGACAAGGGCAAGCGGGTTAAAAGAAGGCTCCAACCAGGATCCCAGCGGGGAGCGTGTTCGCACCCTTCTGTGTCTCTGGCTGCAGAAAGTCTAATTAGATTTTTTTAAAAACATGGTCTTTGAAGCTCTAAGACAAGAATGCACAAAATCCGGACCCAACAGAATGGGCAAAATATTCCCAAACACAAACAAAGGTTTCTTATTACAAGCAAAGTAAGTAAACGGATCTGGGTAGTCGGGGAAGCGGACAGTCTCAACAGGGGGGCTCTGGGACACAGTGAGCCCAGGCGTTTGTACCCCTGGGCAGCCTGCCCCCTCCAGCCAGACCGCTACTCCAGTCTTGCTTCTTCCACATAAAACAGGGCGCAGAGAACTAGGGCAACAACTCATTCACCTGTCTGTCCTTTTGGCCCGCGGACCCCTTCTGAAGGGTGACTGTGTACCAGGCACTGCTGAAGAAGCCGTGGAGGTGTGGAGACCCAAAGCCAATACGAGATGGGGGCGGGGGGCAACAGAATAAAAACGACACATGTGGTCTTTGCCCCCAGTTCCTGGCATACGGCTTCTAAAACGCTTGGAATTTCCCAAGAGGTGACAGGAGCACCTTTTACCCTTCAGCCACACCTGAGCTTATGCTAATGAGGTGACTCCTGAATGAAGCCCCAGGGAGCTTTAGGATGGGGCTGGTCACCAGAATGCAGGAGCCTTGATTAGCCAGTTAGAAGGCTAGAACTTAGGGCCCCACTTCCTCAACCTCCAGGGAGGAGACAGAGTTAATCATCAAGGAGCAGTGATTTATTAGTCATGCCTGTGCAATGAAGCCTCCATGAAAGCCCCAAAATGCCAGGATTCACAGAGCCTTCTAGTTGGTGGAGATGCTGGCAGGGTGGCTCGTCCAGAGAGGAAGGCAGGAAAGCTCCACACCTCCTCCCCCCACATCTTGGCCTCTGCTTGTGTTCGGTCTGGCTATTTCTGAGTTGCTTCCTCTATAACAAACTGGTAATGGTAAATAAGGTGCTTTCGTGAATTCTCTGCGTTGTTCTAGTGAATGATCAGAACTAAGGAGGGCCCTGTGGGTACCTCTGAATTTGTAGCCAGGTCAAACGGAAGTTGGGTAGCCTAGGGACCCAGTATTTGCAACCGGCATCTGAAGTGGGGGCAGTCTTGGGGGACGGAACCCTTAATTTGTGGGGTTCGTGTGGGCTCCAGCTAGTTATTACTGGAATTGAATTGAATTGCAGGGCACCCAGCTGGTGCCTAGGGAGTTGGAGTTGGTGGCAAGGGGGAAACATCCGGGGGACCCTCTTTGAAATACAAAGCTATCTTACAAGTTTTACCAAAACATATGGCCAGTAGATAGTATGCAAAATACCCCTTGATGATGTTGATTAAGAAGTCACATGTCCGTATACCATACACGGCTGGGCCCTTGTACGTGCAGGGCCGGCAGCTTTGAGGCTTCCCGACCAAGCCTGGTGTGGACGCGAGTGGTACAGAAGTGACGGTGACAGGGAGGCCTTTCCCCACCGGGAGATTATATCCTGCCAGGAGTTAGAGGCTACAGGGTAACAGACAATACGTGCGACAAACCACAGCGATAAAGGCCATGAAGAAAATACAAAGGGAGCATACAATGAAACCATTAAAACAGGTGTCCGCCGTGCAGCACTAGGGCTAGATAATTCTTTGTCATCAGGGGCTTTTCTGTGCGCTGACCTCCACCCCCGCTGAGACTTGCAGCCTGACAGTAAAGGGGGTCTAGCAGCAGGAGGTCCAGGGAAGGCCAGTGGGGACGGGACACCTGAATGCCAAGAAGGAAGCCAGCCACGTGGGACTGGGAGACAGAAGGACCCTGTGAAGGTGAGAAGCCGGGGGTCAAAGCCCAGGGGGACCACCAGGAGGGCAGACTCCTGGGCTTTGGGGCAGGCGAGGGGTAGGAGCCAGATGCACGAGGAGGCAGGAGCCAGACTCTGTAGGACCTGGAAGGCAGGAGTCAGGGCTGAGATTCGTCCAAGTGGAAAAAAAGGATGCACATTACATATTCTCTCAAAAGGATCTTTACAATATGTGTAACTATTAACTAACATAACTCGGTGAAGAAAAATCGAACCAATGTCGCTGTGTTGAAAGGAAAATGGATTGCCGTTGGTGTTCCCGAATTGGCCTTTTCCACATGCCACAAATTATCCTGAGAACAGTTGCGCAGAGAAACCTAACACTCAGGTTGTTCTTCCTTAAAAAATCAGCAACGCCTTTCCCTTGCACTTGACCTGTCTGGAATGTCCACATTTTGGTGCCGGTCGACTCAGATTAGTCAGGACCCTTGGCACTCCGTGCAGGTGCTAAACCAAAGCACTCTGCTATATATTCCAGTGAGATTGCTTCCCAGCCTGGGCTCAATGCTGTGCCCTATGGATGCAGACTGTAATTGTGGGAACTGGTACCACCGTGAGAGATCAGATAACTGGTCCCCAAATAGAAAGCATTCAATTACCCAGCCCTGGCTAGGATGCCCCCTATTAACCTATGTACCCCAAGCATCATTAGCAAGCCATTTATAACAAAATTGTAATTGAGAGACCCAGAAATACCACTTTAGAGTAAGTAATTGAATGCCCCCTCAGTGTAAGATCGATAAAGGGCATCCAATTTCACCCTAGGAAAAAACTTATTAAATTATGGTGGCCAGGAGCTGATAGAGCAGAAGAAAGATGTACAAAACTTCAAAAGAAATCTGGATGGAGTTAAATAAATAGCTTCATTTAGGTAGAACATTTACATCTGCCCTCTGGGAGAAGAGAGAGAAAAAAAAAATAGCTGATTACGTGATTTTCCTTGACTGTTTTAAGGAAAAAGATCTGACGGGTCTTAAGTAACCTTTACTAAAAACACAAGGCTTTCTTCTGATTAGCATGTCTAACTGCCGACATTTCCTTTGGGCTCTGTGTGTGGAAATACATTTCTTCAAGGAATATTCATCAACAAGTGCAAGAAGGAACATTTTTTCGTATTTAGCTCGAAGACATCAGATTGTCTCGGAGACTGAGAAGCAGCAAGCCTGGAGAGTCCCGCACAAACAACAGGTTACCAGTTCCGACCTTACGCCCGGAGCTTTACGCTTTGGATCACAATGCGGTCAAATCAACAGAATAAAGCTACAACCCTCAATTGTCATACTCACCGTCTACACAGCATAGCGGAAGGAAGACAGTCAGCAGTCCTGCGGGCCAGGATGCCAACGCCGTGTCCACCTGGTGACTTCAGGCAAGTCACTTAAGTGATGCGGGCCTCTGTGTTCTCAAAAGAAATCCTTGACGGTTACAGATCCCATGCACAGCCCTGGAGCCTGGATACGTGTGGCTTTGACGTTGAGCAAGTCATGATACACGTCTCTTCCTGTGTGCCTGGATGTAAACTGGAAATACTCACTGGACCTATACCACAGCATTGCCGTGAGCCTCGAGTGACCAATTCATATGAAGCGTTTAGGAGAGTGGCCCATAGTAAGTGTTAAATAACTATTAGCTATTTTTAGACAGACATAGTCCCGGCCCACGAGAAGTATTTGATAAGTAGCAGTGGATTATTCTTTACTGTAGATTACACTGTTGGTTCCAGTTTATTACCCTGCCTCGCATTCTGCTCTCCGTCGCACGAGTGACTTTGCAGCCCCTTCAACGAGCAGAGCGGAATACGTTTCTCCACCCTTTGGCTTCAGGTTGAGACTTGCTCTGGCCCACGCAATGAGCCGAGATGACAACGGGCCAGTCCCAAGCCCAGGCCTTAAGACACGTCACGCGTGCCCACCTTGCCCTCTACACCTCTGCCGTCGCCATGGGAAGAGTACGGCGGGCAGTGGCTGGGGTGTATAAAAGCTAACCGATCCGCTCTTCCATAGGTTACGAACACGAGGTGTTACTAAGTTAAACCGGTACAACTGTACATTTGTAAGTTCCCCCAAAGTGCGTTTAGAGGAGTAAAGTGAATCACGAGCGGTTCAGGCCAAAGGAACTCCTCCAGAGACCCAGTGAATGCACTGAATCCATGCGTTTGCCTAATGGAACCCCCTGGCTAACACCAGAAGCAGATATGCCAAAACAGTGCTGGCAACCCAGAGGGCAGCCGTTCTCAAACAAGACCAAACTGCCCCAATGTCACGCACCAGGTTACTTCCCGGCAAAATGCGCGTTTGTGACAACCACGGCTGTTAGGTTTTGTTATCTGGACAGCCGAGCCCCATTCTCCCCCCCTTTTTGATAACGACGCCTTCCTCCCCGCCTCTCTCTGGGACCACCATAATTTCTTCGGTGCTTCCTTGAGCAAACCTTTCCTACAGCCTAATCTTTATGATGTCCTTGCCAGATTTCACCTTTCCTGATGACTGAAACAACCTCCTCTGTGCTTGGTCTAAAAGAGAGGTCTTCAAACTGTGTGATATGACCTGCAGTTATCTTCCTGGCGGGCCCAAAATGTGCGTCTTATCGTACACAACACAGGTCGTTTTTAAAAGTTATTAAAAAAAATTGTTTGGTTCATGTTTATTTAGTTTTGAGAGAGAGAGAGAAACAGAGCACACGCAGGGGAGGTTCAGAGAATCTGAGGCAGGCTTCAGGCTGTGAGCTGTCAGCACAGAGCCCAACGTGGGGCTGGAATCTGCGAACCGTGAGATTATGACCCGAGCCGAAGTCAGACATTTAACCAACTGAGCCACCCAGGCGCCCCTAAAAGTTATTTTTAAAGTATACTTGACTGTAGGGGCTGAGTGGCTGTAGAGCCTGGGTGGCTCAGTCAGTTAAGCATCAACTCTTGATTTAGGCTCAGGTCATGTTCTCAGAGCTCGTGGGTTCGAGCCCCTATCTGGCTCTGTGCAGACAGTGGGAAGACTGCTTGGGATTCTCTCTCTCCCTCTCTCTCTCTCTCTCTCTCTCTCTCTGCCCCTTCCCCATTCATGCACTCGCTCACACTCTCTCTCTCAAAAGAAACATTGTTAAAAAGTTAAAGCATACCTGACTGCATATTAAGTTCATCATCAACACTGTATGTGTTAATAATGACTACTTCCCATGCCTTACAGTATAGAAAATATATTCCAGACTATTCTTTCATTCCATAAAATACATTCGTAAGAAACTGGCATTTCTGCTCTGATCAGATCTCCACAGGAGGCAGCCAACTCCTCCCCTGCATCTGGCCTAGAGTCCCGGTGATTTGCAACTTACTAGAAAGTTTGGATGTAGCAAAACATGTTCTCTGAGCAGTGCAAACAAAGGGTTTCAGGCCTTGGAGTCAGGCAGACCTGCATTTCATTCCCACTCAATTCCTTTTTTTTTTTTTTTTTTTTTTAATTTTTTTTTTTTTAACATTTATTTATTTTTGAGACAGAGCGAGATAGAGCACGAAGGGGGGAGGGTCAGAGAGAGAGGGAGACACAGAATCTGAAACAGGCTCCAGGCTCTGACCAGTCAGCACAGAGCCCGACGCGGGGCTCAAACTCACATACCGCGAGATCGTGACCTGAGCCGAAGTCGGACGCTTAACCGACTGAGCCACCCAGGCGCCCCCCCACTCAATTCCCTGCCAGCTTTGTGATCGCAGGCAACTGACTTAACCATTCTGGGACTTTATTTCCTCATCTGTACAATGGGAGTGAAACCATCAGTGCTGCCTAGCGTGGATGTGAAGAGGAAATGAGATCATGTCCATAAAATGCTCACTCCAGCATCTGGCAAACTTCAGTATATGGCAGGTGTCCTTTCCTTATTGGGGAAGCCCTCCGGCCCTCACTCCAGGCCCACTTGTATACAGAATTCTAGGCTCAGGTATCCGATTTTCCCGTCTGCAACTACTCGGAAGCAATGAATCAGAAGAGGCAGGTGACAGTGAGAGGCAGGCACAGAGAAGTCAGCCAGGTTTTTAGCAGAAATGACACGTTAAAGAGCAAAGCCAACTGGGATCATCCAGGTGCCCCAGGAACCAGGGTGGGGAGCCCTGCAGAGTCTGAAACCGCTGCGGGTGCATCTTGGGAAAAGCTTAGCCCCTTCAGAACGATTATCCGTCCACAACTTGCTTCAGTGCTGGACAGAGAGGGTCAATTTTCCCAAAATGTGCCTGGTCCCAAAGTTCTAGACGTCTGGGCTAAGCAGACCGCTTCTTTACAGAGGGAGTTAAGAGACGGCAGAAAGGAACTCGTGGGGGATTCCTGGGGACTTCCGCTCTAAAGTCGTTCATGCTATGACCAATCTGCAAATGACGGTGGGCAGTCAGGGCCCAGGCCAATACCTGGGCAGGCTCTGGTGAATCAGACCTGCAAGGTACCCACTCATCCAGGCCCACAGGTCACAGATAAGGAAACCGAGGCCCAATGTGCTTTTGTACTTCCCCAAGGATGTGCAGCTCGTAACAGAGACCCAGTGTCCTGATCCCAGTCTTCCCGCATACCTTATCAGCGGGGAGCCCACCCTAACCTCCAGCCCTTCACCCTGGCCCGGCCCGGGACAGTCCTGCCCCTTCCCACCCTTCAGGAATCCACCCCCACCCTCCCCCCCACCTAAAGAACAGATCTGCACAGAGATACAGGCAGGACAGGGGGCCCTGAGAAGCACGTGGGAGGGTGGTAAGGCGGGTCCCTTAGGCAGGCGCCTGGGGCACCAAGTCTTAAACGGTCCATTCAGACTCTATTCATCACGCAGGAGTGTCTCCTCCAGCTGCAGAGTATGATGGGCGACAGGGACAGCACCAGGATAGGGACAAGGTGTGCAGAGGCTGGCCTGGCACCAAGTGTGGGGCAGGGGACAGAGGTGGGGGCCGGTCTGCTAACAAAATGCTGAAGCTAGGACAGCAGAGAGAAATGGAAAGGGCCGCCCTGTGGGGGAGGCAGAGGAGGCCCCAGCCCCGTGCCCCTCTTTTGTTCTGGCACATCAAAGGGAAAAGCCTGGACCGAGTAGGACTCAGGGGGTGGCTGACCTCGACCAGCTGTGCTTTGGAACGCTATAGCCACAAAGGTAGCACCTTCCAGACAAGGCAGGAAGCTACTGCACAGGTTGAGGGGGGCGGGGGCCACTCTGAGCTGGTACCCGCAGTGTGTTCTCAATCCAGACCTGATCACTAACACTCCTGGCTGGTAACCCTGGGCAGGTCACTGCAGCTCTGGGCCTGTTTCCTTGTATGTAAAACGCGGAGCTGGCACTACCTGTTTCAGCCTGAAAAGCTGGTGCATGCGTGTTTTTACACTGGGCAAAAAAGCTGGACAATTAACCCAAAAGATACAAAAGCATCTTTTTCCTTAGCCCACACCCCATTTAAAAAAAAAAATTTAATGTTTACTTATTTTTGAGAGAGACAGAGAGAGAGAGTATGAGCAGGGGAGAGGCAGAGAGAGAGGGAGGCACAGAATCTGAAGCAGGGTCCGGGCTTTGAGCTGTCAGCCCAGAGCCCGACGCGGGACTCGAACTCACAAACCACGAGATCGTGACCGGAGCCGAAGTTGGACGCTTAACTGAGCCACCCAGGCGCCCCTCCTTAGCCCACACCCGTAAGTACATGTTTATCAAGCACCCATGGCATTCGCTAAAGCTAGAGATATGAAAAACGCACAGCCCCGGCCTTCTGGAACATTCCATCTAACTCCAGAACAAAGCCTCCAGAGGGTCCAGGAAAGTGCTGACACTCAGAATTACATATCCCATTTCAAGGACAGCCCCGAAGCCCAGGAATCTGCAGACCTTGGGAAGAACAAGCACTGGCTGGTTCACGGAGCTGAGGGGCAACCTCACAACAGAGTCACTGACCCACAGGATCAAAAGGGGTCTCTGTCATGCTCTCTGAGACGGTGGCTCCCCCAACAGGGTAACGTGTCCCAGCCACCCTCATGCAACTACCTGATACTTGGCACGGAACACAGTCAGACACCCCCGTCTCTCTGCCAAAATGATCAGATTCTCTCAGCAGACGGGAAGGGTGGACAAGAGGCTTCAACATGTTCATGCTGCAGCTGTCACACAATGATTCAATGTGCACAAGACGCTTTGTGACAAGGCCGACAATTTTCTTTTTCTGAAACCAATTGGGGGGAAAAAAAGCTACCTCTGATTGCTCATTTTATTATTGCCAGGGGTACTGCAAATGCATACTAGGGAGCGATGTTCGGTCTGTTTTAAGATCTTAAAAATTAAAAATTAAATATCACCCTTGGTGCAGCCTGGGATATATACCCCAAAGCCGGTTTCCGGGGACCCCAGAGGACGAGAGCGCCATGTGAGGTCGCTTCTTGATGGCAACCTTCCGAGGTCAGCACGGCGACTCCCACGTTACGTGTGGGAGACCGAGGCCCAGCTGGTGAGAATATAGCCCCACCACCACCGCCATGGCTAGCGGGCGGCAGGACCAAAATGCAACCGTAGGCCCGTTGGGCTGCAGAGCCCATGACCTCTGTCCCGCACTGCACCATCACGCAAGACAGCAGCTCTGGGAGAAACCTGCACAGAAATCGAGGCTCCAGGGGCAGCAAGGACAGCCATCGCTCAGCGCACTGGCCGCCCTGTCTCCCAGACAAGGAGGGGCGGCTCGAGTCGGCCGATTCTCCCTGGAAGCTCTACGAGGGTGGAGTCAGTGCTGCTCAGCCCCGAATTCAAATCAGTGCAGGCACAAGATTTCCCACTGAAGCTTCAGCATCTACTGCCCCTGGCACTGGCTGGGTACCCACTAAATAGTTTTGTTTTTAAATTAACGAGTGAAGGAGCAAACTCCCAGCTGAGATCCAGAACGGGGCTTTGGCCACAAGTGACACGAGCTAAAATGTATTAAGGGTTTCGTTGTGCCCAGACACCGGGCTGGGTCTTCTTTTTTTTTTTTTTTTTAATTTTTTTTTTTTTTTTAACGTTTATTTATTTTTGAGGCAGAGAGAGAGAGAGCATGAATGGGGGAGGGTCAGAGAGAGAGGGAGACACAGAATCTGAAACAGGCTCCAGGCTCTGAGCTGTCAGCACAGAGCCTGACACGGGGCTCGAACCCACGGGCCGCGAGATCATGACCTGAGCCGAAGTCGGCCGCTCAACCGACTGAGCCACCCAGGTGCCCCAGGGCTGGGTCTTCAATGGAGGATCCTGTTCATGCGTCATGATAGTCTACGAGAAAAGCGCAATTAGCATTTCCACTTTGCAGAGGGGGACGTCGTGGCCCCGAGACTCGGATGCTATACCCCTCCTCTTCCATATGACTTAGAGTAGAGAGAGATCAGACCGGGGGATCAGCAAACCTGGGTGAAGCACCTGCCATGCCCCTCATCCTCTCCCTCCCGAAGCGGACACATCGCATGCCCCGGTGATCTCAGGAACCCATCTATGTGATATATTCTGTTATTACTCTTTCTGCACGCTTTCAAGGGTTCGCGCACCTGCAACAACAAACCCTCACTACCAGGAAGAAGGGACACGTTGTCGGACGAGGGGTCATTGTGGTTCTCGTGCAGCAAGACCACAAAGATGACAGGCACATCCTAGTTGCCTTTCAACAACATTCCCTTAACACAAATAAGAAAATGAATACAAAGCAGCAGCAGGTCCGAGCATGCTGCACAGAGACGACGTCTCAGGGCCAAGAGGCACAGGGTGGCTCTGCCCCCTGTCGAGTCCCCAGAACCCTCCCGCCTGCTTGGACAGGAATTCGGGAAGAGCGGAGGGCCGCCGAAGGACAGAGGAAGCCCAACCCAGATGTCCTTCAGTTGGGGCGAAGAAGAGAGGTCTTGCATAGACACACGGCTCACATGTTCAAAACCGACTGCGAATAATGATTTTGCAGATGTACCACGGCACCCTTCAATGAATAAATTAAAGGCAGCACAATTGAATGGGGAGCAGCTGGTACTCCCCACCAGATGGCTTTGCTGATCTGAATAGTTTTAAACATTGTTTTATTTCCAAAGATAAGCAAAATAAGAATCTGGTTAACCCTTGAATAAGAAGAACCTCCGGAAAACACTTCTCTGGAATTTATTTCATTTTGATGGAAAGCATGAACAATCGGGCGGAATAACAATGTCCTGGGGCAGCGGGGAGGGGGAGTTTAGAACAAGGTGAACCCGGATTTCTCCAGGGCGTTGTCTGCAGTCTGTAAACATTCACTGCCTGCCTCCAGGCCTGGCCCTTAATAGCTGTGGCAGGAAGACAACTCCAGCACCAACCCCAGCTTGGGGGCATAGACCCCAGGTGTTTGGGCAGGTGCACCAGCCCCCCAAGGGTGTGGGGGAGGTGTGCCGGGGGCTGCGGGGAAGCTACCAGGCAATGTGAGGCTTCCAGGTTCAAAATATTTAAACACATCAAACATGAAAAGCATTGTTTTTAAGTAAAGTTAAGTTGGGATATCACTAAGTGATACAAAATCTGCACAGAGCTGGAGGCTGCCTTGCAGTCTGCACACTGCGGGGGGCCAGCGGGGGGCACCCCAAGGGGAACTGTCTTCTACCTGCAGGGTGCCCTGGAGGGGAGTTCGAGAAGCAGTGATATAGGGCAGGGGGGGTGGGGAACCACCAGGAACCGAGCACCTGCTCTTGTGGCGGGCGCTGGACTGCCTCCCCTCTACCTCGAGGACCGAGCGAAGCGAAAGGCACATTCTGCTCCATTTTGCAGGTAAAACAAACAGAGGCTCTGGGCAGTGAAGTCTCTCGTCCCAAATCACACAGCAAGTAAGGCGCAGAGGTGGATTTAAACCCAAGCTGAAGCCCACACCGCCCCGCCCCCGCCACGCCCCCCCCCCCATCAGTGCAGGGAAGACAGAGACCCGAACACACACATTGGAACCCTCTAGCTGTGGGGGGTGGGAAGGGGAGGGATTTGCTCTCCACTTACACATCTCCATCTGACTTCCGGTTTTACTTGGTTTTACTTACATCAAGCAAGCATTCCTTCTGCAACCACAAAGACAATAAAGACGAAGTAATAACAATAAACGTGGAGTCAAACAGGGCGGCAAATGGAAAACGGACCGGGGCCAAGGCCCCCAGGACAGGAGTTGCCATCTCTGAGCCCCGGTTTCCCCTTCTGCGGGAAACGAGTGCACTCTTGTCCCGCGCCCCAACTCAGGTGGCATGGGGTGATGGCAATGAGGCCCCGGGACCCCTCGAGGCGGGGTCTGGTGGCACTAATGGGCTTTGTGCAAGGTGCAAACTGGAAGTTACCTGGAAGCCTCGCTTCATTCATCTCCTTATTTCTCGAATTATCTTTGCATTAATGGCATCTTCCCACAGGACACACCGGAATGCTCAATTACCATTAAAAAAAAAAAAAATCCAATTCCCATTTCACTAAGAATGCCGTGCCTGGGAGTGAGCCCTGCCCGCTCCGCCGCTGCCATGGAAACCCCGGAGTGGGGGTGCTCGCTTCTAAACCTGCACTGTCCAAAGAGCACCGAGGGACCCTGAGCACGAGGGACAGAAGGACCCCACAGGACAATGTCTCGTGCTGTTTACTGATGCCAAACGAGGCCTTGACGGTGACGACCCAGGATCGAGCGTCATATGGGCATACGTGCGGGGCAATGAGCGCGTTGCCCGCGTGGTGGCAGAGAAAAAAGACGAAAACCCAAACCGAGAAGGATGCAGACGTACACACGGGCCCATCTGGTCGCTGTGTGCCCTTGGGCAACAAACTGCTTCACCCTTCTGTGCCTCGGTCTGCTCATCTATAGAATGGAGACAGTGACAATATGTCATGGCTGTAGGTATCGAATGGGGATAATCCCTGCGAGACACTCGGGTGGTGGCTGCTGACACCGGGGCGGGGCGGGGGGAGGGCTCAATTAGCAGCAGCCGAACCACGATCCTCATTTCTCTTCCTTCTCTCCCTCCTGTCTCTGCCGAAAGGAGCTCAGCTCAGCGGGAGGATGCTGGCCTGGTGCGTGAAGACCCAGCCAAGTCTGGCTGCGAGGCGGGAAGGAGAGAAGCTGCAAAGGCTTCATATGGGCAATGTCTGGAAGGACCAAAATAGGCCTGTGGAGGAGCCCCCCCTCCCTTCCCCGCAGTGACATGGCAATGAGGACACCAGTGCCACCAGAACACCCCCCGAGCCAAGCGCCGCCTCTTGGATGGAAGGAGAGGCCCACAGAAGAAACCGAGCTACCAAATGGTGCTTTCACACCCTCCTTCAGACTTTAGAAGACAGACCCAGTGTCTGATAACCTCACTCATCCGTAGTCACAACTCCGTCAAATAAATAGGTCAAGCAGGTATTATCTACAGACGAGTATTACGCCGGACGCCGAACGTGGATATGCCCAGGCTACGGAAAAGGAATTCTTTTCTCCACGAAGTGGAGACATCCTCAAAGTGTTTGGTGGCACATATTTTCCAAAAGCAAAACAAAACAAACAAAAAAAGCTCGCCAGTTTTCAATACTCGAAGCTGGAGAGGTGAACGTTCGGTAAAGTATTAGTACAAAGGTTATGGTCTCCAAGAATACCTCTGTTTCTCTCAAGCTGACACATCCATGCCCATCTTGCCAATGAACGGGGCTGCTGCGAACCCAGGAGAGAAAGCCTCCTTTTCACAAATAAGGAGGGGGGAGGGGGGGAGGGGGGAGGGGGGGAGGGGGGTGGGAGGAAGCTATACAGTGGATGCCATCAGACAGCTGAGCTACAAGAACTGTTCTGGATCCTCAGTGCTCTATAAACAAGTAAA
This sequence comes from Panthera pardus, assembly GCF_024362965.1. NCBI lineage: Eukaryota > Metazoa > Chordata > Mammalia > Carnivora > Felidae > Panthera > Panthera pardus. The sequence goes on from NW_026526788.1 coordinate 78,983,985, forward strand.
CAAAGCAACCTCTTCATATTAAACCACAGAAGAGTGGAATCTTTTTCATAAAAGATCTGGAAAGCATTCAGGCCTCATTATGAAGGTCAGGACTTGTTTGCAGAGAGCAGACCTTCTCCTGAGCTAAAAAAAAGAAAAAAACCTCTCAACTTGAAAAAAAAAAAAAAAGGACTTTAAAAAAGTCCTTGTAGCTGACTTCCTATCAAGAACTTCTCTGGTCTCTGTTTCAGCAAAATAAATATTTGGCTAAAGCGCACGGATGTTCGGACCCGACAAAGCCAGCTCGCCGTCGGTAAGATCTCTCTCTGCACAACCCGAGCGCCTACGTGCTGCCTTCCCCATCCCTCCAAAGGCCCAGCAGAGGCTGTGGAACCAAAAAATGAGCACAGGACTTAGAATCCACGGGAAGGCATGGCGAGCCGAGCAGGAACATGCACCCACTGGCCGGGGGACGCCCCCAGATCCTGAAGCAACCACATCAGCTCCGACTTCGGGCAGGCCACCTAACCTCTGAGCCCTGAGCCGCTGGGCTGTAAATGGGGACATCATCCACTCCCCCCAGAACTACAGGAAGATTAAGGGAGAAACAGAGGCCCTGGGTGCCCCTTCTCCCATCTATTCCCACTGTTACCAACCATCTTCCCCCACACCACTGACCCAATGAACTTGACCCATGTCAAGTTGACCTGTCACCCTTCAGATGTCAGCCAGTGCCCCCCCCACCCCGCTCCCCGCACCTCATTTGCCCAACCCCTTCCATTTCTCATCTCTGTGCACTTCTTGGGGTAGCACCTGCCTTGACCACTGTACTGTGAGCTTCACAGCGGCAAGAGTGTCTATTCTGTTCACTTTTACAACTATTTCCTAAAGGAAGAAAATTAGGGAGGAAGGCAAGGGGTGGGGGAGCAGGCAACATAGGTAAAAATATACTACATCGCATACACAGAAGTCCAAATAAATGTGGGGGGGGGGGGGTAGTATTTAAAATAGAATTGAAAATTCTGCCATTGTGCAACTCTGCCTCTCTAGGATTAATTAGCCCTTATGTCACTGAAAACCCACTTCCTGGTGTGTCTTGGGCCCGCAGCCATCACTGGCTTCCACCATAGGACGGTGGGCTGGCCCGGGGCCTCATCGGCCTTAGGTCCCCGACGCCTCCGCGAGCCGCCCCCACCGCCCCAGTTCCGCAGGAGCAGAAGCCAGGGCCGCTGGGGCCCGTGACTGTACCTCAGTCCGGCCAATGTCAAGCACGCCCCTTCCCTTTCTAAATGAGCTTTCATACTTAAGAAAACACAAAATGATACGTCTTAGCAAATTATATGATTCTTATCTGTGGCCAGAAAGTTTGTTTTTTCCGTTCTGTTTTTACCCGTCTTCAGTTCTCATAACCCTTTCGCACAAATTTCTGAATGCACTCAGACGGCACCGTTACTCAGCACAGGCCACACATCCCAGGACTGAGTTCGGAACAAAAGAAAGGAAAGGGAAAAAAAAAAAAAAACCCTCTGCCCTTCGGATCATTTTCATTCCCTTCCTGTAAAGGGTTTGGAAATGTCTCGAAAACAAGTATGGAGAGCGGACTAAAAATCCAAATTACCTTTCTTCGCTCTCCTTTCTTTCTTTCCCTTTTTCTTCTGTGGCCCTCTCAGCTCCTTTCCCTCTTCTCTACTTCAGAAGAGATAAAATACCAATTCCCTCCGTAATTAAATGCGCTCCTCCACTTAATTAATTTGAGGGATTTACTGGGGTTTATGGGTGGGGGGAACAGATTCAGGTTAAACACTTATTCAGGGCATCGCGCGGGGCTGGGACGGGCAGGGATGGGAGCGTGGACCGCAAAGGGGCGGCCGTGGGGAGAAACGGATGCCTCCCGGCCCTTGCAGTGCACATGGGCCGGGCTGGGGCTCGAACCCCTGCTGCCGGGACCTGTTCCATCCCTGCTTCTGCGTCTGCTCCCAGGCCTTCCCCGCTGTCCCCTGTCCCCACACTGGCTGGCAGAGGCTGGAAGAGATGAGGTGATGCTTTCACAGTGACGGGGGCCGATCTTTTTTCTAAATGTTCCTACACCGGGATGGCTTTCACCTTCGGATGACGAACAGTTACGACCTGGCTGGACCCTCTTTGGCTGACTCAGTTCTTCTGAGGTTTTCACACCCTTTTCGCAGTTGTAAAACCTTAAGCAAAAGCAAATGGTTAGGAACAAATCCCCAAGGTGCGAGGAATGGCCAACAGCACTGACTTAACAATCTGGCGAAGAGATGGAGACATTTCAACTTGGACAGGGCGGCACCCTTACCTAGCGCTGGCCACCCCCCTCCCAGCAGCGTGGGTCAGCTCCTTCTGGGGCCTTGTGCTCCCTGCACAGCCTTTGGGGACCCTGCAGGGCCTTTTGGCCACAGGACCTGCGTTAGCATACGCCTTGGCTTCAGCTTCCTGCCTTTGCCCTGTTCACCCCCACCCCTGCTTGGGTCTGATCCTCCCCACCACCAAAAGGGGCGTCGCAGCTGCAACAGAGGAGCCGTGTGCATGTCCCAGAGTAACCGGCTGCCCTTCCAGGAGCATCGCTGGGCACGCGGGCCCCAAGCCTGGGCGACGTGACAACCGCACCCCAGATACCACGTTCTGCACTCACACTGCAAGATCCGATCTAGTGCCAGGACTCCTGCAAGCAGTGTTCTCCAAGCCTCTTTAAAACTCTCTTTGGGGATTTCAAAGAAGAAATTAGGAACGTTGTTCAAAGGTAGCACGAAGCGCTTAGATTCTTATCGCCTATGGATCTTTTCTGGCCGGTGATTTCCATGCACATCAACGAAACCACAGCAACTCCCGCACTTGCTCAGACCGAACTGCTCAGTCACCAGGGCCAGGCCTTGAGGAGGGAGGCAGAGGAGAGCAAACGTCCGTCCTGCCCTCCTAAGACCTGCCCGCCCGTCCGGTCGGGCATGGAAGCCACCAGAACAGAACCCAACGTCTGAGAGCGAAAGGTCGGTCAATCTGCCGAAAACCTAAGCTGACTTTCAAGTCTGACCAACTGGGCCCTTGGAGGACGTTAGGTGTTGGGCAATTACGCTCATAACTGGACGCCGAGGCCGTCAAGGACTTCGGGGGAGCAAAGTTGGAAGCGTGTGGACATCATTTCCCCAAGTACAATTGGGTTTTCACATTTCATTAAAAGCTGGGTCTAACACATAACATGCAAATGGTGTACCGAGGCAATTATCCAGATACTTAAAGTCCAAATTCCCAGAACTTTTGCCTCAATGAGTGAAATAATAGAAGCAAATATATACACACACACACACACACACACACACACACACGCACACACACGAGCAGATGGCTCATTCCAGGACTAGCTGCCTCCAGTCCTCCCCTTCTCAGGGGGTCACAGGCAGAGCCAAGGGACTGGCGAAGACGAGTCTGCACTTGTGTTCCACGTGCCAATCTCTCAGGAGCAGGGTGGTGGCTACGAGCACATGGGTCACCCAGTCGGCCGGGGTTCCCGTTCTGGCTGCAAAGCCTGACCCCCAAGCCCGCCTCCGTTCCCCATCTGAAAACTGGGGATGATGATGCTAATGTCTAGTCTAAGCCAACTGCAGAGAGCACTGAGATAATCCGCGGGCAGCGCTGAGCAGGGAGCCCGGCGCCCCCTTAGTGCTTGAATAGTTGGCACCTCTCCTGATTACGCTTTTCCTCATCATTACTAGAATTCCTCTTCCCAGTATTACTCCTGCTCTTCGGGTCTGTGTTTCACCAACATGTCAGGTGTGCCTCAGGTTCGGTCCGTCTCCCTCAGCTCGGCGTGTCATTCGGGCCTCTTCTAGAAGGCTGGCTCGCTGAAATGCGTCACAAATGAATTAACGTCGCTTTGCTGCCTGTTGCCACAACTGATCCTTCATATTCTAATCCAGAAAAAGAAGATCAAAACACGTGCATTTTAATGTCTCCCGAATCAGTTTAAAAAGAATTGCTATGCTCTTATAAAAAAAAAAGAAAAATCTGCTTTCATATCAATGCCTTGATATCCATACTCTTAAATACAAAGGGGGGAACAAAAACAAAGAGGAAACAGTTATTTTAAAAATAAGACATTGTGGGGGCACCTGGGTGGCTCAGTCAGTTAAGTGTCTGACTTCGGCTCAGGTCATGATCTCATGGTTCATGAGTTCGAGCCCTGTGTGGGCTTCTGTGCTGACAGCTCAGACCCTGAAGCCTGCTTCCCATTCTGTGTCTCCCTTTCTCTCTGCCCCTCCCCTGCTCACGCACTGTCTCTCTGTCTTTCTCCCAAAAATACGTAAACATTAAAAAAAAATTTTTTTGAAAGACCTTGTGAATAACTACAAAGTGTTCCATTTTAATGAGAAACACAAATTGAAATGATTAAAGCAGGATCATTTTTATCTTACAATGCTAGGTCTGATTTTGGGCCTCCAGCTCACAAAAAAAAAAAAAGCACAGGAAGGAGATAATCCAAGCTAGGAAGAAAGTATCCTAACAGGTATGAGCAGGTTCCTCTCTGGGCTAAGCTGCAGCCAGACAAGAGTGAGACATGACCAGCAGGGAGGGGACTCCACCTCTCAGATCCCTGCACAGACATCCTGTTCAGCAGGGACCCCCGGGGGCCCCTCCCTCTGGGAGTCACGGGTCTGTGCTTCACCAGGCAAAGATACAAACGCCCACAAACCAACATCCCATCCGATTTCCCACTTCCCTGAAAACTCCCAAATGCAGGAAGAATTGGGGTCAACTGAATTCTGCAAGCCTGGCTTTTGTACACATCAATGCCATACAGGCCATAAATACAGCCAGGAGACACAAGAGTCTAGGGAGGTTCAAGTTCATCCTTGCTGTTTTCGGACCCCGTCTGCTGGCTGGAAGGGATGGCAACCCCATGCTGTGATGTCACCATCAAGGTCAGCCAGTGCAGAAAGAGAAACTCAGACAAGCAGTGGGCAGGGCCTATGGCCTTGTGACAGCTGAAGAAGGTGGGGTATTTACCAGACAGTTTATGGTTTCCGGGGTAGAAATCTGAGTCACCGACTTTAAACGGCCGAGCAGAAGACTGATGAACCAGGACCCATGTCCTCCACGAGCTCCCACTGAGGGACACCTGAGACAGAGGCCAACCTGAGGCCCTCCCCAGCCACCCAGCTTGTCCCCGCTGAACCAGGCCCCAAGCCTCACTTCAGAAAGGCACAGATTTCTCTCTCCCTGCCTCGGCTTTGACATTTCCGGTTTCCCCTGGCCTAACCAACCAGGACTTTGAGGCATTAGGTTACATGAAACACAGTAAGAGTGAAGAAGTCACCCGAAGATGGAAGTGCCCCCGAATCTAAGTTCCCACTTAGACGGGACTGTTCCAACTTTGGACGCGTGGCCCCACCTGCTTCCCGGGGTGATGAGAGAATGCAGACGCGGCCCGGGGTGCTGCCAGGAGCAAACGGCAGAGGAAGGTCAAGTGGACAAAGAGGACTCTGCCCAGGCGGGAAGTTTTCTCTTGTCAACGTGTAATGGTGGCAGTGTTGTCCGAGAGACGGCTTTTAGAAGGAAAAACACCCAAAACCGCACACTTAAGAGTTTCAGAATAAGGCACAACGTTGGTCTGTGTTCCCAACCACTCCCAGGCCAGGGCCCCCAAGCCCACCCCCGGGGGCATAACTTCAGGGAGGCCAAGCCTCCACCTCCAAGGGTCATATTCGATCTTCAGACAGCACGCTCCACATGAACCCATTCAACAAAGTTCACGAAACCCCCTACCGTGTGCCGGGCCCGTGTGTCAAGCCAGGGGCACGGCAATGAGCTAAAACGAGGCCCGTGCAGTGGGCTCGCAGGCCGGTTGGGAGAGGCATCCAGAAGCCCACAAGGGAGAAAATGAGTCAGATGGGCTGGCTAGGTGCGGGGGTGAGAACGAGCTGGCGCCTGTCACAGCCCACCATACCAGCACAGGACTCCTCCAGGGGACTCCAGAAACAGAGGGGCCAAGGCCTGGCAGAAATGAAACCCGTTTCACTTTCCGGGACACGTCTCTGTAGCTTAGTGTTTGCAGTATTCTCTCCCTAGGGCGCTTGCTGGTACTTTCTTCCTAGGTGGGGGGCGCACCAGAGCAGTGCCCATTTCCAAGGCAGCCCCAGGAGAGAAGCTGCAGGAAGGACAGGGCAGTGGGCAGCTCACTGAGGGCTTTCCCCTCCTTGACTGAGGTACCCTTGAGGCCACACGTAGGGCCAGGTGTGTGATCAGCCCCAAACCCCGCTTCCAGGCGAGCAAAACAAAGGGGGGGACAGCGGGCAGCTGTTGCTTCCTCCAGCGACCTGGCTCTCTGGCTCTGCTCCCAGCAGGGAAGGGAGAATCATCACAACAGCATGTCCCACAGAGAGAGAGAAGGTGAGCCCCGCGCCCAAGTTGAAATGTCCCAGATTGAGTTCATTCTCCCAGATTTCCGTCAACCTGCTCTTCTCCGAAATATTACCATTTCGGCATGCGTTCAAGCATCCAAGGAATTAATATAAGCGCCCGCATTATTTTTTTCAGACCGCGTCGTCAAAATCCACTGTGCATTTTACACTTCTAGCCCCTCCCAATCTGGATGCTAAATTTTCATCAGAAGTTCCTGATCCGTATCTAGATTTCATAAAATGTTTAAAAAGCAGAGTCAGTACTAGGAATTTATCCAAAGGATACAAAAATGCTGACTCGAAGGGGGCAAATGCACCCCAACGTTTAGAGCGGTGCTATTGACAATAGTCAAATTATGGAAAGAGCCCAAATGTCCATCAACTGGCAAATGGATACAGATGCGAGATACACACACACACACACACACACACACACACACACACACACAATGGAATACTACTCAGCCATCAAATGAAATCTTGCCATTTACAACAACGTGGAAGGAACTAGAGTGTATTATGCTAAATGAAATAAGTCAGAGAAAGACAATTAGACAATATCAGATGATTTCACTAATATGTGGAATTTAAGAAACAAAACAGATGAACATAGGGGAAAACAAAGCAAAAATAAGATAAAAACAGAGAGGGAGACAAACCTAAGAGACTCTTTTCTTTTTTAATATGAAATTTATTGTCAAATTGGTTTCCATACAACACCCAGTGCTCATCCCAACAAGTGCCCTTCTCAATACCCATCACCCACCCACCCCTCCTTCCCACCCCCCATAAACCCTCAGATTGTTCTCAGTTTTTAGGAGTCCCTAAGAGACTCTTAAATACAGAGAACAAACTCAGGGTTGCCAGAGGGGTGGTGGGAAGGGGGATGGGCATTAAGGAAGACACTTGTTGGGATGAGCACTGGGTGTTCTATGTAAGTGATGAATCACTAAGTCTACTCCTGAAATCATTATTACACTAACATATAGCTAATCTGGGTTTAAATTCAAAAAATAAATGAATATAATTAATTTTTAAAATAAATAAAAATAAAAAATAAAAAAAAGGAGAGTCACATGCCCAAGTTGCTCCAAACACTCTTAAAAGTTTTCCAATAGCTGAACCGAATATCTTTTCAAATTGAAATTAATTAAAATTAAACTCAGCTCCTGGCGGGGGGGTGGGGGGGGGCGCGGGGGGGGGGGGAGGGGGCTGGGGGGGGAGGGGCGGGGGAGGGTACCGGTCACATTTCACGTGCTCACGGACTACGTGTGACTGGTGTAACCAAATGAGCAGAGCAGATACAGTGCCTCTCCGTTGTCACAGAAAGTTCTACTGCCCAGGGCCGCCCAGCATCCTGAGCTCCTTAACAGCAAGGTCTGTTTCCTATTTCCTTCATTGCCCTCCTTACCCAGCCTCCCAGCAAAGGCACTGAGAAGTCACTGTTTCCCACAAGTGACTCACCTAGGGCACCAGATAAAAAACACAGCTGCCAGACCCTGCCCAGGATCTACTGAATCTACTGGGGACACGGGGAGGCAGGTGGGCAATCACACCAGGGGGCTTTTAAGCCTCAACCTAATGGCCAGAGTTTCCTTCCTTCCAAGTGTCCCTCATCCAGCCATCACCACTGTTCTAAGTTAGGAATTCACGGAGCCAGGGGGAGCAATCGCCTTGGAACTCAGCCAGGGCTGAGATCCCCCCTGTGCTGGGGGAGAGTGACGGGTCCCCTCTCTCCTTCAGTGTTCATTCAGTAACAAGAGACCAGCCCACCTGCATTCAGCATTCTTATCACCACCCAGGGACACCCCAGAAACACCAGCTGCCTCCTCCCACTCACTGCTGTGGTCCCCTGGTCACACTGAACAGCAGCCGTGAGGAAAGGAAGAGTCCCTTGCTTCCCTTGAACATGGAGCCGAAAGGTTCAGCTGGTCAAGCTGCACAAAAGAAGTGCTTGCACAGAACCAGTTGGTTCTGGGACTGCACTGATTTGCAAATAAAACCTTCCCAGACTGGGGCACCTGGGCCGCCCAGTCGGTTGAGCGTCCGACTTCGGCTCGGGTCACGATCTCGCGGTCTGTGAGTTCGAGCCCTGCGTTGCGCTCTGTGCGGACGGCTCGGAGCCTGGAGCCTGCTTCGGATTCTGTGTCTCCCTCTCTCTCTGCCCCTCCCCCGCTTGCACTCTGTCTCTCTCTCTCTCTCTCTCAAAAATAAATAAATAAATGTAAAAAAAATTAAAAAAAAAACCCTTCCCAGATGAAGCCACAGAGTGGTGGCCACGCCCACTTGCACCCGGAGGAGAGAGGAATCCCAGGCTTCACTTGAATGCAAGCCGACACCCAGAGGGTGACCACTACAATGCTGGATTCTGTGCTCTTCCCCCGAGACCCACAAATCCCCACCCCCAAGTTCAGGTACAACGACAGTCTTCCAGTGACATCTGACTGCGAGATGCAAAACCCTAGTAGGGGCAGGAATGTCCTTCCGGGGCATCGTAGAGACCTTCTCTCTAATGGTTCCTGGTTCATCCATGCAACACAAACCCTCAGAAGGGCCAGAAGTTATCCCCCAGGGCTTTTCCATCTGGGGCAGGGGGCAAAGGGGGAGTCAGTCTCATGGTATGGTTTGTCCAGGCTCTTCCTTCGGGAAACTCCTCTTCCGCTGGTGGGAACTGTATCTGGTACGATTGTTTGGGAAACTGGCAGCATCTACAGGAGCCAAGCACACTCATTTCCAAAGACCAGCAGCTCGACTCCCAGGTACGTGCCCAACAGAACCGTGTCCAGAGGCTCATCAAAGATGCACTAGATGGAAAGCCATGAACCGGAAATTGTCGTGTCTGCCCACAGTCGACTGGGTAACTATAATTCAGCTGCGAAAGAGAACCAGCTACAGCTCTAAGCAACACCAGGGAAGAATCTCACAAAGTGTTGGACACAAGAAACCAAAAAGAAAGGGACCACGCTGCACGGCTCTGTTTATGTCATGTACACAGAGGGGGGAAACCAGCCAAGGCTGTGGAGGTCAGGAGGGGTTGACTAATGAGCGGAATGGAAACAAGGCGGGGGGTGGGGGGGGCGGTGCCTGGGTGGCTCAGTCGATTAAGCGTCCAACTTCAGCTCAGGTCATGATCTCAGGGTTCACGGGTTGGAGCCCCGCGTCGGGCTCTGTGCTGACAGCTCAGGGCCTGGAGCCTGCTTCGGGTTCTGTGTCTCGCTCTCTCTCTGCTCTTCCCCCACTTGCACTCCGCCTGTCTCTCTCTCTCTCAAAAATAAACACTAAAAAAAATTAGAAAAACAAAAAAAAGAGTGGAACCAGGGTTTCTGGGGTACTATTCCTACACTTGACCTAGGTGCTGGTTGCACAGGCGAGTTGTGTCTGCAACAGCTATATGCATACACAAGGTGCTCTCTCTCTAATGGATGTTATACTCCAAGAAAAAAAAAGTTCATACAAAAAGTTTGGAATGGGTGGTGCTAAGTTTCTGCCGCGTAAGGAATCAAGAGGGGAGCAGAGGGCCCGCGGGCACTCTGACACTGCACGAACGCACCAGTACGGTCCAGCCCTCTTGCCTTGAAGGTGGATGTCCTCCCATCAGATGGGCGTCCGTTTCCTTTCAGAGGCGCCAAACCAAAGCCTCCCCTGCTTGTGCATTTCAGAATGGTTAACAGACCTCGTAACCACCGAGGGCTGATTTTATGACCCAGCTCGCAGTCCAGACGGCTAATGACCCCCAGTTGCCAGGCTTGATGGGTTTCCAGGGTCTAAACTGGCTCATCCAGGGTGAACATGGCCAGGAGGCTGCAAGCCCTGGGCCCTCCTCGGCCGCACTCAGGGCCTGCTCACCTGGGTGTCTGGGCCAGGCACCCTGGACAGGGGTGAGGTCCGAGGTGGGGGCTTTAAAGGGGCTGGCTCGCGTATTCTTTCAGTCTCTTTCCATCGAGGGTTTCTGGGGGCAGAGGCTGCACGATCAACGGCGGGGCCAAGCCTTCCTGCCGCACCGCCAGGGAAGGGAACTCATCATTAGGTCCCTGATCTCTTACTGCGCCACCAAGGGGACCAGTACCCCAAGGGGGGGAAGACAGTGAGTCCCCACCTGTGGCCGTAGAGACTTTCCTCTCTGCAAGTTGACTTCCAGACAACCCTTCTCAACTCTCCCAATGGAGGAAGAAAACAAATAGGCCCTCGGGAGCCCTCACTGTCTCCGAGGAAGCCCAGCTCCCCTCCAGGTGGAAGGCAGGAGGCGCTAGGGGGCATGTGCTCCCCCCCGGGGCCACAGGGGTGCCAAGCCGAGGGGATGGGGGTGGCGGCGCGAACGGCGGCTGTCTCGGGAGCCCAGTCTCCAGGAACAAGGACTCCGCACACTGTGAACCTTTTAGAGAGAAGCACAGGCCACAGCACCTCACTGGGGTGCGTGTGCCCCCGCCCTCACGCTCACCGGGCGCGCCCTGTCGCTTCAACAGGTGTAGACTCTGCCCCTCGGAGGCCTTCCCTCCCTCCCCTCGGGGCCCACAGCTGCCTTGTGCCCAGTCTCCTCCAGCTTCGTCCATCGTGATCTGGAAGTCTCCAACACCACCCCGCACCCTGGGCCCGACGGCTGGATGCACCAAGCGTGCTCACACACTACTCCCCTGTGACACACTCATCACAACTGAAATTGAGTGACCATGTGACAAAGCGTTTATGTCTAGTCTGCCCACTAGACTCTAAGCTCTGAGTCTGCAGGGCCCGGACACGTCTCAGCCACCACTCACTCGCCAGCAGCCAGCGTTTACTCCGTCATCTGTGTCCTTCTGTGAGCTAGGGCTCGCACGGTGAGAACACCGGGGCGCCCCAAACGGCTGACTGTCCACAAATGTTCTTTCTCTCCCCCCCTGACATCTCCCATGGCACAGCCGGCAGGGGGGTGGGGGCAAGTCCTGGAACCAAAATCTCAGCCCAGCCACTGCCAGCGGGGTGACCCAGGAACCTCTCTGAGCTGGATCTGTCCCTCTGTGAGACAAGTTGTCATGTCACCTACCTCTCCGGGCCAAAGAGAAGAGGAAGTGAGTTATGTCAAGGACTGACCACAATGTCTCCAACAGGACAGTCGGATTTTCTGCTAGCTTTGTAGTTTCTTTCCATTCGAGGCCCCCGTCCAAGAACGCTGGCCCACAGGCCCAAGAGCAGCCTGATGCATTCAGCCACTAATATGCCACTATGCGTGGCTGTGCCATGTGTGGCGTGGGGCGCAGGGGGCGGGCCAGACGGACAAGGCCCCGGCCCTTTGCAGGTGCGGTGGTTTGCAGAGGGGAAGGACTGCTCTGGCACATTCACGCTCCCATGCATCTCTCCCTCTCACTTTTCGTGCGCGCGTCAAGATTTTCCCCCAACAGCTTGAAAGCAGAAGTATTATTTAAGTCATCTCAGACTTCCACACCAGGTAATAAAAATATCGTGGGCTTTTCTCCTACTCTTTTTCTTTTCAAAATAAAAACAATGGTTGTGGAGGTCTGAACAGGGGAGAGCAATAAAACCAGCTTTTGCTCTGCACAGGAAGGTGCTATGCTATTCTCGTTAATCACTAAAGCAGTGACGCACGGGGCCGAGCGCTCCCTGGAAGGCAGGGAGGAGTTCATTCCAGGCCACCAGGTGCGACTCGGGGTCTCGGGCTCAACAGGGGCAGCTGTGGCTTCCAGAAGGGATTCCTGCCCTGCCAGCTCTTCCCCAGCCAGGAGGCAGAAAGGATGAGTCTCTCTTTCCTGGAGCTCACAGCCCCGTTCACACCCGTCACCTTGCAACAACGAAGGACAGCACAGCCCCGGCTGCTTTGAGCTCATGTCTCCAGTGACCTCTGTACAAACGGAGGACAAAGAAGGGAAACCCAGCACGCGGTAACTCCCCTGGGGCCGAAGCTCCGAAGAGCCGACCTGGGCGGCCGTCCATCCATCCCTATTCTGAGCCGAGCACCGACCCCCGCGCTCCCTCCCGGTGGAAAATAACTTGAATCCTCATCCCAGAGCCGCAGTTCCAGTTTAAAACCTGAAAAGGCCAGGTTCTCGTTTGCTGGAGCCTCCCCCCTCCTTGGCAGCCAGCCCCCGATGGATGCTACTCCCCGCTTCTCTGGCTGGCTTCGAAGAGAGAAAGGTACCCACTGAGCGCGCAAGTCCTGGCCCGCTGTGCTGGGAGAGAACAAAGACTTTGCACAAAGAAGAGAGTTAGTGCTTCTAAGCCCTGTGGCCACTCGCTCCGGGGGGGGGGGGGGGGGGAGGGGGGGGGGGCTCCAGGCGCCAGAGTCTCCTGGAGAGACGCACAGTGCCAAACCCCCTCCTCTGCACACTGGGAAATGACCAGAGTGACCCACACTGGCCCTGAAATCCTGGACTCTCTCCAGGGGCCTTCCACTCAGCGGTGGGGGGGGAGGGGGGGGGGAAGAGCCCAAGCAGTGGATTCCAGAGATGAAAAGCTGCCCCTCTAGGGACTGAGACACAGGGCCACAGACGAATACACGTTATCCATTAAGGGGCGCCGGATAATCACCGTTTGTCAGCCTTTTATATTGTGCAGTGAAAAATTACCAGGATTTTAGCTTTAGACACACACACACACACACACACACACACACACAATCTAGAAGGGTTTTACATTCAGGTTTTCTCTTCTCTAAGCTGAGCTGTCTGACAGGGAGCTTCCTTAGAGGATTTTGATGCTTGTGCCTGTCCATTCTGAAGAGCATGGTGGTGGATTTTTCCAGATCCCTGACACCTGGAACCCGAGAAAGCCACAGGAAATCCCACCAGCAGGCCAGGACGATTGCTCCGTGAGCCAACTCAGCTCAGCAGGTCTCCCCTGAGCGTGCACAGAACCCACCGAGGCGTGACAGCTGCAGCCCTGCCCTCTGGCCACTTACACTCGACTGTTCACGCCGGTTGCTCTAAGTCAACTCGGTCTAGGATGAGCAGCACAGAAGACACTCAGGGCCGGCTCCACAGACTGCGACCCAGGCGGGCACCCGGGCCCCCCTCTGGGAAGGGCCCTGCACTTGGTTCAATGTTCTTGCTGCCCCGACTTGAAAGTCTCAGTAATCTTTCAGGAAGGGGCTCGCCGTTCATGTTGCGCTGGGCCCTCTAAATAAATCCTACGGCCGGTTGTGGAGGTACCTTACGAGTTACGTGATCGGGATTGAAAGGAATGAGAGATCACGCCCGAAGCGCTTCTCTTATTCCTGGGATCTGGGGCCGCTAAGGAGCAAATCCCCAGAAATGGCATCACGCCTCGGGTCTGAGCTTATCGTGGGCTTGCGCAGGGACCTTTCCGAGAGCGTTTCGGAATCAGAACGTTGCATTCTGTACCGACGGTGACGTTAACACGAGCAGCTTCCGTGGGCTTCCGTGGGCCCGTTGATCCTAACTCTGATCTACAGCAGCATCTCCTCCGATGCAGCTTTGCCTGACGATTTAAACAACATGGGCCCTTCACTTATCACGCGAATGCGATTACACACTCTTCCCAGAGTCCAGCCACCGCGCCCTCAAGTGGAGGCCCCTTCTGTGAAATTTACGGCTGAAGCTTACACCCTTCTGGCCCCTTTAAGTGGGAAAATCTTTCCCTCAGTTGAGCGATGGGCTCCTTCCACAACCTGCAAAGAAGATGAGGCCCTTGGACGAGGGCCCTGCTCTGTTCGTTTTTACAGCCGTCTCCAGGACCGTGAGGCTTAAACACCATTTACAAACAAGCTTAATTTTAACCTTCCTTTGTGGAGAATGCAAAATCAATTAAGTATCTGCTGATAATGCCCTCGTATCTCGTTTTGGTGGCATCTCACAATTAATGCTTCCTGTGAGGCCGACACACCGAGCAGCCTCACACACGCCTTCTGGTTATTACGAGCGTCACTCTGACCCACAGCTGAGCGCAGGGGGCTCAGACACAGCCTGCTGCGTGGGGATTTTGAATTTTTAAGAAATCGGTTTGTAGATGGCTTAATTAAAACACACCAGAGCATAATTCAGTGGGAATCGAGGCTCCCATCAAACTAAAACAGGCAGCAGATATCTTCCCGACCCACAAAGCACCTCCTGGTCTTTCACCAGGAAAACCAACCGCGCTCACAAACGGACGGGACACGGCGGCAGATCTTCTCAGCCAACCGCCTCACGTTGCAGTTGAGGAAAGAGGTTCGGAGAGGTCAAGGAAGCAGCCCCAACACACAGAGCAGTCAGGGAGAGCTGGGAGCCCAAGGGTCAAGACCTGAACCAAGGAAGGCAGCCCTACGAGGTAAGGGCGCGCAACCTCTGAAGTAACACTGCCTGGGTTCAAATCCCACTCTGTCACTCACCAACTGCCAGAACGGGGGCAGGATGAACCTCTCGGGCCTCAGTTTTCACATCCGTTGAGTGGGAGTGTCAAGCGTGTCTATATCAAAGGTTGCTGAGAGTAAACAGAGTGCAGATAAAGGTTAGCACGAGCGCCCAAAGGTTGGCTACCATTATCAGAACCCAAGCTTCCCGATTCCCTGTCCTGGGCGCCAATGCACTGCACTGTTCTTTACGGTTCCTTAGATCTGAGCATCTCTCAGATCTGGGAAAGAAAGTTGTCCATGTTCATGCACCAAGGCTGCGGGCCCACCGAGCACCACGTGGGTGCCTGGAGGATGTGAAATGCACATATCGCGGGTTTTCCAGGATTGGTTGACCAGCGGAAATGAATTTTAATTGATGACCAATTGGAGGAGATCCAAAGACAATCTAAAACATAAACGACAGCACTGAAGTCTATGAACTTCTAAAGTGCTGTGGATCCCTCCATGTAACAAAATTAAGCGGCAACAGAATAGCGTCTGTAGTTTAGTAACAGTATTTTACCAACGTCAGGCTCCTGACTGTGATAATGTCCTACGGTTACGTAGGACGTTATCGCTGCGGGAAGCTGGTTGAGGAGCACACGGGAACTTAGTACTATTTCTGCAACTTCTTGGGGGTCTCAAATTATTTCACTGTTTTTCTTTTTAATTAATTTATTTGTGAGAGAGAGAGCACGGAAGGAGCAGACAGAATCTCAAGCAGGTTCCACACTGTCAGTGTGGAGCCCGACATGGGGCTCGAACTCATGAACCCCGAGATCATGACCTGAGCCGAAGTCAGACGCTTAACTGACCCAGTCACCCAGGCGCCCCAGTCTCAAATTATTTCAAAATCAAAAGCTACAATGAAATCACAAGGCAACATCTAGGAATGCCAAAAGACTAAGGGGATTCGTGGCAAGTTTTCAACAGGTCAACACAGGCACAGTTTCCAGGCGGGACAGCCCCACGCAAACTTGGGAGGAGATGCCGAGCGAACATCTGGAATGATTCTAAATCGAGCTCTACAGGAAAAAAAAAAAAAAAAAATTGTTTCTCTTTTGTTTTTCCATTTACTTAAACTCAGAGAAATCCATGTTCTGTCCATAGTTTAAAAACTAATCATAAACAATATAAAATGGGGCTGTACGTCACCATCGCTGACTGTAAACATTTCTAGGGAAGCTTTGCAACATTATACCCTTAAGGATGTCCAGGGAGGGATGAGAGAGATTTGAAGCCTATGAAAATAGGTGATAGAAATAATCTGCGGAGGGAGCCAGAACACCAAATAGGGCGTTCCCATTTGGGAACATGGGTTCCTACGGGATCTGGGGTGGGAAGGGAGAGGATTTCGAGAAAGAGACATGAATGGCAGGTCCCTCAAGGAGCAAGGTTATAACAGATGATGGGAAGGAAGCTCTGGGAGTAGCACAGGGAGGGGGGGCAGAGCCTCCATCTGAGAGAGTTAAGAGGAAGCCGAGTCGTGAGGGACTTGGTCAAGGCCAGGCAGGAAAGCAACACTCCAGGAAGAGGCCATGCCCACACAGGAATCTGCTTTGCCCCACTTCCCCGCCAAAGGGTCCCCTCTCCCAGAAGCGGGCCGCTTGGAGCCGTCACAAATTCAAATCATCAGCCACACGCTCACCTTTGGGAACTCACGGCACTATTTCGGTCTTGTGTCGATGAGTGTGGGTTCAGCTGTCCACCCTGAGACTTTGCCCTCAAGCGTGTGTTTGCATAAAAATAACTTCTGCTCACAAGCCAAACGCTCAGGGAGAGGACAAGGAGGATGGGGGTTTCTTCTGGTTCCCCCCACCCACTAGCCATTTGGACCAGTGTTGTGCGGCAAGTTGTAAATGGTAATTTGGAGGAAGACAGAAGCATGGACGTCAACCCAAGTGTGGTAGAAACCAGGTCCTCTGACCAGCTCTCCCATCCCATCAACTGGTCCCCTGTTGGGGTCTTGTGACTTGCTGTTCCCTCTGCCTGGGACACTCTTCCGGAGCTTCAGGTGGTAGTGCCTTCTCATTCAAGGATCAGCCTACTTGTCACCTTCTCGGAAAATCCTTCCCCGATCACCCAGTCAGCCACTGCCCATCGCAGACACTTCTTACTATCTGTTCTGATACTTGGGAAACTGTCTACTCTCCATCTCTCCCCATGAGAGTTCCAGCACAGTGGCAGGCACAAAGTATTTCCTCCATCAGGAAAATGACTTTTAAGGGGAGGTACAGAGCCTGCGTCAGAAGGGCTGGAGAAGCAGAAGGGTCAGGCTCCCAAATACTCTTCACCAATGGCGCTGAAGGATCGGGGGCAAATCATTTCACCCCCACGGGTCTCAGCCTCCCCGGCTACAAAAGGGCTGTGAGTAGGCTAGGAAAATGAACCAGCTGACCTGTAAGACCTTTGCTTTCCCACACGCTGGGTCAAGGTTTTCAATTATCCAATGTACTCTTGCCTTTCTTCCCTTCATCCATGTGTCCGTCCATCCATCCATCCATCCATCCATCCATCCATCCAATCATTCTTTGCCATGGGCTAGACCCTGGGAATATAACCTTGAGTAAGACACAATTCTGGTCTTAGCAGAATAAATAACCTCTACCAGCAGATGGAAAGGAAGTAATTCCTGCACAACCAGCTAAGTGCCAAAGGAGATTCTCAGATCTCTGGCTGGGCCGCCGTGGAGATGGTGCCGGGGCAGTTCCCAGAGAAGGAAAACAGACCCACGATCCCACAGATGCAGCAGAGTGATGGAAAATGTACAGTAATCACATCCAAGGAATCCGGTCCAGAAACACAAAGAGAGTCACAGTCCAGGTCCCAACACAGACTGGGGACAAAAAAGGCTCATTCCTGAGGATCGCTGTCCCCCTCTTGGCCATGGAAGGATTGTAATTCTCCTTAGAAGAATGATTATAATCACTGCCGATTCCATCAAGGGTTCTCAGCTAAAGAGCTTAACATGTGCCTACACACGCAGGTGCACGGGCACACGCACAGCTGTCCAGGGCTCCCCCCCGCCGAAGACATGACGAAGGACTGGAGTAGGTGTATTTCTTTCGAAAAGCTCCATGGGAGTTCCGATGCAGCACCCTGATTTACAGCCAGAGAGCTTCCTGCAAAGTTTACTTCTCACTACAATTGTAGAAGCGCATTACAACATCAATGACAACGAGGTGTATCCGTGGGGATCTTGACAGATGGACTTTCTGAAGCATCCAGAACATCCCGGCCATAAAACACTTCTATCTACTGCATCAGAATTTAAATGGCACCTGAAAACAAGTGCATGAGAAGCTAGAATGGGGACACGGCTCAACACTTCAGGATGAACCCCCAGCCACGCAAGCCGCCCGCCCCAGGAGGTGCCCCCGCCGGCCCGCGCGGGTCTGCCAATGCTCTGGCCCAACATAATGCTTCAAAAACAACTTCATAATGTACCCTGAAGTCACAGCCACAGCCCCTTGTTTATGGGCTCAGCCAGATCAGATAAAATTTCATTCTCTGAATTGGTTCCTAATTTAATTATTCCCCGGATAAGCGTTGGCCTCCTGTTGCCGCAGGGAGAAAGAACGAGAAGGCACTGGCGCCACAAGCCGTAGCTCGTTTGGCAGCTGGTGGCGGACCAGCCACCCTCCGGCCTCCATCAGGTCAGAGGGGGTTACAACAGCGGGCTCGGGCAAGGTGGTCACCAACCGTCCACCCCAAGCCGGTCAAGAGGGTGACTGGGTTTTATGAAGAGCTTAGGAAGAGCATTCAGGACAACTGAAACCAGGGCTGAGTCCTGGCTCCGTGTGACCTCTTGGGGCCTCAGTTTCCCCATCTACAAAATGGACCCAGACTATGATCCCCTGAAGGCCTTTCCTAGCTCTAATAAATTCAGACAATTCAGATGGGAAACAGAAACCCATCTGAGAATTAAGCCTTCCCTAGGGCCAGGAAAAGAGCATGTAAAAAAATAAACGAATCTTATTATTAAGAGCAAGTAAAAATATCTCATAAACCATAACCCTAGAAATGGAAACATGTGTCCACACAAAAACTTGTACATGAATGTTTATAGCAGATTACCAAGACTCCAAAGTCGGAGACAACCCAAACGTCTATAAAATGTGATCCATCCATCCAATGGAATACGATTTGGCCATCAAAAGGAATGCCAAACTGGTCCATTCTACAACATGGGTCAACTGTAAAACCATGATGCTGGGTGCAAGCCAGTTACAGAAAAACGCGAAAAGCAAAAACAAAACAAAACACAAAAACGCGCGCACGCGCGCACACACACACACACACACACACACAC
The DNA here is from genome assembly GCF_024362965.1 of Panthera pardus. Taxonomy (NCBI): domain Eukaryota; kingdom Metazoa; phylum Chordata; class Mammalia; order Carnivora; family Felidae; genus Panthera; species Panthera pardus. The sequence continues at coordinate 79,003,009 of NW_026526788.1, forward strand.
ACAGGTGTTATTTATACGATTCCAGTCATACACAAGTCCAGAGCAGAAAAACTGATAGAGACAGAAGATGCCTCACTGCTTAGGACTGGGGGAGCGGGGGGCTGTGCATGAGGGAAGTGGGGGCTGACCGCGAATGGGCAAAGGCTCTCTTTCTGAGATGATGGAATGTTCTCAAATTGAATGTGGTGCTGGCTGCACATATCTGTAAATACACTCAAAACTACTGAATCATATGCTTTAAATGGATGGATTTAATTTAAATGTGTGGTATGTGATCTCAAGTAAGCTGTTTGAAAAGGGAAGAGGTTAGGAGCGCCTGGGTGGCTCAGTCGGTTGGGCGTCCGACTTCGGCTTGGGTCGCGATCTCGCGGTTTGTGAGTTTGAGCCCCGCGTCGGGCTCTGTGCAGACAGCTCGGAGCCCGGAGCCTGCTTCGGAGCCTGCTTGGGAGCCTGTGCCTCCCTCCCTCTCTGCCCCTCCCCCACTCACACTCTGACTCTCTCTCCTTCAAAAATCGATAAACGTTAAAAAAAATTTTAAAACGAATAATAATAAGGGAATAGGTTGAATGGACCAAAAAAAAAGCAGTCTGTTGCATAATTTTTAAAAATAAATTCGATGAGAACTTTGTAAGCTAAATATACCTACACACATATACATATACACACATCCACACGCGTGCACACACACCTCCCCAAACAGTTCTATAGCTTCAGGGCTGGTCCAAGAGGCACAAGGCTGATTTTCAGTGGGCAAATCTCCTTCTTCCACAATCCAAAAAAACCGCTGACTCAGACGTGGGCAGGCCTGCATTTTTCTACTGATTTGTTTCAGTTTTAACAGCCGAAAGCAAATTTCCTTTCTACCCCTAATGGCAACCGAGATTTCATCTAATTTTTGATACCTCATTTTACTACATCATTAATGCATCAATTACAATGCAAATTTTGTCCAAGGCAAAGGATCCCTGGATTTTGCAACAGTCGACCTGTGGGCGAATGATTTATTTTATTTTATTTTATTTTATTTTTGCCTGGAAGGTGCTTCTGACGAGGAGGTCTCATTTGCTAAGTGCCCATTGTCTTCTGCACACCTTTCCACATCTCATTTCTCACAGAGACTGCTACAGCGAGTACAAATAGCTTTTCAAAGTTAGGACGACACAAATGTCAGGCTGCTCCCACTCTCATTAATCAGAGCGTCCCTTCAGCCTCTTATTTATTCCGACTGATAACTTGCTTAGGCAAGTTCAGCATGTCCTAAAAGCAGCTATTTCCTCTGACTCTCAGGACAGTGCACTTGGGTCGCTGGCCCAATCCGGGGTCGCACAGGGCCCTTCTGGATCTGACAATCTTTTATTAAGAACTATGACGGGGAACGAGGTGGGGTCGCATCACCGCGGGTTGGGCTGAAGATGACCACGGAAAAGGCAACCGTGAGTTTCTCGCACTTCAAGAACACCCAGACGCCCAGGAAGTGGTGCTTCCTAAACGCTCACCATCTCTGAGGCAGGGCAATGTTTCTTTCAGATAAGGAATGTTCACTGATGGGTCAAAGTAAGAACCAAACATGGAAAGTTCCACGCTTAACACTGGATGGCCCATCAGGGCAGTGCTGGAGCTAGCATCCCAGCTCTCCATACCTCTCTCCTCAGACCGTCTCCCTGCCTCGCTTCCTCTCCCACGTGCGGCTCAGCATCCCTGGAGCCCAAGGAAGGAAAAGTTCCCAAGCAGAGGGAGGCCTGACACTCCTTCGGTCAAGATGCTCTTTTCAAGATGGCGATGGGGAGGGCCAGAGGGTTCCTGCTGCCTCAACCGAGTCCGGTCCTAAAGTAACAGCGTGCAGCGTCCGAGGAGGAGCTGGTCCCAACCAAGGGGAGGATCCTGGGTAGCTGGGAAGCAGGGACAAGTGGGCCTTGGTACCAGAGAACCAGGGGCCAGAGGTGGGGTCCCCCAGGCCCTGCCAGGAACCCCCGTGTCCCCTTCTCCTCTGCCCTCCACCCTGTGATGGAGAGTTTGCCAGGGGGTTGGGGACAAGCCTAGATTTGGGGCTGGCCGACATATCACCCAGGTTGGCTGTCCCCAACAGGCCGGCTGACTTCCACTTCTCCATTTGTTGAGTCACTTGGAGACAGGGTTTCCATCTGGGGCTGCCACCCTCCAACACACACACACACACACACACACACACACACACACACACCACTGGAAGCAGAGGTCCTAGCCCAGCACAACTGCAGCCCCCCACCTCTCACTCTGGAGAAGAGGGCGGAGACCAGCTAAGCGGTAAAACTCCGTCTCCACCAAATGTCTGACAAAGCAGGGCTGTTCTCTGGAAAATGAAAAGGCTAACCCGTCCCCAAGAATCTCATGGAGGATGACATCCCACAGAGGCCTTCGGAGTTCAACCATGAACCGGAAATGAGAACGTCCTGCCCGCCCCCCCCGCCTCCTCCAGACCACAGGACGGACCCCAAACGCCCATTCTTCTCCACATCTTCCTGGAGCGACAATAATTCTGAAATCAATGTCTGGTTACGTGGCCCCGAGATGAGCCAGCTGTGGTCCATCCCCTACCTGGGATGTCCAGGAAACGGAGGTCACAGGAGCCACACAATCCCACGGGACCGGGGCCCAAATCGGGCCATCCTCCTAGTGGCTGCTGCTTACCAGAACATGACCCGGAATGCACACTGGGAGGCACAAGCGCTCAGCCCAGACTCCCCGAGGCAACCCCGCTCTTTGGTAATCCTGGAGATCCCTTACGTGCACAAGCAAATATGGTTGTGTGTGTGTGTACATTTGGAAGACTCTTTATATAAACAGGTTCACAAATCAGAGGAAATAATCCTCTGTAGACCAATAGTCTGATTTGGGGTTTGGAAATTATGGCCGCAATAAATACACGCCAGGATATACTTTATATTTTTAATGCAAATATTTACATTCCAAACAAAGGCGCCTGGAATTTAAAGACAAGCCATTATGCCAGCTATAAGAAACACTAACAGCCCCCACATTTCTTCCCTGAGTAGATGGCTCCTGTTTATATTTCTGAAACACCAACCAAATTTCCATAACATTTCCCCCCAAGGCTCTCAAGACACATACACACACACGAAGCTGTTTAGTGGCCCAAAACCCTAATGCCAGGAAATCCAAGGTTATTGCATGAGGCTCTTGACTCCTTCAAAAATTTAGTGGCAAGCGTTAACTCCTGTACCGGGGCACCAAATCGGGGACTCTTTTCTACCTTCTGGGTGCACACCCAGAGGCCCGCGTAAGATCCGTAACAGTCTGGGAGAAATGGGTTTTTCGAAGAATCATTTTCATTAGTTCAATAAACGGCAGGCCTCCCCCAACTCTTTGGGGGCCTAGCTGTAAGCGGGTCCCCTAGAAACCTTCCTCAACCTTGAGAGGCTCCCCGGGCTAGGGAAAGCAGACGGCACTCAGGAAACTGGAAGATGATGCAAGGTGAGATAGGTTCAAGGTGGAGTTCAAAGCAGAACACGGAAGGTCAGAAGAGGAAAGGAACACTTGGACGGGGGACAAAGGGGCTCAGGGGGGATGTGGCAGAGACGATACGAGTTACCGGCAGAGGTTTCCTGAAGGTGGCGATGGGGCCCCACGGGAGCGGGGGGGGGGGGGGGGGGGGGGGGGGGGAGGCAGACGCGGTTCTCCCGGCCAGGCTCGTGGTCAGCACATACCTCCACTCCTTGTGAACTGCCTCACGGTTTAGAACGCAGCCTCGGGGTCCACGGCTAATCATTTACTCACTGTGGCGACCACTCCCACGCTCTGCAGATACAAGTAGCCGACAAGGCCTTGCTGCCTAACTTCAATGCCCCCCTGCCCTAATGGACACCATCTGTCAGCCCCCACCAAGGGCCAGGCCCCAGGCTCCACACTTACTACTGGATGTCAGCAAGGGACTCGTCTTGCTCGCTCCTGACGTCTCCTCCCACATGCACAGCACTCCGCCTGTGTGTCTACACCTGGTGGTATCTACACTATCCCAGGAGCGTGGAACAAGGATCTGGATGTGAGTGAGTGACCCAGTCCTGCCTTTTCTCACCCAGAGCAGGCCTGCCACCCCACCAGCTGCCCAGGGAGGTGGGGGTTGCCCCCGGGGCGGCTGCAACTTCCCCATTCTGCCTGTGACTGGGGGGGTGGGGGGGGCAGGGGGCGCCCTCAGTTCGGGACTACGATGCCCCCATGCCCACCAGCTACATTCTCCAACGTAGGCTTCAGTCGAGGACAGATGCCACATTTTTATCTCCACTCATCTCTCTCTCTCTCTCTCTCTCTCTCTCTCTCTCTCTCTCGGTTCAGAAGCTGTCCAGGAAGAGGGGCTCAATTTGGGGAGCCCCCTGGAGCCCTAAATTGTGCTACTTCTAATACTCAAAACACAATACAAAGTAGAAATCATTAACCCCCTTTACCAATGACAAAACTGAGGCACAAGATGGGTAGGCCAGTCGCTCAGGGTTACGGTAAAGGAGCAAAGAAACAAAGGATGGGGCGCCTGGGTGGCTCATTCAGCTGAGCCACTGACTTCAGCTCAGGTCACGATCTCATGGTTCCTGACTTCTAGCCCCGTATGGGGCTTGCTATTGACAGCATAGAGCCTGCTTCGGATCCTCTGTCCCTGCTCCCCTCTCCGAAATAAATAAACATTAGAAAGAAAAGAAAAGAAAAGAAAAGAAAAGAAAAGAAAAGAAAAGAAAAGAAAAGAAAAGAAAAGAAAAGAAAAGAAAACACAGAGGGACTCCCTCCCTGGTCAGCATGGTGCCAGGCTCACCCACCCCCTGAGCTGCCCCGCCAAGGGTCTCTAAGGGATTGAACACCCAGGCTAAAAGAACGTCTGCATGGAGGCACCAAACCTCTGATTCGCTGCAAATGTGAAGGGGCTGAAATTCACTTCCATCGGCGTGTGTGAGTAAACAGGTGTCACGAGGGGCAGACAGAGCTCCCCGGCCCCTTCCATCGAGGGCATGAGACAGGAATGCACTTCTGCAGACCTCTCAGACTCTGGGATGCAGGTTCCAACCTGAGAGCAAAGATGCCCCAGGCCCTCGGGGCGGGTCCCCACAAGGGCACAGCAGAGCAGGACAGAAGTTCCCCCGTGACCCGGGGCTGCCCTGGCAGGGACAGAATCACCACCCCTCACGGTCTTCCCCTCCTGCTCCAGACCACCACTGTCTTTTCCACCCCAGGGAGCAGAGGAATCAAAAGGAGGGTATCCCATTTCAAGAGAAAATGTAAAAAAGACCAGGTTCCAGCACAATGTAGGAAAAAATAATTATGCCTGGTCTGCATCTAATTATTTGCCCATGTTGGGGTAGTTTCCAGGCACCTGGGTGACTAGGCTGCCTGCTTCAATATTTTCACCACAAACACAATTCTGGAAAGTGTCCAAGTTTCCATTATAATGACACCCTCTACTCCTGATGATCTGCCAACCTCACTTTCTTCCGAGAGCCGAAAGGCCGGGGCCAGGACGAGTTCGAGAAACGTGAAGTAGGTGTCAGGGGGAGCCCTGGGCCAGCAACGAGGCCCCTGCAAGCCTGCTCAGGACTCTTGGAAGCTTACAGCGGGGCTCAAGATGTAACATCCGAACGCAAGCTGTCCCCGCACGTCTCCGGCGAGAGCTGCCTGATCTGCCCTCTGCTTCACTGTGACAAGTGGGGAACACAGCCGAACTGACCCACGGCCTGCCCACGGGGTCCGCTGAAAGGGTCACAAAGTGGCCGTTTACCCGGCCCCTGCTCACACTCACACACACACACACACACACACACACACACACACAAAGAAACAGGCCTGAGAGGTAAAGCAGCCAGCCAAAGAAAACCGGAACAGGATCTACAGGATCCAAGGTGTCCTGGGGCTCCTGGCCTTATGAGGTCCCGAAGGCAGAATCTGTTGAAATCGTGCGCCCCCTTCTGAAATCCACCCACCTACCATCTTCATGAAAAGTTGTCCCCGCAATTTCCAGGCGTTCAGAGACGTCCTCTGTCCTTGGTTATGAGCTCCAGCACTCAAGAGTACAAGAGTGCTTCCTGTGCGCCAGGCCCTGCTCCGAGCACCTGGCGGGTGTCGACTCACGTATGAGACAGCGGCCCGTCAGGCCGGGGGACGAAGTCACTCCAGACCACTGCGACCTCGGAGCCGCCGCTAACCATGTCCTTCCTGCCAGCGGTGTTACATAACCAACTTGTGCAAGCTTTGCCTTGCCCACTAATTGGGTGCTGCCCTGGCTGTGTGCTTCCTCTGCCTCCCCCCCCGCCCCAACCCAGCGCACTTGGCCCTGGGCCCACACCTGGGGCGATGCATCAATGCCTCCCATCATCACCGCCGCCGAAACGCCTAAGGTTCCTCACACCCCTTTTGAAACCAGCAGGGACTGAAAACCTGCTTTCCAGGGCCACCTCCCCCTAACGTAGCATTTGCTGATTCACACCCACCTTCCCCTTCTGGGGAAGCCACAGTTTTTACCCTGTACCCTGTCTTCTTTCCCTCCAGACCCTGCTGTCGTTCCCTCATCCTTCCTCCTGGACACCTGGGTGGCTGAAAGCTCGGTCTGTGTGATCTCAAGCAGCCTCCCCGCCCTCTAATAGAGACAAAGGGGGACACCTGTCCGACCTGCCTGGCACAGGGCCAGCTGGGAACCAGTGGGGACCCAGCCAGTGACAGCTGTTGTGACCAAATGTCCGCCTCCCCAGCCCCTATATGTTAAAAAAAAAAAACCAAGGGGCGCCTGGGTGGCTCAGTCGGTGAAGCGTCCGACTTCGGCTCAGGTCACGATCTCACGGTCCGTGAGTTCGAGCCCCGCGTCGGGGCTCTGGGCTGATGGCTCAGAGCCTGGAGCCTGCTTCCGATTCCGTGTCTCCCTCTCTCTCTGCCCCTCCCCCATTCATGTTCTGTCTCTCTGTCTCAAAAATAAATAAATGTTAAAAAAAAGATTAAAAACAAAAAAAAAACTGTATTGGCCCAAATCAACACTAAGCCTTTACTTTTCTTCCTGGCTACCTAAACGGGATAGACTAACTAGATAACTGCCACCTTTAAGCTTGCTTCATGCTGCGAAAACATGGGTCATCTTCTCCGGCTTTATTGTAAAGGACGAGCATCTCGGGAAGGAAAGCAGACCTCCGCACTGGAGAACAATAAAGAAATACATTGTGCACGTCAAAACACTCGGTCTCCCGACACCTGCTCGGCTAAGCGAGAACACAATCTCCTGGCTCACGTGACAGGCACAAAATCACCCACGGAAGTAACTGAATATACTCCCCGGCCTCCCAACAGACAGACTGGAAGGGAAGACAGGCGGCATGATTCTGAACAATGACTGAAAACATCACTGCCAAACGACATACTGCTGGAGAGATGCCCGCCAGCTGACTGCTCACTTAAGTGACACTCCCATGCCAGCTACTACTGTTAAGTTTTATTTATTTATTTGCGAGAGACAGAGACGGCACGAGTCGGGGAGGGGCAGAGAGGGAGAGAGAGAATCCCAAGCAGGCTCCACGCTGCCAGCACAGAGCCCGGCGCGGGGCTCGCTCCATCCCACCAACTGCAAGATCATGACCCAAGCAGAAACCAGGAGTCCGAGGGGCACCTGGGGGGGGCTCAGCTGGTTAAGCGTCTGACTCCTGATTTCAGCTCAGGTCGCGATCTCACGGTTCGTGAGCGGGAGCCCTGCACGGGGGAGTAGTTTGACATCTGCACTAATAGGGTGGAGCCTGAGATACTCTCTCCCTCTCTCTCTGCCCCTCCCCTGCCCATGCTGGCGCTCTCTCTCTCTCTCTCTCAAAATAAATAAAACTTAAAAAAAAAATGAAAGGAAAAGAAAAGAAACCAGGAGTCAGACGCTTAACTGGCTGAGCCACCCAACTTTCCCCAGCTACTACTTTTAAAGGTAGTGTCTGCTTTTAGAATTTAAGAACATTCCCGTCTCTGACACATGGTTCCAAATTGTATCTTTGCAATCCTGGACCTAGAGGCACTAGGAAGGGGAAGGGGTCCAAACATACGGACAGGATCTGGGGGTTTCCAAGAGGCTCCAGCCCCGCGTGGTGGGATGTAAGGGCAGGCCCAGGAGCTACAGATCGGGGGCAGGGGCTGACTCCCCACTTTCAGGCTTTCAACTGCTGTGAGCCTCGGTTTCCACATCTGTCAAAGGAGACTCCTCCCCCAACAACCCACCCCTTCCAGCACTGTTCTTGCCCTACTGTCCTTCCCAGCTCGAGGTCTGTCCATCTGGTACAGGCATTTCTGTCTGCCCCCCCTTCTGTGAGGGCTGGGGCTGTGCCCGTCTTACCACCGTAGCACCCCCCAGATGCTCCACCCTGGGATCTATTTGGTAAATGAAATCATATAAAAAGTCTTAGTAGCGTCACTTCCCACGTGATGGGTCTCCATCAGGTAGCTACTGATTGAGTGTGTGACACACACGTGTGTGACAGAGCCTGGCACATGGCGCTTAGTCCCTGGGCCCTTGGGGAAGGGGGGGGGGGGGGTGAGCCACAAGTCCTACCATGTATCACATCTCCCTGATGGTAGGACACCCCTCCCATTATACAGACACGGGGCCAGATGTCAAACTTCAGACCTCCTGGCAATACAACCACCCCAACCTTTTACTCCCCTTCTAGAATGAGAACCCACACTTGAATGTCCACGCTTGAGAATTCTCCTGAAAACAAACAAGACCCGCCAAGTCTGTTTCTTTCCAACTGGCCGAGGCCGAGTCAAAGCTGCCCCCTATAGGTGGGGCATGGTTCACCCATTCAGGGCAGCCCCAGAATCCCCCTCCTCTCCTTCTCCCCCCGCACTTGCAAGGGCGATTTCCAGCTGGGTCCTACATGGCCTTGGACAACCACAATCTAATCACAGCCCAGACTAATCTAAAGCTTCTGATAGTGCAGGTTCAAAGGGCCTGAGGTTCCTGTGGCCCAGCTGGTTAACCTGGAGTTTCTTTTACACTCTTCTCCAAACACCAAATAAACACAATCCACTTCCCAACCTCTCCCAACCTTTCCTGCAAACACTGCCTCTTCCAGACGCAGGGATTAATCTTCTCTCTTTCTGGCAGGTAGAAAACCAAATGCCTTGGCTCTCCTGGCCAGGGGCAGCAGCAACAGAGGAGAGAAAGGTACAGAAAGAGAAGCCTGCACAGAAGCCACAGCGACGGTGCCGGGATCCCTGGCCGAGACCGTGGTTCGGGCACCACAAGCTCTAGTCATCAAAGAAAAGCAAGGCATACCTGTACCCCACTGTGGGCAGACCTGCCCCCTCCCCCTGCCCTGGCCATCCTCCCCCCACCCCTGCTCCCCATACCTGGATGAATTCATGCTGCTTGCTTCACCCACAAGCCAGCTCACTGCAGTCATGCATTGATCAGAAAAGACAGACGCTGTTGAATTTCCTTCCCAGGAGCCTAGAGACGGTTCTCCTGGGGACCTTGAAGGGAAGCCCAGACCCGCAGCTCTACTTCTGGCTCAAACCCACGCTGAGAGGGAGACCATGGCAAGCAGCCCCACCTTGCTGGCTCAGCCTCCTCGTCCAGGACGAGGCAAAAAGAACATTTTCCTGCCAATCTTCCAGGAGTATTGTAGAGAAAAACTTATTTGATAAAAACCACCTAATTAAAAGATATTTTTATGCACACGCTATTTTAAGCAAAAGCATGTATGACTCCAATGTGTTTAGGTAGCAATCAAAACATCCCGATTCAACATTCAGTTTGTAAAACCCCTAAGTGCCACGTTCTGTAAGGGAGGATTCCTGATTTTCCAAGGGATGGGGGGGCAGGAAGGCTGGGATGGAGAGCGGGGTGGGAAGGTCCTAGAGGAACTTCGGGCAAATCTCCAAACCTGGGTTTCCTCCGGGGCCCCGCAGGGCGTGCACATGCCCTCAAGGTGCCTTTCTGCTCGGCGGGCTGGCTGCCCTCATGGCAACTGCAGCTGATAAAGAGGGGCTGGGGGGCACTACGGAGGAGCCCAGAAGCGGAGCCCCCCCCCCCACCCCCCCACCCCCCCGCTCCGCTTCACTGAACGCCGCGCCAAATCCCTTCACGGGGAGTCCTGGGGCTTCCTGAGAGCACAACTTCATCCCCCAAACTCCGCGCCATCAACTCACCCGGTGTGAACACGCGGGGGACGGGGCACACGGGGGGCCCCCCCGGAGATCTAGCCTCAGCCCCAGCCTCGCCGCCTGCTTCTCGAGCCTCCCTACGCGAGGCGCAGACGTCCAGCCGCCAGCAGCCGGCAAGCGAGCCCCCGCCTCCTGTGTCTCCGCCGGCCTCTCCAGCCGCGAGGGCCACGCCAGGGCGCGGGGCGGGCGGGCAACGTGGGCACCAGGACCGCGACGGGGCGGCCAGGCAGCCGCGCCCAGGACCCAGGCGGCTCCGAATCCCAAACACACACGCACACACGCGCGCGCACGCCGGCCAATCCATTCGCCCGGAGGAGTCGGAAGGCGCTTTCCCGGCTCTTCATTCATTCCCCAAAGGCGAGGTTCCTTCACCCGGCCGCCTCCATCCCGCCCTCCCAGGGGGCTCCGAGAGGGCCCACTGCGCCACGCGTCCTCTCCACCCGCACCCGCACCCGCAGCCCAACGCCCCGGCGCTCCGGCACGATCGCCGCCGCCTCCCCGGCTCCCCCACGGCTTCGGCGCCCCGCAGCCCCCGCTCCCCGCCGCCGCGCCGCTCAGACCTGCCGCGCTCGGCTCGCCGCGCCCAGCCGGCCGGGGCCGCCGCCGCCGCCGCCGAGAAGCGCCGGCAACTCCCGAGTCCCGCCGCCTCCCGAGCCACGGCCGGCAGCCGGGAGGGGGCAGGGGGCGGAGGGCCGAGAGGAAGGAGGAGGGGGCGGGGAGCAAAAGTTCAGGCCGCTCCGGGCCCGGCCGCGCCCCCGTCTCCTCCCACGCCCGCCCCCGCGGTGTCCCCGGCCGGACCGGGTCCCACACGCGTGGGTGCCTGGGGACCCCCCCTCCCCCGCCGCGTCCTCCCGCCTCCTCGGCCCAAAGCGCCCGTGGCACCGGAGCGGGAGGTCCGGGGGTGGCTGCCAGCCAGGGTCGGGGAGAGAGAGAGGCGGCTGCCCACTTACCTGCCCCGGGCTGCGCCTGGAAACTTCCCCGAAGTGCGCGGGGGAGCCGAGCATCTGGCTGGGGGAATTCCCGCCCCCCTCCCCCGACCACCACCACCCACCCGGCGCGCGCTCACACGGTGAAAGCACCGGTCTGTCTGTCGGTCGGTCCGTCCTCCGCCTGCAGCTTCCAGAGCGGGGCGGCGCGGGGGCGCCCCGACTCCGACTCCCGGGGCCGTTCTTCTGGGCAGCCGGCCCGTGCGTGCCCCGCGGCGTGCGCCCCCCGCCGGCCTCCGGCCGTCCGCAGCGCCACCACCCCTTCGCCTCGTCCCCTGTCCCCGAGCTCCGGCTGCATTCTCTCGAGCCAAGGAGGGGGCACGCGAGTCCCGGCGCCGCCGCCGCCGCCGCCGCCGCCGCCGCCGGGCAGCCCTTCCCGCGGGGTCGCCGGCGCGCGGGGTGCCCGGAGGCGGCCGGGACCGGCGGCGAGGGGACGCCCCCGCTGATGTCCGCAGGGGGGGGGGGGCGCGGGGGGGGCTTCGGGAGACTGGGCCGAGGGGCAGGGGGCTCAAACCTGCCTCGGCTCGGCGCGCTCGCAAGTTCATTGTCTGCCTGGGCCGCCGCCGCCGCCGCCGCCGCCGCGCCGGGAGCGCCGCGGGGAGTGAGGCTGCGCGCAGCCTCCGCCGGCCCGGACTCCCTACGCCCAGCCCCGCCGCCGCCCGCGCCGCCCGGCCGGAACGCGGAGGGGCGCCGGAAGCCGGAGCTCCGAGCCAGACCTCCGCCCGCCGCTCCTCGCCGCCCCCACCCCCGCGCCTGGCACCCAACTTGTACCTGAGAAGCCGGAGTCCAGCCCCGGAGCCTCTGCGGCTCGGGCTCCGCGGGAGCGCGCCCAGCCCGGCGCCTCGAGCCCCGCATCCAGGGCGCGTCAACCTGACTCCCCGAGCGCAGGGAGGAAAAGTTTGGGAGTGACGTGCGGATGGCGAATGAAACCTCCGAAGAGAACCCTCCCCCCGCCCCATGTCGCGCTGACACAGCTCGAGTCTGGAATGTGAGATCAAGGCGTGTGCGCCGCGCGGTGGGTTTGGTCCCCGCCCCCTCCCCTTCCGAGTAAACACGGTTTGTGTGATGCGGTGATTCCAAATAGAAAGCAAACCGAAACCCCTGAAGTCTGCCCGCGACGCTCTGCCAGAGACATTTTTAACGAACTTGGCGGTCTGCAGCCAGCCCATACATTGATATGCAAGGCCACGGCGCTGGTGGGTTCTGCGCCGTCTGTTGTATTTTTGCAGCCCGCGAAGCCTCTCCCGGGCTCTTTGGCCCAGCCTGTTTGCTTCTACCGGGAGGGAAGGCTCCGCGGGACCGGGAGCCCTGCCGCAGTGGCCGGGAGGCTCCTGCTCCAGGAAACCACCTGGGCCGTCCCAGGCCAAGGAACCGGCCCCGGTGGTCGACTCCCTGACCCTTGACCAAAGATGCCATCAGTTAAAGAAAAGACGCTGGATTTTTGGAAGACTCAACTCAGGGGGCGCTTGGAGCAACCAAGCCCAGCCTCTCAGGAAACAGGTCCAAGGGACAGAAAAAAAACATCTTTGTCTTCAGTCACACAGCCTTTTGCCTGCCCATGTCCCCATGGCCATGGTCCAGCATCCTCTGGCTCAAAGCAGCCAGAAGTGGAGCTGAAAGTCTTTCCTATGCTGCAGAGTGCTGGCCCGCCGCTGAGGGGTGCTTCCTGATCCTGCCTTTCCCCCTTTCCTCTTGTTCTGAAAAAGCTGATCTGTATTGCCCGAGGCTTCCTCTCACCCCCCAGAAACTATAGCCTGCCCTGAGGTCGTCAACTTGTGCTCGGCCTCCATGGCAACTAATGCAGAGGTCACAATCAGAGGATTATAACTGCAGATGGGAAGCTGGATGAGAGGGGAATTCTTCAAAACTGTGTCTTGTTTTCCTGCAAATAATGCCTCTTACATAAAATCTACCAAGAAAGCGGCAGCAAAGAGACCAGCCTCGGAATCTCAGACTACATTGCGTTCTCCATATAGACTCCGCTTGGTGATTTTCGCTCATTATTATTATTATTTTTTTTTAAACGAAACCCTTTTTCTGAAAATACAATGAGCTGCTTTTTGCAGGGTTCACAATTCCCAATAGATGATGATGCCATTTTTCAAGGTCTTACACACGTTGTGGCTTCGGGGCTTATTTATTGGCTCCCAAGAAAAGCCTGCCTTTCAGTGAAGTTTATATACTCGAGTAATTGCATGGGGGGGGGGGGGGGGGGTGGCACAGTGCAGGGTGCTGTTAAAGAGGGTTAGTTGTACATGTGTCTGCAAGGGAGGCCCTGGGCCAGGCAGCTGTCAGACCAGAGTGTGCAATGGGTTTAAACAAACACAGGGAAGGTTCTATGGAAACACTGAGGAGGAAATCCGCTCCTGTAAGGCCTCCATGGCCACACATACCTCGGTCTTTCCTCTCCTCCCTCCAAGTAAACACATGACCCCGTTATGGAGATGGCTCTGGGCCCACCCAGATCACTTTCAAATTCAGGTGTCGGAAGTCACAGTTGACACGGAGCAAATTGTTTTTGAGTAAAATCACGGTACCGCTTTGATCTGAATTCCAACAGGGACTTTCCAAAGGTATGTATGCACGTGCCCGAGATCAACTAGAGGGCAATTTTTGCCCTCCACACTCAACGTTTCAAAAAATTACCCGAGAATTGCACTTTGCCTATGATTCTGGAGGGTTGAGAGAACACCCCAAAGCCAGACGTGTGAATGACCGAACGGGTAGACGGATGGATGTGTAACTGAGAGAGAATGAAGCCAACATGACATTGGCAGCTAATGGGTGGAAACATGAAGATAATTTAAAGAAACAAACATCCCCTTCCCCATATGCACACCCTGAGGCTTCCATAACTCTGGAGTTAAAATGCCCGGGTTCGGGGCGCCTGGGTGGCTCAGTCGGTTAGGCGTCCGACTTCAGCTCAGGTCACGATCTCGCGGTCCGTGAGTTCGAGCCCCGCGTCGGGCTCTGGGCTGATGGCTCAGAGCCTGGAGCCTGCTTCCGATTCTGTGTCTCCCTCTCTCTCTGCCCCTCCCCAGTTCGTGCCCTGTCTCTCTCTGTCCCAAAAATAAATAAAACGTTAAAAAAAAAAAAATTTTAAATGCCCGGGTTCAAACCATACCTCTCATACCTACTAGCTGAGTACCTTGGGCGTGTCACTTTCTGTTGGGATAATAGCACCTACTAGTAGTAAATCGAATCAGTGATCCCATGGGGATATTACACTTCCACACCCTTGTCACAGCCTCGTAGAGCATGGAATATATTTCCCCATTCCAAGATTTTGGACTTGGCCGTATGACTCACTTTAGACAATGAGATTTTAGAGGATGTTAGTGAATGAGGAGATTGATATGTGTTGCAGGGCTGGGCTTCCTCTCTTGTGCTCTGGTGGCTCGTAATGAGAAGAGGACATCCCAAGAAGCTGCCGTCTCTTCCAGCAAGCCTCCAGAATAACCACACATGGAGCAGACCCGAACTCAACTGGCAGCCTGGGACGAAGTCACCCCATCGACAGCTGGACGCAGAACTGCCTCAGCCAACCTACAGACGCATGGGCAAGGGAGGAAATGCTTGTAAGCCGCTCAGTGCTGGAGTTTGTTACGCAGCATTATTGTGGCAGTAGCTGACTGATACATTCCCTTGGCGGGGGCTTGTGTGAAGATTAACGTCAGAATGTTTGAAAAAACACTAAGCACAAATCTTGGCACATCGCAAGAGCTCAGAAATATTAGCTATGATTAGCAGTCAGCATTAGAAAGGAATTTTGTGCAGAACAGTCACGTAACAACTTTTTGGACCAATAAATTGAACCGGTGAACAGGTATTGCTTGAATAGAGATTCTATAGGACGCAGTGCAAGCACATCAGAAAACTGGAAGGCCAGGGACCTCTCATGGCTACCGAGTCACATTCATTCACTCATTCATTCAGCAGACATTCCCTGAACACCTGCTCTGTGCCACACACTGGAGTGCATATTGGAGCCGCCAAGATGACCAAGTCTCCATTCCCTCCTAGGGATGGGGACACACAGAGCCCCTCCATGTGATAAGCACTCTGCTAACCACTTTCCTGTTCTGCTAAGCACTTTCCTACGCTACATCCTTGGACCACAACAGCCTTGTGAGCCTTGGCTCACAACAGCCTTGTGAGCCGGCCATGCTTATCCTCATTTTTCAGGCAAGGAGACAGAGGCTCAGAAACCAAACAACCCAGGAAAAGCACCGAAGCCTCTCCTATACCATTAGTGTGAGCTGATGCCAACGAATTCGAGTTAATGGCAGGCACGCCTGATGGGAAAGTGCAGCGAGAACCAAGTTAAGGGGTGAACGCAGCGTGGGCCACTCTCCACGCCACGTACGTGCTAAGTGCTTCGGAAATACTGAGGCTCAGAAGACCCAGGCTCTGAGCCACCAGCTGTCTATGAGACCTGGAGCCCTTCTCTGGCCTTCAGCGTCTCCAGCTGGAGGACTGAAAGCCCCGGCCTGGCATTTTACAGAGCTGTGAACTCCAGACGAATTGCTATTGGGAGTCCCTTTGCAAGGGATTAAGGGATGGGAGTCATGTTTCTGAAAGGACCCGGACCCCATAATCTGAAAGTGGGGACAGCAGACCCCTCAGAAGGAAAGGAGATAAGGCCGGGCCTTGAGCACTACTTGCTACAGGCCCCAGCTCAACAGCAGAAACTTTGCCACTGGCCATTCCATTAGAGCACGGAGACCGGAGCCAGTGGGGTCTCCCAAGGGCCTCCCACTGCGATGCCAAAGCCACTGAAAGAAAACCAGTTTAAATGCCTAAGGCCATCCTTATCAGCTGACGCCTTCATTTGCAATGAGCACTTGACCAGAGAACCAGAGACCGGGATGAAGTTGTGATTCACTTTCACCTTGTCCCCACATCTGAGGTTGTTTCCAAGGGGACAGCATGGGGGTGGAGGGCTGCTGGAAGCTCCCCGTGCGGGGAGGGGCCGCACCTGGGTGTGAGGGGTCCTCGGGGATCCTCGCACAGGCCCTCGCTCTGTGGACCTGGCTTCAGATCCCTGCCACCAGCAACGACCTGCCTCCAGCTCTGTGACTTTGACAAATTTAGACTGCTCGGTAACCTGAAGTGCATTTCAATTTCATAAATTTAGAAATGCTCTGGTTAGACAGATCCCTTCTGCAGTAATGCATCCATTAAGTGCACTTTCCGCCAATTTTGGTATGCTAATCCATCACAAATCGACGTGAGATTTAGGTTCTTGTGAAAATTTCCTACACCCGATCCAAAAACCTCTACCGGATTGAGGGTACTAACAACTCGCGGTTCCTTAAAGCTGCAGACTTCGACTCTGCGTCGAAACTTCTCCACGGAAGGGAGAAGCAGGGCCGGCTTCAAACAAGCATTAGAACCTGTGTTCGCACCTGAGAGCTGCCTACTCCCCCGAGAGAAACGGCTCCCTTACTCCTAAGATGCTGCCACAGCCTGAAGGCGTCCACAGGCTGCATCTCAGAGTTCCCGGCTGAGAAATCTGAAGCGCTGTAAGCCCAGGGGGGCCAGGAACGGGGGCCTATGCATGTCAGCACTCGGAGCCCCTCGCTCAGCGCCTGGCGTGGCAGGTGCCCCCGGTAAATGCCTGGTGAGTGACCCCACTGGAACCCCCTGGCTTGATTAGCGCCTTCCTTGTCCGCCAGACTTAACTTCCTGTGATTTTCACTCTTGCCTAGAATCCGATGCCTTCCCCGCCCAATGAAGATTGGAGGTCCTAAAAGCACAGGCAGAAACCTCTGAAGGAAAATCAGTTGAGGACCCCAAGTGATTTGAGCGATGACAGCACCATGGGAACAGCCTCTTTATTCTGCAGTATCTGAGGCCAGGAGTGAATGTAGGGCCCGTAATTGGCGATACAAAGACCGTGCGGGTGATGAAAGAGACATAATGTCATCGCTATCACCGCCCGAGACTCTGTTGCTACCAATTGTCGGAGGGCAGCGCCTACTCACCAGAGGTTTTGAGCTGCATAATCGACATTTTGCCAATGAGGTGAAAGTTTATAGCCGGTAGCATTTCCACTCGCTTCTGTCATAAGAGCTACAATCCACCCAAGAGCAAAAATGAGCTGTTGACTTGGTCAATTTAGAGCGGCCTCCTGCCCTAGATGTGAAATACCTGGGCCTTCTAAATAAATTTCATTTTCCTGGCTGAGCATGTAATGCAGTCAAATGTTACAGAGCGGTGCTGGGGAGGATAATGGGAATAACACCCACACACAGAGAGGCTCTGAGTCGACTGTTCGTGATTTTCACTCCCTCCCCGCCCGGCCTCGCTGCTGGGTCCAACCCAGACCCGCTGTGTGCTTTGCAACAGCCATTTCTATGAATGCCCCCATCACGCACCTGCCCCGGTGCCTGATGCAGAAGCCCCAGTGTCATCCTTCGCTCTTGTACCTCCAATCAGCCACCATCCTCCTCCCAAGCCTGGCTCGCCTTAGAAGCCTGGGAGGATTTTAAAATTCAGATTCCTGGGCTTCGAAACCCGAGATTCCGTTTCTATAGGTCGGGCGCGGGGCCCAGGAATCTGAATCTCTGGCATGGTACCTAGGAATCTGTGTATTTCGCGAGCTCCCCCAGTGCCCAGTGGAGTTGAGAACTGCTAGTTTGGACCCATCTCATCTCTCCCTTGGGACCTGTTGCAGTAAGCTCTAGCTACTCTCCCTGCCTCCTCTCCTTGACCTCCACGAACTGTTTTTTTTTTCTACATACGCAGCTGGGATCTTTCCAACACACAAATCTGATCGGGCTAGCCCCATAATTAAATATTTGTGACCCCTCCCCTGCACCTGCAAGGTGACTCATGTTTACATTGCAGTCCTGCCTCTTCTCTGGGCCTGTCTTACTCCATGGCTCTCGTACCCTCCTGTGCTCCATTCACACTGCTTCCCAAAGTGACTCACGGACAACAGACATGGTGGCTCTATGACAATGGCATCAGAAAACATCGGTGTCCATTTCTAGGGACTACCTGCTCTCAGATGGAAACTAGACAAAAGGCAGCTCCTTAGAAGTTGCTTTAATGGCATCAAAACCCAGTGGGTCTCTTCCATAAATGCCGTTGGGAGGGGCACCTGGGTGGCCCAGTCTGTTAAGCGTCTGACGTCGGTTCAGGTCATGATCTTACAGTTTGTGAGTTCGAGCCCCGCACCGGGATCCGTGCGGACAGCTCAGAGCCTGGAGCCTGCTTCGGATTCTGTGTCTCCCTCTCTCTGTGCCCCTCCCCCACTCATGCTCTGTCTCTGTCTCTCAAAAATAAATAAATGTTAACATAAATAAATAAATAAATAAATAAATAAATAAATAAATGCTGTTGGGAAAAACCGGATAGTCACATGCAAAAGAATGAAATTAGACTACTATCTCACACCACACACAAGAACTAACTCAAAAGGGATTACAGACTTGAACGTAAGACCTAAAACCACAAAACTCCCAGAAGAAAACATAGACGGTAAGGGCCCTGACACTGGTCTTGGTGATGACTTTTTGGATCTGACTCCAAAAGCCAAGGCAACAAAAGCAAAAATAAGCAAGCAGCACTACATCAAACCAAAAAGCCCCACACGACGAAACAAAGCATCAACAAAATGAAAAGGCAACCTACTGGATGGGAGAGATAATCTGCCAAATCATAGATCTGATAAGGGGTTAATCTCCAAAATATCAAGAACTCCTACAACTCAAAAGCAAAGAAAAGAAAATGGGCAGAGATCCCAAATAAACATGTTTTCCAAGAAGACATACAAACGGCCAAGAGACACATGAAAAGATGCTCGACATCCCTAATCGCTAGGGAAACGCAAATCAAAGCACAGTGAGATGCCACCTCACACCTGCTAGCGTGGCAAGTATCAAAAGGACCAGAAATAACCAGGGTTGGCAAGAACGTGGAGAGAAGGGAACCCTCGTGCCCTGTTGGTGGGATTGCAAACTGGGGTGGCCACCCTAGACAACCGTGCAGAGGTTCCTCAAAAAGTTAAAGATAGAAATCGATCCAGCAATTCTGCTTCTGAGTATTTATTTGAAAAACGGTGAAAACATGAATTTGGAAAGATGTGTGTGCCCCTAGGTTCACTGCAGTGGTATTTACAATAGGCAGGATGTGGAAGCAAGATAGGTGGCCATCGACGGATGAGCGGGTAAAGAAGATGTACAGGCTTGGTCAGACTCGGGGTAGATATTTCTGACAAGAAGACCTGGCGGATGGTGATGTGTGTTTCCAGCAGAAGCACATGACTTCTGGCTGTCTTTCTTCTTGGGATGTTGCTAGCTAACAATGTTTCTAAATCCAAAACTATAACATCCAAAATCCACTATTCTTTCGTCATTTCTTGGATGGAACACTCCTAGAAAAGAAAAGTTTTCCTTGACTATTATCGGCTTACCTTGTGGTATAGTTAGTAAAGAGAAGGCAAGATAAACGCTTCATTTTTTCATTTACTGTTTTCAGAATTATGGCTCGGGGCCGCCTGGCTGGCTCCGTCGGTAGAGTGGGAGCCTCTTGATCTCGGGGTTGTGAGATCTCAGCGTGTACAGCCTGCTTTAAAAAAATAAGGAAATAAAATAAGAGAATGAAAAATTAAATAAATTAAATTAAATTAAAAAAAAAAAATCCATGGCTTGGTTCTCCAGCATCCTACGGTGGTGACCGATTAGATTTACTTTTGTCGTTGCTTTAATCCTTGTTGGATCGATGGCCTTATAAGAAAAGGAAAAAAGAGAGATCTCTTTCTCCAAACATGCACAAAAGGGAGGTCACGTGAGCACACGGCCCGAAGCCAAGAGTGGGGGCATCAGTATGAAATCGACCTGGCTGGCACCTTGGTCTTTGACTTCTCAGCCTCCAGAGCTGTGAGAAAACAAGCTTCTGTTGTCTAAGCAAAACAAAACAAAACAAAACAAAAACCCGGACCAAAACCCAGCGAGAGGGTGGCTGCGGCTGTGGCGTGGTATGGGGTCCTCCAAGGCTGTGAGCGCCCTGTTCGGGGGCCTTCCCTCCGACCTGGCTGAACCTTGCTCGCTACACTTGGGGCACTTGGTGAACGAATGAGCTGCAGGGTCCCGGGCTTGGGTTCTGCGCTCAATGACTTGCCTGGTTTGCTACGAGACCCTGGGTGGGCCCCTTCCCCTCTCTGGGCCTCACATCCCTGCTCCTGACACGAAAGATGGAACCGGATTAGCTCTTGGAACTGTGCTCTCGCCAAAACGGGTCATTAGCGTCCTTATTACTAGAGGTGACGGGAGGTGTTCATTCTCTGTATCGGTCTTCTATTGCTGTGAAACAAATTACCCCAAATTCAGCGGCTTCGGTCAATACCCATCTGTTACCTCGCAGCGCCGTAGGTCGGAAGTCTGGTGGGCTATCTTCTGCAGGTGTCACGAGAATGAGGCCAAGGTGTCAGCCACGCTGGGCTCTCATCTGCAGGTCCCGGGGAAGAAACCACCTCCACGCTCATTCGGGTTGTTGGCAGAATCGATTTCTTTGCGGCCACGGAGGTGTCTGCTTCCTCGATGGCTGTCAGCTGGGGTTCTCTCTCTCCTCTTAGGGGCCACCCGCGTGTCTTCTCATGTGGCCTCCTCTGCCTTCAAAACAGCAACAACGGTCAAGTCCTTCTCCCTCTTGGAGCCCCTCTGCTTTTCTCTTCGTCTTGCCTTCGGGGGCTCCTGTGGTTACATGGACTCCACCAGGGAGAATCCAGGATGTTAATAACACAGAATAATCTCCCTATCTTAAGGTCGACCGATTAGTGACTTGACCTCGGCAAGGTCCTTTTGGCCACGTAACTGACATATTCACAAGCGTGACACTGGGGGCAAAGGTGATAGGTCGGGGTCATTTTAAAATTCAGCCTGCCAGACGTCTGCGTCAGGAAGTCCCATAGACTAGTTTCTCCTGGGCGTCGTTGCTTCCTCGGAAGACGTTTCCTGGGTGGGTCTGGGGACCCCCCACCTGGGCCTCCAGGTCGGCAGCCCTGCCCTCTGGAGGCCCCCAGTCTGAAAGGGTTCGGAAGGGAAGAACCAAGTGCCGTGTCTGTGCCTGGCCTGGTTTCTCATGTAGGTGTCTCATGCACTCAGTCGGCAAGGGTCCCAACCCCCGGTTATTCAGACCACTCTTAGCTTTCCGTTTATCTGGACCTCCCTATACGATGATTTACATACCATGTTCTTCTAACACACTCACATAGAAGCAATTTACATCCTGAAACATACACTGACAAAGCTGGGACTTGCTTCGATAAGGAAGTGTGGGAAGAGCCGGGGAAATAAAGAAATGACACTCGCCCCAGGCCAACGACGGTTGACGCTGGAAAGTGGTACGTCAGGCACCCATCTCGATTTCTGGTCTGAGTTTGGAAATGTCCACGGTAAAAAAAAAAAAAAGAGTTTTTAAGATGCATTTTTAAGGGGGGATCTCTTTTCCTCACAAATGGAAAAGCCACTATCATTTGCCGTAAAAGTTTCTCAAAAAGTAAACATAATTAAGAGAGAACAGAGAAATTAAATTCCAGCCAGGTGCTGATGGGTGTCTTCCCCTTGTTAACAAGGAGGTCAGCAAATGTCAGAGTTTAAGGTCAGGGCTCAGTGAGCTTTCTCACTTGGTTAGGTTTTTAAGAAGACTTCACAATTTCCATTAAATCCTTCCCATAACGTTCTCAGTAAGCGAAAAGCAGTAAGCAACTCAGTAAGTTGTAGTTAACGCAGGATCCGTGCATCCCTAATAGCCCCTGTGGTCAGAGAAGCTCTGAGTCACCTTCCAACCCTGCAGTGTCCCCGTCTGTGACTGTGGGTGTGCTGTCTGGGGGATGGGGGGATGGAGGTGGGGAGGCGCCAGGGGCGGAGAGGGACAGACAGCCCAGAGCAGAGGGGAGAGCCCCCTTAGACAGAAAAAGTTTGGGTTCCGAGTCTACCTTTGACGCCTCTCGCCTTACCTGAGCACCTGACCCTCTTCTCTAAATCCACCCCCCCACCACCACCACTCAAGACACAACAGCCCAAACACTGCTCACATCTCCACCCTTGGCTGCACACTGGCCCTGGGAAAGAGCCTGGGGGCCCTCTACCTTCAGTGAGCGACCAGTGAAAGCCTTTCTCTTCCTGCCCCACCCTCTCCCCTCCCAGATAGAAGAGAAGACTGCAGGTGGCCTTGTCACCTTCTAAGTCTTAGGCATTCTCAGCATTGAGGAGGTTGGGCCAGGGAGTACTCAGCCAAGGCATGACTTGGGGATTTAAATCCATGGGCCACATCAGTGGAACCAGAAGAGGCTGGTTTCACAGCTGGGCCATCGATCCAGAATTGAGTTGTGAGCCACTCTGGTCAGTGGTGGGGTTAGGCCCTCTGACCTCTTGGAACCTCTCAGAGGCCTGGTCTCGAACCTGTTCCAGCCTGTCAAGGAAAGGGGCAGAGTGAGAAAATGGGCCAGCTACCGGGAGGTACAGAGGCCACAGGAGAAAGGGGGGAAAGAGAAGGACTGGTTCCTCCCTAGGAACCTAGGATGCTCTCCCAGGCTCGCTGCTACATAGAGACAGGGTGGGGCTCATTGCCTGTTGAATCAGTGCTCTGTTCAAGGTACCAGCCCCCCAACCCACAAATAGGCCAGATGTCACCTGAGAGTCCCACCCTAGCAGGGTGGCACTCAACGGGCTGGAACACTCAGTCAGGGGTCCCTTCAGGAGCCTGAGGAGCCACCAGTCACCTCGCTCCCGATTCACACATTTATGCACCAATAACACATGCCAACAAGGACCGTGAGCGTTTTCAGATGACAACGTCATGATAATAGTCCTCTGAGCCATTTGTCATCTCTTGTTTACTCCTTTTATTTCCTGGTCCACACCAGGCTGTATCACGGTAGGCGCGATGGATCTGGCCTCTGGTTGGCCTCTCGGGAGGGAGCATTCTGGGAGAGAGGAGCCCAGGACCCAAGAAGCCAAGAGGTAAGAAGGATCTTTCCTGGGCCAAGAGATCTCTGGGTTCTGCAGTAAAGGCAGGCCTGGTCCTTGCCTCTTTCCAGAGCGAGGAAGACACATTGTCGTTGCACCAAGCGGAGGGGACCCTTTTCATCCTGAGTCCTGGCCCTGGCCTGCCTCCCACAGGTGCCCACTGGGGGCTGCACTGGACGTGAAGCCTAGGGTCCCCTCCCCCTCCCCCGGGGCTGGGCCTCCGTGGGTCCTGGGCGGGGAGCTCACCTGGAAGGCAGCCTTCACACAGGGTTTCCCTCCTGCCTCTCAGGGGCTCAGGGCTGAGCGGTGGGTTCTTTCAATGTTGTACCTCAACAGGGGCTGGGTGTGGCTTCTCCCTCCCTCCAGGAACCACCGACTCAACATTTACATTACACAAACTGAGACAATCCTTGGACATTCCTCTTCAGGCTGCGACCAGGACCTACAGCTGTCATCCCCGGCTCGGGTCGTTGTAAAAACAATTATGTCTTCTTTCACTTCAGCCCGAGAGCTGAGCTGGTATTTGAAGAGTCAAGGAATCAAATATTCATAGAAAAGACTGCATAATTCTTATTTGGAATATTAACAATGTGAAGGGACAGACAGAATCAGTCCTTTTCTGTTAAGCCCCAACCAAGGAGCTGTCCCCCCATTTCGGCTAAAAGCCTAACACAGATAAACAAGGTCCCACCAGTCAGGGCCTGTTCCAGGCAAAGCACTATTACAACAGCAGCGTAAAAAAAAAAAAAAAAAAAAAAAAAAAAATATATATATATATATATATATGTATGTATACATATATATATATATATGCCTAGAACTTCACAATTTATTTTATTTAAAATTTTTTTTAACGTTTATTGATTATCAAGAGACAGAGAGGCACAGAGTGTGAGCAAGGGAGGGGCAGGGAGAGGGAGACCCAGAACCCGAAGCAGGCTCCAGGCTCTGAGCTGTCAGCACAGAGCCCGACGCGGGGCTCGACCTCACAAACCTCGAGATCATGACCTGAGCCGAAGTCGGTCGCTCAACCAACTGAGCCACCCAGGTGCCCCTAGACCTTCACAATTTAAACTTTCATGTTTGTCCAGTCCTTTGAGCCCCCATTCCTAGCTTGGAAAGATCCATATGGGAAATACTAACATACCATTTTGCGAACGAGCAGTAGTCTCTCAAAGAGGGGAAGTCTTGCCCGAGGACTCTGCTAAGAAGTGTGACGGGAAGGACTGAATCCAAGGCTGATGCTCTCCCCCCCTAAAACCCTCTTTACTTCGCAGAAAACTTCAACCTCGCTCCAGCCCCGAGGAGCAGACAATTCATCGACCCATTTTATAGATAAGAAACTGCAGGTGAGAAAGGTCTGCCTTGGACACCTTTCCGAATCCCCTGTAACGCCCACGCCTCCACCCTTCCACCCATGAGATGTTCCCAGCACCCCAAGACCCTGACCTGACCCTGACCGGGATCGGAGCCCCACAGAGGTGCTGGCGCTCACGTGTGTTTTTCAGTCATTGTTGCTTTCCAGCCCGATATTTAAAAAACAACACACCAAAACCACAGAACACAAGGTTTTCTGCACCTTGGCTGATTTCCTGCTGACTCAGCCAGGCTGGGCAGGAGCCAACGGTGGTAACTTCTCGGGGCCCTGGGTGAGAAATATTTATTGTTGAACAGTCCTCTGTTGAATAAAAGGCGCTCGGGCCTTTCTACAGGGCAGAGAGGCTCAGATGAGGGTGGCTGTATTTCCCCTTTCGGGCGGGTGATTTGGGTGGAGTCCTCGACTTTTCTAGCTGTACCTGCTCCTTCCCTCCGCAGAGGACCTGCAGCCATGATTTACATAAGCCAGAGCAGCACTTCTGTCGCTGGCTGCACTCTCATACGTGAAGCAGGCAAATGACTTAACGCCTCTGCACCTCCATTTACCCGTCTGCAAAATGGCCAGAATCCAGTGCAAGTATTGATTAAGTTGCAAGTCACCTGGGATTCAGCCTCCACTAGCTGCCGTGTTCGGGGATCTGGGACTCGTCCCTAGAGGCTGAACCGTGGGTCCGGGCTGACTTGGAAGAAGCCTTTGAAATGTCAGAGTAACAACCAAGAAAACAGCAAAGGACTTCGGGGCACGAGGAAACTACCTCTGCCACTTAATAATGCACGAGGCTTTTTATGATGCATCTGTCAATAGCTCCCGTCTGCCAGGAGGACAAGACGCGCTGTGAGAGTCACTTCCAGGAGGGAGCCCTTCACAATACAGTGGAGTCCAAATCCCCAAGACCAGAGACCTGGGAGGTCAATCACGCTTCAATTACCCAGCGATTACAAAGCAGGATATTGATGTGCTGTGCTCCGGCTGTGCCCCAGGCTGCCCACCCCGTTTTAACAGCGTTCTTCCTCTTGCCATAATTAGCACCTCAATTTTTTGTCCCACTTCCGACCCCGCCCCCTATCCATTGGAAATTTGCAGACTGGAAATTGATCAGAACTTCAGTTGCTGAGATAACACATGGTGCTTTTTTAATCTGTCAGCCTCCCCTTTGTTCTTTCAGGACTGGCTGGTTGCCCTGCCTCCTCCAAGCGGTGCCTGGCAGGGGTCTGCCAAGGAGGTCGACTGAGCAGACGGGACGGCTGTGATCCGTGGGTTGACGATTCACAAGCCCAAGTCTCTCTCCCAAGCCCTAGAATGTTGTATCCCACTGCATCCTGGGCAGATGCACCCCTGAGCCCCTCATCTTCCCCCAAAGCTGCCTTCCGGATGCCTGTCTCGGGGAATGGCAATCACCCAAGTGCAGAGGCTGGGAATTGCCCCGATCTCTCCCCATCTCCCTGACTTCCAGCTGGCCTCTGGATTCTACGTGCCGACAGCTCAAAAACCTGTCCCCTCCTCTCTTGCCCTGCGGCCATGGCCCCAACTCAGACCTCTACACCCCTTGTGCAGACTCCCCACCCCCCCCCCCCCCCGCTATGGCCTCCCACGGGGCTCCTTGCCTCCAGCCCTTGGATCCACTGCAGCCAGAGCTCTCGAGCACGACCCACTGGCACATCCTTGCCACCACTCAGCCCCCAGTCCCTCTTTCCTTTCTTGCTCTCATTACCACTCTTGCTCACGGCTTCCCAGACACCGTTCTCCCTCTGGTCCCTGAGCCTTCAAATATATTGTTCCCCCAGTCTGGGAGGCTCTCCCCACCGCACCTTCTGGGCGCCACACATTTATTGCTCCTGAATACGCACGTAGTCTCCCGCATTTCCCAGCTCTCCTTGCAAGTCAGCCTGGCCACGTGATGAGTTCTGGCCAATGGATAGAAGAGCAGGTGGGAGCCCCATGTGCTTGGTGGCGAGGCGGTGGACCGACCCCAGGCGGAAGCAGCCTCCATCACTGAGTCCTTACAACAGCCGGATGTTGAGTCTCTGGACATGCAGAGCCTGGGTGTGAACAAGAATAAATCCGAAGCGTCAAACCCCCGAGGTTTGAGGGTTGGGATGACTGCAGCCGAGGCCCAACCCCTCCGGACGGATGGTCTGGTGAGTTCCCTTCCCTTTCCGCACGACCAAGAGCCACCTCCTCCGGAGGCCCGCTACCCAGGCCCCCAGTGAAACTCAGGTGCCCACTCTGCACCTCCGTAGTGTCCTAGGGTGTTCCCAAGGAGAGGAACTTTGTCATCATCTGCACCACGGTCACTGCCATCGCCATCGTCATCTATCATTTCTTGACCAGTGTCTAAATACTCCACGCATATACCACATCACCCCCTTAGGTGTGTGCTGTTTATTGTTCCCAGCTTGCAGACCAGGAAACTGAGGCTCAGAGGGGCTACGTGGCTTGTTTAGTGGCCCAGCTGCTGAGGGTCAGGTCTGTGCAAGCTCCCCACCTCTGCTGGACTCCTCCCTTCTCCACTTTCGTACCCCCAGCACTTAGCACTATTACCCAGTAGGTGCCTGGTGATGTTTGTTGAATGAATGTATCAGTGATGCTTGCTTTCTGGCCTTCCTTTTATGCAGCAGAGCCTCAGGAAGAAAGGGGGGCCTGCCCACTGGGTGCTAGGGACAAGTGGCAAGTTATGCCCAGAAAGTTCCCCACCATGCCCTTTCCCTCCAGGGCACCTGGCTCTAGACATTGCCTCTCAGTTCACGTTGCAGATTTTTGTGATGAGCCGTTGTTTTTTTTTTTTTTTTTTAAAGAAAACTGAGCCTGGGTGGCTCAGTCGGTTGAGCGTCCGACCTCAGCTCAGGTCATGATCTCACAGTTTGTGAGTTCGAGCCCCACGTCGGGCTCCGTGCTGACAGCTCAGAGCCTCGAGCCTGTTTCGGATTCTGTCTGCCTCTCTCTCTGCCCCTCCCCTGCTCACGCTCTGTCTCTCTCTGACTCTCAAAAACAAATAAATGTAAAATTAAAAAAAAAAAATTAAAGAAAACTGAAGAAGGATGAGATGGTCACAGGCCTCATCAGTCACTTCCACCTTGATGCTGGGATTCAAAGGCTTTGATCCCTCCAGTCCTAGAATAGCTTCCCGCCCTCCTCTGCGGTGCAAAGCACTTTTCAGGTGCCTTACCTTATTTGATTCTGAGATACGGGGTTATCCCCCCTCCGAGATGAGAACACCCAGGACCAGAGATGTGAGGCAATTACCTCTGCTCAGCCAACTCCTAAGAGGCCACGCTACAGGTCCTCTGGCATCAGAACCCACGTGATCTTCCCCACCGCCTGCTGCCTCTTTTTGGGGGGCAGACGAGGCGAGCTGGGCGGGTCCTGGGGCCGCTACCAGGGATGCTGGGAGTGACAGCGGAGAGGAGAGCTTGGAAGCAGCTCTGGTAGCCTCTTTCTGATGTCACATTCAGCACAAGGGAGCCATTATGCTGATTGTCCTCTTTCCTGGGCAAAAAAGAACAGCAAACCCAAAGTGACAAGTGGGAAGACTGTTTGGAAGGTCTGAGGGGGCCCATTCCAGGCGGGGCGTGGGTGCGGGGAGGAGGGTTGCCAGGTGAGCAGACAATTTGGATTTTGTCCTTTAATGGCTGGCTGTGTGATGCCAGGATCTGGGGAGAAGAAAGACAGGGCCGTCCAGTGTGCCCCTAAAGACGCTCAGCTGACCGGTCTTGCGGCCTCCAGGAATCAGCTGAAGGTGGTCTTTGTCTCTCTCCACCGGCCTGGCCTGATTTGAAATCCCCTGAGACAGCCAGTTGGGGTTGAATTCACTTTTCGTGATTGACCCGTGTCTCCCCATCTAGGGATTGGAAAATGCACAACCAAAGGCCATCAAAAGAGACAGGAGAGAGGGCCCTTCTTTTTCCTCTCGTCTCTGTCGACCCAGAGCTGGGAGCAATGGAGAACAGATAGAAAATGTGCTGGTAGATGGATGGATGGACGGATGGACACGTGAGCGGATGGATGGAGGGAGGGAGGGAGGGATGTGTGGACAGAGAGACAGAGACACTGCCTGGTGGGAAAGCATGAGGTTGCTCTAAAGGCTCTTCAGAAGGGGCCTTCAGGAGTCAGGAGCAGGAAGGACTGGAATCTGGTAGGAGCTGAGGACCCTCCAGCCCACACCACGCCCACCCTTTCAAAGAACCTTCGCCGGGTGTGGAAAACCACACATGGAGCCACCTGCCCACCTTGACACTGCAAGCGTGCCACGGCCTGGAAGGACATCAGACATCCAACGCCAATAGGGCATCCCCCAAGGGCACAGTGCCCATCCCCTCCTTGCCCTCGGAGATAGCACCATGCCTGACCTGTCAACACACGGTCATTGGAGAGCTTGTTTAACTGGAAACACAAGCACGTGATCACAGCCATCACTTCCTTATTCTCTTTCCCGGTAAACAACAGGGGAGATCTCAGGAGCCCGGAGCCCAGGAAGTACCAGTGTGGGGACTTCAGAGAATAGAACAGATCCCAAAATTGGGACTTTGGTCTCATGCACGCAACTCAGACGAGCCACACGGCTTGAGGCAGCGGCCTACTGTAGCTTGAATGCTCATTAAATGTTTGGTAAATGGACCACCGGCTGTTCTGTGCCCTCACGGGACACTTGTGTGGCATCATCCCAAAATCTCTTCGACATCTCCGCTGGAGAAAGCACGCGCAGTCAGACGTACCTGGGTTGATACCGTGGCTCTGCCGTTTCCGATTGGGTGACCATGAAGCAACCGCCTCACATCTCTGCGCCTCGGTTTCTCTCACTGTCACATAGTGGGGACCGTTAGGCCCATGTCAGGTAGCGGGGAGGAGCGTGGGAAGCAGAGAATTGAAAGGGGCGGCAGCCCCCCTGAATCTATGTCCTCACAAACTGATAATGGGATGACTTCAAGGCTTTAAGGATCATAGGTCCCCCTTCTCCCTTCCTGAGAGGCACTTGTGTGGTCATTTTCCCATCAGCTTTCGAAATTCCCACGGTGTCTCCCAAGACAGCAGCCTATGCGGCCAGCATTGCAAATGAACCAGAGGTATGGGTCATCCACACTCCCTCAGATGGTAGAGGGAGTAGAAATTACAGAAATTACATTGGTTCCAGTGAAAACGGGGTCCTCAGATCCAAGATATGCAAAGGATGTCTTTGTTCTAGAACATTCTCTGCATTTCCCCCATGACCCTTTTTGCCCAATAGTCTTCCCTACCTTGTTGTATGTAAATGGAGGACTGAGATCAGCCGTTCCTATTAGCGTATGAAAAATCTTCCCCCCTTCTATTGATTGCCATTATTTGAGTTCCCTTCACAATCCCTGCAGACTGAAGAGCAGAACTTGATGTGGACACAGAAAAATGGGAGAGGGGATAGAGAGAACAGGAGCCAACGACAAAGATTTGTTCTGAGTACCCGTACCCCGTACACAGAGCCCCCACCCCGGGGACGAGCCCAGCAAGAGTTGGATAGGATGTCAGGGACCTTGCCAAGCAGGCAGAACACCAGTCCTTGTGACAGCAGGGAAACTGAGGCACAGACCAGCCCTGGAACTGAGCCTGCATGGCAGAGGGGAGAAAAGATACCATTAACTACTTCAGAGGTGCTCCTGGGAAGGTGCCAGGTCCGTGGGCTCTAGGGGACTAGCAGGACACATCACCTAGTGGCATGGGTAAGGGTCCATTCCCACCACAGGGCCCAGAGAATCTGTTCAGAGGCTCAGGGCAAAGTAGTAACACCATGAACACCCCTCAGTGTCCCACTGGGCAGGACTCTCTAGGACTATGCCCAGCACCCTGGAACTGACAAGGAAATAGACAGTAAGAAAAAGCCATATAGATTTCTGTGTCTTTTTAAAGACCGTATGTAAAGGATGTGGGCAGGGGCTTCTGATGAAGATGGAAACAGAACATTCCCCCCTGGTTGTAAAAGTATCAGAAATGAACAGCCTCCTGAAGATAGAAGAACGCTCTGCTGGGTAATATTGATTATCTTTGGGGTCAGAAATTGTTTCGCAGTTGTTCCTGATTGAAAGGTTTTCTATTAATTCCTACCGGCAGGCAGAATAAGAAATATTGAATACCTAATTGCCTTTGAAATAATTACACCCCCCAAATGTAATATCTTAACCAACGCATCGTGCGATCGATGCCGCGCTGAACTAGGGAGATTCCAGAGGCAATGGAAGGTCAGGGCTGGACGGGGGAGGGGATCGCTAGCGCCCTGGGCTATGGGGTTAGAGCAAGTCGCCTGCTCCTTGAGTCCTGGCCCATCTGCAAAGCTGGTGGACAGGAAATCCTCCCACCAGGACAGCAGCCTAGGGTAAAAGAGCACTGAACTAGGAGTCAGAGCCATGAGCGGCATCCTGATCCAGAGATCTTGTGAAAGCCAGGGAAACTCTTACATTTCCTGTCTCTCTCTTCTGCAAAATGATGCCTACCGAGAGTGACCCCAAGGGTGGGGGGTGGGGTGAAAAGCCGGTGGAATCCATACATCCACCGATATACGTGGAAGCATTTTGTCATCTATGAATGTATCCATTCACTCATTTGAGAAGTATTTGTTCAGCCCCTGCTCTATGCCAGCTCACACCTAGGACCCGGAGTGACAAAATAAAGAAGAGCGAATCCCTGCCCTTCGAGAGATGCATTCTAGGGGGGGACTGCAGGCGACAAACAGAGGGACACATAAGATGTGTAGCATGCTGGTGACAGGTGTAAGGAGAAAAAACAAATCAAGGAAGAGTGAAGTAAAAGGTTGGGGAGAGAGAAATTAGAGAGAGAGCCCGAATCGCTTCTCGGCCTTTTGGCTAAGATCAAGTGTAGAGAGAGAGCCCGATACAGGTACAGGTGGCCGAAGAGAGAGATTTATTATGTGGAACCGGCTCATCAAGGAGGCTGAGAAGTCCCACGATTCCCCATCTGCAAACTGGAGACCCAGGAAAGCCAGTGCTGTGGTCCTAGTCCAAGGGCAGGAGGTTAATTTCCCAGCCCAGTAGTCAGGCAGAGAAATAAAATTCAGCCTTTCTCCACTTTTTTGTTCCATTAGCCCCTCCGTGGATGGGATGAAGCCTGCCAGCCTTGGGGCAGGTAATCTGCTCTCCTGGGTCTACGGATTCAAACGCTAATCTCTTTCAGAGACACTTCACAGACAGACACACCCAGAAATCAGGTTTGACCGGATATCTGGGCACCCTGTGGCTCAGAGAAGTTGACACAGAAAATTAGGCTAAGATCTCACAAAGTACAGTGGACCATGCAGAGAACCTGACGGGCCGCCCCACCCTCCAGGCATCTGTGGTCTCTCTAGAAGAAATCTCGGACGACTTTTTCAAATCCACTCAGTTTCCTGGAGATTCTGACAAGTAGCGTTGGGGGATTTTGCCTCTATTTGCAGATGCCGGTACTGATCTATACACCCTGTGCATGGATGCTCCTTCTTTTTAAAAGCAAATTTTTTTTCATGTTTATTTGTTTTGGAGAGAGAGACAGACACAGAGCACGAGTGGGGTGGGGGTGGGGGGCAGAGAGAGAAGGAGACACAGAATCCGAAGCAGGCTCCAGGCCTCGAGCTGTCAGCCCGGAGCCTGATGTGGGGCTTGAACTCAATAACTGCGAGATCATGACCTGAGCCGAAGTGGGACGCCTAACCGACTGAGTCCCCCAGGCACCCCTGCTCCTTCTTAACGCTAACAATCAGAGACCGAGGGAGAGAGAGAAAGGGGAGAAAACCATTATTTCCTTTCCACAGACTCTACAGTCCTATGGTTCAGGAAGGTTAAACAATTTGCCCCCCCCCCCCCCCCCCCCCCCCCCGCCCAGCACAGAGCAGGGCTTCAGAGCTGGATTTTGTGGCCAGTGTGATTCCAGTGCCAGACTCTTAACCACTCCCAAAACCCTCTGCCCCACCTGGGGACCTCCACCCACCTTTGAGGCAGTGATCCATACTGACAAACACGCATCCCAACAAACCCAGTTGACAGATAGGAAAACAGGCTCAAAGAGGAGGAAGCCTTCCCAAAGGACGATTTCTGCAGCGGAACCCCCTGCAATTTAGAGCTATAAGTCCGGGTTCAAATCCTGGCTCCACCCACGAGAGCTGAGGGACCTCAGTCCCTTCAGGGTTCAGAGCCACGGGCCCCTCACCTGGGGCAGTCGGCACTCTTACCCTCCATCATGCCCCATCCATGCATCATGCCCCAGCAGCTGTTTCCCCAAGGATGCAGAGAGCTTGCTTCTGAGACCAACCACGACTCCCTTCCCACCTACCTCTAGGGATACAAGGGGAGTCGACACATCTCGTAAGATCTCAGCCGTGTGGCAGGGGCAGGGTGCCTTCCTGCCACCGTTAGATCTTTGGTCCCAACCTGCAGCCACAAATCTGTGCCACCGTCTCTCCTTCCAGCAGCTATAATGCCACCAGCACAACACTCCCAGGGCATTGGCGTAGAATTGGAATTTTTTTTTTAAATCTATTTTGAGAGGCAGAGAGAGAGAGAGAGAGAAAGAGGGAGCACCAGCGGGGTAGAGGCAGAGAGAGAGAGGGAGAGAGAGAATCCCCAGCAGGCTTCCTGCTGTCAGCACAGAGCCCAATGCGGGGCTCGATCCCACAAACCGTGAGATCCTGACCTGAGACGAAATCAAGAGTCTGACGCTTAACCGACTGAGCCCCCCAGGCGCCCCATGGAATATTTTCAGTGACTGATTGCCCCCTATCTCAGCCCCTGACTACAAAACCCTAATAAGTCACAGGTTCCACTGAGAATTTGAAAAAAGAAACTGAAATCGGGTATTTTTAGAGAACCTTTCAGCCTTGTCCTAAAAACACCTGCTATGTGAACTTTAACCTCAGCCTGAAGACCACAGTGGCTGAGGACGGAGAGCTTCGGGAGGAGGGCTGGGCCGGGCCTGGAGGAGGGTGCACAGGCCTGTTCCTTCCCAACAGCCCAGCCCAGGCGTCTCTTCAGATAACAGACCCGGCTTGGATCCACACTCGATAAAATCAACTCCCTTCCGTACAGATGCTTCCGAGCACTGACATCCTGTGGCTCAGAGGTGGGAGCCACAGAGGAACCTCCATTTTCCTCCACGCCAGACTGTGACAGCTTCCGGGGCAGCCCCGGATGCACACTTGGTCCCCTCGAGCTGCTGTGGGGGCGTCTGTGATCACCTGCCAGGGCAGGTCCTGAAGGGCAGAGTACAGCCCGACACCGACCGGGGGTCTGAGCCAACACGGCCCGCCCGAACGACGCCAACAGCCACGGCCTCACAGCCTCAGCCTCCATCCCCTGACTGTCCCCCAGGGTCCGCCTACACTTCGGTCCCTATTTGGGGCTCTTGGCAGCATTAGGCATTAGCGGTTACTCTCCTTGGAACTTCTTTTCTCCCGCTCTGCCTTCGATTGCCTCCTACGGTTCCTACCCTTAGGCTCAAGTAGTGATCTCGAGGTCCACGAGTTCGAGCCCCACGTGGCACCGTCTGCTGTCATAACAGCTCAGAGCCCGGAGCCTGCTTCGGATTCTGCGTCTCCCTCTCTCTGCCCTTCCCCCTCTCAAAAAGTAAATAAACATCAAAAAAAATTTTTTTTAAAGATTTCTCTTGCAGCCTCTTCCCTGCTTGCCAGCTGCCGGAGTCCATCCGCCTTCCTTCTTGATATTCATTTATCCAGTCAACACACATCTGAGCTCTCTGTGTGTGCCAGGCATTGGCAGAGGTGACCAGACATAGAACATTACATTTTAGTGGTCGAGCCAGGTAGTCAGAAGGAAAATGTATGGATCTGGAAAACTTCAGTCTCAAAAGCCTTAAAGGCTTTCCCCAATTCTCTTCAAGGGGAGGATCCGGCCTGGAATGTCAGGATCCCAGGGCCCCCGCCTCACTCAGCAATGTGACCAGGCCTCAGTTTCCCCATCTATAAAATGAACAAGGTTGCACCACAATCTTGTCTCTTGATCAGCACTGTCCAGTAGAATTTTCTGTGATGACGGACACGTCCTTTCCCTAGGGGGGTTAATTCAGCGGTCAGCAGCCACATGGGGGGTCCTAAACACTTGAGGAAATGAACTTTTAATTTTGTTTCATTTTGATCAGTTTGAATTTCAATTGGCACACAGGGATGGTGGCTACGGCATGGGGCAGCACAATTTTCTCTGCCCTGGCCTTTCATCTGGATCCTCTGTAATTATACAAAAGCATTAGCTGTGATCTCGATAATGTTACCTACAAACTCTCTCCGAGTTGATTATCAAAATAAAGAAACCGGACGGTCAGAAGTGAAAACAATTCTGATTTTCAAATAGGTTCATTTCTCCTTCCAGAGGCAAAGACCTCATTCATGCCCCTGTGTGAGGCCCCAAGGACAATCCTAACGTCCTCCTGTCCCAGGCTCCTGCCCCAGCCGGGTGTTAGAATCTGCTGGGGGAGATTTTTAGAAGCTCCAAAAACTGGGTCCAACCTCAAGCAAATTAAGTCAGGGTCTCAAGGCCTGGAGCCACAGTGATTCTAACGGGTGGCCGCAGTCTTGCCCACGACCCTGCTGACTTATGGGGAAGCTGAGGGCAAGAGGAGAGGGCAATTTGTCCAGCTCATACAGCAGTTTTCCTGACAGCCTGAGCTGGACCCCAAGTCCCCAGACTCGAGGGCCAGGCAGGCTTTGATGCAGGCCTGGCGAGACCAGGGGGTGGCACCCACGGAGACGGCCTACCTCCTGACTCTTCCTGGTTTCCAAGCCACGGCCCAAGCTGGTATTCCACCCACCTGAGGCCTTTTAACTTCCCAACAGCGGGGCGCATCCATCGGCCATGCTGACGCTCTCAAGGATGGTGTAAAGCCGTGTCCCTTTCCCACTGGGGTATATTATTCAGACTGGGCCCCACAAATCTGAGAAAGGTATCTCTCCCCTTGTCACAGTGTAAAACACGCAATTTTCTGCACTGAAGGAAGGAGATTTCACGTATAAGGTCATTCCGGACGTGGAATGGGGAGACC
Source organism: Panthera pardus (assembly GCF_024362965.1). Taxonomy (NCBI): domain Eukaryota; kingdom Metazoa; phylum Chordata; class Mammalia; order Carnivora; family Felidae; genus Panthera; species Panthera pardus. Next base: position 79,038,513 of record NW_026526788.1, read on the forward strand.
ATTCCAGGCATGGGGAGACCCAGCATTACACAGACCCCACCAGCTTTGCCCGAAGGGAAGGAGGTGCGGCTAGGGGTGGGGGAGCCGCGTGTGCTGGGCCAAGGCCCATAGAGAAGGCCCTCAATTCCACACTGGGTCCGCTCAGCCTCCCCAACCCCTGAGCAGGGACCTCCTCCTAGAGGCCCCTTGGTTGGGATGCGTGCTCCCCCCCCCCCCCCCCCCCCACTCTAGACACTTCTTCTCGAGGGCTTCCTCCGCCCAGGAGCCCTGTCCTCACTCTCGGCTACTCTCTGAACCCTCCCGTGCAGGGTACAACAGCTGGCTCACCCCCAGCCCACCTCTGGAGGCCAAGGATTGTTTCTTTTGCCGGTTTTGTCAATTTCCAAAGTCAGCCTGGTCTGGTGACGCAGCCAGGACAGACCTGGACTCACATCTTAGCTTTCCCACTTTATAGCCATGTCACCTCCTAATAGAGCTTCGGCTTCTTCATCTATAAAACGGAACCCACCTTCCGGGAGGCATGGAGAAAAGGGCTTTCTTAGAGGACAGTCCCACACGCCCCACAAGGGCTTCACAGGTGTCGTTTTTCGTCTCCCTCCCCCCCACCACTCGTCAACTGCCTGCTTCCCCCCAGACTTGGGTCCGGTCTCATTTTCTTTTGTTGTCTCTTGAGCATTTCTCAGTGCCCGGTAAGGGGCTGGGGAGGGGTGGGGGGACATTTGGCAAATATGTGCTCAACGCGTTAAAAATATCCGGAAGGAGAGGATACAGGATTGCCTCCCTGCTTCTTCCCCAGGAATTAGAATTTAGAACTGCCTTCCTCTCACCGATAAGCCTGACAAACAGACCATTTGAGGCCATTTCCTCCATTACAAACACACACACACACACACACACACACACGCACGTACACACATTCAGCATCAAATGCATTCCCGTCAAACAATGGGAGGAAATGAGAGGAATCGTTCGCCAGCCTGGAAGTGAACAGGTTAATGGTGTGATAAGCAGACCAGGGAGCCACTAGGCTTGACAGTGAGAAAAACAGGAAATGGCGTGGTGTGGTGGTGGTGGTGGTGATGGTGGCAGTGTCTGTGCACGTGTGTGTGTGTGTGCGCGCGCTCCTGTTCTGCCTGTGGAATGTGCTCCCCTCACAGATGCTCCTGGAACCGAAGCCACCGCAGCCTGGGGTCCTTTCCGAGCCCCAGGAGCTCTCCAGGCAGAGTAGGGCAACCCCCACAGATGGGAGGGTGGATCCAGGGGAGAGGGAGCGGGCGAGGAGATCTGCAGGAGCCCGGAGTGCCCGGGACCCAGTGCTCTCTCGGGAAGGCTGGTTTTTCACCCCTCTCCTGGAGGAGCCCGGGTTTTCGGCAGGGTTTCTGATGGAAAAAAGGGGTTGCAAACCGTTGACTAGTAGAAAAAGTCCTGGGACAGCTCAGGAGGGCTGCATCCTGAGTCTTGCCGTACTGGTGCCCTTGTTCAGAGCAAACACCCACGCAGAGAGCTCAGACGGGGAGTTGGCTTAAGGGTGAGTTGAATTCAGGTGGGGCTGGGAAGTCATCAGGACTCAGAGATTGTCTGCCTCTCTCTGTCTCAGTGTCTGGCTCTCTCTGACTCTCTCTTCCCTGGGCCACGTGGTCTCTCCGCGCTCCCCTTCTCTCTTTTCTCTCTCTTTTGATCTGCCAGGGGGATATGCGACCTTGCGGTCTCAATGTCGATATGCGACCTTGCGGTCTCAATGTCCACCATACACTGACTAGTCTCCAGTGGCTCGATCTGGCGCTCTGTGTCATAAATGTCTATAAAGTGCCACCGTTCGTGTGCTGGGCACTGGGGGGCACCGGGACGCAGGACAAACAAGGCAGACTGACCCTCATGGGCCTACCCCGTCCTTCCATTTCTCCGGGGAGGTAATTCGATGGGTCCCTGGTCTTGGGTTACTGTCCTCCGGTCCGCTCAGCTACAGCAGAAAGAGTCACATGATGCCGAAATGACTAAACTTGAACCTGCAGTGGAGCTGCGAGCCGGCCGGATCCAGCCTGCTACCTGTCTCATAAATAAGGTTTTATTGGAGCGTGGCCGTATTTATTTGTTTACATACGGTCTGGGGCTGCTTTCACACCAAACTGGCGAAGTGAGTAGTTGTGACAGAGATTACATGGTCTACACAGCCTGCAATGTTTACTATCTGGCGCTTTATGGAGAAAGTTGGCTGAGCCCTGAGCTAGGACGGCAGCTGTCAAAAACTGACGTGTGCCACCAAGTACCGTATAAATGTAAGGAACTCCGTAGTGAAATTATGCCGTCCCTCATGCTGCCAGTATTTCAAGAGTCGGCAGGGCCGCCTGGATAAAGTTGTCGAACCTTCTAGATATTATTTTCCACGGTGCCAAACTTGCAGGCCATTTGCAAAAAGACAAATGGAGCTGATCTGTCCAGGTCCTGGTGGCTGCGGATGTGACCTCCGCTGAGCCTGTCTCAAGACGGCGCGATCCCCCGGGGCAGACCGCCGGCGGAGGTACACCTGTCACCCAGGTAGTGTGCTCAGCGTCATGACCAGTAGCTCAGTCATCCTCGCCACAGCTTTCTGAGGTTGGCGCTGTTGTTGGCCAATTTTACTGAAACCGAGGCTTGGGGGGAGGGACCCACAGCCTAATAAAAGTTGGAACCGGGTTAGGACCTGGGTCTGCAGATCCCAGGGCTCCAGCCCTTCGTCCCAGGGCTAACGAGTCTGTGAAAAATCACATATGTAAGTCATCCACTCGGTGAACATTTGAGTGCATCATCTTTGCAAAGTCATTGCCGGGTGCTTTGGGGGACAGAAAGAATGAGCAATGCAGCGTAGCATTTGCTGCACGGAGCATGGCATCTGGGGGGAGTGGGGGGGCGGGACACTGATGCAGAGGAAACTGGAGGCCGAATGGAAGAGCTCTGCAGAGGTTCGTCCCGATGACCGTGGCAGCAAAAGGGACAACCATCCAGGAACTCTGCTGCCTGAAAGAATCTCGACGATTATACCCGCTGAGGCAGACCCGGGTCCTCGGCTTCCTGCGGACTGCATTTCCCAAGCCGCCCTGAAGAAGGTGGGGCCACGTGGCCGCTGTGACTGCGTCCCATCCGAGGGGCCCACGCTCCGCTGATCCTCTGTGCTCTTCCCCTTCCATCTCACCGGAATGGAGACCACCCCCGCACCCCGTGAGACCAAAGAGGACAGTGACAATGACAGAGGCACAAGACAGGAGGCAGGGTGGCCGAATCCCCACTGGAGGATTGCTGTAGGTGCCTGTGCCTGGATGGTGACGTGACCAAGAACGATCTACAGTCATGTTGACCCAGTGAGATTTGGAGGGCTGTTTGTTACAGGAGCCAGAATAATCTAAACAGCTGGTTCCCAACTTTGCCTCGCAGCTAAAATCGCATGTAGGGCTTATTTGACATCCAGGTCCCCGGTTCCACCCCGGGTGTTCTGATTCAGTAGATCTGGACGGTGACCTGGGCACACACGTGAGGGAAAAGCACCAGGTGGTTCTCATACAGACTCTCGGGTTAAGATCCACTGGTGTCTAGGGGCACCCGGGTGACTCGGTCCGACTTTCGCTCAGGTCATGATCTCGTGGTCCATGAGTTCAAGCCCCCCCGTTGGGCTCACCGCTGTCCGCACAGAGCCCGATTCAGATCCTCTGTCCCCCTCTCTCTCTGCCCCTCCCCCATTCACACTCTCTCTCTCAAAAATAAATAAACTTAAAAAAAAGAAGATCCACTGGGGTCTAGAGAGACTCCCACATCTTGCAGATTCTGCAGAAAATGAAAACCAGTGAGGTCACTGTACAAGTGACACAGCTAGTCGGGGGCAGGGTCGGGGGCCAAGAAATTCAGTCTCCTAACGCTGAATTGATTCTGTGACAGATCGACAAGCTCCTTGCAACGTTCTCAAACCTCGATGCCACTGTGGGGGTTTTGCCAAGACGATGTCTTTTGGTTGATAGGGTTTAAATGCAACCAAGTTGTGTACGAGTGTTGAGAAAACTGTTATCTGATTTGAGGGAGGGGTCAAAACAGTGTGTTCATTTGCTTCTGCCTCTCCCCCCCTCCCTCCTCCACCCTCCCCCCACTTGCCCCCCCTCGCCCCCCCTCTGAGGTCAGCACGGTTCCTTTCCCTTCGGACCCTGTGGCCCGCTGACTTCCCTGGAGGGCATCCGCTGTGCACGGGTTTAGTGCTTAGCAACCACACACACGGGCACACGCACACACACACACACACAATCACATCATATGCACACCTCATAACCCCCCCACACATCCACTCCCCCTCCCACATCACACACACCTCACACAGTCACACTCACCCAGCATCCTTCAAGACTGTGCGTGGCATTAAATCAAACATCCTAGGTCGATGTTTGACACGACCCTCAAGACACGAGTTTTTAGAATTTCTGCCACTCTGGTCAAAAGCCTCGATAAAATTTTTACGGGCTTCTTGGATTCTCGCGTAGCTTTCTCGATTGAAGGTCGTCGTTAGGAGCCCGGGTCCCCACGGCGGCGTCTGCTCGGTCTGGTGTCCCGGGTGGGCTGGTGGGCCCTCAGCCTCCCCCCACCCCCGCCGCTGGGTGCGGGCCTCTGCGGCTCTTTCTCCGGCTCTTCCGGCCGCTCTCTGGTGGCTCAGCTCACGACGGCAGATGTGCCCCTGTGTCCCGACACGCACCTCGGTCTCCCCAACCCGCTGTGGGCTGTGGGGTGCGAGCCCACCCCAGCCGTCTGCTGGTCGCCCTGACCCTTCTTCCCTCCCCTCCCCCGCACCCCTGGCTCAGCACAGGGTAGGTCCTGGCACACAGTAGGTGCTCCCCAACGCTCAGGAGCACGGATCCCTGTTCCAGCCCAGGGCACACGCTGTCGGATTTTATGTTAACATTTCTGAAAACATGATCCTAGCTGCAAGTCAGGAGACGGTTAAGGAGCAGCAACCACCTCTGGGAACATTTTCCTCAATGAGGAGATTTAGATTCATTAGATTTCAGCATTTACAGAAAAACTTTTTTTTTTTTTTTTACCTGCGGGCTCCGAAGAAAATTCCATTCCATATTTTAAAGTCACAGCCCAGATTTTTAATTCCCTAATGGACTTATAACACGAGAAGAATTGCCCCTTAATATGGTATTCTTTCCAGACACCAGATCTCCTCCCATCTTGAGTTTGGCGATGTGACCTCCTCGCTACAGAGCCGAGCTTCCTTCAGCCTTGGTTCCGAGCACATTCACGGAAAGTCTCTTCCCTGGAGTGAGCTCATCGGACAAGCCGCCCCCCCCCCCAGCCACCCCCGCCCCTGCATGGGCCCCAGAAGATTCCCGGACAGACAGCCCCCCAGCTTCTCCTCCTTCTAGCGCTCACCGGCCACCATTCCCTGCCCTCACCTTGTCCTCTTTCCCATGTGGCCCTAGCTGTCATTCCTCTCCCCTCACCTGGCAGGGCTCCACTGTCTGGGGTCTGGCTATGGCCTCAGACAGAAATGGTTTGGGGCACTCGTGGGCTCCCGGACATCGGGATGCCAGGCTGGACACTGGCCTCATGAAGGACCAGGAGGGAACCCCTGCAGAGGCAGCCTCCACACCACAGGGACAGGGTGGGCACTGGAGGCCCTGAGGCTGCTCTCTGAGCTGGGTGCTCCTTTGCTGGGCTCTGTCCTGTCCCCCAGCAAGGCGCAGAGGGCTGGGCCAGAAAGGAGAGGCGGGGCTGGCAGCAGCATCCGAAGGGAGCAGTGGGCTGGCTCTGGAAGCCGGGTGGGGCCAGGGGAGAGTCTGCACCCAGGAGGCTCCAGCCAAGGAGGCACGGAGGGCAGCCCCCAGGCCATGCTGACTCAGTGTGAGGTCCCAGGGACCAGGAGAAATGGAAAGGCTTCTGGAGGTTTTAGGCAAGAGAGTGACTTATTCAGACGGTCCCCAGGACCAAGCGGTGATATTTCTTTAGGAAGGCCCTCGTCCTCTGTCCAGAAGCAGCCCCTCCTGTGCTTGTCCCCTGCCACCATGGTCCCCATCCAGGACGGGACCAAGATGGCCCCAGGCTCCCCAGAGCCCCATCAAGTGGCCTCCACAGCCAGGCAGTAGGACAGCCAGACTTGCCCGCCCTGTGAGCCCAGGGAGGCTTGTCACCGCTGGTTACAAGACCGAGGACGGTGTCTGCAGGCCATAGCCAGAGGCTCCTACAGGGCCTGTGGACCCCACGTTTGTCAGGCGTAAGGAAAGTTTTGGGACAAGAGGATCCAGGCCGCAGCCCCAGCCCTGCCACCCACTACCCTGTGACCGGGCCTTGGTTTCCTCTTCTGGGCAAGGAGACAGCAAAGCAAGCCTCACTGGCGGCCAGAGAGGCTGGAGGGGCACCAGCAGGCTAGGCCCAGGTGGGGCCTGTCATGGCACCACGCCACCCCCACCGCCCTGGGGTACATGCCACGACACAGGGTGCCCAGGTGTTACTCGAAGGTGAAAAACACACCCAGAACCTTTCTAAACATTGTGTGTTTACAACTGAGGCCAAGCCCCAGGGGGGACAGAAAGCACCTCAACCTTCTGACGCTGGCCTAGAGGGCTGGTGCGGGGCCCTTTCTTCTCCTCTTGGGGGTGGGGGCCTTGAGCGGGGGCATTGGGGTCAGGACTGAGCTCCCCAGTTTCCAGGGGCACGGCTGGGACAGGAGAGGTGACGGAGAACCACCTGAACGCCCCCCAGAGAAGACAGAATCAGTGAATATCTGCCCAGGAAAAGTCTGAGATGGGGGGTCCAGCATCCTTTATTGCCCCAATGGGGCAGTGCAGGCCAGAGAGGGAATAATGCTTGGCAAATTCAGAGCCTGCCCCTTGAGGAGGATGTGGTCCCCTCTGCTGAGACCTGCCCCATCCCGTGTCCTTGTCATTTCCGCTCTCTGCTGCTCCCAACCTGTCTGCTTCTTTCCTTCCTCACTCTTCCACTCCTTTCCTTCTCCAAACCCTCAAGGCAGGCTGGGGGGCGGGGGGAGGGGGAGACAGGAGGCAAGGCCTGGGGGGCTCCACTGCCCTTAACAGTTTGGCTGGCAGGGAGGGAGTAACAGACATTCAGGTCCCCAGGGCGTGTGATGCCACAAAAGCTGGAGAAGCAACTGTTTTCTCCACCCCCGCCCAACATCCTGGGCTCTCCCCCAAGCAGCCCTTCAGTGCGCCCCCTCTGTTCCACAATGTTTTACCCTTCCATGCACCCGCTGTGCAACCCTGAAGGCGGGGGCGGGGGGGGGGGTGGCTGGCGGCGGGGATCACATTCGCCTTCTATGCATCCTTATGGGCAAACTGACAGCTTGGAGCAGACTCTCCATGGCTTTTCCAGCACAAACCTCCAAGCCCCGGGTCCAGCACACCCGAGCAGGGGGCCCAGCAAACCCGGAGAAACCAGCTCTTCCCGCTCCACTTTCCCGCGTTAACCAGGCCCGTGATGCACACAACTCCCGACAATTATTTTCCCTTTTTGACCTTCAACCACTCAAATGATTTCTTTCTCACTCCGAGTCACTCCCGAGGGGCGGCACGGCCCAGGTGGGGAGGGGCAGCCTGGAGATGAGCCACATCCCATTTCCCCTCCCAGGGGATCGTGGTCCGAGGCTCAGCCCCCCGCTCCCGACCACTCAGGGCCGAGCTGACACCATCGCGTCGCACGCCCGGGCCATGCATAATTGACGAGCCTCGTTCTCCCCGAGTGCAGCCCTGAGTCGTCAAGGGCGTGATGTTAAAGGCTTCCTGGGAAGCGCTGCTCTTATCTCCAAGTGGGGTAATTAATGTCACACAGGGGTTTCCAGTTCTGATTCCGGCTGCAGCTTTGACCCCCTACAATTCCTCCCTGGATGTTTCCAGAAGCACCCGGGCCTTTAGTATCTGTCAGCTCAAAGGAGTCCCATCCACTCGTACCTGCTCCTATTGTCGTTAAAGGAAGAGGCCCACGGGGCTGGGGTCCAGGCCCTGTGCCAGGGCATCAAAGTGTGGGAGGCAGCCACCACCCGGCAGCCGACCCTGCTTGCTCGTGTCAGAGGGCCGGCTGCCCCTCGTCAGCCTCCGCTGCCTGTTCATGAACAGCTAGTCCCGCTCTCTAAAGGAGAGGCTGTTTGAAGCTAGATTGAGCGGCTGGTTTTGGGGTCTGAGCTCCGCCCACTAGGCAGCCGCTGACCCAGTGTTGTTCGAAGCTGCCAGAAGCTTTGAGAAGCCGGTTGTCAGCAGCGCCTCGGTGTTAGAGGTGTGCGAGCCGAGCCCCAAATTGGTGAGGAACCGTGCGTAGGGACACACACACACACACACACGAGGACCAGGACCCAGACTCAGGTTCTCCAAATGCCACTCTCTTCCCTCTGCCCCAGCAGTGGCCAGACCACCGTGACAATCCCATCCCGTGCGGACGCCTCCTCTCCCCCCAGGACACTGGAGAGAACGTGGTAACTCCCTCTTCACGCGCTGGGGAGAAGCTGGGAGGCATTGCTCCTTCCCTGGAAGTGGAAGGAAGGGGAAAGGGGGCATCTGGGGGCTCGGTGGGGTAAGCGTCCAACTTCGGCTCAGGTTCATGATCTCATGGTTCGTGGGTTCGAGCCTCGCCTCGGGCTCTGTGCCTGGAGCCTGTTTCCGATTCTGTGTCTCCCTCTGTCTGTCCCTCCCCTGCTCGTGCCCTGTCTCTCTCTGTCTCTCAAAAATGAATAAATGTTAAAAAAAAATTTTTTTTAAAGAGGATGGGGAAGAGACACTCAATAGCCTCTTGCACACACATGTGCATGCACACACACACCCTCACACACGCACACCATGGGCCTGGGTTTGAAGCGCGCAGGAACCTCAGAACTCTACACTAGCCTGCGGGGGTCAGAAGGGCATTTAAAGGGACTTTAACTCTACTATGTAGGAGACCGCTTTGTCTGGGCTGGCCAGGGGTGGGTGGGGAAGGCCCTAAGGGATGCCAAGTCCCCCCTGAGGATTCCTGCAGCTCTGGACAGTTGTCAGGACTGGGCTAAGACCTGGAGTACTGAGCGGGGAAACTGAGGCAGCCACCCAGGAATGCAGCTCACACCAAAGCCTTAGCGTGTGCAGAGGCTGTGTGTCCCTGTGTTTGGCTACCCAGGGCTCATGGCCAGCACGTCAGATGCCAGGCGAGTAACATCCTCCCACCCACTGTCTCTCCTGTGGCTGCAGCCGTGTTGTGGAGAGAGAGAGAGAAAGAGAGAGAGAGAGAGACCCTGTGACCAGCAGGGTGGGGCGGGACGAGCAGGTAGAAACTGCCTCTTCCTTTTCTCCTTCCCCTCTGTGGCTTTCTGGTTTCTCTTTCTCTCCTCTCTCAACTTGCCCTGTGCTCCCTGGATTCGGGTCACAGCCCGAGATGCATTATGCAGTGTAGGCCCTGGGGGTCTGAAGCAAACCCAGAATATAGGAAATAATGAGGGGTGATGGGAGCTGGGAGTCTCGAGCAACAGAATGACAGAATAAAGAAGGAAACAAAACGGCACAAGGAATTAAATAAGGGGAAAAGCCTTTCGAAATAACATCATGGAGAGCATTTCACGAAGCATCTTGGGATTTCCCTGCAGACCCTGGGGCAGAAGCCATTCCTATCCTTTTTCTGCTGTCACTTCAACGAATCTCTCCAGAGTCACTGATATTTCTCGTTAGCCTCAGGCTGGAACTCGGAGCTTCCTAGATATTAAACATTAACATTGGCACATGCACTTCTCTTAAAGCAAGAACAAGCTAAAATAGAGAATTCACAAGTCAGCTGCCCTGTGATCATTTTCCCTGCCTATGGTTCAAGGATTTGACATTTTCATTCACACACTGCACAAATGTTTATGGAGCACCCACTGAGCTCCTGGCTTGGTTTTGAAGGCAATGGCTCCATTTAAAAACCTGGTTGAGATTCTTTTTTTTTTTCTTTTTTACATATTTTTAACATTTGTATACTTCCCCAAATGACCAGTCCACTTAATCCCACAGATGGCCATCTCAGAAGAAGAAACAAAAAGCGTTGGTCCGATGTGAGTAGCCGGGAAAGAAGAAGGTGGGGCTGTGGTCGCCTGCAGTTGTGGATGTCAGATCCCGGGGCCCCGGGGACAGGGGCTGCATGCCGGGAGCGCAATCTGGTGACCCCACAGCACACAGCACTGTGTGTCCGAAGAGACTGTGGCATGAGACCGGCCCAGGGCCGGGGTGCAGGGTGTCCCAGGGAGGGCCTGGCTTCTAAGGCAGGTGGACGCCGAGGGGCTTACCCTCCAGAAGCTGCATGGACAGCTTCTCCATGGGAAGAGTCTTGCCCCCACCCCCACCCCACACCCCCACTTTACCTCCCCCAGTTGCAGTTAAAGGCAAGGACCGAGGTGGGCACTTGATGGGTTTTGCCTTCACCCAGAAGGTCATGATCTCACCAGTGATCACTTTTTAAAAAATTTTTTTAAGTTTACTTGTTTATGTTGAGGCAGAGACAGTGCAAGTGGGGGAGGGGCAGAAAAAGAGAGAGAGAGAGAGAGAGAGAATCCCAAGCAGGTTCCACGCCGTCAGGTCAGAGCCTGATGCGGGGCTGGAACTCACAAAGCCGCAAGATCATGACCTGAGCGGAAACCAAGAGTCAGACGCTTCACCGACTGAGCCACCCGGGCGACCCATCACCCTTCTGTAAATTGATGGCTGTAAAAAAAAAAAAAAGAGAGAGAAAGAAAAGAAAAAAGAAAAAAAATTATTCTACATCAAGGTTTTCTTTTCTTTTTTTTAAATTTTTTTTTTAACATTTATTTATTTTTCAGACAGAGAGAGAGAGAGCATGAACAGGGGAGGGTCAGAGAAAGAGGGAGACACAGAATCTGAAACAGGCTCCAGGCTCTGAGCTGTCAGCACAGAGCCCGACGCGGGGCTCGAACCCACGGACCGCGAGATCATGACCCGAGCCGAAGTCGGACGCTTCACCGACTGAGCCACCCAGGTGCCCCTCTGCATCAAGGTTTTCAAAGCAAATAGAGTAATTTGACAAAATTCAAAACCCTCCTGCAACTCGGAAAGGGGTCACGATGGCACGGGAAGGACCCTAAACCAGGAGTCAGGGGCCTGGCGTCTCCCCTTAGCTCTGTTCCCAAGTCACCAAACAAACTTGGGGCCCTCCTTCCCTTTTTAGGTCTTTTCTCCTGCATTCGCTTGAGTTCAAAGCCATTCGCTGTGCCCCTTACTCTGCTTCGGCTGGTGCAGGCAGCAGCTACGGGTATGTCTAATACCCAGTCCCTCCCTCCGGCGGCCCTGTGGGATGACGGCACACGGTCCCATCTGCCACCATGGCAGTAGCTCCTTAGCTGTCCCGGGGCCACGGAGGAGCAGAAACGGATACATCTGGATGCATGGAGGCCAGGGATGGGATCACTGTGGACTCCAAGTGCAAGGACAGCAGGGTGACATCTGCTCTATGGTGACAGCAGTGGGGATGGAGAAGGGGAGAACAGGACTAGATGACTAATCAAATTCTCAGGGCCTCAGTTTCCCCATCAAAGCAGGGGGCTAACTATACCTGACAAGCCCTAACCAGGACACCTAGCTGAAGCGTGGTCACAAACAAAGACTCGTTTGCAAACCACCAGGTGCACGGCAATGGCGAGCCCCGTGAAGAAGGGAAGAGGAGAGCCCGACGGGGTAAGATAGATGTTGCTTCACTTTCATGTGTGAGGCTTATTTAATAAAGCTATTTAAGGAGAAAAAAACTCCAACTAAGTTTAGGTAGAAGAAAAGGCAGACTGCAAGCCTCCTAAAGATACCAGTTGGTGATGGTTGCAAGGCAAAAAGGAGAAAAGTTAGAAAAAAGAAAAACAGCGACTGTCATAGACTCTGTCTTGAACGTTTTTAGGAACACTGTCCCTTCTATGACCTCGTTGTTCTCTTGCTGCTAAGCAGGAGATGGCCTGATCCCCGGGGGGCCCGGGAGCCAGCGTGGATGGCTACCGTGGCCCGCCGCAAGGTGGTCAGCCAAGGTCCCTCCTGCAGGAGGGTCCCAGACGGGTGCATGCTGCTGACGAGGGCTTTGAATCCAGCATTCGGGGCATCCGTGCGGCTCCCAGCGGTTCCTGTAGGAATCCGGAGACGGCTTGTGCGCCAAGATTGGTTTGACCCAACAGTGGCAGTGGACACCTGGAGTATTTGAGAAGGTACCTGCTCGATCCTGCGCCTTTGGAGTTCTTTAGGTTCTGTCCTAAATTGTCCATTACTTTCTCCATCAATAGTAGTTGGAGGGGGGCCCGGGCGGCTCAGTCGGTGAAGCGTCCAGCTTCGGCTCGGGTCATGATCTCACAGTTTGTGAGTCCAGGCCCCGCGTCGGGCTCTGTGCTGACAGCTCGGAGCCTGGAGCCTGCTTCGGATTCCGTGTCTCCCTCTCTGTCTGTGCCTCCCCACTCGCACTCTGTCTCTCTCTCAAAAATAAAGATTAAAAAAAAATTTTTTTAATAAAATAAAAGAGAACAGTAGCTGGAGATTCTGGGGCCCCAGGGTGGCTCAGTCAGTTATGCATCCGACTTTTGGTTTCGACTCAAATCACGATCTTGGGGTTCGTTCGTGAGTTCAAGCCCAACGAGGGGCTCTGCACTGACAGCATTCTCTCTCTCTCTCTCTCTCTCTCTCTCTCTCAAGAGAAATAAATAAACTTGAAAAAAGATAGTAGTTGGAGATTTCATTTTAATTTTCGCTTTAGTAGAGGAGACTTCTGTTCTTTTCAATACACATAATATCTCCTGAATAGCACCTGGAAGAAATTAGCAGGTTCGAAGTTCTCGGAAACCCATGCTTACTTGCGAAAGTGTGAGTAAATATGGAAGCAAGATGCTGTTATTATTTATGTATTTTTAAAGCTGGTTTTCCTGACTCCTCCAAATGTCTGCCTCCCTCACAAAGCATTAGCCAAATGATACATAAACACATTTCTGACCCTTCTGAGGACAGCTGCACAAAGCGACTTGGACAGGGCTAGAAAATGAAGAAACGTGGGGCTGCCCTCTTAATTCCAGATGCTGTCACGGCTTTGATGGCATATCTCAGAGGGGGGACACTCTCCTGCCTCTCAGAGTGCAGATCAACGCATGAGTCCCACCCAGCTTCCCGCGACGAGGAAGCAAGTGCTTATGGGATTTAAATGGCCGCAACCAACGGGCCTCGGGACATCCCGGTGACTTGGAATGTGCAGGTTTGGATGCCCAGGCAACGTCTGCAGTGTCGTCTTCCCAACAGGGCTGGCTCGTGTCCCGCCAGCATTAAGAAATCGGCGGACGGGCTCTGTGTGCTCACCTTCCCGTGGTCTGGTCACGGCTCAGATCCATCTCGAAGACCCCGGGCCGAGGAGGACCCAGGCCAGCTCTGACACCGTATCCATCCTTCCATCCCCCGGGGCCTGGCACACCAGGGCTGTGCCACGCCGGCTGTGTGGAGGCCCAGCCCCCGGCTCACTGCCACCCCGCAGGCCAGCCTCACCGTGCTGGGGGCTGCTTGGGGCCTACTGTCTGTCGTGAACGAGATCACCCCGGTCTGTCCCCCTCCGAGATTGTGACACCTCGAGGGGAGGTCCTCCTCACCTGGTAACCCAGCCCCGGGCACAATGCGTATTTGTTGAATCGATGACGGCAATTTGCTTTATAAACAGATTCTTACAGCTGGTTAGCATCAGTTTTCAAATGCTTTTCGCTGCTTCCCCTTGTTGGGGCATCTACAACACAGGCCCTGGGGTAGGTCGGGGACACCCACGGGAATAATGCGTATCTTCCCTCGAGGGGCTCATAGTCTAGTGGGAAAGATTGGGGGGAGGCAGGTCATTTCAGGATGACACCCTATACAACTGCCTGCTTCTCTCCATCAGGTCCCAGCTTCAAGGCCACCCTCTCCAAGAGTCTGCCCTCAACACCCCGTTCAATGCAGGCTGCCCTGACTCTCTCGGTCAAAGCACCTGCTGATCTCTTTCAGCAGTAGCTATAATTCTGATCTGATTTTTATTTATTTGTTACTTGTCTCCCCCTAAAATACAAACACAAAAGCAAGAGGCTTGTCTAGTTAGTCCTCTGCCGTAATCCCAGTGCCTAGCACCCACAAATAAGTATCCCTTATACGAAGGAACGTACACAGTGACATTTCTGACCGTGTATTACAACTTATGGCCCTTGCTGCCTTGGCATCCTTTCGTTTTGGGCTTTTCTCTCTGGGATATCATTTAATTCATTCATTTATTTTGTTTATTGCCTGCCCGCCCCTTCTAGAATGTACATTTTGTGCAAACAAGGATTGCTGGCTGCTGTGTTCACTGTTGTTTCCCTAGTGTATAGAACAGGACGCATAGCACACACTCAATAAATACTTTTTGAGTGAACGGATGTCAATGCTACGTTGGAGTTAACAGGAGAATAATTTAACCCACGAAGGCAAGCAGTGGTCACAGAAGTCTTTCCGCAGGGTACGGCCTCTGAGCTCTGTCATAAGTCCTCAGGAATTAACTTACCGAAAGTGATCCGAGAACAAATAGAAAATCTGAGTAGTTCTATGACCACTAAATAAAGTGGCTTAATACTTACTTAAAAACCATCTGCGAGGCCCAGATTGTTTTACCAGAGAATTCTACCCTCTTTCGACTTCCAATCTTATATGAACTCTTCTAGAAAATAGAAAAAGAGAAACCATTTTGTGAGGCTACTATAACCTCGATAATAAAACCAGGGAGGGGCAGTAGGGGAAGGAAAATCATTGGCTAACGTTGTTCACAAGTTTCATGCGAAAGTCTCAATGGGACTCATGCGAAAGACTCAATGGGATATTTGCGATCCAAATCGATCAATGACTGTAAAATAATAATGCATAATTATCAAGTTGGGTCTATCGTAGGAATGTGAAGATGGCTTATTAGCAAACGGTTGATAATTTCACTGTATTAAGATTTAAAGAAAAATTAAATTGGCACTTCATTAACTGCAGACAAAGGCAACAAACAAAATTGAACATTTACGATAAAACCTTAGCAATCTAGAAAAAGATGGCAATTTATTTAACTTGATAGAAAGAATAAATTAAAAATCTATATAAGCATCACAATTGCAGGTAAAGCATTTAAAAGCACTCCTTTTAAAAAGATGAATAAGTCAAGGATGTCTGTGATCACTGCTTTTATTCAACTGGAAAAGTTGGCATAAAGTAAAGTAAAGAAAGGGTTGACTGATAAATGGCACTTGGGAATTGGTTATCCAGATGGAAAGAAATCTGATCCTTGCCTCAGATTACATGGAGGAAAAAAGACATAAGCATAAACACTAGGAGAAAAAAATAGAATAATTCGACAAAACTTGAAACATTCCTGCTAATCAAAGATACCATAAGCAGAAAAAGACAAACCACAAACAGGGAAAAGATATTAGCAATATATATAACCCAAAACAGATTCTTATCCAAAATACATTTTTGATTTTTTCCGATCATTTACAAAAATCCTTAGAAGAATAAAAGAAATACGAGCAAAAGTTACCCAGACGTTTCACACGGTGGGAAACATGACAGTCCACTTATAATCAGGGAATGCCAAATCACAAGCATAACGAGATTGTCCCCAAATCTTTTAAATGTGTTGTTAGAGAGTTGAGGCAACCATGTAGACTGAAGGGGATTTTCTTTAAGGGCCACTGATGAGCCACATAAACGACTCCAATCGTTCTGGCAAATTATTTGACAACACCTAGTACAATTGAAAATTTTACTTGCCCTCTGACTTTCAGTTCCATTTCTGCATGATCATGGTACCCTTGAAGAGCTCTTGCCCATATGCATGAGGAGATATGTTGATGGTGTTCACAGCAGTAAGGTTTGTGAGCGAAGAGAGAGAGAAAGAGAGGGAGAGAGGACAAGAAGGAAGAAAGGGAGGGAGGGAAGGAAGAAGATAAATTAAAAGCAACCTGAATGCCCTCAATAAGAGAACCGATGTAAACACATACACGCCTTCACATACACCGAAACATCGGACAGGACTGAGAGTGAATTGACTAAGGCTTACAACCCGGAACCTCTCAAAAACACGATAGTAGGCAAAAGAATACACAGAATATGATATCATCTATATAAGGGTTCGCATTTATTTCTTTTTTTAAATTCAAGTTAGCTAACAGAGAGTGTAGCACTGGTTTCAGCAGTAGAATTATACGAGGTCTTAAAACATTCTCAGCAACAGCGTGTATGGCTTAGGGATGAGCACGCACGTGAATGTATACAGATCCTTAAAGAAATTATAAAACCCTGAATTCAAAATAGCGGCTACCTGGGGGGAAGGGAGGAAGAGCTGTGGGATTGGGAAGTACAGAGAGGTTTGACTGCATCGGGATACTTCGTTTCTTAAGCTCAGTAGGACGAGACATCTCTTAGATACCAAATATTTTATTTTAAAATTGAGTGGGGGAGGGAGGTAGGAGTTAGCGCCAGAAGGAAAAGGCAAGAAAGAGTATTCTAGGAGGGAGGAGGAGCATGAGCGAAGATACGGAGGGGTAACTGAGCAGGTGCCGTGGCAGAAACATGAGAAAAGTTGTGTTTAAAGCCCACGTTGAGAGGGAACGGTTCATGTCGACCGAGGGGGGTAGTCAGGGGGCAGACCATGCAGTAACCTTGAGCGCTGTGCTAAAGAATCAGGAAATTATCCTGCGAGCAATGGGGAGTTATTCAAGGGCACCAGGTGGGTGAGTGACTCGGCCGTCTAAGCATTTGGGACGGGCGGTTCTCATGATGCCGTGTAGGGTGGCTTGGAGGGACCTGGGGGAGACGAGGGGTATTCTGGCAGCAGGAGACCCAGTAGGAAGCTGGGAGGGGTCCAGACCAGAAGGGAAGAGCCCTGAGATAGAGGCAGTGGCACTGGAGAGAAGCTGCCTGAAGAGTCAGTATCCAATGCATATTTCCAAACAATTCTAATGCTGTGGCACATCCACATGGAAATGACTGTTCAGCATGTGGCAGCCTTGAAGTTCAAAACACAGAGGCTTCAGCCTTCCCGTGTGTTTCTAGAGATGGCTTAGAACTGCAGGCTCCACCCAAGTTGGCTGAGTCCTGCCGGCCTCTGATGCCATAATTACGTGTTTATTGGTATTTGGAATGGATTGTGTGCACGGCCCATGTTGTCAGGTCATTGCTGAACCTGAGTGATGGCCTCTCTGTTCCATTTCTTCCCGATGAGTACACACACTTGAGCACTTAATGGAGAACGGGGGCCTCCCAGGACCGATGGCCTTCAAGCGGAACAAAGCACTCTAAGGAATTAGTGATCTCTGACCTTTCTTAACCGGTCTGATGACTCTGGAAAAGGAAATTCAAAATTTTGAGGTATTCCCAAACTGGATGCATTACAGGAGTAATTGTAAAGCAAAGCCACGGAATCCCAGGTATTTTATACCAGATATTTAACATCAAGTGCATCAAGAAAGCAGAGTGCACAGCAGGTAGCTCCGTAGAAGGATTTTACCGTCAAGGACTAGTCACGGAAGTGCGAGGAGGGCAGAAAAGACAGGCGGGACGGGGAGGCGAACCAGCAATGAGCAGTAACAGGCAGCTACTACCAACCCTATGGAGACAAAGAGAAGAAGTGATGTCCCAGAGCCCAGGAATGGACACCGTACCGGGAAGGGCTGGCCCGTGGGTTCTGGACGACAGGGAGACAAAGCAGGTGCTGGACGTGGTCCCTGAAGCAGAGAGGGAAGAAGGGCTAGAACCACCCCGGCTCGTCCCTTTCTCCTGCCCTCTGGTCTGTTGCCAGCACCTCCCAATGGCCAAACCTGGCCACAGGCCGGTGGGCAAGCAAGCCTGGAAAACTCATTCCCCCCCGGGGCCTGTGATATATAGCAGGGCAGGGAAAGGAAGGGGCTGGGTCTTAGGGCAAAAGGGCAAATGGCCGGAACAGAGGCAACACTGAGTCAAGACCCATATGCCAAAAGGACGGAGCCATGGAAAAGTCTGGGGAAGAGAATTCCAGCAAAAGGAATCCAGAGCGAGCAGGGCAGGGGTGGGTGCACTGTCTTCCTCAACCCAGTTCAGGCTTGTCACTGGCACTGGTCATCTCGTTGGGACCTCCCCCACCACCGTGATTCCCTTTGGCCAGATTTTCCCTTCCCACTCAAGCCTGCCTCTTCGGAACCTTCCAGCAGCACCAGGTGCTGCCCTTCAGAGAGCTAGGGGCTGCCTGGCAAGCAGATTATACACTCTTATGTCTGAGCCAGTTCTCTGACTCATAATTACACCTCGCTCCATTTACTGACTCTTCACCCTGTGCAGGAATTGTACCAGAAAGAACTTCAAGGGCATTACATCATGTGTTTCTTGCCACAGCCGTGTGAGGGGGGGTTTTGTGCTCCCCATTTGACGGACTGGGAAGGGGAAGTTCAGATTAGTTAAATAACTTGCTCAAAGATCCTGTTGATGACAGGGCTAGAACTCCACCCCCGAATTCAACTTGCCCATGTTTAACGAACACCTCTCAAGAGTCAGACTGTGGGGATAGACAAGCATAGAACATATAGCATCCCAGGGAAGGCAGATGGTAAACAAATAACCACGCAATTATTGAGTAATTGTGTTCATGATACATTTATTGCTGAAGTCATTTATGCCAGTAAAAAATTGTAATGAACTCCAGACCCTTCCCTGCTCACGTGTTTCTCAAGTGTAACCATTGGTTATTTTTTTGCACTATTTTATTAACTTCTGCTGTCACATGTGTCATTCTTCCTTTCTGCAGACTTACTTCAAAGTTCTTTCTCGGTACTTGAGTCAAACACTGAATTCATTTACAGCTAAGGCTATAAATTGTCCTCTGCGTGCTGCCTTTGCCATACCCCACAAGTTGTGATGTGTCAGTCTTTTATTTCTGTTCTATTCTAAGCATTTGCAGAAGGGAAGCTGTCAGGGTATTTGAAGCAGAATCTTACAGCACCATTTTGACCCAACGTTCTCTTCTTTTGTTAAGCATATAAAATATGATGATGGTGATGATGGTGATGACGATGATGATGATGATGATGATGATAAATTTCTATAAATGGGGATGGGGGAGGGTGACTGCAGAGTATGAAAAGGTTTGCCAGCAAAGTGATGCTCCCTCTCACCCCGGGTCCCCAGTCCCCCTCTGCAGAGGTAATGCCCATCAAGAGTGTTTGATGCCCCTTTGAAGACATCACCCACCCAGAGGCACCACTTCTACGCACCTTTCCTTTTGCAGACTCCAGCCTAGAGTCTCGCTGAGTGTGAAGAGACTGTCGGGGCCACTCAAAACCAACTGCAAGAGCCCAGCTCTTGCAAAAAGGAGCTTATAGAAAATGCATCTTGAGGTTCCTTCTGTTTTGAAGTTTAGATGTAGAACGGCAGGAGCCTCCGAGGATTGCTCGACAGGAGGCCTTTGAGGGTTGGGTTTTCGTAACCTTGAAATGCAGCGAAAGGCAGAGGCCCCAGCTCCAACTTGGGCAGAGATTCATTTCCCCGCTTGGCCCAGCTCGGAGCTCTCAAACGGTTCTTGGACCTTACGCAGGACACGCGTGGCCGGCCCCAGGTGGGTCCTCGAGGCGCCAGGCCCTGTCCTGGGTGTTTTCATATGGCATCTCAGTTCCTCGCCAGGGACACGTGTCATCTTAGAGAAGAGTGATAGAAGCTCAGGATGGGAAACTTCTGGAGCTCAGGGCCACACAGGCAGTGAGAGAAGGAGCAGGAACTTAAACCCAGAGCTGTAAGTAACAGCATCCATGCATTCCCATGGACTGCATGGGACTGCACGTTGCTCTGACCACGTAAGGCCAAGTTTACCTTGGAGCCTGGTGAGGGCACTCTGCGTCTCCACCATCCACACCGACACAGTGACAGACCATTCTGGCCACTGAGGGGAAGGGTGCTCTGTGCTCCTCCAAGTGTGCAGGGCTGGAGGGCACTTGTCCACAGGCTCAGGTCCAGTATGACCTGCGGGTCAGCTCTGGTAAAGAAGTCACAGAGAGACGAGGATGCACAGGGGAAGGGGGCCCGTCATGCAAATGTTGCCTCTTTGGCTACAAAACTGGCTAAGAAATGCCAAAGAGAGGAAACAAAGGAGCTGAATTTGTCCATTGTTCGTAGATGCTACTTTTGGTTCATTTCCCCCCTCCCCGTTATACACAATGCTGCCTTGCACATCCTCATGCCTGCTTCCCTGGCACGTCTTTGAAAGTCTCTCTGGGGCTTATGCCTTCAAAGCAGTTGCACCCACTTATTCTTCCACCAGCAGGGTGTATGTGCACATTCCGGCGACCGTGCTTATGTGAAACTATCAGACTTCAACATCGTTTGCCCATCGTAGGGGCGAAAAACCGCATCTTGTTTTAATTTGCATATTCCCGATTTTTAAATGGGAGTGTCTTTTCATACGGGTTTTGGTCATTTTTATTTCTTCTAGAATTTTCTATACATACCTTTTGCCTGCTTTTTTCTGCTTTTCTTGGCTTTTCAGGATTTCTTCAACTCATCTGCATTGCGTTCTGTTTAAAGTTTGGAAAACATTTTCTCCCCAGCCAGCTGCCTGTTTTTTAGCCTCGCTGACGGTGGCTTTTGCCATGTAGAACTTTTTATTTCAATGCAACCAAACTTACAAATCTTTTTCACTTATGGTTTATGTCTAAGTAATCATTTCCTATCCCAAGGGTATAACATTATTGTTACAAGCTGTGTTTTCAGAAGGTTGCTAGTGTATTCTGGAAACTTAGCAATTCTAATAGCTAGAGAGGTGTTGGCAAACTTCTTCTGTAAAGGGCCCGACGGTAAATATTTTAGGCTTTGCTGGACCTACCATCTCTTGCAAATTGGCAACTCTGCCATCGTAGCACGAAAACAGCCATAGACAATACGTAAGTGAATGGGGGGTGGCGGCGTGTCAATAAAACTTTATTTATAAAAACCAGGTGGCAAGCCAGATTTGATTCACAGGCTGTAGTTTGCTCACCCCGATTTCGCTCATCGAAGTCAGGTGTTGGGAGGTCAGCACTCTCTTATGGTCTTCGGACGTGCCCCACCAAGTTTGTAGAAGTTTGGGCAATTCTATTTGGAATTACATGTGAGGACAATTATGTATAAGACAGAGCTGAGTTTATTTCTCTGAGCCAAAGAACCCACCTTTCCTTTGTGTTGGACACTGACTCTGGACAGCTCAGTCGGCTGAGTCATGTGCTAAGAAGACCCAAGTTCCACCTCTGGTTCTTCCGAAAGCTAAATGGATGTGGACCAGAAATTAAGCACACTGCCGCCAGTTCAGCGATTGCCTAGGGAAAGTGGCTTCAGATAGGTTGCATAAGGTGTAGGGCCCGGTTCAAAATGACAACACAGAGTCCCTTGTTCAAAAATCACTGAGACTTTTAAGACGGGATAGCCAGGCATTAAACCAAGCATGGGACCCTCGTAAGCACACGGCCATCTGCTCCCGGCGAAGCTGGCCCTGCTCGCATCCCCTGGGGCGAAGGCTGGTTGAGGGAGTAGATGTCAACCTGTCTCACGGGCTCTAGAGGAATCTTTCAAAGGGCAGGCTAATTGGCTGGCACGTTGCCAGCATCCATTTGGCCCAAGGCTTGGGAGGGATGAGAACCAGCTAGTGCCTCTGAGTCGTTTCATACAACTTGTTGCATGCTCGTTGTAAATTCTTAAATATAGTTCCTGAAACTTTTAATTTTCCCATTTGCTCTTGGCCGTTTGTGGATTTTGCCTCATGCCTCAGAAATCTGAGGCCCTAAGGATATCTATTTAAAGCTACGGTCCAAGTAGCAGAAAAATGGTGTGCGTGGCTTGGACTTTTACAGAGGAGAGTTTAAAGAAAACTCTCGGTGCTGATGCATCTGTCTTTGGTTAGCACATAGCATCCTTGGAAAGAAACCTGCGGGAGCTGAGCAGCGGTTCCTGCTTCTGGGGTTTTGTTCGGAAACCCAGAGAGGAATAAATAGCATCACTCCCCAGACACCCCTGTTTAGATGTTTGATCTCAGCCCGGCAGCTGCTGTGGGGTGGGCTGGCCCGCCCACCCCGCGTGGGTGCCTGTCGTGGGCCCCGGAAGTACAGGGTTTCTTGCAGTCCTTTGGGGGCTGGCGTGGCCATAAAAATCAACCAGTGCGATCTCCTCGGACTACAGGAGAGGCCCAGAAAGGGCAAGTGACTTGCCTAAAGGCACACAGCGGTAAGCTATAAAGCAGAAGCCTGAAACCAGTCTCCCTGCCCACTGGTCCACGCTCCTGGCTCTTTCTCCTTCTCTGTTCTGTGTCTGAGGCCCTCCCAGCCTGAAATGATCACCTGCTGAAGCATGCTGGGCCTCCCCACCACCTTTTTTCCCCTTTCCTTTCCTTTTTTTCTTTTTCTTTTCTTTTTGCCAAGACAATGGTCACCCGGGCTGCTGGACCACTCTTAATTTCCTTCCACGGATGCTAGAGATGTGCTTAAGGAAGGCCACTTGAAGAGGGACGGGGAACAATGGTGGGGGGGGGAGGTGAAGAAAGCATTGCCACTTCCTCTTCCTGATCCCTTTTCTGTGAGAACCACCCAGTGCGAACCACGGAACATCAGCAGTTTCTGAGTCCTGGATAAGCGTGAGCTGGCAGAGCGTCGATTTCGCACCCCCATCCGGGTCTCGAAGTCCCCGGCCAGCATCCTTGCCAACGGGCTGTTCAGCTGCGGCTTGGCCACAGTCCCTGACGGGAAGCTCACTCCCGCCGACGGAGCCCGGCCCACAACACACCTCAGGAGCCCTGCACATCTCCTTCAGCCCTCACAGACACCCCAGCTCGCTCATCCCTTCAGCTTCTCTTCTCCGGGGGAGCAGGAAGTGGAGGGAGGCGGGCCCTTCTCCTCACCAGACCCGCCTCTGCACCTTCATCCCCGCGCCTGGCCCAGGCGAGGTGCCCCCTGTCCACTTAATTAACAAGTAATTCTGCTCCTTTTTGAGCCAGAATCTGCTCCTCTAGGATGTCCCCCTCCAGTCCCCGTTCTGTGGATCTTTGGGCCTCACCGAACAACCCTTTTCCACAGGAAAGTTCTCGGACTATTGGAAGAACGTTTACTGGCCCCTCTGAGTTTTCTCGTCTCCAGGCCGGCACCTTCCCGGTTTCCCCGCAGAAGCGGGGTCCACACCTCCCTCCCTCTGTGTTCGGGCCTCGGTCTGTGTTTGTTCTTCTTCCCATGTGATGATCCAGAACAAGCCCAGCGCTCCAGGCCGGGTCCGTGGGCACGGGACGGCTCCGAAGCCATTGTGTGCGTGTGTCTTTGTATGAACATCGTGTGGGAGTGTGTACGTGAGTGTCGTACGTGTGTGTGTTGTGGGGGGTGTCGTGTGTACCTATGTGTCTGGGGGGGGGTCTCTGAGTCGTCCCCCAGATGTCCCTGAGGGAGAGCTAGGTGGGGCCTCCACAGCGACAGTCCCACGAGCGTAGGGACTCGGGCCTCGGAAGCACTGGGCGCGGGGCCCGGCGCTCACTCAGCCCCCGCCGTTGTCACAAGCGGTTTATGCTTGGGCTGCGCTTAGTAACAAAGCGCCCCCATTTCCTTCGGAAGGGAAATTGCCAAATGGCTGCTATGGGCCACGGGTTGGCGTCCCCCTCACCCAATTCACGTGTAGAAATTCTAACCCCGAAAGGTGACGTTCTTAGGAAGCGGGACTTTGGGATTAGGTGATTAGGTCCTAAGGGTGGAGCCCTCGTGACAGGACGAGCGCTCTTCCGGAGGAGACCCCAGAGCGCTCCCTCGCCCCTTCCTCCCGCCAAGGACACGGCAAGGAGGCACAGCTACGAGCCAGGAAGACAGCGCTCGCCCGGCGACGCTGGCCGTCTGACCTCAGGCTTCCTGCCTCCAGACCGGTAAGTGGCAAATGTCTGCCGTCTGCAAGCTCCGCGGTGGGTGGCATGTTGGCACGACAGCCCCAGTGGACCGAGGCAGTCCCTTTCCTGCTGCTTTGCAGCCAGCAGGGGAACTTCTGTGAAGTGCATGATCCCGGGTGCTGTTCAGAGAGGACCCAATAGCCCAGGGGACGTGGCGGCGAAAGTCCGTTCGGCGCCGTGGAAAACAGTCACGTTGTACGGCTGCAGAGAGGAAATGGAATCATGGCACGTGGAGGGTACGCATAAATAAACATTCCTCGTACGGCACGTCATGACTCGGGGATGAAAAGGAGTCCTTTCTAGTCCCTCAGATCACCACTCGCTGGGCAGAACCACGTTCACATCAGCCAACCCTCGGATCGCCCCAACAACACTGTGGGCCGTGTGAGAGCCCGTCTCGGAGACGCCCAGACTCAGGGAGGGTCAGATGACTCCCCACTGTCGCACAGAGTCAGGCCTGTCCCCGATCCATCCGGCCCCGAGGCCAGGGCTCTGGTCACTCGGCCCCAGAGGCCACCGTGGCGCTTCCTGACCTGCCACCCAAGAAAATGAAAACATCCTCAGCTGCCCTGCGTAATGCAGAAACGCACGTCCTCCTGCCAAGATTTGCCACCAAATCACTCTAAATTGGGCAATTAGCATGAATTGTGAAATGAAGAGCAGGAGACACTCTGACCCCTTGAACTTCTTCCCCACAGAACTCTCTGGCACTAGTGGAGGATGGGATGGGGGGCAGATAATCCCTTAACCTAAAGGTTCACAGTTGCCACTTCCTGGCGACCCATCTCTACCTGGAGGGTCAAGGTGTCAAAGCTAGGATTCCAGTAAAATGAAAACAAGGCAGACAATGAACTAGGAAAGGTAGGTAAGACGCGCGCCTGGAACACGGACGACCGGGACAACAGCGGGTGACACGATGAGTCGGCAATTCACAGAAGAGATGCGAATGGTCGAGAAGCATAGAGGAAGCAGGGGCGCCTGGGTGGCTCCGTCGGTTAAGCGTCTGGTTTCAGCTCAGGTCATGATCTCACAGTTGGCGAATTCGAGCCCCGAGTCAGAATCTGTGCCGACACTGCGGAGCCTGCTTGGGATTCTCTCTGTCCCTTTCTCTCTGCTCCTGCCCCACTCGTGTGCCCGCTGTCTATCTCTCAAAATAATAAACATAAAAAAAAAAAAAAGCACGGGGAAACAATGTTCAGTCTCACCAGCAAACAAATGAAAGCAAATTAAAACGCTAAGATGTTACTTTTCTCCTAATAGCTTAGCAGAGATAATACAGGGTCCTGGTGAAGATGCAAAGAAATGAGCCCTCCTACTTGTTAGGATGAGCACTGGGTGTTGTATGGAAGCCAACTTGACAATAAATTATATGAAAGAAAGAGAGAGAGAAAGTAAGGAGAAAAGAAAGAAAGAAAGAAAAAGAAAGAGAGAGAAAAGAAAGAAAGAAAGAGAGGAAGAAAAAAAGAAAGAAAAAGGGAAGAAAGAAAGAAAGAGAAGAAAAAGAAAGAAAGAAAGAAAGAAAGAAAGAAAGAAAGAAAGAAAGAAAAGAAAGAAAGAAAGAAAGAAGAAAGAAAGAAAGAAAGAAAGAAAGAAAGAAAGAAAGAAAGAAAGAAAGAAAGAAAGAAAGAAAGAAACCCTCCCTACGCGGACATGGGGCATTTCAAGTGCCAGTCGTTCTGAAGGGCAGTCTGGCAGCATGTTCAAGAGGACGTTAAAATGTGGGTAAATTTGACCCAGCAAATGGTTGTTTTTTCAATGTTTATTTATTTTTGAGAGATAGAGAGAGTGTGAGCAGGGGAGGGGCAGAGAGAGAGGGAGACACAGAATCTGAAGCACGCTCCAGGCTCCCAGCTGTCAGCCCAGAGCCCAATGAGGGGCTCGAACTCACAAACGGTGAGATCGTGACCGGACCCAAAGTCGGACGCTTAACCCACGGAGCCCCTCAGGCGCCCCCTGCCCAGCAAACGTGCTCAGACCGTATCCCAAGGGAATTGGTGAAGCTGTGGGCACAGCTGAATATAGGAAAGGTGTATTGAGTTTTCACTTATAATATTGAAAAGTCTGGGGGAAAAAAAAACCCACCCCAAATCTCCAACAATAGACTACCGCTGGTGCAAATGAGAGCATGTCCCTGCGAGGAGATACAATGCTGCGGTTCCAAATCCCGTGGAACCTGTAGCCCCGAGCCTGAGGTCCTCCTGAGAGGGGCGGCTGTCCCTCAAGCCTGTCCCGGACGAGCCTCCTCCTTCCCAAGACTGTGGCTGCAATGGGCGGGGGCATGAAACGATGCAAGATGGCATTGGGTTCAGGCCTCAGAAGAGCAGGGAACGTGGGCCAGGGCGCTCCGCTGCCATCCCGTTGGAAGCCATGTGTTTTCAAACCGGAGGCTAATTGAATAATTATGTACTCCGTCACCAGCCTTGACCCTGCACTCTGAAGAGGGCACGTGGCCCACCGGAGGGGCCCAGAAGTCCCGATTCCTTGGCACCTACCCGCTGTGCCAAGCCTCAGTGGTTTCCTCTCCACCCGCCCAGGCAGTCAGACCTTGGAAGCCTCGAAGGGTGGCTGATCACAAGGCACAGCGTCCTCCATTCTCCAGAACACTGACCTCTGCCGGGGCTATGCCCTCCTCTAGACCAAGGCCAAAGTTGGAGGGACTCCATGGAGTAGTGAACGCTACACTGGCCTCCTGACCCAAGGCCGCCCCAACACTGATGCGACTCGCACCCCAGAGCCCCGCCCCCCGACCGCGGGATCAGGTGGAAACGAGTCTCGGGCAGAAACCACCTCCTCGCTTAGCTCCTTCCCCTGCCCAGCCGCCTCCCCCACTCTTCTCCTGAGAGCTCCTTTCCAACCAGCCACTCCAACAAGCGTCTCCATTTCAGGATCTGCTTCAGAGAAGGGGGGCTGAGTGAGACCAGCTTTGATGGAGCCCCCTGGCCATTCCTGAACGTTCCCTCTGAGCCAGGCCCCACACCGGAAGCCCCTGCATCGTTCTTGGGATTTCCGCTCCATGGAGAGACCGTCCAAGATGGCCGAAGCGGAAGGAAACCTTAGCCTACATACGGCTCTGCGTTTCCCAGCGTGGGGTCTAAGGAATATCAATCTCACTGCTAGGTGGGAAAGCAAAAGGGATTCTGCCTGCACATAAATTTCAGAAATTCTGGCTGAAAAGTTAAAAGGATCCCTCTGCTACTCTTAGCGTTTCATATTCAAATAGGTTCTGGCACCCCAAGGCAGCATTTCTCAACCTCATTGGGGCCAGAAAAATCTTTGTTGTGGGGACTGCGCTGGGCACGTAGGATGTCAGCAGCATCCCTGGCCTCTCTACTTGTTCAACCCACCCCCTCCCCTCTGTGACAACCAAAAAATGCAGACGTTACCAAATGTCCTCCCCGGGGGTTGAGAACCACTGCCTTCGGGGAAAGGTGTTGTCCACCAAGTCCTTTGGTTTTTAACATCTCTCAGAACTACAATTCTTCGGAACACAATCTACAAACTATTGATCTCCGAAACCAACTTCCATTTCACAGTTGAAGGAGCCAGGGGGACAGGGCCTACCAGCAAAAAACGAGTCAGTAGCAACTCGGAAACTCAAACCCAAGTCCCTTGACCCAAGGCCAATGCAGCTCTGTTTCCCCAGGGGAGTAAAACTCCCCAAGGGCCCTGAAGGGTGGCACAGGCGAGCCCGTGGGAAGGACCCTGCGCTAAAACCTGACGGGGGGGTCCCATTTGGCCACGCCTTTTCCGTTTTCAGTCTGGCCTCCCTTGCTTCTTTCTAGGTTCTGAAAATTGTCACGCTTGTATGTGTGACCTCCCCCCACGTCCCCCCATCCCAGCTGCACCACCCCCTCCCCCATCCAAGACCCTTCTTTTCAAAAACAGCAAGGCTTTCCTTAACCTACCTTGGAAATTAAGTCCCAGGAAAAGCCGGCATCTAATTCATTTCACATGCTAAATTATTACAATTGAAAGGCAAAATCTCAACTGTGCAGCTTTAAAAACATCTGTGTTTTTCTTTTGACTTTTGGGGATAATTATCCCAGCTCATATTGTGATTGCTAATTACTAAGCTAAACTAACCTGCTGAAGGGCTCTGGGGTGGGGGGGGGGGGGGAGGGCAGGGGTTCTTTTCAAAGCATTCTCCCTCAGACCATTAAATCGTCTGAAAATGGAAACAGAAAATGGACCGGGCACCGGGAGCTCTCCCCACGCACTCCAGGGCTGGCCTGATGTGGGACCCTGCAGGAATCTCTCACTGGGGATCCCCAGATCGGGGGCCAGGAGAGGGGCGGGGGATGCCGTGGGGGAGATTTAATTTAATCAGACCGCTAGCTGTGAATTTTTTTTCACGAACAAATAATTAATTTGATGGAGTTTTCCTTTATGCAGAAACCAGGCAAAACCAGGATTCCCAAACCATATTTTACGTTGAACCAAGAACCAAAGCCAAATATTTATTGCTTTAAAAAACTGACTTAAAGCCAACGAAGACATCATTTAAAAGATGAATAGGGAGTGAATCTTTTCGAACCAAAACCAAGACTTCAGCGTGGCATCTCAGTGAAATAAGAACCTTCGTTTACTCAGTTGAGCCTTGTATGAGTCCCCACCACAGAGCAGGGGCTGAGGACACAACGGTAGCAAGACAGGCGCGGTCCCTGCCCTCCCGGAGCTCAGACTCTGGTAGGGGGACTTTAGAGAAGAAAGCAGGTGCTTCTGAGTCAGGCCAAGAAGGACTCTGATGGGGTAGGACAGGTGTCCTTGATCCTGAGAGGGGCCTCCTGTTCCCGGGCAGAGTGATATGAGGCCCAGCCAGGAGACTGAGTCAGAGGCAGCCCACAGGGCGAAGGGAGGCATGGTAAGATTGCTGTAGACGGAGAGCAGTACAAGCAAAGGACCCGGGGTGATGGTGCAGGGGCAGCTGAGAGGTGAGCACAGCACAGACCACCGAGGCACTAGATGATGTCCCAGAGAGCCGGGCCTCTGCCCTGACAGTGCTGGGGAGCCAGCAAAGGCACTAGGCAGAGGCATGACCAGATCACAGTCCCACTTGGTATCGATTTACTCTCCCGAACGAACTTGCACGGAAACGTGTCGTTCAAGCGCGACGAGCCCCGATTCCCAAGGGGCTGTTTGGGCAGGAGGAAGGCCCAGCCCCATAATGAATCCGTGGATCTGGGCAGAGGCTGCAGACCCAGAGGGGAGTCTCGTGTGCTGTGGGCAGCTGGGCTCTGAAAGCCACCACCCTCTGAGCAGCCCCCCGAGCTTCTGCCTCTGCAGCGATCCCCCTCCGCAGGGGTGGAAGGGGCCGCTTGATCTGGGAACCAGCAGGGCTGTTGGTTACACAGCCGCCAGGAGAGAGCATGTACCGCCTGGGAACGTCACACACGTGCCGACGAAGAAATCAAAGCGAGTCAAGGCGGCTTCCAAGAACCCACCCCTCATCCAACAAGGAAAAGGAATCCTTTGCGTGGCTCAGAAATCAAACTTCTGGACGAGATGCAAGCGGGAGAGGGAAAGAGGCAAGGTTGCTTCGGTTGATGGGCAGGTGCCCGGAGAGGGAAGGTGGGGGGTTTGCAGAGGCAGCTGCTCAAACGGGAATTTGGGGAACCACCGTCCTACTGGGTGAGTCTCCCCTTGCGTCATCTTGCGCGACCCCAACAAACCCTCGGATTCGTCTTTCTCAACGCGTCTGGAGTCTAACGTGTTCTTGTGTGCTCCCCGTGGGCCGCTGTGCAGGCAAGGGGCTCACGGGGGTCCGGCTACATTGGAGTTACATGGACATTTCTCCTTCAGTCCTCACAATAAGCCTTTGAAGTAAGTCTTGTCAGCCCCACAGCTCAGAGAGGGTGGGAAATCGGCTGCGGTTGCCCCGCTGGAGGTCTGGACGGACACCCAGCAAGACGGATGGAGGGAAACAGCTTGTCGACTGAGGGATAAGTGCAGCTGTCCATAAACAAGACCCGTGTGAACAGCTATGGGGATGAGGACACCACTGGGGACGGCTCTGTTGGCTTCCCGGCCGGAGGGCGGGAAAGGCGGGTACCGGAAGGCAGCCGAGGCCTCACGGCCCAGAAGGGATGAGAGCGAGTCGGAAGAAGGAGCAGAGGGGGCTTCCTGGGCCCACCCCTGGAATCACGAGCTCAGGCCCTGGGGGAGGCCTCACAGCCTGGCGACAGACCCTCCCAGGAACCCACGACCCCAGAGCTGCCCTCAGCCCCCAACGCCGAGGGTTTCCCTCTCCTGACAGGCTGGTGGCTCCGTGGGATGACATGGCTGCCGTTCTATGAAACCTTTGGGACCTTTCTGGGACACACTGGGACCTTTCTCCCATGACTGGTCTCTGAGCAGAGGAAACCAGATGTCAGCCGGGAAGGAACGCACCAGGGCCCGGCCTGGCTTTCCCCAGGGCAGTGAGTGTCCTGCACTGGGCGCTGTGACTCGCCCGCCTTTCCTTGTGCGGAGGCTGACGGACTCTGACTTGGGGAGACAGCCCCCCACCCCGCGAGATCCTGCCTCGGCGGGGCTGTCAGTCAAGGGTGGTCAGGTGACCTGAGCCGGGGCCCTCGGAACTTTCTCCCCGGATTTGGGAGCCCAGGGCACAGTTCCCACTCTGCCATCCCCTCTGCAAGCCGCCTGGTATCCTTCCAGAACATTCCTTCTCTGCTTACACCAGTCTGAGTGTCTCTTGCTTGCCGCGGAGGAAGCTGACTGGCCTCTCGAGGCACCCTGAGGTCCAGGCAGCGGGATCACAAACCGGGGCACTCACTTCGGGAAGGCTCAGAAAGTCCCTCACAAAGCCTCTCAGTCCGAACCGCTCTGCCCGAAGGAGAGGAAACCCAAAGGAAGCGGGGTGAAGGCAGAAGACGAGGGGTAGGTGGGGACCCATTTAGTGTCCACCTGGACACAGCACGGCACCACCCGGTCCCTGCGAGGGCCGCACCGTGACCCCCGGAGAGGGGCCTCCAGGCCCCCTGCTAGTCAGAGGCCAAGCCACATTTAAGCCCAGTCCTGACCCTGCTCTGCCCACTGCCCTGAACCCCTGACACCTAGAGAGACCCCCCCCCCACACACACACACCATGGGTTGGATTCAGCCCTCCGTGTGTTCAGCATTGCCCACGGAGGTTCCAGGTGCCGGGCCGGGGATGAGCGGCAGAAGGCAGAAGGAACAAGGGGCCAGCAGTCAGTGCCTGCCCCTCCCCGTGCTGCGGGAATTCTCCCACCTAACCCTCCCCACAGCGAGGGCAGAATTACAGTCTCTACCTGAGACTCGGGACATCACCATCACCTGCCTGAGCTCGCCCCCCTGGGCCATGGCAACACCAGGATTCAACTCCAAAGGCACCACCTCCTTCCCGGTACAGGACAGGTGCCCTCTGGTGTGCCCAGCGCAGAAGGAGTGTGCCAAGTGCAGTGGTAGTTCGGAAGAGGAGCCATCCGACCGGTCAGGGAAGGCTTCCCGGAGGAGGGAGCACCGGTGGATGGGAAGGAATCTCAACAGCCGCATCCAGGCAGGGGATGGGAATTACAGGCTGAGGGTAGAGCCCGGGCAAAGCAGCTGGCCACCCACCCCCGCCCCGGGGACACACGGACACACGCACATGAACACACACTCACGTGCTCACATCTACTCACACTTCCATGCACTCTCACAACCCTGGCGGTGGCAGGGGGCCTGCTCCCTGACCTCACAGAGGGAGACGCCCTCAGGGAGGGGCCCGCGTCACGGCCGCCACAGCCGGGGACACCCAGGGGGGCCTGCGCTCCGGGTCGCCGGCCAGCCCGCTGGCGGGAAGGGCGACCACAGAGCATCTGCGCCTGTGCCTGGAGGAGCCTGAAGACACATGTGGTCCCTCCGCTCTGACCAGTGTCTGCTTCTTTCCCTTTGTCTCCTCCTGAGGTTTAATTTCCAGAGGGATCCCAAAAGAGCCCGTCTCGCCCCTGCTCCCGGGGGGCCTGGGAGGGCAGCAGGCAGGGGCCCTCTCTCCCCTCCATAGTGTCGGGGTGGGTGCCCTCCCGGCGGCCCTGGCCTCACCCCCAGACCCCGTCACGTTGCCCCGGATTTCTTGCCTCACACTTCAGCATTCCAGACACTTCCCTGACAGCCTACTCCCCTGGCACCAGGCTGGCTTGTTTGCTGTGGGATTTTTGATACGGGTTAAAACCCAAATGTCCGACTCAGCAGTCTGAAAACCTTGACAGCTGGAAGAAATGTTTGGTCAACACTTTATTTCTGTACAGGGGGAGGGAAAAACCCAGGCCTACGTTTAATTCCTTCCGTCCCAGGTATCTGCTGGGCGGGACTGAGTCACAGATGCCTGGCGGGCTTGACAAAAGGTCCCAGTGTCACGCGTGCTTAGATTTGAGCCCCTTCGCTACAAACCTCAGCCCCTTGGGGAATGCCCATCCCTACTCGCTGTATCAGAAGTGAGAGTCACCCATTTTACGGAAGAGGAGATTGAGGCTGGAGGGATGGGGTGGCAGCTTGAATAACACAGGGAGGGGTTCAAAGTCGGCCTGCCTGACTGGGTCCCCCGCTCTGCCCCACCGCACTGCCCCCCGGCCCAACCCAGGCTCCCCGCTCAGGCAGGAGTGCTGGCCTTTTAGCCCACGGTGTCCAGCCACGGGCTCTGTCCTGATGGCCAAAGGCTCACATTCCCACCCAGCCCTGTGTGGCTGGCCACACTCACCTGGGCTTCAGGCTGTGATGACAGCCCCAGGTGTCGTATCCAACCCACAGCACCCCGATCAGTTCTGGGATGACCCGTAAGAGGGACAATGCCAACCAGGGGCACATTCGGACGGGGGCGGGTGCAGCATGGGGAAGAATTCAGATCTCATCACGGTTAGGGCCCGCCTTCCCTGGGTGTGCCCCTGGGACAGGACTGACCCAGGCCCGTTAAGCACCTTTACTCCCACCAAGCAGCCCGCAAGGAGGGTCCTCACTCCCGACACCCTGGAGGTGCCATCCCGGTGGTGTCCGTGGCTCTGACAAGGTATAGACCACCCAGACTAACCCTCGGGGGCCAGCAGAGTCCAAGGCTCAGGTGCCCTGGGTCACCCCTGCCCTGGGAGGTTAGCAGCCCAGAGGAGCTGGACAGCTGTGTCACCTCAGGCTTCATTTGATTTATTTTCTTATTTAAAAAAATTTTTTAATGTTGATTTTCGAGAGAGAGAATGAGAGACAGAGGGTGAGTGGGGCAGAGCAGGGGAGAGGGAGACACAGAATCCGAAGCAGGCTCCAGGCTCCGAGCCGTCAGCACGGCGCCCGACGCGGGGCTCGAACCCACGAACCGTGAGATCACGACCTGAGCCGAAGTCGGTCGCTTCGCCGACTGAGCCCCCCAGGCGCCCCTCAGACTTCATTTCAGATGCACGCGCCCCCGGCGCTGGTGGGAGCCACACTGTTCTCAACCCAGGAGAAATTACAGACCTTTCACCACACTGCACAGTCGTGAATGCCATTCTAAAAATAGAGCCAGCCTCCCGTTTATAGTTCCCATATCCCATGTCACGGCGGCGTGGGGCTCTGTTTTGCATGTGAGCCAGGAGGCGGGCTGGCCAGGGTGTCCCATCCCCAGAGGAGGAGAGAGCCTGGAATCGAGGGGCCAGAAACACGCACTTCAGGAGTGCGGTGGGCTGCAGGGCTGGAACCGTCCCCACGCCCCCGGGGACCTGCGGGGCAGGGACACCTGCGTGGTCCAAACGACATGGCTGGAGGTCACAGGGGTAGAACCCTCCTTAATGACACCCAACGGAGTTCTTTAACTGGAGCCTTATAAAGCCAGCCAAAGGATTAGTTAAAAGCAAAACACGGATGAGACCGGTGATGGCAGGGGGAAGGGACGCAACTCTTAGCGTCCCATGTGGCACGGTGTAGTCACGTAGCCATGTAACACAACTTATTTAACGCCGTGCTCGCAGCCACTGGCCGGCACACCCACAACCCCCATTTCTGGGTGAGTCTCAGATGAGTGGCCACATGGCTTGTGGGGAGGGCAGCTGGTGCTCAGACGCAAGGCCCAGTGGCTCCCAAGCCTGCCCGGTGACCACCACGTCAGACGTGGACGTGACCAGAGTGTCTCCCGAGAACCCCCTTGCCTGCAAACATGCAGTGACTCTCAGACACGGAGGCCCAGCCTCGTTGCCGGAGGCCTGGCCTCGAGGAACCTCTCGGCCAGAAGCTGGTTCAAATGCTTTCTTGGCATCATTTTATGGCTTATTTCTAGATCCCACACTCTTCTGTGTTCCACACTCGTCATGTCAGAGCAGTGCTTTCCTGGCATCAGGGTTTGTACACGAATCGCGAATTCTCAGACGGTGCAAGATGCAGGAGGCTTGGCTCTCTGTGTTTCTGTTGGTAACATTCTGGTGCATGCTTCTGTTCTGGCTACTGCACAGAACCGTGTGAGGCTGAGCACAGGGCCCTGCTCCTTGCTTAGCACAGAAGGCGTTCTCTGCACCTCTCTCTTGGGGCTACAGATTTGTTGCCTGGCTTTTTGGCAATTTGTGAACAATTTTTTTACTGCTTTCTGAGATGTCTTTTCTGGATCCCCAGACCCGGACCTGGTTGCTGGGATCTCCACGGTCCTCTCCCTCAGGGAGGGTTGTATGTCTCTGTGGGAGAAAGGAACCCCTTGTCTTTCCAGGGTCTTACCTTCTGTTTGGGGAACAGCCTTGGAACCTTTTAACCTTCTAGAAGCCACCTCTGGACATTTGGTGAAATACGTTTTCCATCAACCTGATGGCATTTAAGCTGGCAAATTCTTGGCAAGCTAAGATACCTGTCCCGGAAAAAAGAGTAGAGACAGTATCTTGGCCACGACCCCTCAGACAGGAAACCCTGGTGGGGACATATTATGGAAATTAAACCCACCTTTACATGCTGCAGGGAGGAAACTCAATAGCCCTGAAATTCTCCTTTTTCCAGGAGAAAATGCAATTAGGCAGATTTTGATTACATATGAAATTCTAAAATTGTCCTGCAGCCTTTTTCTCCCTTTTTAAAATATATAAGCAAATGAGGGCTCTTTGCACCTGGCAGCGAGAAGCCCCAGAATCTTAACATCATCCAGGCCTGTGAAGGTCAATGCTGGGGGCGGGAGGGGGGCAGGAGAATCAGGATTCTGATGGTGTCTGCCAGTGATATCCAAATTTCAATCTGGAAAAAGTTGACCTTGAGGTGCTTTAAGGAATAAGGAGACAGAACTCTATCACCATTGCAAAGGTTTCTCTTCGCCCCAGAATGGGAAGACGGGGGTGGCGGTTTGTAGGCCAAGACCTCCGAACTGGCCCAGTTTTCTTCCCCACGCCAGCTTCTAGAAGGACTTCCAGAAGCCCTGTGGCATCTCCAAAGAGCCCTTGTCCATTCTCTCTACTCCCAGCGGGAGTCGCTACAGTAGAGTGTTTTCTCTCCATACACCATTCCCCGGGGACCTGTCCTTTGGAAGGAATAAAGTGCCCGCTGAGCACTTACTCTGAGTCTGATTCCTTCCCTACAACCACTCTGAACGCATCGCAGACAACACAACCAGGGGCGTGCAGGAACAACCCGGAGAAGTCCACACAGCCAGGAAGCCCACTGGAGGCAGGATTCAAACCAAACCCTTCGCAAAAAGCCTCTGCTCTTTCCCCGCCACACCTTGCCGCCTCTATAGAGGGGAGATTGCAACAAAGGAATGACTCCCTAATGGTGGAACTGTCAACGCCGGCTCTTGTGTCCAAACAGGCTGGGAAGTGGCCACTCAGATCGGCTCGGTTGACTCCAGCGTGTCTGCGGGAGGCCCGCGGTGCTGGGTCCGTGCTGTCTCTGCTGAGACATCTGCTAAGGGGCGTGGTGAGAAGCGCCCTAAAAGGAGCAAGTGCACAGTTTTGCAGTTTGCAAACCAGGCTCCTGCCGCTTTTCCCACTGAATCCTCGCAAGGACACGGAGGGGGGATCGTGATGCCTCCTCAGTAGCGGCGAAAACTCAAGCACACAAAGGAAACGAGGACGGTCTGATGCGAAAGACTTCATACTCCTTGTCTGCCTCGGCGCACCCAAAAAAGTATTTTTTTGACTTCAAGTTCTCTCCGCTCCCACTTCTGACTTCATCAGATGATTTACATTTCCAAAAGCATTTTTTAATGTTTACAAGACCGGCTGATTTTAACTCCCCAGGACTCAGCCCCAGACATCAAAAACTGTGTTTTTATCAAATAGAAGGAGGAGGATGCAAAGGATCCACTTACATTTTAAAGGTTTGTTGTGGGTTTTTTTTCCCCCCCTTGCAGCCAAGCGCTGAAAGTCGAAGGGAATCTGTTAACATATTGATTGCTTTGAGCACTATTTTAAATTAGCTTTCTGTTCCCCTCCATATGCTTTTCCATTAAATTTAAATAAATTAAAGTTCACATTTCTGGAAGAGATATGCTGGGTCCTTCTCAGGATTTGAGATGAATTTGTCAGCCAGGTTCCCGCTGTCAGAAATTCATCAGCAGCACCAGGTCGGCGCCCCAGGAGGCCAACTTGCTTTCTCCCTCTCAGGAACACGCTGTGGGACACAGATGTCACCGCCTATGGGACCAGCCTGGCTGCTGCCTTCACACACTGACCCGGGTGGGGGGGGGGGTGCTTCAGGCACCGCTTTGCCTACTGGTGAGCCCGTGGGGCCACAAAGGACTGCTTCCAGGGTGCACGGTGGCTGCTGGGCTTTGCTTGGGCACCAAGTCATTCCTTCCCGGTCCCACCCCTGGCCTGTGGCAGCCACACCCTCACCCCCACGAGCAGACACAACAGATGAATGGAAACAGTTAAGAAATAGAAACGGGGGCACCTGGGTGGCTCAGTTGGTTAAACGTCCGACCTCGACTCAGGTCACGATCTCACGGTTTGTGAGTTTGAGCCCGCCGTGTGGCTCTCTGCTCTCAGCGCCGAGCCTGCTTCGGCGGATCCTCTGTTCCCCTCTCTCTCCGCCCCTCCCCTGCTGGTTCTCTCTTTCAAAATGAATCAATAAACTTACAAAAAAAAATAGTAACGAGTATTGCACCCCTCACGACTCTTTCCGGTACATGTCAGAAACCCTACTTGGATCAGCTTTGTGGGTGTGGAAAAATAATTTTCCCTCTACCCTTGTAGGTTCTTCGCTGAGATCCCTCTGTAAAAAGAAAACCAGATGAACAGGAGAAAAACAGAAGTTTCGTAACATGCAAAGCTCCCGTATACGTGGAAGAGAACCAGGAAGACTGAGTGAAGCCCCCAAAGGCCCCAAGTCATTACTTTAAATACCGTCTCCAGCTAAAGGCAAAAGACGTTAGGTAGGGGTGGGGGCAGGCGGGGTGGGAGACTATCAGGAAAAGCACAGTAAACAAGGCTAAGGCTGTGGTGCAGATAGAAGTCCTTACCTTCTCCATAGATAAGAGTTTCTAGAGAATCAGTCCGCCCCTCCCTGGTACAGAGAGGGAGACAGCCGGACACAGAGAAATCTCCCTTCTAAATGGAGACAAACGTCTCCTAGAAAAGGGTAACATCTACGCTGTTTTCAGAGCTTCTGTGTCTGCCGTTTCTTAAAAGTCATCAGCCTGAAAGAATCCTTATGCCAAAGAGACGTATTTTGGGATGACAGATTCTGCTCCCCTTCGGTGACGTAGTGTCTTGCATAAGACCAGGGGCAGAGTTGGCTTATGGCTTGACTGTGCCCAAGCATTCATTCAGGATCTGCCGGCCTGTCTCTCCCTCTCTCCTCTGTTTCTCTCTACAGGTGTGGCCGCCTCCCCAGGACAGAATAGGCATTGGGGGCAGGGCGCTTCTGTGGCTCCCCCGACTTGCTTACCGGTGAGGCTCAACCAGGCTGCTATGAGACGAAGGCCACACTGCCCCTGGGGTCTCCTGTGTGCCCTGGACAGAGACGGCCTCCAGCTCTCTCAGAACGCCGTGGAACGCAGAAACAATCACCCAGCCACCTCTGTTGATCACCTCTTCTGAGGTCCTCAATGATGGACATGGCAGAAGGGTCCCCGAAAAGGGGTCCGACAAGGAGGCAGAGCAGTGGCATCCCAAGAGAAGCCACCAAAAGTGAAAGAAGCGACCGGGGCCGCAGGAGAAGCACACAGAGGGAGGCTGACCTGACTGTTCCCCCACCCAGCAGGGCATCGCGCTCTGGGAGGAGAAAGCCATGGTAGAGAGGAGCAGACCATTGCACCAGGAGCCAGCAGCCTTGCTGAAGGAAGGTCTCTCCAGGAGCCGGCGTCGAGAAGGGGGCCACGATGAGGCAGAGGGGAAGCCAAGGCACCGGCTCGGCGGGGTGGGCAACGGGGATGTGGGCAGGGGCCGTGGAAGCCTGGGAACGCGGTGCGTGGTGGACAGATGTTGGAGGAGGAGGGTCTGCCGGGCAGGACATCACAGCTCCAGTTACAAATGGGGGCCTCCCCGGGACCAACGGCTGGTTAGAAAGATCCCAGGCAAAACAAGGCCTCCTGTTAACGCGGGATGGAGAAATCCACACTGAGATTTGGGGCTTTGCTGCAAACGTGACTCATTTTCACCGGGAGGTGAACTTTTTTTCAGACGTACTCAAAATAGCGTTTGGGGTTCATCTGGCAATATATCGAGTGTAACTGGTATACGTGATCTTTTTCTAAGTATATGGGTTGTTTTTCTACTGTTTCATACCTAAGGGGCGTGTGCACGTCTGGCAGATGAAAGAAGGTCTCCACCGACTCCCAGCGTCCCCGTGCCATTTGGCCAACTCTGAGAGACTGCCATAGAAGGATGAGGTTTAAGCTCTGGTGTCTCCATTGGGTACATGGTCTACTCTGCTTGGGAGGGAGGGAGGAAAGGAAGGAAAGACACAAATACAAGACTTTCAGGGTGCCTGGGTGCCTCAGTCGGTTAAGCGTCCAGCTCTCGGTTTCAGCTCAGGTCACGATCTTGCAGTTCATGAGTTCGAACCCTGCACCAGGCTCTGTGCTGACGGTGCAGAGCCTGCTTGGGATTCTCTCTCCCTCTCCCTGCCCCTCCCCTGCTCATGTGCTCTCTCTCTCTCTCAAGATAAATAAATAAACTTGAAAAAAAGAACATAAGACTTTTCCCCCCAAATTATTTAGAGCATTATCTTTTTTTTTTTTAATGTCTATTTTCGACAGAGAGAGACAGAGACAGAGCATGAGCGGGGGAGGGGCAGAGAGACGGGGAGACACAGAATCCAAAGCAGGCTCCAGGCTCCGAGCTGTCAGCACAGAGCCCGACGCGGGGCTCGAGTGACCCCCGCGTGAGATCATGACCTGAGCTGAAGTTGGACGCTCAACTGACTGAGCCACCCAGGTGCCCCTAGAGCATTATCTTTAAACTCATGGCTCTAACACAGTGACTATTTTTATTTTTCTCATTTACATTTTGGTCCTTTTCTATCCACATGCTAACTTTGCATATATAAGAGTTACAATCTTTCCACACATGAGGTTGTGTATTTTTTTTTATCTTAACATTTTCTTAACATTTCCATACATTTCCCCATATAGGTTTGTTTAAAAAAAATTTCAACCGAGTAAATTTGAAGATCTAATTGGCTTTATCAAGCAATCCATGAATCAAGTAGCATCCCATTGAGCGAGCAGAGAGATTGTCCACAGAGTTGTTCAAAATGGAACGTTTTTACAAAATGGAAGGTTTTTACAACCAGGAGGGTGGGGCAAGAACGTTATTAGCAAAGGAGAAGAAATGATTGTTTCAGGCCAGAACATCTTTTTTGGGGGGATGGGAATAGTAGGGCTTGTTATCTTTTTTTTTAATCTTCTCTCTCTCTCTCTCTTTTTATTAATGATTGCCTCACTAATAGTGATCAAGACATCCCAGATTGACTTTGAAAAGATTATATTCCTGGAATAGACTGAAACTGTAATTCAAAGTCCTAGTTGGCTGTCCTAGGGGGCAAATGACTCCAATTTGGGTTTGTTTTTCGTCTGTTTGTCTGTTTTTCTTTTCTAACGGGCTGAATGACAAATATATTCCATTGAGTAGATTTGCCATGATATAACTAAGCTATTTTCTTATTTTCGGACATTACAGTCGTTTCTGTTTCTCTGTGTTTTGCTTTCCTATCCAACGTACTTTTATCCGTGATAATGAACATCTTTGTATACGTGGTCGTTGTTCCATTTGATTGGCTTCTTTGCATAGAGTTTCAGATGCCAGAATAAGTACTCAGATTGTATAAGTCTTTGTGGGTTTTGCTTCATTTCCGCATTTTGTCTTCCAAACATATTGTGCCCATGGATCCATCACACTACAGGCATCCGTGAGTGTGCCCACTTCACCTCGGCTTAGTGTATATATTATATTATATTATATTATATTATATTATATTATATTATATATTATTATATTCTTTGTCAGTCATCCTTTGAAAGCCATGTTATCTTCATTTTCGGCGTAAGTATTCTCCCCGTGCGCTATCCCTTAAAATTTTTTTCCATGATTGTCATCATTCCAAAGTTTGTAGACTTCCCTATCGAACTCAGCCAATCTTTGTCCGTGTGGCGGTTTCGATTGCTTGTGAGACAAGCGATTCATCCATAGATCTGATAAATATTCTGTTCTCTGTCCTGCCAGTTTATCTAAAATTTAGTTTTCCATATTGTATGCTTGAAGCTGCCTGGGCTTTATGAGGTGTATGGTGCCCTGTGGATCCGAACCAATCTTTTTTTCCGAATGACTGTGCTATTATCCAACGTGATTTAAACACCCTGCTGCCTTAGTACTTGTTTTGGAAAGTGGACTTCATCGATGCGAGCGTTTTCCATACTCCGTTTCTCAGGGCTGCCCTGCTGTCTATCTCTCTGGGCCTGGGCCAGCTGTGTGATTTCAATAGTTTTACTCGATCACATGCTCTTGGGTCCAACAGCTTCAGCTCATACCCCCGTCTCTCTACTCCTCACTTTGTTGCTCTTTGTATTTTTCAGAGGGGACTTCAAAGCATATTGATTTTAAAACATCTTTTGGGGATTTTGATTGGAAGTGTGTCGAATCCGCACATTAGCTTGGGGGAAGATAGACATCTATTCAATATTTTATCTTGCCGACCAAGAGCATAGCTTACCTGTCCATCCCATAAATTCCCTTTGAAAATTAGCTTGATTAATTCAGTTTGAAGGGCTGTGTTTTAGTGCCAACTCTGCTTCTGTCTGGTGGAAGGATTCCAGCAAGAGCTCCTTTCCTCATCCTGACAACGAGAGGCTGGACAGGTTAATTGTTCAGAGAAACAGCAAATACTTGTTTTTCTTTCCCATTGTAAGCTGCTCAGGTCAGGGATAGGGTCACCTCCTTCTCGTCCTCTTGGTTCGTTGGTCTCCTTCCCGCTTTTTTTGGAGGGGAGCAGGAGAGGGACAGAGACACAGGGGGACAGAGGATCCAAAGTGGGCTCTGTGCTTCGCAGCAGGGAGCCTGATGAGGGACTCAGACTCACAAACCATGAGACCATGACCTGAGCCAAAGTCCGATGCTCAAGTGACTGAGCCACCCAGGTGCCCGGTCTCCTTCCCTCTTGGAAAGAGTTCTGCTCATCTGCCCTGTTGGTCACACTCCCTCTGCCACTGGAGACCTCCCCCCCTACCCCATCTACATCACACCCAAATGACACTGCCTAATATCCACCTGGATGACCCATAAGGATGGGCTGGCCCTCTTGTGTGGTGATCTGAACCTCAGCCCCCGACTCCCATGACTGCCCTGAAATCGGACGGCCTCCGAAACCACAAACGTGGTCACACCGTCTTCCATCTTTTCAGCTAGCTTACATGACCCGACTCTCACTTCTCTGTGACCCTGCAGAGACCCCGGAACCACTGACCCTTTCGTTGTCTCACTACCCAAGTGGTCCTTCCATATTCACTCTCCTTGCTCAGGTCAGATGGCGTCTACAATCGTTACAATGTGCTAGAGGCAGCTGGTGCCCCACGATAGCCCCTTGGCCCTCCGGTGCCTGCACATAACCACTGCTTCTTATCACAAGCACCTCCATTCAGGGCCTCAGTCCGACCTTCGGGGGCCCCTTCTCCGTGCTCTGGACTGAATTGCGTCTTCCCAGAAGTCACATGTTGGATCTCCAACCTTCAGTGTGAGTACATTTGGAGATAGGGCTTTCACAAGGTAATCATGGATAATTGAGGTTATAAGGGTGGAGTCCCAATCTGATAGGGTTGGGGACTTTCTCTCTCTCTCTCTCCAGGTACGTGTATTGAGGAAAGGCCATTCGAGCATACAGCAAGAAGGTGGCTGTGTCCAAGCCAGGAGGTGGCCTGTGTCACTAGGAACAAATCAGCCAGCATCTTGATCTTGGAGTTTCTAGCCTCCAAAACTGTGAGTTTCATTGTTTATGCCACCCAGTCTGTGCTGTTTTGTTATGGCAGCCCAACCAGACTTAAACACTCCGTAAGGAAAAAATATTAAAAATTATATTTTATGATTGCGTTGGGAGAAACAGACGTATTAATATTATATATTAAAGTGCTTTCTGCAAGCCTAAAGTTCATTCACTTTTTTTCCCTTCTTATTAAAAAAGAAAATGGAAACCAAGGCACCTGGGTGGCTCAGTCGGTTGAGTGTCCAGTTTTGGTTCAGGTCATGATCTCACGGTTCGTGGGTTCGAGCCCCTCATCGAGCTTGCTGCTGTCAGCTTGGAGCCCTCTTGGGATCCTCTGTCCCCTCCTCTCTCTGCCCCTCCCCCCACTCATGTGTGTGTGTGTGTGTGTGTGCACATTCTCTCTCTCTCTCTCTCTCTCTCTCTCTCTCAAAAATAAACAAAACATTTTAGAAACAAAAGAAAATGGAAACCATTTCATGAGCCCTACAAGTACCTTGGGTTCTGGGCATTGCACCCATCAAGGCTGATGGACAAGGTGGTGCTGCCCAGGGCCTTTCTGGGGCCACAGCCGGGTGCTCAGCCGTAGGCAGGACGTCCT
This sequence comes from Panthera pardus, assembly GCF_024362965.1. NCBI lineage: Eukaryota > Metazoa > Chordata > Mammalia > Carnivora > Felidae > Panthera > Panthera pardus. The sequence continues at coordinate 79,081,321 of NW_026526788.1, forward strand.
CTGCGCCAGGCAGCTGGTGCTCCCAGGAGCAGCCCCAGCTAAGGGTGGGTGGGGGTGGGCAGGTAAGTGACCCCAGCTTCCCGGCCTTTGGGTGGGAGCCCCCTGAGGCGTTCTGTGTACTCTTGCAGAAATCCATGGTGGGCGTGAGCTCCAATCGCCCACGGTGGAAACCTGCTATTTGTTCGCCTCGAGCCGGCTTTCTTCCCCTCCTCGTATTGCTTCCCCCATCCAACCCGTGCTTCTTACTATCCCTTCCAAATAAATCCTTGCTTTCTTTGCTCTCAAATCCTTGTCTTCAAGGTCTGTGGGGGGTGGGGGGGGGTGGGGAACCTAATCTCAGATACAATCATTCTCTTGCAAACACAGTAGAAACCCTCTTAACCAACTTCCCCTTAACGAAGGGTCTGGAGTAACCACCTCTCTGCTCTCCCTCCGTGAACAGCAGCGCCTGATGTCGACACGCGAATGCTCTGGGAGGGAGGGGCTTGTCTCTGGTACCTGCCCGCCTCTGCTCCCACCTGTCCAGCTGTGAATGTGCCAAGGGTCAGATGTGATGGTCCCCGACTTGTTCGCACCAGTTTCGTTCCTACGGTGGGGTGGCTTTATTAAACGTGATGCAAGCTCATGAAATATGGATGCGAAAAGAGAGTCGCTGTTTCTATGAAAACAGAGTTGAATACGCCGTGAGACCACATAAAGACACCTTGCTAAGAAGGCTTTCGATCACACGAGACGTAGGTTGCCATCTGTAAGAGACTGGGAAAAATGGTAAAAACCTGGAAGATACCCGAGCCATATCGCTGCAGAATATTGAACTTCTGCCTAAAAGTGAAGCGAACCTGGACGCTGTCGATGTTGCGCGACAATGTGACAGATGTGACAAGGGCGATCTTCGGTTTCCGAACCCATCGTGCTCTCTCCCCAGGATCTGGGTCAGGGAAGGATGCATCTCAGACAAACACCAGTGTCCAGCTGTAATCCCCTCCCCTCTCCCAGCCCGGAGAATTTTCCTCTCCCCTGTGGTGAAACACCAGCTCCGCAAGTAATCATGATCATCTGTCATTAGGCCATGACTTCCGAAGGGGAAACCTCAGGCCCGATTCCTCCTCTCCTGCTGGGGCGCAGATCAGATCCTGCATCCGTCTGAACAGGGCCAGAAGGAGGGGTAAAGGTGATTTTTAGATGAGCATCCCCCCCCCACACACACACACCTGGTTGACTTTGCGGTCCTCAGCCGTGCTTCCTCCTGATGAAGTTTTGGAGGTGATGGTGGGGTTCACGGGGTCCAGAGGCCGACGGCCAAGAAAGAATTCTCGAAGACGTCTTTGGTGCAAAAAGGTGATTTTCTTAAAGCACGGCGACAGGACCCAGGGGCAGGAAGCGGGGCACTGTGAATGTGAGGGGTGACTGTTTTCTGGAATCCAGGGAGATAAAGTCAAGAGGGAGTTTCCAAAGAGACTTTCACGTGCTAAAGGCCTACTGGAGGCCTAGCTATGGTCAAGCTAAGGTTGTTTTTCCCTCTAGCAAAGCAGTAACACGGAGACTGTAGGGAGTTACTGGCCTTTAGGCTGTTGATGGGATTTTTTCCGGTAAACGGGTGGAGACTCTTATCAGTTTAACCATGTTGTTTATCCTTCCTTGTTTTGGGTAGCCGGGAGTGTCCGAGAAATATCACACGTGTCCCCCTGGGATTGTGTGTGGGTGGGGGGGTGCTAGCTTGTGTTTTGCCCTCAGCCTGCCTCACTCTCCCTCATCACTCTGACGCCCCTGGGTCCAACACTTGGCCTCCCACCTCCTCCTGGGCTCTGCACACGGCTCCCAGCACGACATCGGCCACGTCCTCCTGCGAGAGGGCCTGCTCCCGTCTGTGCCCGGGGTGCCCCCCATCTGCCTGGTACAGTCTTGGGTACCCCACGCATGCTCCCTCGGTACTCCTGGGTAGACCACCAAGGGAGTAAGAAAATCCCTTCTGGCTCAACCCTCCTATGCCCCTGTGATCTTAACGGGCTTCCATCTCAGTGGCGGACCTTTTCCCGCCCATGTTATCTGATTCCTCATTTCAGGCCCTAAGCAGGGACTGTAATTCACGGGTTCCCTGACAGCCCGGGATCTGCAAGCAGGGCACGGATGAGGAGGACGCCGCAGGAAGAGAAGGCAGGGCTCCTGAGGCCAGCTTTCCAGCTCCCTCGTGTCCTGAGCCTCGGGATCGTGGGGCGATGCGGACCTGACCCTCAGGAGGGAAGAGAGAGGGGTATGGTGTGCCGGGGTGGGTGGTGATCGTGGCCTCCTGGCTCTGGAGGGGCTTGAACAGCCACGACCAGGGCTCCTTCTGACACTGGGGGAAGGGGACCTGGCTGTCCAGGACAGAGATGGGGCAAGAGACTGAATCTGTGATGGGCATCCATCGTGGGCCACGCCGGGCTAAGTCAGGCCCCTCTCCTGGTAGCCTGGGTATCGTTCACGTGGTCAGGCAGCCCCCCAACCCCTCACCCTTAGCCCAGAAGAGGTCTAAAGAGGCCTCTGCTGTTAAAGGCCATCTCTGCTCCTTGGGGGTTCATTCAGGGCCCAGATATTAAGCTTATCAGCTTCTTTCTCCGGGGCCCGGCTGTCCGCTGGCATGTCAGCTCCGCAGGGACAAAGATCCCACCTGCCCATCGTGTTTTGTGTCCGAGCCCCAGAGCCCAGCAAGGCCCCTGACGCGAAGTCCGCGCTCAGGAAGCTCCCATCCGGGGCCCCCTCCCAAGGGCCCCGGGCAACACCTAGTCGGCAAGCCCACTTCTAGCGGCGGAGGGAAAACCACTTTCGTTTCCATGTCTGGAGCCAGATCGACCCGCCTGGGCTCCCTGACCGTTTGACCAAATACACAGCACATCTGGAGGCTGCCGTGTGGAGATATGTTGGAAGTTTCCCAATCCTGTCATAAAAATTAAAAATTCATCTCGTGAAAAATAGAAGGCAAGTGTAACTAACTGGGAGGTTGGCCGCGTTGCCTGGAAGCTGATGAGGATCAGGTCACGGCGCCGCCGGAGAGAGTCCCCGCGGCACACCAGCTGCTCCAGCCCCTTACCTGAAACCCTCGGATCAATCCGAGCGTTCCTGCCCCCCTCCCCGTCCCAGGGAACGGCCCCGGACGAGACCCGGCCTTTCTCCTTACCTGCAGGCATGCTTTCTTTCAACTCCATCGACGTGGGGGCTGTCCCTGAAGCCTAATTTTCCTTCCAACGTCTCCCCGGTGGCCTCCCAATTACAGATTGCTGAGCTCACTTGAACAGGTTGGAAAGCGAAGGCTCCTCGCCTCTGAGCCAGAGAAGGGACCAGAAATCACACCCCTGAAAGGTGATGGATACGTAGGGCGGCTTCACGTGGTTTACGACTGTAGTGTGGACCAAGGCCGGATCGCATAGCTGGGCACGAAATTTCAAGCAGTGCCAGGAGACCCATGACCCCCCCACAACTCTCTCACGTGACCCCCCCCTCCATTTCACTACAATAATTTCATGATGCTCATCTGGGAGCGTATTGATCGTTGAGCAAAACGCAGAAATGCACACGCGGAGTGGTTCCAGACACCCCAAGGCACGCGACAACGTGCCTTCGAACCCCGAGAACACTCACGTGGCCCAAAGCCCCCCATAACGACAGAGTTGTGGTCCAGTTCGCACCACGTGATGGCTTCATGCTGAGCAGAGTATACGTCCCTTGGGCTTTGGCTGTGAGACTCGCTCTGGCCACGTGGGTGTCTTTAGCAGGCCCAGCAAACAGCCTGGAATGTGCTTGCACAGTGGGGTCTGCTGTCTCACTCTGGGGATCGTCATGAGAAGAACACGCTCCAGACCCTGCTAGCCCTCCAGCCACGTTCCGGAATGAGACACGTGGAGCGGACCACATGCCCCGCTGGCTGCCGGTCCAGGCGCGACGCCTGATGTGTGGGGACACCTAATCCCGGGCTGCACCTGGGGGCCCTACAGCCCAGAGCCAGGAGCCAAAAGTCTAAGCCAGCCCAGCTGAGCTGCAGGCGACCCAAAGACCAACGAGTGATAATAAGTTAATTGTTGTTTTAAGCGACTGAAATTTGGAGCGGTTTGTTACGCAGTATTATTGTGGTGATCGCTGACTGATGCAACATCCAAGCTCATACAGAGTCTACACAAGCACTGTGTGGAATACACGCACACACACACACGCCTTTGCGGTGAGTGTAAACATTCACCATCCCAGGGACTGGGATGCCCCCCGCTGCCAGCCTGCGGTCCTCTTTCTCCAAGGCTGCCAAGACCACTGCCAGCACAGCCCGGTCTTCCCAAGGCCACTTGTGCCTTTAACATCCATCACCGTGCCGCTCAGAGCTCGGCATCCTTTATCTCGTCAAGTTGTTCTCACATCCTTTCTGCCAAGAAAGCGTTGCTTTTGAAGCCCTGGCAGCTGACTATTTTTTTTTCCCCTTCCTACCCCAGTTGTTGCACGCCTGTCAGACTTGTGACATCCCGTTCTCTCGAGGGGAAAAATTGCAGCTGGGATGTGTGCAAACGAGTCCTCAGAATGCGTAGCATCCATATCCTTGCTGTTGGCTCCTCTGACGGGCCTGCTTTTCCCACTCTCGTCACAGCTGCTCCGGCGATGAGCCGCAAACTGAACCGCTCCGTTATCAGAGGGGAGCAGGTGCCCCCACTCCCCTGCTCGCAGCCAGTGGAAGAAGAAAGTCAGGGCTGGAAGAGCCCCTCGGCCCTCCCTTCTCAGAGCCCTCTGCAGGCCGGCTCTGGGACGGGCTTCCCATCTGTCTGCCGCCACGGCCCAAGCATCCAGCCGCAGCGTCAGGCTGGGCAGCCTTAAGGGGCCCGAGGAGGCCCACCAGCCACACAGAGACCTCTTCTCAGGCCCACCCTACCGGGGAGGGTTGGATGCTGTCTGCACAGGGCACCCCATCCTGGTTCACTTGAGAGAGTTTGTTGATTCAGCTCTGGGCCAGGCCCAGGTAGGGGAGACACCTGCAGAAACCCGCCGTGGTCCTATCTGCCCCTCCACCCCAGGAAGTTCAGCAAGGGCCGCCCTAGGATTTTAACGGGAGTCGTAAGGGATGAGTAAAGGTTTCCAGGTGAATCGTGGGAGGGGGAAGGCATTCCAGGGAGAGGGAACGGCGTGTATAAACAATGCAAAGGATGTGAAAGTCTAACGTGTTTGGGGAAATGCGGAGCTCACGGAGACTTGACCCCGGGTGACTGGGGAAGGCCGTGGCAATGGGGCCCAGGCAGTCAGCTGAGGCTGCGCCTTTAAGCTTCCTTTGCAGCCAGAGTAATGGGTTTGGACCTTTCTGGTGGGCAAGAGGGAGCCATGGAAAGATTTGCGCTGGGGGAGATGCAGGGACAAGGTTGCATCTCATCGGGTCCCCCAGCTGCAGGGTAGAAGCTGGATCAGAGAGAGATGGGCTGGGGGACAGGAAGGCCAGCGACAAAGGTTCGGGGAAGAACTGACAAGGGTCTGGCCCCACAGGGTAGCTTCGGCAGCAGAAGGAGGGGACAAAACCCAGTTTCCCTCCCTGCCTCAGTCTGCCCTTGGTTTGCTTGCCATTGGTGAAGACAAGCAGGTGCCCGTTGCTACATTGGAAACCAAGCTCAGCCTCCTGTTCCTCCCCCTCTTTCATTCTCAGCATCATGAATATCACATCCCGACAACGGGAACTTCATTGCCTCTTGGATGTGCCCTGCCTGCTCCCTTGGCCAACACCATTATCCAGGACTTACCGGCTCACTGTCTTGGGGGACTGTCCCAAAGCCCAAGCCCCTGGGTGCCCACTTCCTTTTGGTACCTGCTTCTTTCTCCTGCATCCAGCAAATATTTCGGGAGCAGCACAGCAGGCCAGGGCCTTGGGTATCGGAGTCTGAACGTAGTGAACAGCAAACAGAGTCTCTAGCTTTTAAAGTCTTCTCTACATGGGGGAAAGCAGATGTTAAACAAATTGTTGCAGGGACGCCAGGGACGCTCGGTTGGTTAAGCGTCCGATGTCGGCTCAGGTCATGAACTCATGGTCCATGGGTTCGAGCCCCGCGTCGAGCTCTGTGCCGACAGCTCAGAGCCTGGAGCCTGCTCTGGATTCTGTGTCTCCCTCTCTCTCTGCCCCACCCCCGCTCACTCTCTGTCTCTCAAAAATGAATAAAACATTAAAAACATAAAAAAAATTGCTGCACAGCTTTCAGTGCACACACCTGGGGGAGGGACAACGAGGAACCCTGTACCAGGGCCACAGCCTCTGTCAGGAACTAGCACAGAAAGTTCCAGCCGAAGCCTGGAGGCCACCTGAGAGCCATACAGAGCAAGGGGCAGCGTGTGCAGGGCTCTGAGATGGGAAGGAGCTTGGAGGAGAAGGGGACAGGCAGAGCAAGGCCAGACCTGGAGGAGGCCAGTGGGGGCGGGGCTTGGAGGCTGTCTGGCCTGTGTGACGGGTGGAGAATTCTCCCTAAAGGCAAGAAAACCACTGTCGCGGGCAACTCGTGGCCCTCAAAATATATGTTCACCCAGAACCTTGGAATGTGACCTTATTTGGAATAAGCAGCTTTGCAGATGTCGTTGAGGTAAGGATCTCAAGACGAGCCCGTGTACGTGGGCCCTAAATCCAATAAGTGTCCTTGTAAGAGACAGAAAAGAGAACGGGGGAGAAGGCCGCATGAACACAGAGGCAGAGACAGAGCCTTGCGGTCACAAGCCCAGGAACGCCCGGGGGCCACCAGACGCTGGAAGAGGAGAGGGAGACTCTTCCTGCAGAGCTTCCAGAGAGTGTGGCCCCGCTGACACCTTGACTTGGGACTCTGGCCTCCAGAAATCCAGAGAAAATTAAAAAAACATTTTTTTTTTAACGTTTATTTTTGAGAGATAGAGAGAGACAGAGCACAAGCGGGGGTGGGGCAGAGAGAGGGAGACACAGAATCCAGGCTCCAGGCTCTGAGCCATCAGCACAGAGCCCGACGCGGAGCTCGAGCCCCCGAACCGTGAGATCGTGACTTGAGCGGAAGTCGGACACCTAAACCCACTGAGCCACCAGGCGCCCCCACAGTTCTGCTGCTTAAAGCCAAGCTGGTGGCCATGTGTTGTAGCAGCCGTGGGACACTCATGCCATCGTCAAAGCACACAATGCTCCATGGACACTGTGGTGTAAGGAAGGCCCAGCACCTGCGTAGGGGTGCGGTGGGTGGAGGGGAGGAGCCGGCACTGGGTGAGACTGGCTTGCTCAGCCCTCCTCAGGCAGGGGCGGGCGACTGTGGGCAGTGGTGGTGAGTGTCTAGCCGGCTGGGGCCTCCCGGTGCCCTCCAGTTCACGGCCAAGAAGGACAGGAGTCACAGGAGAAGGAACAATTAACCACCCCAGGGTGAGGAAGGCACAGGAAAGAAAGCTGAGGTTGGGGGTGGGCCCCCCAAGGCAGTGAGAATGTGAATGAGAAGCCATTTTGCACTTGAATGAGAAGAAATTAAATTCCTGGGCTGCCTGGGGGTACAGAGCCCCCCCCCTGCCCCCCCCCCCCCCCCCCCCCCCCCCCCCCGCCTTCCCCCAGGTGCTGTCCTTGGCCCTCAGGCACCTGCTGTCTTCAGCAGAACAAACCTGAAAACTGATCCTGAGGGCGCCTCCTTGCAGGCCTCACGGCCAGGAATCCTCAGGTCCTGCCTGGTGTCCAGACCCCCATCAGGTAGGGGTCAAGGGGAGCCAGGCGGTCCAGAGGCCTCTGTGGGACAAGTCAAGAACTTCAGGCTCAGCTTCCCCACCTGCGAAATGGGCACAGGGCATCTGACAAGTCCCTGGAAAAAGCTATTTTGCTTCTGACCCACCTGCCACCCTGAGTCTGGACTCCAACACCTCTCTCCCGCCACCCCTCCCCCCACAAACCTCACCTGAGACGCCTGCTCCAGGGTCCAGACCATAAACTCCAGCTTATCAGACACTTTCACAGTTAGAAATATGACATTCAACGGCATTGTTATTTTAAAAATAAAAACAGACCAACCACAAACATGTGGCAGCAGCAATATATTTCACCCTGCCCCTCATTTCCTGGAAAGCCTTCATTACTGCTTCCAAAAATACATTCCCAAGGCTCATTAAAGGTCCGAGGGAAAACGGGGCCAGGGTCTCCAGGCCCTTGGGCCTCAGCCGAGCGGGCCGGCACCTGTCTCGGACGTGTGAGTGGGACCATTTGTGAGTGGCGGGAGGCAGGGTGGGGGCTCCGTGTGGAGGGGCCTGAGCACAGAAGCTGAGAGACACTCCTGGGAAGGGACCCCGCCCAGGACATCCTAGTTTGCAGCCATCGCTGTGGATTTCATTCCCGTTCCCCTTGTGCGTCCCCTTCCCACGGAAGCCAGTCTGGTCCCAGAGAAGCAGAGAGGGCCATTCCGCGGGCCCCTGGCTGACCACGGAGAATGCCTCTGCTGCTGTCCCCACCCAGGGGCCCCAGAGCCCTTCCCCGCGCCAGGCCAAGCCCCTGCCTCTCCTCCAGGTCCGGGGCCGAGCTCTCCCTCCACTCCCCGCCCCACCCCGGGTGGGGTCCTTGTCGCTTGTGGCCTGAGTCGGCCTAAAAGGCTTCTGGGAGAGTTCTGGGAGGCCCGGGGTGACTCATTCCCATGAGAGGGGGTCTCGGGAATGGAGAACGCTACCAAGGACCTCTTCCAGGGTGATCCAAGAAGGTGTGCCTCACCTCCCCCTTCCCCCCGATGCAGGGCCAAAGCCTCAGTGATGGGCAACGCCCCCAAACCCAGGCCTCTGCCTCCTACCCGCAGCCTCCCCGTCCCCCAGCCTGGCAGCCTGCCCCAAGCTGTCCTCTGCCCCCAGCCCCACCGTGCCCACCCTGCCCACGGGGGCGACTCAGCCTGTCCCTTCTCCTGGCTTGCTCCTGCCTTTTCCTCTTAATCTTCACACAGCTAGAGCGCCCCGGGTCCCCACACCCTGCCCCCGGAGACACCCGTGACTGATCTTCAGTGCCCGCTTCCTGTTGCATGAGGGCACAGTCGGGCCCATTTCCCCCGGGGCCTCACTCACGCCAGCGTGCACCTCGTCTAATCACGGCCTCGGCCTTCTCGTGAGCACCTACCGTCTCACGACCACCCTCCGAGGCGGATGCTATTCTTATCCCCATTTGATGGAGGAGGAAACCGAGGCCCAGAAAGGTAAATGCACCCAATAAGCCACCAGCTAGTAAGTGGTGGGGTTGTGACACCTGGCTGGTTTCACGCGGCTCTGCTGCCTCTGGGATCGCCTGACCCATGTGGGCGTGCGGGTGTGGGCACACCCCTCGGAGAGGGCCCTTGGTGACGGCGGCAGGACTTTGTCTACGCCTGAGACATAGCGCCAGGCTACAGCCCACCCCAGGGCGGGCTCAGGACCCCTCTCTCGGGCTCGATCAGGGGTTTTGGCGGCAATGAGAGGAGGGCGCAGGCCTCCAGCCGATGGCTTAGGCTGCAGTGGCCGTCAGAGAAAATAAAACAGAAAGGCTGTCACCGAGAGCACGTCCTTTGAGATAACTCGTGCTTAGGATGCTGTTTTCCACCGGGGAAGCATAAATCTCAGGTATTACATTTTTATTCCTATGTGTGTGAGCCACAATTCTCCCTGGAGGTGAGACGCGGGGGAGGGGCACCCAGCGTCCCCGCCGCCAAGTCCGCCAGAGGGAACAGGCGTGAGGAATCCCGCCAACCCTGGAACCGTCCCCCTCGTGCAGGGCCGTCAGGCCCAAAGGCAGAGCGAGAGGCCAGGAAGCCCAGTGTTCGCGCACTCTGACACGTGGAGGGACAGCAGGGCAGGTACGCCCAGCAGCGGGAGGACCCACCTGCTCCAGGAGGGACCCCCTGCCGTGGGGTCCTGGCACAACCAACACCTCCTCGACGGTGTGGAACACTGAGGGAGCACCTTATGCGCCTTGTGCTGCTGTGCGCTGAGCGCCTTATGTGTGCGTGTTGCTTAATATTCACGACAACCTGGGAACTCATCTCCATTTCGCAGAGAAGAGAGCAGAATCCAAAATGGTAACCGGCTCGAGGCCATGTGGCCCGTAAGTGAGGCGCTTGGGCGTCAGAGCAACTCTGACCCACAGCGGCTGAGAAAGTAGGAGGCAACTTTTCTCACACTCAGCTGGGCAGGTCGCCAGCCACATGTGGCATGAAGTCTGGGGAAGGTCAGAGCCACGGGATGGGGATTCTTTGCTTCTGGGCCACCACTGGCCCTGCTCTCTGCAGGAGAGAGGCATCTCTCTGAGCAGGACCTGGAGAGAGTCGGAGTGTCTCAGGAGGCGCTGAGGCCCCCAGGGTGGGCTCCACGTGAGTCCCACTGGGGAAGGAGGACCCAGCGGAAAGGCCGCCGCTGTGGGCCTGTACGGATCCCAGCGCCCACGCCCTTGGAGGACACTTTCCCACAGCTGCCTTGAGACCCGGCCCATCTGTCGAAGGCATTTTACACGCAGGCGCTCTGATACGTCCAGTTCTGCACGAGCCCTTTCCCCACCTGCTCCCCACGCACAGCGCAGAGCTCTCCGCCTCTAGAGTTCGGGCTTCCTGAAGGCAGGCATGGGACCAGCAGTTTGCTTCACCCCACAGGCCCTGTTAGGAGCAGACCCTTTGTTTTTTAATTGTTTTTGATATTTATTTATTTTCGACAGAGAGAGAGAGAGAGAGAGCCAGAGACAGAGACAGAGCAGGAGCAGGAGAGGACAGAGAGAGAGGGAGACACAGAATCGGAAGCAGGCTCCAGGCTCCGAGCCAATAGCACAGAGCCCGATGCGGGGCTCAAACTCACGAGCCGTGAGATCATGCCCTGAGCTGAAGTCGGACGCTTAACCGACTGAGCCACCCAGCGCCCTTAAAAATTTTTTTTAATGTTTATTCATTTTTGAGAGGCAGAGAGAGACAGAGTGCAAGCGAGGGGGGGGTGGGCAGGCAGAGGGAGAGGGAGACAGAATCCGAAGCAGGTTCCAGGCTCCGAGCTGTCAGCACAGAGCCCGACGCGGGGCTCGAACTCACGAACCATAAGATCGTGACCTGAGCCAAAGTCAGACACTCAGCCAACGGAACCACCCAGGGGCCCCTTGGAATTACTGGTTTTAAAGCAGCTTCACCAAGGAGGTGGTTCAGGTGGGCTTGCCTACGGGGAAGCACCGAAGGACTCTGGAGCATAACTTCTCATTACTTTAAAAAGATGGCATGTGTCATATATGATACGTACTGAAATATTCAAATCAAGGAAAAGAAACACAATCCCACTGTTATATTTTGACATATAGTTTTCCAGTCTTTCTCTTTCATACATACTCAGACGTAGAATTTTTTTAAAAACAAAACTGAGACCCTATTGCCTGCTGGGTTCGGCCACTTTACGGAAACATAAAATGCATCGTAAATCTCTTTCCAGGGGCGCCAGGGCGGCTCAGTCGGCTGAGTGTCCAACTCTTGATTTCCGCTCAGGTCGCGATCCCAGGTTCATGGGATCGAGCCCCATGTTGGGCTCCGTGCTGAACGCAGAGCCTGCTTAAGATTCCCTCCCCCCGCCCCCTCTCTCTCTCTCTGCCCCTCTACCCCGCTTGTGCTCTCTCTTTCAAACAAATAAATATCTCTCCCCATCAACAATGTTCTCTGGCAACAACACTCTCAGTGACTGGACGGGACCACACTGCATGTATATCCTCGACAACCCACTCCTGCTTGTCAGCTCTCCATATGTATTTGTTTGAGATCTCACTATTGTAAACCACACTTGAAAAGTGTCCTCAAACTGCCCTCCAGAAAGACTGCAATGGCTTGTCCCCCCACCGGCAGATGAGAGCAGGGAAGATATCTCTTAAAACATTAGCTGTGTTCTTGGCTCTTTCCTCTCCTTAAAAAATTGCCCTCCAGGAGGCTTAGAAGGTTAATGAATGTATTAATTTCTTGTGGGTAAATCATTTGTGAAATCAAAACATCACGGGCATATTGTAATATCTCAGAGCTGCGACAGGTGTCCCAGTAAATGGTGGGCAGAGGAAGTCAGGCATAAGAGGCATATTGCTTCTCCCGCAGCCCTGGCCACACCTGGAAGGAGACTCCAGTTGGGTTTGGGGGACCGTACCAGTGGGGGGGGGGCTGCTGGCAATTTCCCAGGCTTCTCCAATGTTGGTCACATTTGTGGGCTCAGCTAGCAGAGACCTGCTCCAGCCCTGCCAATGCACCAAGGCTATGTCCAGGAGTAAGGGGGTCGGACTTTAGAACCCCAGAAAGGGGCACCTAGAGATGACACATAGCACCGTCCCTAGGGTGTGGGCCCCTGGGCAAATATTGTTTTCAGGCTTCTCTCTCTATAAACAATTTGAGTCACCCTAAACCAGCAGCCCAATCTCACTTGATCCCAGAAAACAACAACAACGACAACAACAACGAAACAACCCCCACCAGAAATGCAAATAGCAACCACACGCCTGTCAGAATGACCATCGTTAATAAGACAAGAGATAACAAATCCTGTTGAGGATGTGGAGAAAAGGGAACCTTCACCCCTGTTGGTGGGGATGCAATTTGGTATAGTCATTATGGAAAACGGTATGGAGATTCTTCAAAAAAAGAAAAATAGAACTCCTATAGGATCCAGCGATCCCTCTTCCGGTCACATAGCCAAGGGAATTGAAATCAGGACCGCGAAGGGGACTCTGCTCTCGCGTGTTCACTGCAGCATTATTCACAACAGTCAAGATGCAGAAACAACCTAAGTGTCTGTCAAAGGATGCGTGGATAAAGATGTGGTGTATATATAAAATGCAATAGTATCAGCCATGAGGAATAAGGAAATCCGGCCGTTTGTGACAACGTCGGTGAAACTTTGAGGGCATTATGTTAAGTACAAAAAGCCGGAGACAAATACTGTAAGATCTCATCTATGCGTGGAACCTTAAAAAGCTGAGCTCATAGAAACAAAGAATGGAGTGGTGGTTTCCAGGGACTAGGCGTGGGGGGAAGTGGGAAGATACCGGTCAAAGCATACAAACTTTCAGTTACAAGATGAATACGTTCCAGGGATCCAATGTACAGCATGGTGATTACATTTAATAATACTGTGTAATATACTTGAAAGTTGATAAGAGCAGGTCTCAAATATTCTCACCACACACACGCACGCACACACGCACGCACACACACACACACACATAGTAACTATGTTACAGGATGGAGGCATTAGCTAACACTACAGTATTAACTATTTCGCAATATAGAAGGGTGTCAAATCAACACATTGTTCACCTTACACTTATACTCATGCCAACTGTATCTTAATAAAGCTGAAAAATAAATACCCCACCAGTCACTGGGAACAATCCCCGAGGCAGGCCCCCCTTCTGGAACCCGAGCTCTAGGATGACCGCATAGGTGGGAGGGCCAGAGCTCCTTGGAGCATCTGGTCTACCCAATAGATGTGTGGTCGAGAAGGAGCAGCGGGTAGTGGGCTGGAGAGAGCCTCAAAGGACAGAAATGGGATTAAGGACCCACATGGGTCCCGGTCCGGGCTTTGGGCTTCCTGCCCAGCCAGCACTGTCATCTGAGCTCCTTCAAACACTAGAGCCAGATTTTTTTTTTTAGAGAGAGAGAATGTGAGTAGTGGAGAGGGGCAGAGAGAGAGGGAGAGAGAGAGAGAGAGAGGGAGAGAGAGAGAGAGAGAGAGAGAGAGAGAGAGAGAGAGAGAATCTTAAGCAGGCTCCACACTCAGTGCTCCATCCCACGTGGAGCTCAATCCCACGACCCTGGGGATCATGACCTGAGCCGAAATCAAGAGTTAGATGCCCGACTGAACTACCCAGGCACACGTAGAGACAGAGCACTCCAAAGCTATGGACCTGGGCAGGGGCCTGGCTTGCACAGATCTAAGGGTGGTCCCGATGACAGATTTCCCTAGGAGGCCCACGCTGGGTAAACCAGCTGTCCCTTGTATAATGAGTAAAGACGGGCACAGGACAACGATGCGGCTGGACATTTCCTGAGTGTTTCTCCCATTCTGTACCCACTCTGTGGTCCAGGAGGCTCATCCCTGGGTGTGCATCAGCTAAGCCCCTCTGCCTCTGGTTTTGGCCAATGGGAGGCACAGGCTGAAGACCAAGGGGCAGGAGTGGAGAAAAGCCAGGGTATTTATTTATCCAGTTTCTTGCCTACCAGGCCACGGTCTGAGGAGCACTGCATTTCTCTTCCTAAGGCTTTCCTACAGCCCTTACTAAGAAGCCCTTCCCTTCCTACCTAATTATAGCAGTGTGCTGTAGGATGAAGGAACCAGAATACCATGCACATGGGAGAAGTGTTTGGGGCAGGGAGAGCATCTGAGGCAGGCTTTGAAGAATAGATAGATTTTGTCAGGTGGAAAGAGAGGTGAGCATTCCATCTCCATCCACAGAAGATGCTGAGAAGACGAGAGCTGGTGAAGTAGTTGAATCCAGTCCATGGGGCACTAAGGAGCCTAGACTTTCTTCATGGGCACTGGGGACCCCGTGGTAATTTTTTGAGAAGAGGTTTAAGAGAAACTTTCCCTGAACCCAAAAAGATAGGATTTTTTTGCATAATCTAAGCAGTACAAATTGTGGTAGAATTCCACATTTACTTAAGCACCCTATAAAAGTAAGGAAGAAAACATGGCAATATTCTATCTTTTTCTCTAGTCCATGAGAGTTGGTAACAAACTCTCAAATACACGTAGACTAAGTCCCCCCCCCCCGCCTTTTTGTCTTTTTGGAGACTGTTGTTTTTGAACACATTTTGTCTTTTCCATTCCCAGAGGTAAAGTAACTGGGAAGAACGAGAAAAAGACCTCTTCAAGGGTCTATACCCTTCACCCCAAACTCTAAGACTATTTTGGTCCTTGCTCAAAGATGTCCTATTCCAACAGGGGCAGCAGACACTGCTGCACTGAAGCAGGAACTGGTTCCAAAGCTTTCATTTCCAATACCCTTGGGCCAGAGAAAGCAATCAGAAGCCATGCAGAGTGGGGACAAGGATGCTGGTGGCTGTAGTCAAGAGGAAATCAGACCCCGTTTCATGAGTCACCATCATTTTCCCATTGGTGACTCCCCTATCGATGCAGGCAATGTGAAGAACACACTGATGGGGGGTGGGGGGGGGGTGGGAGGTCCTGCCTATCAGAGGGCGTCCTCTGGGAGTAGGGATGTAGAGGACACCGGTCCCCAGTGCTGCCGTGGGAGGAGAGTCACACACCCAGCCCAAGGCTGCAACTCTTGGGTCCCTGAGCAATTCGCCAACTGGCCTTATCTTTCTCTGACCTACTGACTTACATCTTGTAAATCCCAGAATCTGAGACTGGAGAGGCTGGGAGAAGTATGAAAGGTCCATGTGATAGTCAAGCCCCGCCCCCTCACCCAATTCACAGATGGGAAACGCTTTGCCCAAGCCCTTCCAGGGCTTTCTCTCCCCATCTATGACTTATCACCAGGTCCCTACCTTCTGCCTTGACTATAGCGCCAGTGGCCCCCACGCTTTGTACGCTCCATGCTAAGGGCATGACGTGAGACCTCTGGAATGTGTATTAGCTTGCCTTTCATGCACTCAAGAAAACTGAACTTAGAGAGGTTGCCCAAATTGCCAGAGCTCACGCAGCTGCTCACTGCTGCAGCTGGGATTTGAGCCTGTCTTGGATGTACGTTGCCTACCCTGTGTGATACGTGGTGTTGCATTGGTTGTAGACCCAGCACTACAGGTTTCTACGAGTCCATCACTCGTTTTAGGGGCTGGCAATGCTATCCTTGTGTCTAACCCAAATCCTTCTTGGGCCAAAGGATGCCCATCTCCTTTTGGGCCCTTCGCTGGCATTGAGGACCGCTGAGTAAAGAACACGGGCCGTGGGAATCTTCTAGGCTCACGAAAGCACTCTCGGCCTTGGCCTTCAGGGCACTGCTGTTCTCTACCTTCCATGTTCTCCATGCATCCTCCAACCCGAGTCAGGACCCATGGCCAGCAATCAATCGTGACTCTGCTCTTAGGCAAGTCGGCCTCCTTTCCAAGTGCCCAGAAAGCGAGGGGGGCTTGAAGCCATGAGGCGCTGGTTTCTGCCTTCCCTCCCCTAGGGCCTAGGGACCCCTGCCTTCACTTCCAGAACCTAGCTGTCATGTCTGATCCTTATGTCTCTCCTGTGGCACTGGATTCACTCGTTCTCCAACCCCAGGGGCCTCACTCCTAACAGCTAGGGCTGTTGCAGTAGCCCCGGGGAGGCACAGGGCGGCCCCGGTGGGCTTTGGAGGCAGGAACAGGCTAACCGCCGCTCTGCCCGGTATTAGCTCTGGGGCCTTGGTAAGTTACTTGACCTCCCTGAGTCTGGGTTTGTGCTCCTATAACCACAGAAGGCCGTTGTGATGGAGAAATAAATAACACGTGTGACAGCGCTTTGGTCCGGGGCAGAGACCCAACGGTTCCAGTTCCTGCTTCCTTTAATCTGTGTCTCCCTGGATCGCAACGGGGATTGAATGAAATGATAAAGCACCAGGCATAGCCCCTGGCGCCAACAGACACTCAATAAACAGAGCTTCCCTTCTGAGGGAGTGCCCACTACCTCATCTGTCACCGGAGTTTTGGTTTTAGGGCAATATGGTGGAACTCAGGGCTGACAAACACCAGCCTGTCTCAGAGGCCGGGGCGGGCGTGAGCTGGGCAGGTCGAGGCCAGGCCCATGGACTTTCTCAGGCCTCTTGCCAGCTGGGATTCTGGGATCCTGGGCTCGGGTGGCCCTGAGACCGCCAGGACCAAAAGCGCTTGCACGAAAGGCCATCCGCGCACGGAGTCTGCCAGCCCTCTCTGCACCTCTGTCCTCTGAGAATCCTCCCAAATCTCCCTCCCCTCCTCCCGCTGCTCTTTAACTGAAACCCATTTTTGTCAATTCAATAATCTTGTTCCTTTACTAAAAATAAAACCCATGCCGCCAGATCTCCGAGAAAGGGGAGCTCTAGGTTCAAGGGCAAATTCCTCCCGTCCTGGCTTGGTCTGGGCTCCCAGGGAGAGAGCAGGGCTGGGAACCCCCACCAAAGCTGCTGTGTCAGGAGGGAGACCCAAGAGAGGGTCGGAGGGACCTTCGGCTACGTGGATTCCCACAGGGGATAAATGGCCAGGCCTCAGCCCCTTCTTCTTGGCCCTTGCTCAATCTTATGGCTCATTTCTTCTCCCTGCAGACAGCTTCGACAAAAGGCCTTTCTGCTTTTGGCCAGGCTCTCCCACAATATGAAACCAACGACTGATCAGAATGGTCCCCTCACTTGGGCCTTCATCATTTTTCAATTTTCCGAGCGACTGCCTCCAGCGTGTTGTATCACAGAGGACGGTGGCTGCTTGGGGGAATCCAAGTAGGTGCCTGTCCAGCGCTGAGGTCTGTCGTTGTCCGATTCCAATCTCTCCCAGCAAGGTCCACTTCAGTGATGAACAGCCTTCTCTAGAAGGCAGTTGATCAAGGAAGTGAAGCATTTGAGTTTGGGAATCAAATGGACCCAGGTTTGAGTCTTGTCTCTGACACTTGGGTGTAGCACTGTGGGGACCTTACCTCTTTGGCCTTCGTTTATTGTCTAGAAGAGGAGATTACACAGAGAAGGGGAACCCACCTCATGGGATGATAAGAGGATTAGATGAGACGATACGTACAAAGTGCTTAGCATCGTCCGTGCACAGAGTAATTATGTCAATATGTTTTGATTATAATTGTGAACACTCTTCCAAAGAGCCTTTTGTGAGCAAGGCTGGAGGGAGAGAGAATATTCTTTTCCTTCTTGGACTACCGTTAGGAAGTTACTCTTTGGCTCAAAGGGGGAATCGGCCCCTGAACCCCACCCCCATCCTCCTATATCTCTTTGCTGTTGTATACAGTTCACATAAGAAAGGAGAAGGTGTGGCCTGGAGATGGGCACGATCACACAGGGAGCTTTGGAGGAATGCTAACAACCGCCATCTCTGGGGAAGCCCCTAAGCAGAGATTCTTGTGAGGTCCATGCAATCAGTAACCGATGCTAAGAAGAAAGAATGAACTCCTGCCTCCGAAGCTGAGGTCCAGGAACAGGACTAGACAGGGAAGGTTCATGAAACAGCATAACTGAGTGAGGACAGGAGTCTGCAGGAAGAGAGGTCCCAGCAGAGCAGTTAAAGGCTGGAGGGGACAAAGCATTGGAAACATTTTTCACATGCAGGAAGGTGGTAGAATATCTTAGCTAAGAACCCAGGCTCTGGGTGCAGACAACCCCCATCACATCTCACCTCCACTATCCAGCAGCTGGATGCCTTGGGCCTCATCCCCTCTCTATAAAAGGAGCCTAATAATGGAACCTTTCTCCCAGGGCCACAGTCAGGACTTGTTGAGCGCATACACGTAAAGCCCTGAGCACAGCAAAAGGCACGTGAGTAAATGGAGCCACATCGGGCACGTCCAGGTGAAGAGAGCCACTGTCCAAACTCTCTCTCCTCTGTGACGCCAACCTCCTCCCTCCCAACTCTGGCCCATGCTGCCCCACATTCCCCATTCCTTAGCCTCCAGATTGGTACATGAGGGAAATTCTAGAATCTTAATTAGCCATCCAATCTTCTCCCCACTCTAAGGCATAGACTTGCCAGGGAACGTCTAACTTCTCCTAACTAGCATATCCCAAGTGACAGAAAACTCATTACCTCCCAGGGTAGTGTGCAGCGTCTGTGGAAAGTTCTAGAAAGTTCTGTCCCTGGTAGCTTGTGTCCCTTGGCTGACGGCAGTTCAGCTGAGTGGTGACTCTGTGTCAAGCACCCTGCCCTGGGTGTTTATCCCTAACAACCACCAGGAGAGAGGTGGCCCCTGCCGCCATGTTGCCCAGCCTAGAGCGGAAAGGCGCTCAGAGCAAACCAAAGCACAGCACGCAGTGATGGGCACCGTAACGTGGGAGCTCCGAGGCCATAGAAGCCGAAAACTGGGTCTTGGTGGGTCAGTTAGTTCATTCGTCAAATAAAAAGATGGGGAAGGATGTTCTAAGCAGAGGGAATGACGGGAAGAAAAGGCGCAGGAACGAGGGAGCCCACTTCGCCCAAGGAGGGGAGAGGATTTCCATCTGAGTGGACTGCGAGGGCCCCCGAAGAGACGTGCAGGGTGGAATCCGGTAAGCTGGATTCCCACGAGCCCACTGAGGGCTGTCGGGGACCAGCGACCTGATCCTTCTGAGTGCCAGGAGGAGGGCGCCTGGGGAACAGCAGTGGCACCGGGAGGGGAGGGGAGCCGTGAGCCTCTGCCCCGGGTCCAGATGGAAGATGGGGGTGCGGGCACTCAGGCGATGGAAAGCGGGGGAGACAGCGAGACACATGCAACAAGAAAGAAATGCAGGCTGTGCTCGGCCGTGGAGGTGATGGAGTCCGACTTGCCAGCCGCTGCCTCGGGGAGCAAGGTTAATCCCTGCTGCACGGACAGGCCTCGGCCCCAGGAGCAGACAGCGCTCACCCTCCTCTCTCCACCTGCTCCTCCCAGGAGGGCCACAAGGCCCCTCAGGGGCAGCGGGGCAGGGACACCGAGGGCAGCGGGCTGGAGCAGCTGCCCTCGGTGACGGTGACAGGGAGACAGGGGTCCCCTCTATTCCCCGGTTCCCCTTCGCCTCCCAGGCATCCCGGGCTGGAGCTGGCGTTGTAACTGAAAGGATTATAGACTTGCACTTAGGAGCGACGGTGCACGGAGAGCTCCGGGTGACTTTGCATCCTGGAACCTTCTAGGGATGAAGGACACAGATCTTAAGCCTAGTAACTAACAGGTTTTCAGCCTTGTTTCCTGCACAGCAGATCAGATGCCTCTCCTTCGGAGCAGGAGCCCGCAGAACCCGGCCTTGGCTCTACCCCGGGGGACCCGGCCTGTGCCCGCTGCCCCCTCAGAACCTCAGCTTCCTCTTCTGTAAAATGGGGTCTCCAGGGTCCCTTCCGGTGCGAAAGATGCCACGATTCTCACCGAAGGGAAAGCAAAGTGTCTCCTGGATTCCACACCCCCTTTCCTTGACCGGGTGCCAGCAATGTTGCCAAGGCAGAGGAGCTCTGAGGGAGAGCCGAGCCTCTTCCAACCCCGGCGGGCGGACCCTCGTGCCCAGGCTTCTCCCCTCCCCATCCCAGCGTGATCTACGGCTCTGGGGAACCGGAGCGTAGCACGCAAAATGCTGCAGTCCCAGACCGGCTGCCGCACTCCACACACACAGGAAATGGACCGTGATACACGTAATATTACATTTTAATGGTCTGCAGCACCAAAGGCAGAATGAGGGATCATTCCTGTGGTGGCAACGGATTAACTCCTTCTCTCCTGGTCTCTTCCGGTCTTCCAACAAAACGAATTGGGGCACAGCACAAAGGTCCCCAAGACAGCACAGTCCCAGGGGCGCCTGGGTGGCTCGGTCGGTTGTGCGTCTGACTCCGGCTCGGGTCACGATCTCGCGGTTGGTGAGTTCGAGCCCCGCGTCAGGCTCTGTGCTGACACCTCGGAGCCCGGAGCCTGCTTCGGATTCCGTGTCTCCCTCTCTCTCTCTCTGCCCCTAACCCACTCGCATTCTGTCTCTGTCTCTCTCAAAAATAAATCAACATTTAAAAAACATTTTTTTAAAAGCACGGTTCAGAAGTTAGCAACCGATTTACACGAAAGCTTCTGGGACTCTCCTTTTTCTACTGTATACAAGAAGGATGTGACTTTCCGATCAGATCCAGTTCGTCTTTCTTTTGTGGACTCCTTCAAAGCCTTCCAGGAGACCCCCCTCCCCCGCCCCCGCACCCTCGGTGCCACTGGGACCCAGAATCAATAACCCTCCATGGGGCGGGAAGTCTCCAGTGGCTGCCATCTGGGGTATTGTAAAGGGGAACTATTTAAGTCTCTTAAAATTAATACCTCCTGTGTACATTCTGGGGCCAGAAGGGACCCAGAGACTTCTAGCACCTCCTAAGGTCCAGAGGGAAGAAGACACCTGCTCAGTCACCCCAGGTCAGTGTGGATCGGGGACCAGAGCCTGAGAGATGTTATTGCCACCTAAATGCCTCTCCCCTAGGTGACAGCACCGTTGGGCCAGGTGGTCCTTCCTTGCCACGTCCCTCCCGATGGTGTGCTAGCAAATGTTCAACACAGACTCTGGGGGTGGAGGTGCCATTGATTGGCAGCATTTATGAACAGTGCAAATAGGTGTAAATAGTCTCTCCCCCCATGGGCAATTTCAAGCTACAAGTATGAAGGTCGGCGCAGGGCTGGGAGAGAGGCTCAGCATCACTCAGTATCTGACAGGTACCAAGACATGTAAATAACCTCAGAAACATGCGTCACAACACAAGAATGAGCAAGTGAGGAGTTCTGGGTATTTACCACCTTTGTTTTTAATAGACTTTAATTGAGTTTATGTAATTTCATTTTTAATCTTTTTCTCAAGTTTTATTCATTTTTGACAGAGAGAGACAGAGCGTGAGCAGGGGAGGGGCAGAGAGAGAGAGAGGGAGACGCAGAATCCGAAGCGGGCTCCAGGCTCCGAGCCGTCGGCACAGAGCCCGACGCGGGGCTCGAACTCACGGACCGCGAGATCGTGCCCGGAGCCAAAGTCGGGGACGCTTAACGACTGAGCCACCCGGGCGCCCCTGTAATTTAATTTTTAATAATGACTGTGTTTAACAACCTGCTCTCAAAACTCCTGAAAATTTGACCATCAGCAGTTATGAGGCGCTTCGGGTTGGTTCCAGCATGCCACCGCTCCCTCAGCTGGAAGTCACCGGCCACATCATGTCACTGTCACTGAGAACGAGCCAGGCCCCTGGCTCCCAGCCCCCAGGAGGCCCGGCTGCAACAGACACTGGCCCGGGAGGACCCATCGGTGGCAGGTACGTCCTTTTCTCATCGATCAGCCTGAGCAGCTGCTGAGCTCCAGGGCTAGCACATAGTTTGCTCCTCTGCAGCTCGGATCCGGTCCCTGAACGCCATGTCCAGCTCCTGCAGGAAGAGAGATTTGGGCAGTAACCTCTCATCTCTAAAGCCTCGGTCGCCTCTTCCATCTGATTGTCTGATTGTCTCCAGGGCGGCCCTCTGTCAAGCAGTGGCTCCAGCCCCCTGACCCAAGGGCACATGAGGCCTCTAGGTGGGACCTACAGCTAGGCTCCTCTTTACTGGGTGGCCAAAAAGAGAGCCTTGAGGTTCTCCCCCCCCCCCCACCCCCCGCAGGATGGGGAAGGGTCTTGAGGATAAAATGGGACAGGACCCAAGACGGGCTCCGAGGATGCCCGCCTCCTGGTGGTAACACATCATACTGAGTAGGGGCAGAATAGGACATCGTGAAATGACAGGGGAGGACAGTGGGAGCCTGGGTCATCAAACATATGGAGCTTCCGCCTTGCTCTCCCTCGGCTCACTCTCTCAGGGAGGGGCCGGCCCCATGTCGTGAGGACACTCAAGCTGTGGAGACAGCCACATGAGGAACCGAGGCCTCCTGCCGGGAGCTGGCGTTACCTTCCCTTACCAGCAGCCTGAGTGAGCTCCCTTGAAAATGCCCCCATTCAGTGTCCTACATCACACGAAGCTTTTGGGAGAGGGGACATAAGTCAAAGCATGATCCCTTCCTTCAAGATGATGTCACCGTAGGGCCTATGTCAGTTAGGAGTCACTTTTGCTGTGTGCATGGTACTACTCTTGGTCACATGGTAACAATAACTTAGACAAGATAGACTTTTGTGTCTCTTGAGTACATAAGGACGGAGCTGGACAAACCAGATCTGCTATGGCGCTCCACCGGGTCCGTGACTCAGGCTCCTTCTATCTTGTTACTTTGCCGTTATCATCATGAGCCTTCTGCCTCCTGGTCCAAGATGGCTGCGTGAGCTCCAACCATTACATCTCCTTCTAGCCCAGAAGGAAGAAGGAAGGAATGAAAGGGGGCACCCCCTGTTGCCTCAAAGACAGTTAGCAGATATTGCACATACCCTTCTGCTCATATCCCATCAGCCCGAACTTGGTCGTGGGGCCAGTTTTTATTCCTGCATGGCAGTCCATGAGGGGAGAAGTGTCACGTCTCTGGTCGAGCTCTGAATTCTCAGCTCTCAACACTTGCTGAGTGAATGAAGGAGCCAAACGCAGACTCTGACACGTCACTATGGTCCAGGACACATCCGCGCGGGTGCCCCTCGCTAGGAAACCACTATTCAAACACTCGCGTGCCTGTGACCTGAGCTGGGACCGCTTCTGAGGCATCTCAGAGCCCTCTGCCCAGAGCGATGTGCAAAGATTCGGTGCCTGTTTAGTATCTGCTTGGACACAAGCGCGTTCCCTGACTCTGAAGGACCCACCCCGTCTTGTCAGCCACAGTAAAAAAAACCCAAAACAAATGCCGGACATTCTTATGAGGAAAACAAAACAAACACAGAAAAGGCAACTGTTTTTAGAGCTCTTTAACTTTCCCCGGGGAGCTAGAGTCTATGTGCACACAACACCCAAAGCCCCAGATGAGACATGCAAAACATAATCAATCATGTCAAACCACCGGTCCGAGGGGTTTTGTTTTTGCCACACTGGTTTAGAGGTCATGGAGACACAGACAACAGATGACGTCTAAAGAGTTTTAAATACAAACCACATTTTAAAACAGAGAAAAGGATCCCCTGCTAAGCGTCTGTGAAAAGTGTGCGTGTTTGGCCGGGGATAATCAAAAGCTACCGTCCTCCGGGACGCCAACAGATGAGCGGGTGATTCTCGTAGGAACACGTGTGAACAGCTCCCCCAAAGCCCCAAAGGAAGATGAAGAAAGGAAATAGATAAAGTTGATGGAAAACAGAAAATACGGAAAACCACTGAACTGCACTTGTTATCACAGAAGCTATTTCCACCTTCAAACTGGCAAATGTTTTAAAAATAATACACAGTGCTGGAAAGCATGTGGTGAGATGGTCAATGGCACGCACCGCCAGCAGAGTACAAATCTGTATACTTTCCTGGAAAGAAGTTTGGAGGCATGCATCAGGAACCTCAAAAATGTTGGGGCGCCTGGGTGGCTCAGCGGGCTAGGCATCCGACTTCCGCTCGGGTCATGATCTCACGGTCCGTGAGTTCCAGCCCCGCATCGGGTTCTGTGCTGACAGCTCGGAGTCTGGAGCCTGCTTCGGATTCTGTGTCTCAGCCTCTCTGCCCCTCCCCTGCCCTCACTCTGTCTCTCTTTCTCTCTCTCTCAAAAATAAATAAATGTTTAAAAAAAATGTAAAAAAAAAAAAAAACACCTCAAAAATGTGCACGGTCCACTTGATACAATTATTCTCCTTCTAATCATTTATCCCCCAAATATTCCTTAGTGTCTTCAATAAATCATACGGTCTGCTATCTACATTTGCTGTGCTAGATCTAGATACTAAATATTGAATTAAAAAAACATACTCTCTACCTCATGGAGTTTGCAATTCGACGATGAAAGAGATAGTAAACAAGTGAAGTTTACAATTTAATGATGAACCAGAGAGCAAACAAGTGAAGTGTATAATTTAACGATGCAACAGACGGTAAACAAGTAAACAAGCCAGTAAATACATTAAGTATAAATTATCACCTGCTAAGAAGGACGTCGTCTGGGATGCCTGGGTGGCCCAGGCAGTTAAGTGTTCAACTTTGGCTCAGGTCATGATCCCGCGGTTCTTGAGTTCAAGCCCCGCGTCGGGCTCCGTGCGGACAGCTCAGGGCCTGGAGCCTGCTTCCGATTCTGTGTCTCCCTCTCTCTCTGCCCCTCCCCTGCTTGCACTCTGTCTCTCTCTCTCAAAAATAAATAAACATTCAAAACAAATTTTTTTAATTAAAAAAATAAAAGGATGTGTGTTGCCTGTGGCACAACAGAATTGCTGGCAGAGTCTCACCAAATTTCCACTGAGAGGGTGAGAAAGTCTGAAGAACGAAGAGCCAGCCGTGGTAAAAGAAGAGTACTGGGTTTCAGGTAAAGAAAACAGCATATGCAAAGGTCCTGAGTTTGGAAAGATCTTCTAGAACTCGGGAACCAAAGAGAGGCCAGGATGGCTGGAGCCTGGCAAACCAGAAGGACCTGAGCTGCAGCTGGAGTCAAGTCAGACTTGGGAAGGGAAGTCTGCGTGTCCGTGGGCTTCATGCTGCAGACCATGGGGAGCATTTGAAGGTGCTTGAGCAGGGGAGTAACAGAATCCCAGCTGTACTCTGGAAAGCTCAGTCCGGGGATGTTTGAAGATCCCTGAAAGCCTGTTTAAAGGGGCCAACGAGACCAGACTGGTAGTCACGAAGTTTCCCGAGATAGGTATGCCATACACGGCCAGAGGTCTCTCAGGGGCAGAGGAAAGAGGCATTTCGAGGGTAACATCCCATGTTTTGACCACTGATGACTGTGGGCGGCCAAGAAATGGGAGGGCCTGGAACCATCAGCACATGTGCAGCCTGGGAGGTCGGGGGGGGGGGGGGAAGGGCGGGTGGGTGAACAGTTATCAGGACGTGGCAGGAGCAGAAGGTCTAAGGCCAAAGACGGACAGCCACAACTTGGACCTCTTGAATCACAGCTCACGTCTCCCTTTTAGGGCCCCTTCCCTGCAACCCTCCAAACACGTGGGGCCCTCACGCTGCCTCAACTGCCTCGCACAGGGCGACACTGAGCACTTCCAAGTCCAGTCCAATGGAAGGCTCAACAATACAAGGGGACCCAGTTGGGCATCCTTTGCCATCCCTTTCTTACTGTTCACGGGTTCAATGAATAACCCACTCAAGGTCACATATTTTCCTAAGGAAATTTTTGCTGGTGAAATTCTCGCACCAAGAGCACTCCTCCATCGTCTCCTCCCCCTTCGGGACAGGCGACTTCATGAGCTTACCTCAAGGTTTTCTTTCCCCTGAGACACTACGGGTTGTCTCCAGCCTTTCTGGGGAACGCCAGCTTGACTTAGCATTTTTCACAAAGGGTTGCCTCGCATTTATTAGTTCTTTTTCAGCATGAACTGTCTCACCAGCCATTTAAGTGTTTTTGTTTTTTTTTAAGAAGGATGCTTCTGGGGACTTTCCTAGAGGAAGCACAGTGGGGGGAGAAGGATTCCTTGAGGCAGAGGCGGCCCCCCCCCCCCGGGGCCTTCCCTCTGGCGTCTGGAGACGAGGCTGCTGGGCCTAATTACCTATCGCCGTGTGTCCTCACATAAAACGGGGTGTTTACTGCAGTGCTCATTTCTCTGGAAATCTTGTGCGGGCCCGAGGAGACCATTGCAATAGATGCAAACCCACAGCCCAGGGTGGAAATGAAGGAGTCGTGTCCAGTGGCTGGGCTCTCGCTAAGCACGCTTCGGAAAACAAACACAGCTCCTGGGAACTTCCAGGCCGAGGCAACGCAACATGGGCGTTCCTGTGAGGTGATGAACTCAGAAAAACACGAGGGCCTCGATGTGGGCCGCTCTCAGTCAGGAAAACTTTTCCTCATAGAGGAAAATTGTCCCGAACGCACCGACTCAATGACTCAATTTTGAAACTGTTTTCTTAAGTCCTATTGAAACGGGAGGTATGAGGACTGCACAATAAATCAGTTTATGAAAATACAATTTCCTGTCAGCTGTTCTAAATAAGGTTCTTTTAAGACCGTTGTAGAGTCGGGAGGAGAAATGATCCCCGCTTCCATTGGGAGGCTGTCTTTTTTGTTTTGGGTTTTGTTTTTGTTTTGTCGTTGTTGTTGGTTGTTTTTTTTGTTTTTGTTTTTGTTTTTTCCTACTGATTT
Source organism: Panthera pardus (assembly GCF_024362965.1). Classification (NCBI taxonomy): domain Eukaryota; kingdom Metazoa; phylum Chordata; class Mammalia; order Carnivora; family Felidae; genus Panthera; species Panthera pardus. Next base: position 79,107,983 of record NW_026526788.1, read on the forward strand.
TAAATCTTGTGGATGGATGTACAGGGAGAAAATGAGATGTATACCACACATTGAGAAATAGGTTTTTAATACTGCGAGACCCTTCCTATCACAAACTCAGGCGACTGCAGGAAGATTTCATTAAACTCCACATTTCACACCGTCTCCTGTGTGCTTTGGAACTGCTAAGGACGCCCATTTAAAGAAAGGAAATCTTCCCACGCCAGCTGCCGAGCCGGCTGCAAAGCCTTTAATAAAATCCCTTTCCACAGAAAGAACTATGGGCTTCCCCCGACAGAGGCCTAACCAGCAGAGTCTACTCCACAGCCACAGAAAACGAAATTGAAGTGTGCCATTTTCTGGGGAGTCCCCGGAAGCGATGGAGACAGCTAGATTTCCTTTTTCTTTTGTTTTTAACCAATGAAACATGGCAAACGTAGAGAAAAGTATAGAGAAATAATATGACAAACTATCCCCCACCAAGATCAAACTTTGCCGTAATTGTTTCAGATTTCTCTCTCTCTCTGAAATCACTTAAAATAAGTTAAAGCCACACATTTCATTTCTCCTCTTCCCCAGAAGTAACCCTTGCCCTGACCTGGCATGAATCATTCATATGCTAACTTTAACCTGTTTGCTACAAGTGTATGAATCTGTAAATTGTACACAGGCCATTGTTTCCTATGTTTTTTAAAGTTCACCTAACTTAAGGGGGCTCCTGGAGGGCTCGGGCATCTAACTCTTGATTTTGATTTTGGCTTAGGTCATGATCTCACCGTTTGTGAGTCCGGGCCCCATGTCAGGCTCCATGGAGCCTGCTTGGGATCCTCTCTCTCCTTCTCTCTCTGTCCCTCCCCGAGTTGTTCCCTCTCTCTTTCTCTCTCTAAGTAAACAAATAAATAACTTAAAAAAAAAATAAAGTTCACCAAAGTAGAAATTATTCTGTATGTGTCCCCTGGAAACTTAGCTTTCCCCTCAACATTTTGTTTCGGATGAAGAGACATAGATGGTCTTGACTGAAGAGACTCATCATCGTAAAGGTATCACCTCTGCCTAAGTCAATTTACAGATTTAATGCACTTCCAATTCCAAAAAAATACCACCAGGGGGTTTTTTGTTGTTGTTATTGCTTTTTTTTTTTTTTTTTTTTCTGGAGCTAGGCAAGTTGATTAAAAAGTTGACACTAAAGAACAAAAACGCAAAGCTCGCCAGAAGAACCCGGAAAAAGAAGAGTCATATGGGGGGGGGGGGGGGGGGCGGGGCTGCCTGCCATTAACACATATACTGTAAAGCCTGTAATTAGGAGTTTGGTGTTGGCACATGAATAAATAGACCAATGGAACCAAAAGAAACTCCAGAAATAGTTCCAACTGCATCTGGAGAGTTATCATACGAGAAAGGCGGCTTCGCAAGTCTGTGCGGAGAGATGATTTTTTTTTTTTTTAAGCCGTGTGAAAATAATTGCATAGCCGTGTGGAAAAAGTCAGACCTGGAGCTCACACCACACATGGGGGTAAAATCCAAACCAGACCAGACATCCCAATATAAAAGCTGAAATTCTGTAGGTACCGTAGGAAAACACGGGTGGGGTCTGTGTCACCCGGGAATGGCTGGAAACGGGACACACTTCCTTAACCAGAAGCAATAAGGGGAAAGGCTGTCCTATTGGAGCACGTTAAAATAAAACTCTTTCTCACAGCAAAATCACCGTACACAAGGACAGACACACGGCCCAGAGTGGGGGTCCGGAGGGCTCCTGTCTCCGGGTGTGAGCCTGGATCCTCCTGGGTCAATAGGCAGTTGGATTCACTTTCTAGACTGGAGGCCACCAAAGTGGCCTAGTTGAGCACAGGCGGCCTGGGGTTCAGGGATCTATGTTTGCATCTGACTCCACCACTTACCAGCCATGGGACCTTGGGGAAATTGTTTAAACCCTCTGGACCATAGTTTCCTCATCGACAGTCAAGGGTTAATACCAGTACCTAGACCTGGGGTTGTGGGGAGGAATAAATGAGTTTCTGTGTATGAAATGCTTAGTTCAGTGCCTAGAACATTCTAGAACCTGCAGTAACGTGAGCTCTCATTTGCCAAAGGCCCACAGCTTCTCACCAAACCAAAGCCTAGGCTGCGGGTTGGCTGCAGGCTTCTTCTCCCGAGCCCTCCTTGAGCTGAGAAACCCCCCTCGTTCCCCAGTTTTCAGCGGCAAGCCGGCCCTGCCCGCCGTCTCACAAAGACCTGTGCTCCCCGCTGCTCGCAGGGAACAAATTCTTGCCTGCCGGTGCTATCAAAGCTGACCCTTTCTGACATCTTAACAAGAAATGACTAATACTGTTGATGGGCATTTTCTCTTTTTTAGTTACTCCGTCTTGCCATACATTTCTCTATTTTGCTAGTTTTGTGTGTGTTTTAAAATTTTTTTTTCAACGTTTTTTTATTTATTTTTGGGACAGAGAGAGACAGAGCATCAACAGGGGAGGGGCAGAGAGAGAGGGAGACACAGAATCGGAAACAGGCTCCAGTCTCCGAGCCATCAGCCCAGAGCCTGACGCGGGGCTCGAACTCACGGACCGCGAGATCGTGACCTGGCTGAAGTCGGACGCTTAACTGACTGCGCCACCCAGGCGCCCCTTGTGTGTGTTTTAATGAATCCGCTTTGGGTTTTGATCCTTTGAATCTTCCCTTTATTTTCCATCAGATTCATTTCTGCCCATGATTTCATCATTTTCTTCTACTTTCTTTGGAGTTTCCCCAAAAGAGACTTTTCCGCTCTCTCAGGTTAAACGCCTAGATCCTTTACCTTCAGTCCTTCTTCCTTTCTAGTTGTTGCATGTAAGGCCATCTGTTTCTCTCAAGTCATTGCTTGAGTTGACTCCCTCATGTTTTTGTGGGTTGTGGCCACCATTACTACCACTCACTGGTGGTTGGTGCCCTCCTACACACAAGAGGATTGTCTCTTCGCCCCCCCTCGAGCTTGGCCTGGCCGTGCGGAAATGTGAGTGGAACTGATGAGTTCTGCTCTTGGGCAGAAGCATTTTAGTGTTGACTAAACGATTCAATACTTCCCAGGGTTCTCCTCCTCGAGCTACGGGATTGGTGACGTTCCAGAAGGTTGAAGCTCCATCATCCTTGGTCTCTGAGTGAAGAAAGTGTGAAGCAGTGTCTTCTTGGCCAACAACACACACGTAACAGGAGGCTACACGTCTTTGGTGTGTAAGCCACGAAGATTTGGAGGCTGTTTGTTATCTTAGCACAGCCTACCCTGTCCTGGGTGATACATACAGTATTCGGTTACTGTTCATTTTTAAGTATTTTATAATTTCCGTTATGCTGTCTTCTTTGATGTAGGAATCATATACCGAAGTTTGCGGAGCTGAAGGCCAGCTGTCATCATCATGAAGAGGACAATAACTGTGCTGATGATGGTGGAGAGAAAAGGGAAGGAAGTGAAGGAGGAAGAGGAGGGGCCTGAGCATGCAGTGGACACGTGCAGAAGAAGAATATTCTGGACGCGGGTTGGAGCCAGATTAGGCAAGGAGGTGGGGCGCCTTGAACGCTACCCTGAAGACAGAGGTTGCGTTTAATCCTAAAGGAACCCGGGGACCTCTGGCAGTTTTAGAAAGTGGGAGTCACAGACATACAGTAGAAAATTAATCTGGCGGCACCTACAGACCGTACGCGACGTGAGCGGGAAGTGACGTGGACACACAAACAGGCCCGTCGAGAACAGCAGGGCAGGACTCGGGGCCCCCGTGGGTTGTGAGAAGGGAGGGGGTGGAGGTGGGCAGCTTCCATCCAAACCAACAGCACACGGGCGCCTGCTGTGTGACCGTGTGTTCCAATTACCAAATCACAGTTACCTTCAGGCTTTCGGCGCCCTGCACAACAGCTTGCCCGGCAACCTATTCCTGAAATTGTGCATGGAGCACATTATTATTCATATTTTATAGATGAGATGGCTGAGGTAATAAGAAGTTAGCTTCAATTTCCTGTACCCAGCAGCTCAATATAACACGGTACTTAGGAGGCCGGGATCTGGGTCTGAAGATCCACCCCGTAATTGCTTGCTGTGTGGCCTTGAGCAACGTACTCAACCTCTCCAAGCCTCCATCTGTAAAGATCACGTTGAAATAACATGCGCAAAACGTTCGGCAGGTGCCAGGCACACGGAAAACTCCCAAGAACCATTAGCTGGCCTCATTACTATTATTGTCACGGTCAACGCTGTTCATGCTAAAAGGGACACTACAGAGCCAAGGTCAGAACTGGGGGCTCAGAGTCCGTGTCCTGCCCTCCGCGTGGGGGGAGCTGATCACTCCCCACCTCACAGGTACTGACGATGCCGTTTGGGGATCGCCGAACGGTACGGCCGGAGGTGAACTTGGGAAGCTAAATCAAGTTTAACCTCGAAATCCCGATTTCCCTGCAGCCCGCAGCCTGTGACCGTTTCCACCCCAACACGGAGTCGCTCGAAGATCCTTCGAACAGCGCTCTGTTTGCTCTGCCCTGTTCGGATGCCCCTTAAAGAGAGGGAAGCGTCAGCCGGGATTTTGCTAGATGCTAACCTTCCTTCACCAGGGCTCGCTTGTGCTTAAGCTGATACAGATTCCAGGCTTTAAATAGAAATGATAAATTATTGACTATCATGGTGATTGATTCTCCGACTGTCTGCTGACCACCAAATTGCTTGGTGGTCATTCTCCCGAATGAAAATTCCATAAGTCATTAGCGTGAGCCCACACCAACATCCGTCACGTTAACGATACGGCTGCAATCACTCCTTGACACTAATTACCTTTTCTGACGAATTTTGAATGCGAAATTTTGCTAATGACTGAGACCCACGGTAAAAGGCCCCGTTTTCTGCACGCATTCTATAATCTATGGCACCTTCATGCCCACATCGCAATTATTAACATTGCGCTCCATCCCGCCTCCTCGCCGTGTTGGCAGCCTTTAAACGGAGAACTCTTTATCCCAGGCTCCTGGACATAAACATAATTTTATCCAGAGTCCCCTGAAAGTGAGTTTCCGGAGAAGCAGAGTCTGCGTGGATAGATTTCTAACTTGTAGAGACAATCATGAAAAATGTTGAATCCACAGTCCTCCCGCAGCTGGGGGAGGAGGAGGAGGAGACCGGGCCTCGCCACACAAAAGCGCTGCGCGTGGCTCGGTCACCCGCACCACTGCCTGCCACCCTCACGACGGCCGTGTGTGACGGCTGCTACGAGCCCATTTTACAGATAAGAAATTGGAGCCCAGAGGCCTTAAGTGACCTGCCCAGAGGCTCACAGCCAGCCGCCATGTTGCGAGCTACCCTTGGAGAGGTCCTCGTGACGAGGACCCGAGTGTGGCCTCTGGCTAACATCCCGTGGGGAACCGAATCTTGCCAACAGTCACATGAGTGGCCTTGGAGAGCGCTTTCCCCAGTAGAGCCCTCAGATGAGAGAACAGCCCTCCGACCCCCAGCTGACATCTTGGTCGCAGCCTCGTCAGGGGCCATGAGCCAGAGGACCCAAGCGAGCCGTGCCCGGATTCCTGACCCGGAGAAACCGTGTGGTGATCAGGGCGTGTGGCTTCATGCCCCTGGGTTTGGGCAGGAAGAGAATAAAGGATCAAACTGATGATGGAACAAGGCCATAGCCGTTGTTTGCTTCCCTCCGGACGATTTGTTTTTTTAATCCCAGACGGGGTATTTTATTAATTCTTTGTTTAGAATTCACACAAAAAACACGTAAAATTAAAATCAGAAGCTCCTTTTCACCCTCCCTCATCCCTTATCATATACTTCCTCCCAAGAGGAACCACACAGTTTTGTGCATCCTTTCTGGACTTTCCTGTATATTGATATCCACATACACGAATTTATTAAATAATGAACAGGGTACCCCCTACATACTCTTCTGTGATCTGCTTTCTTCATTGAATGGTATATCCTGGATCTCCCCATGCTGGTACATAAAAGAAACTTTTTCCCATTTATTCCACCGACTTCAGAACATGCAGAGGGGTGGACGTTTGTTCCCGACACAACTTCAGCAAGTATCCTTATACACAAACCGTGGTGCATTTGCATAAGAATTTCTGTAAAAGAGGGGCGCCTGGGTGGCTCAGTCAGTTGAGCATCCGACTTCGCTCAGGTCATGATCTCGCGGTTCGTGGGTTCGAGCCCCGCGTCGGGCTCTGTGCTGCCAGCTCGGAGCCCGGAGCCTGCTTCGGATTCTGTGTCTCCCTCGCTCTCTGCCCCTCCCCCACCCGTGCTCTGCCTCTGTCTCTCTCTCAAAAGTAAATAGGTATTTTAAAATTTTTAAATTAAAAAAAAATTTCTGTAAAAGACCCTTCTAGAAATGGAATCGCCTGGGTCATAAGGTGGACACTTTTTAAAGTCTGGCCCTTGTCCTTTCCAGTGCATCATACTGCAGCCTCCAACAAATGAACACCACAGGGTCTCACCATTTCCGCGGAGACAGATGACGTCAGCACCCCCCGAAATCTCAGGTACACCTAGGCAGGTCTCAGGTGGGGAGCCCAAGCCCAGAAGACAATAAGACTCACAGGCTCAGCCCCCTTCTCCCTTTACAGAGCTTGGAAGACTGTCTTCCTCCTCCATCCTCTTGATTTTTTAGTGGAAACAAATAGAATCCCAAAGGTGGTGTGGGCAGAGACCTATGTCAGCACAGCCAGAATCTAGGCACAGCTATTCTCAGACTTAACTGTAGAGTCCTGGCCAAATCCCCAGCCCTTCCCGGCCTCCGCTTATCGAATCATCAGGCTGGATGAGGTCTCCTTCTGCTTGAGTTTATAAGCTGTTTCACGAAAGCCATGAACTCACTGGCTGAGGGGCCTTAGTCACGTCTGTTATCCTCTCAGGCAGGGAGATAAAGTAAAAGCCTTTGGAGAGGGATACATTTAATGCACACGGTTTTTTTTAGGCCCCTAGTGAGCCGGGTACCAGAGCCCCAGATGATGGGCTAACACGATTCCCATCCTAGAGACACCAGAGGCCAGGGAGGGAGGCAGGATCCAGCAGCGGGAGGCTGGGACCACTGTGGTGTCCCCACGAAGGCAAGGTGTGGCAGGCGTGGGGTTGCCTGGAAATGTAGTGAGCGCTATTCTGAATCCCCTGCATTGGAACACACTCAAGCAGAAGGAAGTGTCGTTGTCTTATCCAATTCTCCGGTACATTCCATTTGAATGTGGAATTGGGATTATTTTGACATCCAGTCTAGAAGAGAAGTCCTAGAAAGGCTGCAGAAGGGAACATTGTTCATCCACTCAGCATCTATAGCCCAAGAGGGAATGAGGGCCAAGGGCAGATACGGTCTCTTGGAGAAAACTCAGATTGGTGTTCTGTTCTAGGCAAGACAGGGATGAGGGCCTTCCTAATGGAGTTATAAACGCAATGATCTTAGCAACAAAACCATGAAAACAGCATTCTACACAATGAAAAATACAGATTTGTGTTTAAGATTGGCTAAAGCTTCACAGAACATGACCCGCATTTGAAGCATACTAAATACTCAACCGGTGAACTCGGTGTCTCCAGATGAGTCCTGCTCGGGGTGTGGGCTGCAGCCCAGCGCGTCAGCACCAGAGAAGCTTGTTAGAAATAGAGTATCCAGGCCCCACCCCAGATCTGCCAAATCAGAACCTCCACGATCTCCAGATGATCTGTATTAAGGCTTTAGTCTTGGGGTCTTGGTTGATCTGCACCATTCGATCAGGACTTTGAGACCCTCAGAGAACCAGTAACCCGTGATTTCTTAGTTGGCCACTCTCGGGAAGTCGGTGATGAGCTGTGGTCATAATTTTTGGACTTGGCCGCTAGGCATTCCGGGACCTCAGGCAAGGACTGGGAGGTGGTAAGGAGACAATGCTGGTAGCTGAGCCAACCGCAAAGTTGGACACAGGGGCACGATTTACCGTATATGACGAGGCATGGCAAGCTTGGGCTAGGTTGGGGCTGGCATCAGTTCTAGGGTTCAGCTTCCAGACTCTGGGAGAACCTCCAGGGCTGCTCTGGCTGCCCTCCTTGCTATCCCTTCTTTCTTTACCCATGTAAAGGCTTGAAGAAGGGGGGATCTGTCCGGGGGGGTTGGGGGAGCAACAGACGATCCTGGGATGTTCCATTCCGGCTGCCAGAAAAAAGATACAGGGAGCATTGGGCTCTTCGATGGATGTTGAAAGAGCTCTCTAGGCAGGGCAGGGGAGCTCAAAGCCGTTAGATAAGATCCAAAAACACTATATGAATTTCCTGGAGCTTCTGGAACAAATTCCCACAAGCTTGGTAGCTTAACACAACAGAAATTTATTTTCTCACAGTTCCGGGAGCCAGAATGCCAAAATTAGTATCCCTGGTCCAAAATCGAGGAGATTTCCTCCCTTGCCTCTTCCGGCTTCCGGTGCAGCTGCATTCCTTGGCTTGTGGTGGCATTTTGCTCCAGCCCCAACCCCGCGGTCGCCTTGCCTTCTCCCGTTCTGTCTTCAGATCCCCCCCACGTCTTTCTCACGAGGACACTTGTGATAACAATTGGGATCCACCCCAGTAGATAATCTCTCCGGTACTAGACCCTTGATTTGCTCACGCCTGCAAAGAAGCTTCCCCCGCATCCCGCCCCCGCCTCAAAAGGCAGCATTGACAGGTTCTAGGCATTGGGACTTGATATCCTTGGGGAGTCATTTTCAAGGTACCACAGACCGATTTTTTGGATCTACAGAAAGGGCTTTCCAGCAACCTGGCGTCCAAGGTCAGAATAGGCCGCTTCGGAGCAGTGAGCCCCCGGGGCAGACGCGATCAGCAGCCCACAGGCTCCCCTCGGGGGTTCTTCTCCAGGTACCAAAGGCTGCTTACTGCAAAACCCGTGACGCTGCCTGAAGGCTTCTTTCTGCTACAGGCGTGTGCTTAGCCCGTGCGCTGTATGTGCCAGAGAACTGCAGGAAAAAAGCCTCCAGAAGCAGCCCTCAAGCCAGGACTGAGGCAAGTTGGAGGGTGAGACCTCGGCTGCCACGCCCCCTCCTTGGGAAACTCCCAGCTGCGTTCACACGGATGCACAGTTCTCCAAAGAAATGAGCTCTGGCTTCCCGAAGCCAGAAACACACCTTCCACCGGCGGCTCTGTACGTCCCCGTTCATCCATCTGTGGATGTTCCCCGAGATCACTCCTAAATAAACTGCTTACGTGGGTCTGCTTCTGGAGAAGACCAATCCAAGATGGTTTGTTTAGAAGCGGTCAGAGAAGGGGGCACCTGGGTGGCTCGTTCGGTCAGGCGTCCGACCCTTGGTTTCGGCTCAGGTTGTGATCTCACGGTTGGTGGGTTTGAGCCCCGCATCGGGCTCTGCGCTGACAGTGCAGAGCCTGCCGGGGATTCTCGCTCTCTCTCTGTTTCAAAATAAATAAATAAACGTAAAAAAAAAAAAAATGGTATTAAGAAGTGGTCGTGGGAAGTAAACGCTTAGGGGGAGTTCTGGAACTGGATCATTTGGCCTCCTGATGGCAAAAGAGCACCACTGAGATGGGTCGGATCTCCCCTGGTATTCTGTGCGTCACAATTGCTAAGACCCTCACGTTGGGGAGCTGAGACAGAGTACGATTATAGTTAATCGATTAACTATAGTTATACGATCAACTATAATCGTATCGGTTAAATCGATTAACTCTAATCGTATCGGTTAATAATGGTTATAATTAGCCATAGCTAATATCATTATAATATCATTATAATGCCATTATTAACAATAATTAATTATTATTAGTCGCTAATTATTATTATGGCCAATGCGGCAGCCTTAGCACGGGAGGGACCTGGGGATAATGATAATTATAAGGCTTGCCAGCTGTCATCAATTGCCATCAAACACTAAAGGAAGAAAAAGCCAGTCTCAGGCCAACACTTCCGACGCGGCCCCAGATGAGCAACCTCCCTTCCTGGTGCCCGATTTTCCTCGTCTTCGATGTGAGGATCGTGACTGTTCCTCCCTCAGAGAGTCGCAGTGAGGATTAATACGAGTCTCATCCGTGAAAGACCTCAGCACGGCGCCTGGCATGTGGGAAGCACTCGAGTAAATGTTAGATGTTATGTAAGGACTGATGTAAAATGCCACAGAGAACTCCAGAAGTACTAGGAGGAACATGCTTTTAATTTGTAAGCCTTCCTAACCCACAAATGTTAACTAGTCACTTCCTCCAGCAAAATCCATACAGCTTTCCGGAAGTTGCAAGATTGATGATACCCTTGGTCAAGGCATCAACCGAGTCAGCCATCAAAACCCGGCTGCCCCACCTCCTCCAGCTCTGTTGATGGTCTGACACCTGAGCACGTGATTTGTCAGCAAGGCCCATAAAGCAGGGGAGGCAGGGCAGAAAGATCTGTTTAATTCTCACCTCTTAAAAAAATGTTTTTAAGTCTGTTTTATTTTTGAGAGAGAAAGTGTGTGTGTGTGTGTGTGTGTGTGTGTGTGTGCGCGCGCGCGCATGGGTGTGAGTGCAAGCGGGGGAGGGGCACAGAGAGGGAGAGAGAGAGAGAGAGAGAGAGAGAGAGAGAGAGAGAGAGAGAGAATCCCAAACAGGTTCCATGATGTCAGCACACAGCCTGATGTGCGGCTCAAGGTCACGAACTGTGAGATCATGACCTGAGCCGAAACCAAGAGCCGGATACTTAACGGACTGAGTCACCCAGGTGCCCCTAATTCCCACTTTTCACGGAGTTGTTATTCAACTCGACCCCCTTCATTCCTCGAATAAGTCACCGGCTGCCACAATCAGCCTCTGCTCATGGGGAGACCCACAGATCAATGGCTGTCACCCCCTGTCCAGACCGCTGTCCCACGGTCATTGGCACCTGGGAATCAGCAGGTCGGTTTGATTAGACCTCCGGGTAGTTCCTGATAATAACCCATCACCCCACCCCTGGTTCCCAAACTAAGGGAGATCTGCCTCCATTAAAGCTCCAGAGGATGGGGCGCCTGGGTGGCTCAGTCGGTGGGGCGGCTGACTACAGCTCAGGTCATGATCTCGCAATCTGTGAGTTCGAGCCCCGCGTCGGGCTCTGCACTGACAGCTCAGAGCCTGGAGCCTTCTTCCGATTCTGTGTCTCCCTCTCTCTGCCCCTGCCCTGCTGGCTGTCTCTATCTCTGTCTTTCTCAAAAATAATAAACATTAAAAAAAAAAAAAAAAAAAGCTCCAGAGGTATGACCTCCAGTTTGAAGTTCACGTTCATTAGCTGCTGAGGCGGGTTGGAGGTGAGGTACTGGCTGTGAGATGAGGCCTGTGGTTGGCTGTGAAATGAATGAATTTCCTTCCTTAACCTCCTGCATGCATCATCTACCCCACGCAGCAAACAATCAGGAGCCCAAAGGAAACGCTATATTGCAGTAACCACCCACGGTGTTATCATGAATTCTGAGTTCTGTCTGGATAAACACATGTTTTAAAAAATACGCTCGAAAACAAAACCATGCAGAACAGGAAGGTATCTTTCTGGAGAAGACCGGAGGCCGGGAGGAACCTCCTGGGGCCTCAGTGGTGAAGTCACCAGTGGAATCAGGGTGGGGTGCAAATGCACGGGCTAACCCGGAGTTCTGACCCGTAGGTCAGAGGGCAGTACAGCCTCACCCTGGCCGAAAGCACTCTCCGGTTGTTTTGTGACTGGTGGGCATAGCCACGTTTCTCCAGGCCACACAAAGCGTCCAGTGGGAAGGGAGTCCGTGAAGAGAGGGGCAGGGGCTCAGGATGGGCCCCATGCTGGTGACCTCAGCGGAAGCTTTGTCTGAGATGGGAGAAAGAGGGCAACCCCAAGGAGGTCAACGGAAGCCAAGAGAAGAGCTAGAAGGAAATCCATTTACGGAGGCCCGATGTGCACTGTAAGGTATTCATCCTTCCCCTTTTTAAAATTCATTCCTTAGTGAATTTAATTAATACAGTGTTCCCTTCCTTGGACACTGTGTCAGGCAGTGGAGTTAGCATCTGACGTACATCCTCTCCAAGGCCCCTTGGTGGGCCCTGTGGATTTGCTACCTGAAAGGCACCCGCCATTGCCTTCCCCTTGCTAATGATTCCAGGGAGCAAAAATAGTCTCTTTCCCAGACCCCACTGGAGTTAGGGGTGTTCATTCACTGTGATTCTAACCAACAAGACGCCAACAGGGGAGGCAGGAAGAAAAATGCCTTGTTCTTTCTGATTGGAACACAAACCAGAGGCTGGAGGTGGAGCAGCCATGTTGAGGCCACGAGGCAGCAGGCGTGAGGACACAGCCAACATCCTAAGAGTGGGAAAAGAAAAAAAAAGAGTCTGGGCCCCTGTTGGGAGCCACTGCGATAACCCTGGACCATCTACTCCAAACTTATGGCGAGGCCAGTCTGAAGAATAATCCCTCGTCATCCAAACCCATGTTAGTTGAGTTTTCTGTTACTCCCAGTGAAGAGCATTTCAAACCAATAGATTCCCATTCTACAGATGAGAAAACCAAGGCTCAGAGAAGGAGGTGACCCCACTGAAGTCCCCACAAGGATCAGAAGTGGCTCTAAGATTCACTCTGACTTAATGCTTCTTGTCATTTGGTCCTCCCTCCCGTAGCCTGGGACCAGAGCCAGGAGTCACGCTCAAACTCTGCAAGTGATTTTGACTGTCACATTTTTTTTTTCCTATCTTTCTTTCCTCTTTCTTTCTTTCTTTCTTTTTTTTTTTGGACTGTCACATTTCTTGAATTCATGACCCCAGGAACAAGCCCTAAACAATCCAGGTGTGTAACTGACAGCTGTAATTCAGGCTAATGACAATTTTAATCCTGACGGTAGCTAACATTTGTTGAGTGTCCACACACAGTACCATCTCATCTAACCCCACAAGAGCCCTCGGAGGTGTTTCCTGTTATCATCACTGCTTTGCGCAGGACAAACCGAGCCCCAGAGCAGATAAGGGACTTGCCCAAGATCTCACAGCCAGTGAACAAACCTGGCCCCGAGGCCGCATGCTTGCTACTGCAGCCACGGGCAGGAGAGATCTCAGCACGTGCGTCCCGTGCCTCACTGACAAAGCCCCTTCGACCGTGCCCTGCCACCCTCGGGCCAAGCAGGGTTCCGCCAGGGGCTATGTCTGTCACCTCTCAGACGCAAGACCCAACTGCCCTCTCTGGTCCCTGGCTAAGTTCTGTCCCTAAGCCTGCAGACCGACTTTGCGTCTGTTTGCCCTTGATCTGGTGGTTCTCCCCGGTCAGCCTGCCCACCAGGCAGATTTCCCGAAGCGGGGGAATCTCAGTCTGGAACACAGAAACGAGGAGCACCCCCCGCTTCCTCCCCATTACGTTTGTCTTGTGCCATAGCTTAGAAATTACTCTGGCAGGGCCACAAAGCTGTGCAACCTGCAGCCAGAAAGCTCCCACTCCTCTTACCAGCACGGTGCCCCAGGACCTCGGGCAGGTCACCCCTCTGTGCCTCACTTTCCTCAAGTGGGAGCTGCTCTCCGGAGAATAAAACACAAATGGATCAAAAAGCCGACGTGGAAGACTGAAGAAAGCAGGAGAGGAAAGCAGGTGGAGAGAGAAACATTGGTGGTTCTATGCCCACAGAACGTTCCTGGATATTGGAAGGCGTCCACTTGATGTCCTTTTCCCTTCTTACCCACACCCGGCAGAGGCCACCGGGGCGTTGCTGTCCCTCACCCACCGGCTGGTGGGACTTTTACCGGAGGCGCCCAGCAGCCCAGACTCGGGGCCAGGCCGTCCGCACCCAAACGTTCGATCCTGTCTCAGCTCTGTGTTTCAGTCGCCCCGTCTGTAAAAAAGAATGCTAACGGCACCTGCCCCACAGGGGAGATTGTGGAAAGGATTCGTTGACGAAGCACATGTAAAAGCGTTTGAGTGACAGCAAGCCCACGGATGCTCTCAACAGATGTTGGTTATTATAGTCGACGATCTTCGAGATACGTTTGCTGCTTACGCTCTTCCAGGGGAGGGAGAACAGGGGTTCCCTTGGTGCGACCCGGAGGAACAGGGGAGGACCTGCCACCCCAGCTCCCACAGATGGAAACTGAGGTTCAGTGAGTTGTCCGAGGTCGAGCAGCTAGCAACACAGCTGCAACTCAGACCAGGTCACCTGATCTGTCTCTCTTTCCTGGTCTCCGTGGACTGAGTTGGGGACCACAGATCAGAGCTCCTGGCCTTCTCACAGAGGGCCCCCGGAGGTCCAGGGGCTCAGCCAGGACTCAAGGAAGGAGGATGGACCTTCCCAGGACACCCGCAGTGGATTCTTCTGCCCCTCACTGGCCTCTGCCCTGCTCTGTTACAGAGGCTCACACCCCACCCCCACCTGGCGTTTTTGGATGACCTGGAAAATGTGTGTGTTACACAACCTGTTCACCCCTGTTCTCTGTAACATGACATGTGTTCTTTGTGGTCAGGAGCGACTTCTCCGACACGTTTCAACTCTGCGGCCTGAGGACGTGGGACAGGACCGCTGATCCTGCTTCAGGTCGGGGCTAATCCAGGCGAGGCGGACCGGAACGGGGCTCGGTGACCGCTTTCCACGGTGGCGCGTCCCTGCCCCCAATGTGCATCTATCACCCTCCTGTGCCTGTGAGGAAGCACTGTCACCCAGGTCCCTCTGCAGCCCGGGCAATCTTTCCAGCTTTGCTTTCTCTGTTTTATTAAAACAGTAGTGGGTTTGGGGTTTTGCTTTTTAGTTTTCAAAATATAAAATCACTTCTGAGTATTGAGTATGCTGGTCCAAAAAACACCTGTCCCAGCTTCCCACGCCCCCAGATTTCGACACGCGTACAGAGGCTGCCTTGCCACCGCTGAGCAGACACCCCCAGAATGTAGGGCAGCACCCCACGGATGCATAATGCTGTGTGGACGGCCAGGCTGCCAGAGAGCCTGGCTGAGGCTCCTACTCTGTTCTCAATAAACACGTTGGCCAGACCCAGGGCCCGAGATGCCACAGAAGGCGCCATTCTGGACTCTGGTAAACAGCAGAGACCGCTGTACTTGTGGTTATTAGAGGCGCCAAGAGAAGGGAGGGTAGCACCTCATCTGGTTTCCACCACGTGTCCAAAAATGCAGACACAGCACACAGAATAGTATCCAAGCACCAAAGCAGGTCTCCAGGGGGCCGGTGCCCATCTCACAGGGCTGCCCACCTGCGGCAGCCCCCCCCCCCCCACCGCTGTGGGCACGTGCTGGGCGCTGGGAACTCTGACCCCTCTTGGCCTCTCAGTCCTGAGGTTTCCCCTCCCGAGGGTGGGTCTCAGGTCCCCAGCTCCCTGTCCTCTAAGAGCGGGGAGACCACCAAAGCCACTCTGAGGCTCCTTCCCCAGGCCCAGGGGGATCCTTTCTGTCAACATTCAAGTGGTGAGTGACTACCAGCGCCTGCCACGATCTAGATGCTCCGCTCTGTGCTAACGTGAGCCCTGTTATTCACAGAGCCCCGTGTGGTAATTGTGATTGACACGTTTTTACAGAGAAGGCAGCAGAGAAATGAGGTGGAGACGCTGGTCCCGAATGCTCCCCACCCCATTCTCAGCCCAAATCAATTACCTTCAGGAAAAAAAAAAAATTGGAGAAGTTAATTGGCTGCTGTAACAGGGCAGCTTGGGGGCTGGTTTCAGGCATAGCTGGATCCAGGGTCTGAAATGACTAAGGCCCTTGGGCTCCTCTTCTTGGCGTCTCTTGGCCCACTCTTCTTCTGTGCTCCTTGACCCTCCTATGTAGGCTCTGTTCACACAGCAGAATGTGGCAGCTGGAAGCCCCTCGTTCTCACCTTCCAGCCCGTGTGCCAGGTAGCAGCACATCTCCTCCATCAGTACCAGCTAGAAGGCTCCCGGGGAAGCCCTCAGACTGGCAGGGAGGGAAGATGACAATCTTTCCCAGGACTGTGCCCTGTGATGATGCCGTGGCCAAGGGGATGCTCTGAGCTTTGGCCCCTCTGGCTCCATCCACCAGCCTCGCTGTGGCCCTGTTTCTGTTCAGAGACACCCCCCCCCCCCCCGTGTCTCCCTCTGTTCCTTCCCTCCCCCCTCCTCCATGCTCTCTGTCCCCCTGGCTGCCTGTGTCATAAAACTGCTCACTATGTCCTCACGGATTAACTCAGAAAAACACAAGCTATGACGTAACCCAGGAAAACCACCCTTGATGGGCACCGTGCCCTTCCCCATGGCAACAGCTGCAATTAGTAAACTTTGAGACGGGGGAAGAAGCTGATTTATGGAGCGAACCTCCAATGCGAAATTCTAAATGCAAAAGAATTGATCTCTATGAAAATAATTTCAGCAAAATGGAAACGGAAACATCGGAAATGGTTTAACTGTGCTGTACGGAAAATTGATAAAGGGATTAAATTGGCTTAATGGTGTTCCCTGTGGAATTCTGGTGCTTTCAGGAGGAGAACTCATCGCCGTTGACTAATTCTGATCAAAATGCTTACATTCAAACTGTCTCGGGGTCAACCTGTGCCCAGGAGCAGAGAGTTGGGTCAAATAGCCCGACCCTGACCCAGGGGTTGGAGTTTAGCCCCAAAAGACAGGGAACGGGAGAAAGCAGTCCTCGAAGGCAGAGGGGTAGAGGGTGGTAATGTTCTGGAAAACCACTGCGGAGGGAGGGCGTGGGGGGTACAGGAGCAGCCACACCCAATACAGACCTTCCCTGAGGGGGCTTCCCTCTCACTCCTGCCGGCCACCGGGCCCAGGCCCAGGGTGGTAGGCTCGGGTTCCCCAGAGATTGGGATGGGGACCCCGCAGGCCTGCTGCCCTCTGCCGGCCCTGCCCCCACTTTCCAGGGTGGCCTGAAGTCCCCACCCAAGCCCTCCCACCGGGGTCCCCGAGTTCCAGCTGAGATCAGGAAGCAGAAGCACTGAGCAAACGCTACTTTCTTCCGAAATGGCAATGACTTACTGTTTTTGTCTTTCCGACCACAAATACAGCGCAGCAAAAGGCAGAACTTTTGGGAAACAGAAAAGCGAAAGGAAAAAGCGTCACTGCCCCTCCACAGCCCGAGGAAAACCGGGTCTCCCAGCCACAGAGGGGCCCCTTCCCAGCCCCCACCCCCCGACACCCCTGATGCGCTGTGTGGCCCTTAGAGCCACTCAGAGCAGGGGCTCGAGAGGCAGGTGAGAGCGTGTCCACGTTCTTCCCCATCATCGCCCTCTGGTTAGCCCCACAGGGTGGCTGAGAGGGGAAGTACTACTCGCCTCCCAGGCCTGAGCTTCTATCATCCTGACAAGCACCCTATCAGGTTAGGACTCTGGTCACTCACATTTTACAGATGAGGGAAAGGAGGGCAGAGAGGTGAAGTTACTTGATCAAGATCTCAGAGCTGGGAAGCGACAGAACTGGGCTCACACCTCAGTGTGGTCTCTAGAGTTCTCTGGTTATGCCAGAGGAGCAGGGGGAGGAGAGGGGATGGGCCAGGGGAGTGGGAGACGTGGGGAGGGGGAGGAAGGGAAAGGGCAGGGGAGGTGGAAGGAGGGAGTGAGGAATTGGGAGGGGAGGGAGAGGTGGGGAGGGGAGGAAGGGAGGGGACAGGGGAGGGGGAAGGGAGGGAGTGAGGAACTGGGAGGGGAGGGAGAGGTGGGGGGGAAGGGAGGGGACGGGGGAGGGGGAAGGGAGGGAGTGAGGAACTGGGAGGGGAGGGAGAGGTGGGGGGGAAGGGAGGGGACGGGGGAGGGGGAAGGGAAGGAGTGAGGAACTGGGAGGGGAGGGAGAGGTGGAGAGGGGAGGAAGGGAGGCGGCAGGGGAGGGGGAAGGGAGGGAGTGAGGAACTGGGAGGGGAGGGAGAGGTGGGGAGGGGAGGAAGGGAGGGGGCAGGGGAGGGGGAAGGGAGGGAGTGAGGAACTGGGAGGGGAGGGAGAGGTGGGGAGGGGAGGAAGGGAGGGGGCAGGGGAGGGGGAAGGGAGGGAGTGAGGAACTGGGAGGGGAGGGAGAGGTGGGGAGGGGAGGAAGGGAGGGGGCAGGGGAGGGGAAGGGAAGGAGTGAGGAACTGGGAGGGGAGGGAGAGGTGGGGAGGGGAGGAAGGGAGGGGGCAGGGGAGGGGGGGTGGTAGGAGGACTCAATAAAGGATAAAGCACGAAAAGCCTCCTGTGTATCATGATCACTGCCCGCTGGTAGGGCAGCCAGGTGAGGTGCCCGCACATGGCCCCCAGGACTCCGCTGTGAGTGCGGATGGGGCCCCGGAGTCCCCATCGGCCCCGCCAGGGCCCAAACACTCGCCTTCCCCAAGCAGCTCAGACACTTGTCTTCCCAAATCGGGAAGCTGCTCTCCACTGCCTTTAGGACACAAAACAGAAACAGCTGCTATTTTTAAAGGGGTATTTTTGTAGAACAGTCTCTGGTGTTCGGAAGGAATTTCAGCCCCGAAGCCCCTGGTGATGTGGTTTCTGCGCATCCCGTCGTGCGGCCAGGAAGCTGGTTACTCCCTCCGGCCATTCTCTCCCGAGGAGGCAACCCCTCTTCCAGCAGCTTCTCCAGTCCTCACAGCAGCTTTCCGAGCCTCTTTTCCTCAGCACCTGTCAGCCCCTGCCTCCCGTCAGAGATGTGGGGAGTCGGAGATACAGAGAAGCCAGCGGCTGCCCCTCAGGAGCTCCCAGCCCGGGGGACGCGGACCGACGCTGTGACGCCCCGTGGCCCTTCGCCCATATTTGCTGGTGGCCCGGATGCTGGGTGCCACGCGGAGGCCTGAGGGTGAGTCTGCTCGGCCCCAGCAGCCCACAGGCTGCCCGCAGTCCAGGTAGGAGACCAAGCAAAGGGCCGGGTGACTCAGAGAAGGGAAGGGAGCACAAACAGATTCGTTCTGTGCAGGCCTCAGGGCATTCACACGGAGCCTGGAGGGACAAGGTCAGTTTCCCAGGTCTGAACGGTCCAGGGAGAGGACAGCAGGAGCAAGGCAGAAGGTTTGGAGAACTTCGGGTAGTTTAGCGTCTAGGGGGCAGTGGGCCCAGGGTGCGTTTGCTGGAATTACCCGGCACACCTTTTGAAAAGATTCAGGGTTGCCGTCCCTTTTAGCCCTGAACTCCACATTCAGGGACCCTCTGGCTTGTCTCGTCAGCTGAGAGCTATAACACGGACGGTACTCAGGGCCCCGGTGACCCAGGATCTGCCCGTTTTCGTGGCTCCGTGACAGTAACAGCTAAACATGCTGAATGGTTAATTCACGCAGAGTACCGTTCCAAGCAAACAAGTTGCAGAGCCCAGATGCAAGCTCGGGAGTCTGTTATCCAAATCTGTACTTATAAGCCAGGATGGCCTTGTATGGGTGTTCAGGTTGTGCACTGCCCATGGATGCCTTATCTGACGGGGCTTCATTCACCTTGGAGACATCGCACAGGAGGGCATGGAGTTCTAGACATCCTGGCCAGTCTGAGGTTGAGGAGAAGCGTCAGGGGGAAATCCCTCCTGCATTAACCCACACCGCCATGTACACAAGCCATGTACGCAGTCAGAGGAGCACGCACACTGACACTCGCTCACTGTGCCCACCTCCCTCTGACATCCCCGAGTTGCCTCCCTTGCCCCCTGTTGCTGTCTGAAGCCTGGTTTGCACTTCTTCATACTAAACCAGACACAAATGCTCCAGGGCCCGGGAGCTGTGTGATTGGGCAGGTTTGTGTCCCCTTGCACACACACACACACACACCTGTGCAGCTACAGCTGCTGCCTGCAGGGTTCCGAAGTCTTCCCCCCAGCTCTTCAGGTTATGCAATGATGGACTGGCTTCAAAACATCTTCCCCGAGCGAGGAGCACTGGGCTCTCATTTGGCCAAAGGCACCATTGGAAGTGACCATGGCCTTGTCACTGCCCTGGAGTTCTGTGGCCTCGTGGTGCAGGGCTTAGCCCGGTTCTAACCCAGAGGAGCGGGCCAGGGGCTGGTGGGACAGAAGCAGGTGAGAAAGGTGTCCTCACCACTTCCTCCCTCTCCTGGCCGGTCCTCCACTCTGTCAGCTCCAGCAGCCCGCCATCCATCTGTACCCCCGTCAAACACTGCGGACTCCAGGCTTCCAAGGTGTGTCCTTGGGAAAGAACACGCTCGGGAGGAACAACACGTCCTGCTCCGCCAGCTGCCCTTCCGTTCACGGCCTCATCCTGGGGGTGCTGGGGGCATTGCATTTCACCCTGTCACACTGCAGCTAGCCTGAGAGAGTCCCTGCTGATGCCCTCTCCCTCCCCTTTCTGTCTTTACCCTGCAAGGTCACCCAGGGGCAGAGCAGGAGATGGCAGAGGGAAACCCTGCAACCAGGAGATGTTGCTGCATAACAAGCCGCCCCATGAGCACCATGGCAGGGGAGATCAGAGAGGAAGACCAGGCAAGATCCCCTGGAAGGGGTCAAAGGGATAGCAGAGTGACACTCAGGGAGGGGACAAGAGGGCGGACATGGCAGGGGGAGGAGAGGAAGACGCCATGTGTCCTGGGGGGGGAGGCAGCTGGGAGAAGGGGCCAGGAGGCCACCCCCGGCAGCTCATGCACCAGCCAGCCCAGAGGAGGAAGGGAGGGGGGTGACCTTCAGTCTCTCTGTCTGTTGTGCACCCCTCTGGTCCACCTTGGCACCTTGCTTAGCTCTTCATACTGTCTTATAGAGATCTGAAGTGGTTTTATCCCTTAAAAATTGGGAGATTTCTCACAAATCAATCGATGTGACACATCACATCAACAAGAGAAAGGATAAAGACCATGTGATCACTTCAATAGACACAGAAAACACATTTGACAAAGTACAGCATCCATTTACGATAAAAACCCTCAACAAAGTAGGTTTAGAGGGAACACACCTCAACATAATAAAGGCTTTATATGAAAAACCCACAGCCAGCATCATACATCATTCCCCCGAGGTCAGGAGTAAGATAAGGATGTCCATTGTCCCCACTTTTATTCAATATGGTACTGGAAGCCCCAGCCACAGCAATCAGACTAGAAAAAGAGATCGAAGCCATCCAAATTGGTAAGGAAGAAATAAAGCTTTCACTTCTGCAGATGACGTGATACTCTATATTGAGAAGACTAAAGACGCCACCAAAAAACTCCTAAAGCTAGCAAATTAATTCAGTGAAGTCATAGGATACAAAATCAATGCACAGAAATCTGTAGCATTTCTATACATGCTAAACATGCTATTTCTATCATGAAACAGCAGAAATAGAAATTAAGAAAACAATCCCATTTACAATTGCACCAAAGATAATAAAATACCTAGGAATAAACTTAACCAGAGGTAAAAGACCCGTACTCTGAAAACTATAAAGTACTTACAAGAGAAATGGAAGATGATGTAAAGAAATGAAAAGACATCCCACGTTCATGGATTGGAAGAACAAATATTGTAAAAATGTCTATACCACCCAAAGCAATCAACAGATTTAATGCAATCCCTATCAAAATACCAACAGCATTTTTCACAGAACTAGAATAAACAATCCTAAAGTTTGTGTGGAACCACAAAAGATCCCAAATAACCAAAGCAATCCTGAAAAAGAAAAACACGAGTGAAGGCATCACAATTCCAGACTTCAGGTTATATCGCAAAGCTGTAGTAATCAAAACAGTATGGTACTGGCACAAAAATACACAGATCAATGGAGCAGAATAGAAATCCCAGGAATAAATCCACCATTATATGGTCAATTAATCTTCAACAAAGGAGGCAAGAATATGCAACAGGGAAAGGAAAGTGTCTTCGACAAATGGTGTTGGAAAAACTGCACAGCCACATGCAAAAGAATGAAACTGGACCATTTTCTTACATTATACACAAAGATAAACTCCAAATGGATTAAGGACCTATACGTGAGACCTGAAGCCATAAAATCCCTGGAAGAGAGCCTAGGCAGTAATTTCTCTGACATTGGCTGTAGCAACATCTTTTTTCTAGATCTGTCTCCTGAAGCAAGGGAAAAAAGAGTAAAAGTAAACTATTGGGACACATCAAAATAGAAAGCTTCTGCACAGTGAAGGAAACAGTCAACAAAACTAAAAGACAACCAACGGAATGGGAGAGAAGATATCTGCAAATGATATACCCAATAATGGGTTAGTATCCATATAAAGAACTCATACAACTCGACACCAAAAAGGCAAATAATCCAATTACAAAATGAAATGGGCAGAAGACCTGAACAGACATTTCTCCAAAGAAGACATAACAGATGGCCAACAGGCACATGAAAAGATGCTCAACATCCCTCACCATCAGGGAAACGCAAATCGACACCACCACAACCACCTCACCCCGGGCAGAATGGCTAAAATCAAAACCTCAAGAAGTAACGGGTGTTGGTGAAGATGTAAGAGAAAAAGGAACCCCGGAAGGCAGGAACGCAAACTGGTGCAGCCACTGTAGAAAACAGCATGGAGGTCCCTTGCAAGAGTAAAGACGGAACTCCCCCACAATCCAGTAATCGCAATACTGGGCGTTTACCCAAAGAATACGAAAACACTAATTCGAAGGGATATATGGACCCCTATGTTTATTGCAGCGTTATTTACAAGAGCCAAATTATGGAAGCCGCCCGAGTATCCATCAATAGATGAAAGGATCAAGACGACGCTTGATGTCTACATACAGTAGAACATTGTTTCGCCATAAAAAAGAATGAAATCTTGCCATTTGCGACAACATGGATGGAGCGTATAATGCTAAGTGAAATAAGTCAGAGGAAGACAAATACCATATGATTTCACTCATGGGTGAAACTTAAGAAACAAAACAAAGAACAAAAGGAAAAAAGAGAGGGGCAAAGCGAGAGGCCGACTCTTAACGATAGAGAACAAACCGATGGTTACCAGACGGGAGGTGCGGGGGGAGCCGGGGAGGGGGACTAGGGAGGGCGCTTGTCGTGATGAGCACAGGGCGATGTATGGACCTGTGGAATCACTATATTGTACACCTGCAACTAACATAACCCTGTATGTTAACTACACTGGCGATACAAGTTTTAGAAACTGGGAGGGAGTCAATGCCTGGGGAAGGGCTTCTTGATCCAACACACTGATGGAGGAGTCCCCTGGGGCAGATGTCAGCCCCTGGAGGACTTTTGTAACCTAGGAGAGTGGGGTCTGGTCCTACCGAGACAGGCCACCTGGTTCCCCCTCAGCCGGTCCCCACATTCCTCAGTAAGAAGCAGGAAGGGGCTACAGTGACAGGCTTTCCTGCAACCATCCACTCTTGGGCAGGCAGCCTCCCTAAACATCTTCCTCCCTCCCTCCCCCATCTCCCCAATCTGGTCCCTCTGTTCCTTCCGCCACAGCCCCACCGAGCAACACATATCCTCAGGGATGGGGAACACGCCCCTTGCTGTAGTCCGGGCCAGCGGTGAGTGTCTCTCATTTAAACAATGATTAAAGCTGAAATCACCCACCCAGAAGCACCCACCTTTGGCTTTTGCTTCTCCGGCGCCTTGGGATTCATCAGAATGTTGTCATCTGTAAAATGGTGATGCTAATATCTTCCCAAAAGGTTCTCGGTGGTCTTGTCAAAAATCAAGGTAGAACGTTTGGAAAACCGTGTCCTCACCCCCTGAAAGCAGATGCGTCATCACCAAGATGTGCCAAGAGCGTCCACTGCTTCCAAAGCCCCCTCCCGTGTGTGTATGTCCTTTGCTCCTTCCACAGTCAGTGAAGGAGGCAGTATTATGCCCATTTCACAGAAGAGAAAACTGAGTCTCAAGGACAGGGAGTCATTTGCCCAAAAACTGACATTGAGTGCGCAGAACCCGGACTCAAACGCTGAGTTTACATCCTGTGCCTGGGGCAGGACGGGACACCGGGCCAGAGGGAATCCCCGTCCAAGGGTGGAGTTTATCTGGGGCGGTGAGACTTGTCCGTGATAACACAGACACCATGAAAGCCCCAGCGTGATGACCGTCTGATCCCGCGGGGCACTGATTCTCCTCATTTTCCTCCCTTTCTGAGGGCAGGGAAAGGCGGGGGAGCCCAACAGTGACCCTGAGGCCCTTCGGGTGCCCCATCCCGGCCACGGATGAGCAGCGAGTCCTGAAGCGGGGTGGGAGAGACGAGAGGGTCTGGGGAGGCTGGCCGTGCTGCAGGGGCACCTGACGCGCATCTCAGCCTGGTTACGCACCAGCCACCGTGCTCCACACCGTCACTGGGCCTTCACGTTTGCTTCAACTCACGGCTGAGAGAGCCGAAGCGGAGAGAGATCAGGTCTCCCGCCTAGAGCCACGGGTAGCCAAGGCTGAGCCAGGATTCCATCCCAGGCGGCCGGCTCCTGGGCTCACTCCCAACCACTTGGCCATCCTCCCCAGGCGGAGGCGCTGGAGGGCAGGGGGGAGGCCCTGAGCAGGGGTGCTGAGGCCGGACAACACCAGACCCCACACTGCCTCGCCCGGCCTCCTCGCCTCGGAGACGCCTCCACTCTGGGCGGGACTTTCTCCCTGCCTCTCCCGCATCAGGGACATTTGCCACTTGACTTGGGAGTTTTCACCACCGGCCAAATTGATGACGCTTTTCTGCCAATTCCCACTGTTCAGTGGCAACCAAGAACACGCTTCCACAGTGCACGGTGTCATACACAGGTTTGGCTAAAACTTCTGCCCGGAATGTTCCAGAATGTAAGCTCTACAAGAGGAGCACAGGTGAGGGGCAGACCTGACGTAGACAGTACTCGGCCCCAAGAGGTCATGAAGAACCAGGCTCCCGGGTCAGTGGGGTCAGCCAGGACCCTGCCAGGCCTCCCTGCGCTCCTCCACGAACAAAGGCTTGGAGGTGGGACGTAAGGGCAGGTCCCCGGAGCAGCGAGATGTCTGTGTGACCGTCATCAGCAGGGACACACAAGTCACCTGCTGGCAGGTGGACAGGGCCTTTATCAAAAGCAAGGGGTTTACAATTTCACCTGCTTCTTTCTCGTGGCTGAGAAATCTTGACCCTTCACACAGATTTCACGTTCTCCTTTGCCAGCTTTTCCCACTCACCTTCCAGGCTTCTAGAACCGCCCGTCTCCACACATCAGGAGAGATGACTTCTTTTAATGGGAAGGTCTTACTTCCCGGGAGCTGAGGCCTGAACATGGTCCAGCGTGGGGGGAGCATAACCTCCTCTCCTAAGAGCGAGATTCTGCCAGGAGCCCAGCAAGGAGCCAGGGTGCCCAGGGCTCATCAGTGAAAGCAAACGGTGTAGAACACCAGCTGGGGGCAGGGGTCGGGGGTGGGTTGCCCACATCAGTCCCAGCTCTGGCTCTTTCCACACCGCAGTGGGCGCCTGGCTTCCCATGTGTGTGGGATGCTGTCGGAGCAAAGAGGTGCTCAACTCTCCATATCGTGTGGCCGGGATCAGGCTCCAGATTGGACCGTGTGAAGATGGCTGGGCCGTGGGCCGCCTCTCCCGCCTGTATCCCCCAGACTCCGAGCTGGGATGAGGAACGCAGAAGAGAGAAGGAGGCGAGCCCAGACAGAGGACTCCCAGCCCGGGCACGGCCTCCTCCCAACACCCGTGCAGCCTGTGGGCCGGCCCCCTGGAACGCCAGCCTCCCACACGCGGACAGATTTTCTAGGAGACTGAGACACCTTCCCAAGGTCACCGGCTGAGTCAGATGCCACGAGAAGCACGGAGCATCCCCGAAGTTCACAAGCCACCCCGTATTCTTTCCTGGGGCAGTGACTCACTTCTGTGCGGGCTGAGGCCCTCCTGCTCATTCTAGAACACGGCCCCGCAACTCCATTTGAAGAGAGTGTGTATGCCTCGCAGACACAGACAGCTCGGAAAATAGGTCAAAGCCAACTCATGCATCCACGACACCGTCTTTTCCGACGCTTCCCTCGAAAATCAGATTAGCAACGTATGCAAATAGGTTGTGAGAACTCATTACGTTAATTTATCTAATTTCAGAGGCAAACCAGAAGCAAACAGTGCCTCATTCCCCAACACTCAGGACCTCAGAAAATATTGATTTTGAAGTTTTATGAGCCTCGCACCGAGGACGTTTTATAGCCCAGAGGCATGGGATCGTCAATTCTCTCATGAATGCAAACTCCCCGCTCCGGGGCCCCGACATACGGTTTTCCAAGGTCCTTTTCAGGAGCGAGCCACATGCCAGGCCGCCCAAAGCTCAGGCTCAGGGTCTATGAGAAGGGCGGGCGGGAGCACGGGGCCATCTGTCCCGGCAGGATCAATGGCGGAGAATTAGAGCGGCCCTAGCATAGCCACCCACAGTAATAGGCGTGGAATGAAAAGTCTGTCGCCTTATTGAGCGGCCATGGCCACGGCGGCCAGCCGCAGAGCGGTGCTCAGGGCGAAGGAGCTTTATGAGCAATGAAGAAAACTGATGGCTTCGTCGTCTCCTACCTCTTAGGGGACCAACGTGGTGTCTTCAATAGGATCCATTTCACCCTAAAGAGCCCAGATCAACCCCCATGCTGGTCTGGAGCCAGCCTTTCTAGCACACCCCGTAAAGGTGACTAAGGATGAGTTTCGTCCTCATCAGCCTTCCGTCAGCCTCATGGAAGTCGCTACGGCCGGTCCCTCAAAGCGGCCAGATAGGCACGGGACTCCGTTTTATGAGTGGGACCCCAGGGAGCCCTCTCTGCCCCCAAGCGCCTCTTCATAGCCTCTTAGGAGCTGGAATCTCCGGCACCTTGGGTCACAGGCCTTCAAGGTTGGCACAGGGTAGAGCACACAGGCCTTGGGCAGCCCAGGCCTGTCTCGAAATCCTGGTTCTGCCTTGAAATCCCTTCCTGGCCAGGACGCGTCAACAGACCTCTCAAAGACCTGGGTGCCTCAAACAGAATGTGGCGTTACAATGCCACCTGGCAGGGCTCTTTGAGGATGAACAATAACGTAGGCAACCATGGTAGGAGCACAATAAGAGTGGCCGTTCCTATTACCATCAACTGTCAAGGTCACGGAGCACCTTTACAAAGCTATATGACCAGTGTGTCCCTGGTCTTCTAAACAGAGGCTCTTCAGCATGCCTGGGCGCTCTTGCCAGTGGCTGCTGACTCTGTCCCCTGTTGAACACGGTGGCGAAATGGATACTTGCTCGGTGCTCGTTCGTTCCCCCTCCCCCACCACTTTCCCGCTCCATTCATACCGGGCTTGGCCATTAGGTTTGCCTTGGCCA
Source organism: Panthera pardus (assembly GCF_024362965.1). NCBI lineage: Eukaryota > Metazoa > Chordata > Mammalia > Carnivora > Felidae > Panthera > Panthera pardus. The sequence continues at coordinate 79,135,008 of NW_026526788.1, forward strand.
ATGGGATTCAGGTCGGAAGGGACAGGCCTTAAGGAACATGGCATGTTTCCACTTTCGCCTGGAGGAAAATACGCCCTAGCCAAGCTCTGTCTCTTCATCCTGGACCCCGGACCGAAATCCAACCCACAATCTGAAAGAGCCACACAGCCAAGCCAGACTCTCGATCTCGCGAATGAAGACTTGCCGTTGGAGGCCACTGAGCTGGGGGCTACGGGTCGGTTTTGCAGCATTTTGCGACAGTGACTAACAGACGAGATACTTGTGTGTCCTGCTTACGTCCTCGGCCCCGGTTGCTTGTGCCCACTTTGCCAGTGCTGGTCTCAGTGCTCACGGCATCTCCCCAGTGGCTCCCATCTTTTGGCTCTATCTGCTGCACAAAGCACCCTAGCCCTGCTCTTGCCCTGCATCCCAGACCCGAAGCACTGCCACTCGCAGCTCTGACCTCACACCTCCTGACCTCATTCCCGCTTAACCCCTCACGCCAGGCATGGCAGAGACCAGGCGACAGAGCAAAGGCTGTCATCAGAGAGAGGGACGGAATCCTGCAGCGGGCAGGCACCGTGCTGGGCACGCCATACGTGCTCCTTCATGAACCCTGGGAAGGATGGGGCCAGAATTTGAGCCAAGAGCCTTCTGACCCCAGAATCAGAGTCTTTTCACCTTCCATGCAGTGGCCGAAGTTCCATTTTCTCCGGGCAAGCGTAGTCCCCTAGCAATACCGAACCCTTGTGTCAGAAAGAAATTGGGCAGTTCCCTGGTCTAATAAATAGCAGGTGAACCATGCAAAACGCCGTGTTTGTAGGTCAAAACAGTCAAAAACCGGTGATCTCGCCAGTTTGCCAGATTCATGGCTGGTTGAACAGCCAAATTCAAGCCTACCTTAACTGGCCAACATTCAGTTCCTATTTTTCTCTGTGGTTGATGGGTCGGGAGGGACTCTCAAATGCCCTGCCAACTCTCAGAATAGACTCTGTGCAGGGCATTTTCCTGGGACGCTCATAGTAACCCTGAGGCCAAAGGAAAACGGTATCACCCTGGCTTGCCGACAGTTCGTTTTCAAGTACACAGACTGAGCACCAGCCCTCTGCTCAGTCCTGTAAGTAAACAAACAAGTAAATAAACAAAGTAATAACAAACCAGACAAACCAGACAAACCAGACTTCTCTGTGATTCCCACTTTCTTTTCTGTTTTATAATGGGTCCCAGAATTCATGCCAGGGATGAGCTTAATCAAAACTACAGCCAGTCAGGGGTGCCTGGGTGGCTCAGTCGGTTAAGCGGCCGATTCTGGCTCAGGTCATGATCTCACAGTTCGTGAGTTCGAGCCCCACATTGGGCTCTGTGCTGAGAGCTCAGAGCCTGGGGCCTGCTTTGAGTTCTGTGTCTCCCTCTCTTTCTGCCCCTGCCCCCATTCTCTCTCTCTCTCTCTCTCTCTCTCTCAAAAATAAATAAACATTAAAAAAAAAAATACAGCCGAACAGGGGCACCTGGCTGGCTCAGTCAGAGGAGCATGTGACTGACTCTTAATATCGGGGCTGTGATTGGGGCCCCACACTGGGTATGGAGGTTACTTAAACAACTAAAACGTAAAAAAAAAAAAAAAAAAAAAAAAAAAATACAACCCATCAATCTGCGATTTGGAAGCCTACCCTTTTTTTTTTCTTAAGTATCTGGAGATTGGTCGGTCACCACTCCTGTTGTGACTGGTTTTTAAAGACCATCCCCACCCAAATTCTTCCCTGCTGGCCTCCGCCCTCAGGCCTGTGGATTTCCACATTGGCTGGAGTCCCCAGAGACAAACTCTCCTGTCCTGTGCAGCCTACCCACCCCCGCCACCCCCCCAACCCCCACTCCCCCCCCAAGGATGGGGAGAAGGAAGAGACAGGGAAGGATGAAAGGATCACTGACAGATCATGTGTTGGATGCCAGGCACTGAGCTGGCTCTGGACGTGTTGTTATTTCCATGAATCCTCACGTCTTCCTGGGGTCCTGGGGTCATGACCGGGGCCTGGCAGACTCTGAGCCCATCCCTGTCCTTAGGAGGAGGCCCGGGTTACTCAGAGTAAGATGGTTCTTCTGTAAACACACCCTGGTTCCTTCCGTGTACGGAGAGTTTCTGACCACATGTGGCCACTGCTTCGCCCGGTCCCCTCCCCTCCGGGCCCCCCACCCGGAAGTCGGTGTGGGTGACACAGCTTAGCTGCCAAGAGCGGCCTGTTTCCTAACGGGACACGGTTTGAAAAGTCATGCGGCCACGGTTCCCCTCTGTTCCAGCTACCTAAATGCCCTTCGTGTCTTCCTTCCCACGCCGGGAGCCGAGCATCCAAAATTAAACTGCCAGAAATAGATCCACTGGCACCGGAAGTGGCCAGAAATGCTCGGGGCCTTCCGGAACTTCAGCGCAGCCCGGCTCACCCCCCCCCCGGAGAACTAAAGGCAGCTAATTACGGGCAGCTCAGACGAGAGGCCGAGGAGGCGCCTGGCCAGGAGGGAGTTTCTGCCCTCCTCTTCCTCCCCATCCTGTTTTCCCTCCAGACTTCCGGTTGCTTTGCGTCTGCTTCACCAGATTTGCTCAAGCCTTGCCAGCTTCCGGCTGACTTAGCAGAACTGGAAGTCAGGGTCCTTGAGGGGCTGAGCTTCCCCCCAGCATTTCCATACCTTCTCCCTCTTCCGGGTGCCCACCCTGGCTCCTATGTACCAACTTGCCCTGGCCACGAGGTTGGAAAGAGACGGGGCAGGTGGAAAGGAGGCTGGAGAGGCGGGCGGGGGACTGACCCCGGAGACGCCGGCACCCTCGCCAAGGATGATGGGCCCAACTGGCGGGTCAAGGTTTGGATGCGGCAAATGGGTGCTTTCCAAATGCTGCCCTCTGCAGGGTGGAGGTGACGTTAAGGCACATGGAGAAGAGGCCAGGGGAGGCTGAGTGTGGACTTTGTGGGGCTGTGCTGGACCCTCCCTCACTGCGGGCAGCCTTGGGATCAGTCCAAGGAAGAGACCCCCTACTCCAGTTAGGCTTTCCCGAAGCCCTCTGTGCCCCCGGCCTTCCTGAGGTCCTGCCTGCTAGGGAGATCCCTGGCAGCCAGCTCTCTGTCCTGGTCACATGGGGTCTGGCACGCCCGGAGGCAAGCGTCTGTTTCTAGGCATCCCTGGAGTCGTGGAACACGATGATATGGGTGGGGGGGCAAGAGGATGGAGAATGGATAGAAGTTGGGGTACAGGGATCCCCCCAATAAATCACAGAAGGGAAACACAGAGCCTGGGCAGGCATTGGGGTCTTCCCACAGTGTCTTCCCTGTATCTGGAAGCTGTCGTCAGCCCAGCCTCCCTTCACGTGGCCCCAGGGGCAGCTTCACGACCTCGCGTGACCCATGTGGTCACTCAAGGCTCCACACTCAGAAGGGCCCGCTGCTCACAAGGGCAGGGTACTTAACGTTCCCTTGTTGCCGTCCTGAAATTCTTAGCGATTTTCTCCTCAAACTCTTGCGTCTCGTAAGTGATGTCGGCTGGGACATAGAGCCTGTGTTTGAGCAGAGGAGGCGTGCCCCGCGTGCACGTTGGCCACCACCCCGTGCCTTCTCACGCTCGCCCAGCATTGCCCACACTCCCTGCCCTGCACAGCCTCCGTAACACGCTTGCCCGGTACCTGGCCCGACGCCGAGAAGGCTTCCTCGCTTGGTTTAGCACGCTGCTGTCGCTACCTTGACATTATTCTCAGTTTCGCCTTTGAAGTTGTGCTTCGAAAATGAGATCCACTGGGACAATGCAGCTTGCCCACGAGCCCGGCAGGTGCACGGCGTGTGTGAGTGCTGTTCCCGGCCGATCCGTAAGCGTGCAATTCCGGTGACCCCGCGGATGCGTGCGGTTGAGCCCGACGCGGAGCGAGCACTAGGTAAGCACGTCATGCCCGTGGCCGATGAGGTTGCTGGCGACTCCGAGTGGCCAGAACTCCAGGCCACGCGCACGCACGCGGCATGCTGAGAAACGGGAAGGACCAGGGAACCGTGTCACCATTTCTCAGTGCCGTTACGTCTCTGTGTTAGCCGATCGCTGATGCCGAAAATGAAGGCACAGAAGGAAGGGGACAGACAGGGCCCCCTTTTCTTCGGCGCCTCCTCACCCAGCAGTAGGGCAAAGGCGCGGCGTGGGGGTGGCGTGCGATTTCATCAAGAGGCAAAGTAAAAGTAGTTGAGCGTTCCCACTTTTCTGGCCAGAAGGAGATACAGGTGCGTGCGAGGACTGTCACTTCAGTGATTCTGCTCACGAGCGAAATCCCTTTCTATTTCCACTTACAACTGCCATTACATGATATAAAGATGAGTGGTAAATGTGTGCTGATCGTTGTCATTTTTAATTGTTCTTTATTTAGAATATCATTAAATAGCAGATAAAAAAAACCCCGTGATGAGACGAGAGACATCAGGAGGAAGAAAGGGGAAAGCTTCCTATTTTAGTGCCTTTAAATGGCACTCACTTGTCTTTGCTTTCTGAACAAGAGGCCCTACATTTTCATTTTGCTTTGAGCCCTGTGAATTATAGAACCATCTCCGCCTGGCTAGCTCCTGCCTGTTCATCCCTCCGGGCCCTGCTTAGGCACCACCCCCTCCAGGAAGCCCTCCCTACCTCCTCAAGATGCTAAGTGTTTCCCAATAAAACCACACCTCCCATCACTGTGCTGTAATTGTCTCCTTGTCTGACCAGCAGCTCAGCTGGACAGGAGCTTCAAATTAGGATTTCCAGATTTACAACCCTACAGAGCACTCTCTCCTTATCCTCAGGGCCAGCCCAGTGCCTGGGACATAACAAGTGTTCCTTCCCTGTTGGATGAGTGAATGAATGGGTGAGTGAAAAGAGCATGTCATATGCCAGATACGGTTCCCAGTATTTTGCATATACTGACTGATTAAGTGAATGAATGATGGCACCAAGATTTCTGAGAAGCCTTGACCAGGGGGTCTCCCCTGTGTGACCATGTGTGGTTCAATAAGCCTTGGGCTCTCTGCCGTGGCACCCATTTTTGTCTCCCTCTTGTCCTTCCCCCCTTATTGTCTATACGTATGCTGACAAAATGGCAGCTTCCTTGAGGGTAAGAAGGAAGTGTGTGTGTCTGGGCCCCAAGAGTGGCTCAGGGTTTTGCACAGAGTCGGTACCCTTGGCTGTTAATAAGTGAGTTTACAAAAACAGCATCTAAGAGAAGAAATTTTGACCAAGGTGATTTAGACCCTGACAAGTTCATTCCAAACCAAGCTACAGCTCAACCATTTCTTTAGAATATACAAATGGAATGAAAGAAAGAAAGAAAGAAAGAAAGAAAGAAAGAAAGAAAGAAAGAAAAGGGAAGGAGGGAGGAAGGAAGAAAAGAAAGACAGAAAGAGAAAGAAAGAAAAGAGAAAAAGAAGAAAGAAAGGGGGAGAGAAAGAAAAGAAAGAAAAGAGAAAGAAAGGAAAGAGAAAAAGAAAGGAAGGAAAGAAAAAGGAAAGAAAGAAAGAAAGAAAGAAAAGGAAGGAATGAAGGGGGGGAGGGAGGAGGAAGGAAGGAAGGAAGAAAGAAAAGAAAAGAAAGACAGAAAGACAGACAGAAAGAAAGATAAAGAAAGAAAAGAGAAAAAGAAAAAAGAAAGAAAGAGAGGGAGAAAGAAAGAAAGAAAGAAAGAAACGAAGGAAGGAAGGAAATAAGGAAGGAAGGAGAAAGAAAGAAAGAAAGAAAAGAGAAAAAGAAAAAAGAAAGGGAGAGAGGAAAGAAAGAAGAGAAAGAAAGAAAGAAAGAAAGAAAGAAAGAAAGAAAGAAAGAGAAGGAAGGGAGGGAGGGAGGAAGGAAGAAAGAAAAGAAAGAAAGACATAAAGAGAAAGAAAGAAAAGAGAAAAAGAAAAAAGAAAGAAAGGGAAAGAGAAAGAAAAGAAAGAAGAGAAAGAAAGGAAAGAAAAAGAGAAAAAGAAAGAAAGAAAGAAAGAAAGAAAGAAAAGGGAGGGAGGGAGGAAGGAAGAAAGAAAAGAAAGAAAGACATAAAGAGAAAGAAAGAAAAGAGAAAAAGAAAAAAGAAAGGGAGAGAGAAAGAAGAAAGAAGAGAAAGAAAAGAAAGAGAAAAAGAGAAAAAGAAAGAAAGAAAGAGCAGGGAGGGAGGAAGGAAGAAAGAAAAGAAAGACATAAAGAGAAAGAAAGAAAAGAGAAAAAGAAAGGGAGAGAGAAAGAAAAGAAAGAGAAAAAGAGAAAAAGAAAGAAAGAAAAAGAAAGAAAGAAAAGAAGAGAAAGAGGAAAAAGGAAAGGAAAAGGAAAAGAAAAAGAGAGGAGGAGGGAGAAAGGGTCTTAGTATTCTTTAACTCACACTTCTGAAAAATGGCAGTATCACTTTTTGCAGGACTAAAAACAACGAAACAGAAATTAGACATTTGGCAAGGTTGCCCTTGGATGCCGATGACAGACCGCCAGTCTTCAGGCACAGCCCGGCCGCTGCTCAGTAGAGCAGGCTCGCTTTCCAGATCCAGAGCGCACATTCCCAGATGGGCCTTTGGCAAACCGTGGTGCCAACGTGTTCATCCTGGGAACGTTTCCCTGCCAGTGAGTGTGGAGTAGACACAGGCTGCTTGCTCGCTAACCCCACTTCTTCCTCCTGGCCGCACAGAAGCACTACATCCCAGCCTCACTTGCAGTTAGATTGAGGCCCTACGACGGGGTCCTGGCCAAGGAGCTGTCAGCAAAAGTGATCCATGCCGCTGGCCGGTTTGGCCATAAGATTGTGGACGTGGCTGTCCGTGCCCACCTGCCCTTGCACGACAACCCTGGAGACCGTGTGAAGCAAACTTTCCTGTCGTTAGCCACTGAGCCATTGTTACAGCAGCTGGCATTATCCATCCTGGCTAACGCAGAATGCCAGCCTAGCTCTCCGTAGGAATGCGTTCAGATGCGAGTGACCGAGAAGCCAGTCGAAGTGGCATGAATAAGCATGATTGTTTTCCTGCATAGCGAGAAATCTCGGAACAGGCAATTCAAGAGTGGATCGGCTACTCCAGGACACAGGCTCTCTCTGTCTTTCTGCTCAGACATCCTTGGTGTGTTTGTCCTCGTGCTCATTAACTCAGAGTCACAAGAGGGCTGCTGTGCCTCTCACATTCCATGTGCATCCCAGGCAGCACGAAGAACACAGGGCAAAGAGCAAAAGGCTCCTGTCAGTCAAGTCTGTCCCAGCTTTTACTTTTACTTTGCTTCTACTCTCGCCAACTTCTACTTAAATTCTACTGACCAAAATGGCATCACACGTCCCTCCGGACCAATGCCTGGCCGGCGGCAATGATATTATTCCGCAGGCTTCAGTCTGGTTGTGATTCATCTCCCCGGGCTGGGGCCGGGGCTCCCCGTCCCTGAGATCAGGGAAGCTACAAGGATCCCTGAACAAACTGCGCCTCTGTTGGTGGGAAGAAGACGGGGACGATAAAGGAAGTGTTCAACTTTTAACGATTGTGGGTCCTGCTCCTGGCCTCCCGGGGAAGCTACCCTTTAACATTTTACCAATGTCCCAAATGATTGGCAAAACCCCAAAGCACGGGCTCTATTTCTGCCCCTGAGCACATACCGTAAGTCTGCTTCGTTGAGAAAAATAACCAAAACATTCCAAACATAAAGATAAGAAAAACAAAGAAAACCTCCCCGGCTCTCAAAAGATTAAAGTCATACGGTCTCGCACATATTAAAAACACAAGATATAAAGTCTGTAACTTTCTGGAATGCCCCTCGTCACGATGATTTGAAACTCTATGTAAAAACCACATATCACCCTGCACCAAGCGTTCCTTCCCGGGAGCGCTCCCTTCTTTGTGGGTCCCCGGCAGCTGTCCTGACTTGGGCTCCATTAAAACTCTTTTCCTTTCTTTTCACAATTTTTTAGAAGGTTTGTTCATTTTGCATCGACAAGAGTGAAAGTGATGGTGGGTGGTTGACAATGGCCTTCTCCAGTGGCCCCGCACCCTCAGGTTCTTCCTTCTTTCTGTTGCAGTCCTTTTTCCAGAAACAGTTGCAGTTAAGAGATGCCTGGCTGGATCCTTTGGCCTTTAAACCCACGGGCTTGGGCATCAGCCCAGCTGACCGTAGAATTCCTCTCGGTCTTCTTGCCCAGGGGACTGGTTCACGTGGAGTCAAATGATGGCAAGCCAGGAGTCAACCAGACGGCAGGACAGAGTTTTCCCAGGACTCGATAGTCTAGGGCCCCTCCTGTCTTTCCATGGACTAGACATCAGACATCGGAGGAGGTATTTTAAAATGAGGTGCTCAGGGCTCGTGAAGGGGCAGTGAAATGGGCTCGATCACAGGAGGCCTGCCGGAGGGCAAATTGTTGCCACACATTTGAAAAGCAGTCTGGCAGAAGTATCATGAGTCTCAAATATATTCAAACCCTTTGATCTCATAATTCCACTTCTGGGAATCTCTCCTAAGGAAATAATTTGAATACTGAAAAAGCTTTTTGCACCAAGATATTCCTGGCAGGATTACTTATAATAGTGAAAACCTAGAAATAGCCAAAATAACCAGTCATTGGAGAACAACCATTGGAATATATATTCCAGGGCAATGGCTGGTATAGAGAGAGAGAGAGGCGACATACATGAATGGAAGGATGGATCAATGATAGGCTAAACAGATCAATGATCAACAGGCTAGAGACAGAGGAGCACCTGGGTGGCTCAGCTGGGTGAGGGGCCAACTTCGGCTCAAGTCATGATCTCACGGTTCATGGGTTCGAGCCCCACGTTGGGCTCTGCGATGACAGCGGGAAGCCCGCCTCGGATCCTCTGTCCTCCTCTCTTTCTGCCCCTCTCCCCCGCCTCAAAAATAAAGGAACTTTTAAAATAGAAAGGAAAAACTAGGATAGAGACAGAGACAGATTCCACTCAGTGAACTATATACATTCCTTAAATATGGAGACTGAAAAAGGGTTTATACTGCAAAACGTGCTTGGTTAAAATAATGGGGAGGATACAATTATTAGTGTGTGAAAAAGGCTGAAATAAAATACTCCAAATGGCAACCACGAGTGCTGAAAGCATGGATGGTTTTTGTTCCTTCTTTCTATTTTACGCATTTAATTTTTTTCTTTCGGAAGGATGCACCGTTTTATAATAAAAAATTATTTTAGAAAAACACGAGGGTTGCTAGGTGAGCATGGAAATTGGACGGGGCTGAGGGACAGTTTGTTCAGCTGGGGCCGCATTTGGAGGAGCCCCCCTGCCCCGCTCTGGGCCTCTCTCGGGTGACCGCAGTATTTGTTCAGCCAGTCTCGGGGTCTTTCTCTCCCCGGCCTCTCCCGTGGGAGCCGGCTTCTCTCCCTCTCCCTCCCCGGTCCCGGCAGTGGCCCCTCTCGCGCCGGCCCTCCAGGCTTCAACTGTGGCGCATTATAACTTTCTACAGGTACCTTCAGTTCTCGTCACCTTGACTCAACTTGGCCATGCCTCGGGTCCAAACCAACCCTCGAAGCGGTCCTCCTGCAGACACAGCCTTGCCCGCTTCTGTTGACTTTTGTTCATCCTGTTCTCAAAGGTGGTGGCCTTCGGCCAAGATCGCCCCCAAATGCTGGACAACTTTTTGGAGTTGCCTATTATACCAAGGAGGGAAAAATCTCAGACTTCCCTTTATTTCCACTCAAATTAAATTTGAAGGTTCGCTCACATTTCTGTTCCCTACTGTTGTTCAGTTTTACTGCTCTGTAATATCCCAATGTCTAAATGCCATAATTCACATATCTATTTATCTATTTCTGTTGCCAGGATTTGGACTGTTGCCAACATTTCAATACTCACAATGGTGCTGCCATGAACATTCTGGCAATACCTACGAGAAGAAATGCTGGTATGTGAGACAGGTAGGGGCTCGGCTTCATGAGACAATGCCAAAATGCTTTCCGAAACAGCAATATAATTTCAAGAGAAAAAAAAAAAAGACAGTCCAAAAAAAGTATACAAACTCTCTGTATTCTCTTCTCAATTTTTCTGGAAATTGAAAACTATTCTAAAACTTCATTTTGTTTTCCTTAAATTATACAGCGTGGGGGGCACCTGTGTGGCACAGTCTGTTGAGCATCTGACCTCGGCTCAGGTCATGATCTCGCGGTTCGTGGGTTCGAGCCCCGCGTCGGGCTCTGTGCTGACAGCTCGGAGCGTGGAGCCTGCTTCGGGTTCTGTGTCTCCCTCTCTCTCTCTCTGCCCCTCCCCTGCTTGTGTGCTCATGCTCTCTCTCTCTCTCTCTTTCTCTCTCTAAAATAAATAAACTTTAAAATAAATAAATAATAAAATTATACAGCATAATACCCTTTTTAAAGCTACAAATGACTAAAGTTAAAAACACTTTTGAGGCTACATTTAGATGTGACAAAATGAAACCAGAGGAATGATAAACAGAAGATTTATGGAAGTCTTTTCCCTTGGGTCGGGGAGGGGGGGTGGGGAGGAAGGTTCTGGGTGGGGGAGCACACCGTGGCAATTGTTGTCAGAGTCTGAGCTTTCTTGTTAGGCGCTGATTAATGGGTGTTTATTAGATGAAAACACAGGAAGGAAGAGAGGGAGGGAGGAACCAGGGAAGGAAGGAGGAAGGAACCGGAGGAAGAGGGTCTTGCGTGCAGAGCTCAGGGAGCGTCGTAAACAAAGATGATGTGTCTCCCAGCGCTACACCTGGGGCCCGTTAAACAGAAGGGAAGGGATCTGAAAGGCATGCACACTGGCTTGAGAGAAAGCAGAACAGCTTTGTCCAGTGGGCAGCGTGGGGTGGAGCCAGCAGACCCAACCCCAACCCCACTGGCACAGGCACACCGTGGCCCCCCCGCGAGCGCTGTCTGTGGCACAGAAGTTCTGCACTCAGACTGCCTGGTTGAGGATCCAGCTGTGGCATCACCAGCCACGCCTACAGTGACCTACGCACCCTCTCCAGAGCTCAGTGTTCCCATCTGTAAAATGGGAAGAAGATAACAAACTAGCACGTGTGACGCGTTTACTCACACGGAGTAAGCGCCCGATAAATGTCTGTTATTATTACCCCCCCCCCCCCAGTCTTCACCCGTGCACGTGCACGTCCTCACCCTCACGCCCGGGATCCCACTCCTCCCGCCAGAAGGTAACCCGCTCCAGCCGGCTGACTCGAGCCTGGAGCCCGGTGGGGTCCGAGGTGCTGACACCTCCAGGGACACACCCAGCGCCTCCTTCGTTCCTCAACCCCAAGACTCCCTGGAATGAATTGCTCTGATCTAGCGAGCATTTCTTGAGCCCCAACCCCTCCCCGGCCAGGCCCACCTGGACCATTGTCCCACCGGCTGCCTCCAGCCTGTCCTCTGAGGCGTGAGCACGTCGTGCCCTGCTCACATCCTCCAGGGGCTCCCTGTCCCTCTGCAAACCAGCCCTAGAGCCTTAACTGGCACTCAAGGCTTTCATCTGGCCCCAGCTCCATCGGACCTCTCCCTGCCACACGGACTGCCACCTGAAGTCCAGCCCCACCCTTTCCCCAATATACCCCCTTCCCCACTCACCGTCGCTTAGCCCATGCCGTTCCCCATGGGGGATGCCCTCCTTCCCCTGGAGAGCTCTCTGTTCCCTCCAAGATCCCTCCCCAGACTTTCCACCTTGGTCTCTGGCTCCCTTTACTTCAGCGCCCCCACCCCTACCTTCACACGCCCAGGGGGCCGCTCCCCAACTATGAGTGCCTCGAGGGCTGGGGCCTGTGACCCCATCGCATCCCAGGGCCACACTCAGAAAGTACCCATCGAGTACATGAACCACTTTTCTCTTCCACGGGTGAAGATGTTTGACCCCCCACCGCAATTATTTTTTCCCCTTCTTGATTCAAAACCTCGCCTTGCCCGGGAGGAGGAAGGACCAGTGGAAAACATCTGTCTGGTGGGTTGACACGGGCGGGGATGGAGAACGGAAAGAAATCTGGTGTCTCCTGTTTACCATGGACGCTGAACTTGGAAAGAAAAAGTGCAGCCCCAGCAGGAAGGTCAAGTGCAGACAGCTGCCTCGCTGGGGCAATCTCAAGGCTGGCCAGCAGATGGAGGCTTGGGGGGCCCGGGCTCCGCGGGCCCCCCGGCCTTCTCTGGCCGCGACAGGGAAGCACTGGTCCAGGCCGACTGTTTGCTCAGACACTGTCTACAGGATGTTCATCACTTTTCCATCTTTCCAGGAGGGCATGGAGAAAGGGTCTCTGTCTGCGTCCCCGTGGCGTCCCTCAGTAAGGGAAGCTGGGGGCAATGTTACAGTTGGTGGACAACCGCATTGCTTAAACGGACGAAAGTTTACGTAAGGACAGTCCCTGTCCTGAAATTACCTTACGGAGAGAAAGACAATCAAGAAGGAGGTGTGGGTACAAGGGTTAGCGAGGGTGTGCAGAAAGGGGACGCTCGCACGCTGTTGGTGGCAGATTGCTGCAGCTACGATGGCAAACGCTGTGGACGTTCCTCGAAACGTAAAAATAGAAATGCCATATGATCCAGCTGTTCCATTTCTGGGGATTTACCCCACATGACCCCCGAGTCCCAGCCAACAGGTGCCCTAAGCACTAACCAACGTGCTCCTGAAGCGCCAGCCAGCACGTCCCCCAGTGCCCTCCAGAAAACGGGTTTCTTCCCCCTCTGACCATGCGGTGGCCTCTGCCTCCCTGCCCCCACCCCAAGCCACTGCCTAGAGCACAAGGCTGGGAGGCCTCGAGCTGGTCAACGCTGCTATTTTACAGGTGGGAAAACAGAGGGGGAAGAGACTTGCCCCAGGCCACACAGCAAGCTGGCCTCCTCGGCCACACCGAGACCCCCAGGGGCTCCTTTCATCCCCGAGCCCAGAGCCCCAGACCCTATTTCTCTCTTCAGGTTAGCAGTCGCCCGTGGCATTCAAGGCCGACAACATCAAATGGCTCATGTCAGTAAAAGGCACGATCAGTCGTGACCCGCCCCAGCTCTGTTCTGAAGCACTTGACCTGCATCGCGGGGCTGACACTTCATTAGTAATTCGGAGAAAGCAGTAACCACGATTCCCACTTCACAGATGAAAAGACTGAAGCTCAGAGAACCAGGCAGAGATCAGTCAAGCTGGGACTCCTGGAAAGAGACTGCCGGAAAGAACGGCTTCCTCCCGGGATAGCAGCGCGGCCTGGTGGCTGGCGCACAGGGAGCCAGCACTTTCCACCTCTCTGGTTCTCCCGGGACCTGGTCTCCATGCCCTCCCCTCGTCTCAGGCCAAGGAAGCCCGAGAGGTGCAGGAGTTAGGGCTCGGGAGCCGGGTAGCGCGGTTCCTGGTCAAATTGCCTCTCCTCTCTGGGCCTCAGTTCTTCATCTGTAAAATGGACATGGCACATACCTCCCAGTATTGTGGTGAGGAGTCCATTGGTGAGGGCTGTGGCTCCCGCCGCACGTGGTAGACAGAACGCGGGCCCCAAAGGTCCCCACATCCTGGTCCCCCGAACCTGTGACTGTGTGGCCTTACGTCGCAAAGGGGACTTTGCAGGCGTGATTAAATTAGCGCTCTAGAGGTGGGGACATAGGAATGGATTACCTGTGGGCCCCGTGTAATCACAAGCGTCCTTGTGAGGGAGGCACGAGGGGCTCCCGAGGAAAAAAAAAATTTGTGGAAATGGAAGCAGAGGTCGAGGTGGCACCAAGCCACGAGCCAAGGAACGCGGGCGTCTCTACAGAAGCTGGAAAAGGCAAGCAAATGGATTCTCCCCTGGGCTCCCGAAGGCCCCGCTCGTGGGGATTTGTTGGAGCAGCGGTAGGAAACCCATGCAGGACCCTAGCGGTGTCGTTAACTGTGTGAGCGTGAACACAGTCCGCCGTGAGCCAGACGCAGCCCATCCCTGGAGGAGCCGCAGGCCCGAGAGTGACAGACGCATCCCCAGAGGGGCCCCGAGCAGGGAAACCGGCGCTCTGACCGCGTGCACCGCCACTTTGGGGCTCGGAGCAGGGCGGCCTGCTTGCTGAGGGACAGGGGCGGCTGTCAGCACGGCCACTCCACTCCTGCCCCAGGCCCTGGCCTAGAATTTGCCCCCACCCCTACCGCCCAGCAGAACCCGAGCAGGGGGCCCCTCCTGTGCTCCCTCCTCCGCCCACAAAGCCCCTCAACACGCCTTTGCTCCCGGGCCCCGCTCAGGGACGGCCTCCCCGGCGATCACACTCCTCTGGCCTGCCGAGGTCCCCTTCCTCGGTGGAGTGAGTCTTTCTCCTCACACAGTCGTTGTCCATTTGGCTCGGCCCGGGGGTCTGGGGCCAGTGCTCATCTCCCAGGGCTGTTCCTCCAGCGGTCCAGCCGAGCCCCATGGGCCCAGGGTCTCCAGGAGGCAGAACCGGCCTGTCCCTGCCTGGATCCCTGAGCCTTAGGCACCTGCACGCGCTTCGTAGGTGCCTCGGAAGTGTGCCAGGACAGATGACCAGGCAGGAGCCAGACTTGCGTGTCCCCCCACCCACCCAGCTTCCCAGACAGACGTCCCCGCCCCCCGCCCCCCCCTCAGATGTGCACCTGGAGGCTGTTGCCGAGGAAGCCCCCTGAGCTACAGAGAGGAGGTTTCCGGGCCAAACCTGACGTCCTCAGGCTGAGTGTGACGGCTTCCTACGTCTGCCGCCACAAGACGTGTGCCCCCCCCCTTTTCCTGGTGGCCTCGCGGGGACCGCGTCGGAAAAAAACACTTCCGTGTGTCTCCTTTATTCCCACACCCACGACAATTTCCGGCACCGGACGTGGGTTTTCCACACGCCGAGCACTTCTCTGGGACACCAGCTGGGTGTCCCAGGACTTGATCCAATTCTCACGCTAACTGGAGTCGGCACAGACCCCTCCAGTGAGGGGCTCCGCCCCACTTCGGATGCCAACGGCGAGTCTCGGGGCACCACCTGCACCAGGTCCCCCCAGTGGAGGGAGCCACCCCCTCCCCGGGCTCCATCGTTTGCTGGGACGGCTCCCAGAACTCGAGGAAACGCTTACGTGCACTTACCGGTTTGTTAGACAGTAAAGGGGATGATAAAGTCTGCAGAGGAACATCCGGGAGGAAGGGGTGCAGAGGACACGGGGTGGAGAAAGGGGCACGGGGCGCCCACGCCCTCTCCAGACACACCGCCTCCCGGCACCTCCAGGCCTGCAGCAACCGGGAGCCCCCCTACACCCACACTAGGCCTAGGCAGTTGGTTTGAGGCATATGAAGTGGTAGAGCCCTGGCTGGAGAAACTTCTCGTCCTGGTCTGCCTCGGTTGCCACAATAGACACCATAGACTGGGCGGCTTGCAGACAGAAATTTACTCCTCACGGCTCTGGAGCCTGGGAGTCCACGATCGGGGAGCCAGCACGGTCAAGGGAGGGCCCTTGTCTGGGTTGCAGACTCCTTGCTGTGTCCTCGCGCGGGGTTGAGGGAGCTCCGTGGGGTCTCTGTTAAAAAGGCAATAATATCGCTCCCGAGGGTTCTTTCTTCACGACCCAGTCACCTTCCAAAGGCCCTGTCTCCCAACACCATCACCTCGGGGGGTCACGATTTCCACTCATGGGTATGGAGGGGTGGGGACACACACCCAGACCGTCACACCTCTCCAAGGCCGAGCAGGGTCGTGCTGCCGTACTCCAGGCCGTTGGAGCTGCTTTGAGCCTTTCACGGCACAGCTGCAGTGAGTTGGATGGTGACCCCCAAAAGATAATCCATTTCCCAGGACCCGTCAGTGTGACCTTATTCAGAAGAAGGGTCTTTGAAGATACAATTCAAGGATCCCAAGATGAGATCATTCTCCATTAGGGCAGGCCCTAAATCCAATGACAAGTGTCCTTATAGGACACAGAAGAGGAGGAGGCCATATGAGGACAGAGGCAGCAATGGGAGCGATGTGGCCACAAGCCAAGGGACGCCAGCAGCCACCAGGAGCTGGAAAAGGCAAGGAAGGATCCTCCCCCTAGAGCCTCCAGATGGAGCCCCGCCCTGCTGACGCCTCCATTTTGGACTTCTGGCTTCCAGAACTGTGGGAAAATAAATTTCCATTGTTTAAGTCACCACGTTTTTGTAGTTTGTTGCCGCAGCCCTGGGACACTAATACTCCAGCTTGGGTAGAACAAGATACTATTTCTGCAGTCTCTGTGGTTAACCAAGGCTTCTTTGCTGGATCCTTCTGGCCCCGGGGGGCTTTGTCGCTTAGGCACCCCCACCCCAGCCTCAGCATGGGCTGAGAGGTCAAACACCGTAGCTCTCCGGTGGAAAGCTCTGGTTCAGAGGACCTGGGGTCGGCAGGAACCATGGTCCCGTGGGCCACAACACTAACGTGTTGTCTCACATCGTTCGCGGTCGATGGCTCCCATTTGTTTAAGATGCTTAGGAGGAAACGGCCCGTGCCCCACTCCCATCAGAGGGGACAGCTGGATCAGAGTGCTCTGAGGCTCAGCAGAACTTCGCCAGCCGTGTGTGAAAGGGTGACAGAGGTGCAGAGACGGTGGGTCCCCCCGGCCACTGGGAGGAAGTCGCCGACCAGGGCTCCTCCGGCCATCAACAGCCTCTGCCATTTCCTGCTGGGTACTGGCCTCGAAATTTGGGACACTCGGGGCAAGCTCTGCCCAGGCAGAGGACGGGCAGGGAGTAGCTGGGACAATGATGGGGCAGAGGGACAGTCGGAGGAGAGAGGCGGAAGGCGGGAAGGCCTTGGTGGCTCTGGACAGTGGGCCCGCAGCCGGCACAGTGGCACGAATGGCCGGGAAGGGAAGCGGTCTGGAAATGGGAAAAAGGGAAGTGCTTCCCCCAGCAGGGCGCCTGGCAGGGGGGCGGGGAAGCCGGCAGAAGGAACTGTCCCCACAAACCACACGTGGACAGATGGTTTCTCGGTGTCATTGACCTTGCCCTCGTACGTGAACAACTGGGGTGATCTTAGGAACCCCAAGCTCCTGAGAACTCGAGCACTTCTGAAATTGCCCGGCCCAGCTTCCCCCGCGCTTCCGAGGGGGGGCTGGCGGTCGCCTCGGTCTGCTCGTGTTTTCTTTTCCAGCCGGCTTAGCGTTGTGTTCGTGTTCTTCCACTTTAAAGAGAAAAAGGAACTGGAGAGTCTTGTTGTGACATGTTTTTGAACCTGGACTTGGTTTTCTCGGGGGACGCTGAGGCAGCAGCGATGTCACCAGCCCGCAAGGGACACTGCGCAAGGCGGTGGCCAGGCCGCTGCCGGGACGAGACCCCAGTGAAAGACCCTCCGTCTCCTGGGCCTCCGCGATGCAAGCGGAGCCTGGATGGTGGTGTCTTGCCAGGCCCGGCGCACCTGGTGGCAGCGGGGCAGATACAAGGGGACAGCCCCAGGGAGCTGAGGACCCTCCCCCTGGGCGGTTAGCGTCTTGGTGCCCCGGTTCCAGAATGATCACCATCTCGGGTCTCGTGAAGTTTAGCTGTTTTTACTTGCGTCAGACCTGCTCTTCAGTCATCACAGCCTCCCTCCGAGGCAGGTCCCCACCCTCCTCCTCTTCATCACCGCCGTCGTCACCCCCACTCTGCACACTGGGAGGCTGAGGCCCGGAGAGGCTGTGACCTTCAGCAGGACACGCAGCAGGTGGTGGGGGGCCAGGACGCGAATGCCGTCCCGCCAGCTCCCGGCTCGGGCCGGACGTGCCGGGTCCCAAACCCAGGGCAGAGAGAGGCTGGTAGGGGGGTGGCCCCAGGGATGTCAGTGCTGGGCAGGTCGGAGAAGCAGCTCACGTGGACACCGACACTTGTGCCGGAGGCACAGCAGCCTGTCCCACTCGGTCCGGGCCCCGGGCCGCCCCTCCTGCCCCCCTCCTGCCCCTGCCCACCCCTCCCTCAAGACCCAGTGTTCACATCCACCCCCCACCCCAACGCTGAGCATTCTGCTCACGGCACCGCCCGGCCCACCTCCTCACCTGCCCGCACCTCCCCAGTCCCCCCCCCCCCCAAGTCCCTCTTGTCTCTGCCACCCAGGCAGGGCGCCCCCTGCGGCCCACAGCCCAGACTGGCGCTACCACTTAGGTGGGTCTCCCCAGTTAACTGGGTTAACTGGGTCTCCCAGTTAGCCCTCAGGCCCCACTGCCGCCTCAGGGGCTTTCTCAGCACGCCGAGCCCCCAGACCCTTCAAGCCCAGACCCTCACCCACCAGGTTAGGCCCCATCGCACACCCGACCTCCACAGCCCCCCAGGCTCACCGCCGCCAGTGCTCCACACCCGCGAGGACCGGGATGCCTCGCGGCTTAGTGGAACCAAGGCTGAGTTCTGGCTCCGGGACAGAGGGAGGGAAGGAGAAAGGAAAATGCGAAGCATACACATGCCTGTGTTTGTCCAGTCAGGCCGTGGCTCACCGCCATTCGTCTCCCGCTGTGTGAGTTTTCACTGGCTGCGCTCAGTGAAGGTCCCAGGGATCCCGCAGACGGCAGAGTCCCCTGAGCTACGGGGACCTACCGGGGGCCTCGGGACGTGCGGCCAGGCTTGCCTGTCCACCCAGTACTGATGCTTACAGAAACGCTGGGGTCCCGCCTGCATAAAGCTGACGATGTCTGCTCCTAGATGGTATAGTTGGGGTGACTTTTTGCGTTCTTTCTCGCATTTTCTGTGTGATCTGAGCTCTTTACGGTCAGAATGTATCTTTTATAAAAGGGACAAGACTATTGTTATTCATCATTATGATCAGTATTATTTTAATCACCCAGCACCATCTTGAAAAACAGATTTTCTCAGGGCAGTTCTGTGTGATTCTGATTCTCTGGGCCTGGGGTAGGACCAGGGGCAGGACCCCATTGACTCGGGTGGGCAGCCCGTCTGGGGAACCCCCGGTGCTCCCCAGAACCTCCCTGATGAGGGTCACCTGAGCGCTGGTCCCACGAACACAGCCCCAGGCCTGGCCGGGGACGCCCGGGCGAGGCTGTCAACATGGCCGGCTGGCCTGGCTGCAGAATGAATCTCCCCCAGGACGGTGGGGGCTGATCTCCAGCTCTGCGTCCTGGAGGATGACACAGCCATGAGTCACCCACGGGAATCAAATCAAACCTGAGCTGGAAACGAAGAGGGAGGGTCAGCCAGGTGGCAGCTGTGGCCAACAGAAGACCCGTCAGTCCCTCTGGAAGCCTGCAGACTTCCTGCTCACTCAGACGGGGGGAGTTTGTCCCAACTTCAGCCTCCCAGGGACTTTTGAGACTCTAAGGACATTATCTTTTTTTCTTTCTTTCTTTCTTTTTTTTGGCCCATGCTTCCACCTAAAGCCAAGCCTTCCACTCATGTTCTGAGTTCCGTTCTTTCTCCACTACTCGAGCACATTGGTCTAGCAATTGTCTCTTCTCTTCCGCACCGTCCGGTTACCTCTCGGCATCGGATTATTCCCATTATCGTACAAGTGCGCCTAAACATACCTCACCTTAAAGTAAGAAAAGGGAACCTTCACTCACTTGCCCTCACACGCTTCTCCAGCAACAACTTCAATCCTCTGGTTCTCTTTCAACATTCTGAAAAGAGTTGCCTCCACTTACCGTTCCTACCTATCTCCCTCCCGTCTTCTCTTAAACCCACGCCAGCCGGGCTTTTTCTCCACCACCGCCTTGACTCTTTTCAAGATCGTCGGCAGCTCTACACTGCCAAAGGCGACGACCGGTTCTCCGTCATTGTCTTATTTAACCTACTGGCATGTGACACGGCTGACCACCTCCTCCTTTCGGAAGTCCTTTCTTTACTTGGCCTCTTGAGCACATCACACCCTCCTGCTTCTCTTCGGACTCCCATTGGCCATTCTTCTTGGCTTCGTCTGCTGGTAGCTGGACTTCACTCTGATCTGTAAAGGTTGGAGGACCCCCAGGTACTGTCCTGGGACTGTGTTCCTCCATCTAACTCACTCTCTTGATCTCTTCTCGCCTCTTGGCACTGAGTGTTGTGCAAATGCTGAAAACTCTCAGATATTGACCTTCACCTAGGACCTCTCCCCTGAATGCCACACCTGCGTATCCAACTGCTTGCTTAACAATCCCAATGAGATGCGTGACTTTTGGGTCACGTACAAAAATGTTCAAAACCAAACTACTCATTTCCAGCCCACAACGCCTCTTTCTACATTTTTCCTGGTAAGGGGGACTCCATTCTTCCAGTTCCTTAGACCCAAAACCTTGAGCTCGTTTTTAGTCCTCTTTCCAGTGGTGTGCAGGTAAATGTGTAACAGCGGGCTCTCAGCTCTAAAGGGTGGGCAGTGGAAGAAGGCCCAAATTCTTTGTGTAAATACCACCATCATTACCCATTTGTAGCTGCAAATGTCACATCACAGGACACTCGAGGTGGGAGGGATGCCTAGCGGCACGCCGTTATGTAACATTTCCACCACACAGGTGAAAAGACGTGAAGAACTTCAAGAGCATGGGTAATTGTAAAAACGGCGGTCAAATAGTTAGGAGGTGATGAATGTTTCATATTTATTTATTCTTGCCTTTTTGTTCTAGGGGTATTTTCTTGGAGAACAAACGGGGAACGTTCAGGAGACAACACGACAGAAGGAGCTCAACCAGGGCAAAGACTCTGGGAGTCAGCCGACGATGAACCACTCCCCGAGTAAAGCCATGGTCAGTAGACATTACGGGACCACTTCACTGTGAACTATTTAAGTCCAAGTCCACAGATGAGCCGACATGGCCAGCTCAAGAGCCCCAGAAACCCAAATGCCAAGGTCCCTTCACTCTTGGAACATAAAACATATGAGTCACAGCTCATAGAGGCAAGAGACTGCGGGGTGGTGGGGCTTCTGGCTCCTTCCACAGCATGGCTGTAGGGGACCTTCTGCTATGGGGCATGTGCACCCAGCCACCTGCCAAGAATTGGGGTGCAAGTTTGGTGGGAAAAGCTGTGGTAAAGAGACCATGGTCAATTGGGCCCTGAGCTCCAGTGTTGGAGACTGGTTTGCCCCCAAACCGAAACACTGGCCAAAGGAAACACTAAGGAGCTATCCTAAATGACGGTGGCCACGGCATCAGCCTCATAAGCTAAGATACAAACAGAAAATTGATGGGGACAAGTCCTCCCTTCTAAAGTAGATGATTGAAGGCTGCGTGGACTGAATGTGTCCCCCCAAATCCATGTGTTGAAGCCCTAACCTCCAGTGGGATGGTATTTGGAGGTGGGGCCTCGGGGAGATAATTAGGGGTGGGTGACATCATGTGAGTGGGGCCCCCATTATGGGACTGTCGTTCTTATAAAAGACGAAGTCAGAGCTCTCTCTCCTCCATGGGAAGACAGAGCTAGAAACCAGGAAGAGAGCGTTTGCCAGGGGGCAGCCGGGCTGGCACCCTGCATTTGGAAGTCCAGCCTCCAGACCTGTGAGAAACAGAGATCTGTCGGTCAAGCCCCCGGCTATGGTTCTTTGTTATGGTGGCTGTGTAGAAAATATTACTGAGGTATTTAACATTTTCCTTTTCAAAAAGCACTGCTGTCTGTGAGGTCACCTTATGATCAGGCCTCTAAGGAACCACATCTGGTAGGAAACTCATCCACGGGTAAACACCCCTCCACACTCCTGAAAGAACTTTCCAGAACCTCCTTCTGTGTTGAGGAGAGGGCACCCCTTCTTCATGTGTGAACACCAGCAGGTGTCTCTCCCATAAAGCAAGTCTTGACAGGAAAAGGTGAAGGGGAGGAGAACAGGATGGTCAGGGTGGGTGAGTTGATAGAACATTCCATCCACGAATACCCAACTGACTTCTCAGCAAGGCCCTGCCAGTTTTTAAGATTTTATCAACTACGATGAGCTTCTCAGAACATGAGCCCGTGGAGGGTCATAGGTGAATGTTAAGATTCAATCAGAGACTTTTCACTATTCAACTTCCTCTTCTAACTGGTGGGGCCTACCTCCAGCACATACAATATGCTCTCCCTTAGTCCCAGTGAACAGCTCTTTGTGAGCCTCTGAAAGTCTTTTTTTTTTTTTAACGTGTATCATTTTTGAGACAAAGAGACAGCAAGCATGAGTTGGGGGGGCGGGGGGCAGAAAGAGGGAGAGAGAATCCCAAGCAGGCTCCGGGCTGTCGGCACAGAACCCAACGCGGGGCTCGATCCCACGAACAGTGAGATCCCGACCTGAGCCCAAATCAAGAGTCGGACAGTTAACCAACTGAGCCACCCAGGCGCCCCTGCCTCTGAGAGTCTTTATTGGCTTTCTCTGGCTGTCAACTCCCCTGCGGCCCTGGAGTCTCAGACTGGGTGACCCCAGAGCCTGGGTTCCAGTCAGGGCATAGGCCTGGGGTTCAAAATTTAAGGGGCACCGAAAACCCTAATCAAGAAAAATAATATATTAACGTAATGTTATTCTAAATAATCAAAATGAATACAAAACAAGAAGAAAAACCAAAACCGTGATGAACAAAGTACCAAAAGTTTAAATAAAAGCAGGATCCTCCGGGGACAACCAGAAATACATAAGGGTCTACTTCCCAGACAAGGCGAGGAGGCCAGGGCCAGGCCTCAGAGCCAGTCTCAGGGCCAACACGCCGGCCCTGAGTGTTGTCTCACGGCAGTTATTCCCAGGGGGTCGGGCCCAAGGTCGCTGCACCCCCTCGAAGGGTCCTCGACTCCCAGCATGAGGGCGATTCCAGGGATCCCCCCGGTCCCAGCACTTGAATCATCGACGGTGATGAAGCAGTGTGGGTTTCGTTTCTCAACTTCCAATCCATCATGGGTTGATACTTTTGTAAAATACAATAAAAAGTAAACTTCTAGAAAGATGACGTGGAAAAAAGGATACCAAACACAAGCCAACTTTTTAATTACCGTATTCCATTCTAATAGTACATGTCGTATCATCATATGCAACACATCATTACTCGCTCACATGGCTGCCATGTGTCTAAATGCCTGCTCTAAATTTTTGTACTTCCTAGATCATTAACAGCCCATGCCCGGCCAGGACATGACATGCCCGGTCATGTCATACTGAGTAACACAGACCTGGCCCCGCCCCCTTCCAGAAAGCAAGGGGACCAAGCACTGGGGACCCGTAGGGTCTGCTTCTGCACCCCCCTCACCATCCCCACCCCATGGGGCCGAGCACGTTCCCATCTCTATTCACAACAAATCGTTGGTTCTCAGTCTGAGTGAGCACCCAGCCTGCTGTCCCGGTGACAGAAGCAGGATGACTGGTCCCCGGGGACGATCGAGAACACAGAGAACTGAGAACGAAGGGAAATTGGCTGTCCTCCTTCCCCGCACTCTCGCCTTCCTCCCTCCTCGTCCAGACCCTATTGGCTGATTCCAGAAGCCCTTCCAAGGCACCAGAGCCAGGATCCATGTCCTGCCCCTTTATGATCTCATGGGCACAGTGGCTTCTCCTCTGTCACCCCACACCTGGGGCTGCCGCGCAGTTTCCCCGGGCCCAGCGTGCTTCTCGAGGGACACCCAAAACCTCTCCTTCCCTTGCTCAGCAGCAAGCATCCCTGGGGCTCCGTCTTAGGGGATCAGATGCCAACAAGGGGCCAGTCATTAATGGGCACGAAAATACTACAAATAATAACAGCCACATACACTGAGCCCTGACATGAACAGGCGATGTGCCAAATGCTTTTAATGATGATCCAGTTCAAACCTCATGACTGTAAGATGGGTATTATTATCAATCCCGGGTTACAGATGAGAAAACTGAGGCTCGCAGGGTTAAGTAACTTGCCCGAAGGCTCAGAGCCCTGAGTGCCAGAACAGGAGTCCCACTCCTCATGTGTGGGGTCTCTTCCCAGAGCAAAGACGGATGGGGTCAACAAGGAGAAACCCAGGTGGGAAAGACGACGTGTGCCTCACCTGGGTGGACGCATCTCCTGGGTGGAGCCCCAGTGGTCATCCCTGGCTCTCCTGATGGCCCTTCTGTCACTGGGGTATGGCCCACCCCATTCCTGCTCCGCTGGGCACCAGCCTAAAGATGGAGGTGTTCCCGTCAGTGGACTGTCCCCGGCATGAAGGAAAGGTATGCAAAAGAACACGAGAAAGGCAGACAAGGCAAGGGCCAGACTCTGAAATGCAGGCCAGGAACTCAGACTTCCCTGGAAGCAGGGAGCTATGAATGGTTCCCCGGAAGGAAGGGGGTGTCATTAGGACTGCGTGTGGGGTTGCCTATGAAGCCGGGAGAGACTGAGCAGGAGACAGGACGGCAGGCTACTGCAACCATCCAGGCCCAGGGCAATGCCGTCTGAGCCAGGGAGAGTGGGCAGGGATGGGAGGAGACGGTGGAGGCCAGGCCCACTTCCGGAAAGCGGCAGGTCCTAAGGCTGAGAGACAGATAAGCAATGGTGCCATCTCACTGGCCCTCCCACACCCCTTCAGCCCTTCCTGGCTTGTTTCCTAAACCTAATAGGAGTGCAAATCGCCTTCAAAAACCACACTGCCCAGTTCAAGCTCCCTGATAAGGGCTCCAGGGGCTTATCCCCTCAGTGAACACAGCTCTGATGCTGAGAAAGTTACTTGAGCCATCATCTAGCATACGGGTTGGGACATTGAGAATTCAAACCCCTTTTCTGGTGCTCAGACTGCCAGCCCCAGGCCGTCACCCCTCCTCGCTGGCCGGCCTCCTGATGTCATAGTGAGTGTGTTAGGGTGCGTCCTCAGTAAGAATGTGACAGGTGGAGCTCTGTTGGGAAATGATAGGGGGGCGGGGAGCGTGTCCGAAAGCCTCACACGTCCCCGGCCACGCGAGGGAGGGGCGGAAGACCAAGGACAGGACACGGTGGAGGGGCGGGGCTCACCACACCCGTGCAGAGAGTTTTCAGATGCACACTTCATCTACTACTCTCTAAAGATGGGGCTTAGTGGCCCATTTTACAGATTAGGAAACTGAGGCCCACGGAGACTAAGCAGTGGGTGACACCGAGGCAAGAGCCTAAATCAGGGCCGAGTTCCGGTTCTTTCAAGCCCTAGAAAACCATCCTCTGCTTTGGAATTGTGTTGTCCATCCAGCCCTGTTGACCTTCTCCGAGATCCCTTTCTCCTGGAAGGTGTCTCCTCAAATTTACGATTTAAATATGGAAGCCGACACGGGAGCCCACACGGCCTACGTAGAGGGGGAGTGACTCTGAGACGCTGCTTCCGGAATCCACAGACAGAGCAGACCCCAGGCTCACTTCTTTCAGATTTATGACCTCTGTCCTCTGCGGGCACCAGGGAGGGCCTGGGACAGCCCACGTGCCCCCCGCCTCCCCCACCAGCGGCTCTCACATCCCCAGGCTCAGCGTGTTTCGTCCGCTGGTGAACCAAGGGGAGGGCCTGCCCTGCGTTTTGGGGCCTCTCCAGAAAGACCAGAAGGAGGGGCGGGCGTATGGCAGCCTCTGGGAGAGGGGCGCCAGCCTGAGGCAGCGGGGGGCTCTCAGGAAACCCCTACCCAGACCTGACGAGGGAGACACGGGGCCCGGCACGTGGCAGGCAAAAAAAGTGTCACCGGTGAGAAAAAATGGCAGACAGCGGAAAAGAAAGGCCTTCGCGGTTTCCACAGGAGCAGGGCCGGGTAGCAGGAATTTCGAAGGGGTGATTCTGTGGGCTGCAAACTAAGATTCGTTCACGAGTGAATTCCCGAAACAGGACTTTGCGGCCCAGGGAACGGGGAGTTTGTGGTAAACTCGGAGACGGTTGGGACTCAGAGAGACTCAAGGCGGCATCCGTCCCCACCTGATATCTGAATTCTCCCCACGTCACCCTCAACAAGTGCCACCCGCCAGTCACAGCACACACTCCTTCTCTCCCCTGCTCACAAGTGCCCACCGCTCTAGAGCCGGGGGTAGCGGGTCCGGCTGAAACCCACCGTCTGGGGGGCTGGGGGGGGTAAGGGCTCTCTGACAGGTATGCACCCCACTGTCTGGGGGGGTAAGGGCGACCCAACAGGTAACTGGAAATGACAACACCTATGACAGGACCCACCCTGCAAGGTCTGACTTTCTCTGGAGAGTCAGGTAAGGCCCCTCCTGAGGACTTGGCTCAAGCTGAAGAATGAGCCAAGAAGGAGAATGAGAATGTGTGACTTAGACAAAGGGAGGGCGTGGGGGGGGTGTGTGTGCACACACGTGCGGGGACGAGCACGCGGGCACGGGCGTGTGAGGACAGATGCATGTGTGTGTGAAGGGAAACAGGTGTGTGCGTGCAAGAGAGGGTTGAAGAACTCCGTGTGGGTGCATGTGTGTGTGTGTTCGCACGGACGTGTGTGTGAACAAGCACGAGTGATACACACGGGCAGGCACGTGTGTTCGTGTGAACATACAGATGCGCACATTGCGTGTATGTGAAGCGTGAGGCTACCCGTAAATGTGCGTGAGCGTGTGTCTATGAATATGTGAGTGTGTGTGTGTGTGTGTGTGTGTCCGTGTGTGCTCGTGCAGGGGTGAGCGTGCACAACATATTCTTGTGTGCGAATGTGTTCACGTGTACGTGAGTGTGAGTTTCTGCATGCACGGGCGTGAGCATGTTTGCACGATTGTGTACACACGTGGGGGAGTCTGGGCGTGTCCCTACGGGTGTATTTGCGTGTGTGTCTGTGTATGCACGTGTCTCGGTGTTTCCATGCACACGCATGTGTGGGCACGTTCCTGTGTGCGCCCGTACGTTGTGTGGACGGGTGTGGGTGTGTGTGTGTGTGTGCGCCCGTGTATGTGGTGGGGGTGGACACGTTCCTGCGTGTGAGCGTGCTTACGAATGCATGTGTGTGCCCATCCATGTGGGCCAGCAGGGATTGTTCACAGAAGGAAAAGAACAGCCGGTGTCGGGGGAGCACGGAGAGCAAGCCCCGTAGCACGAGATGCCGCCGGGCCTTGATGGCCAAGTCCGCCATCACAGTCTTCGTGCGAAGCCTGAGGTAGCTGAGCAGGTGTGTGACCTGTGACATCTGCGTGTGAGAATGAGCTTCTCCGATTGCTTGCAGGGGCATAGGCTGTGAGAGGGGAAGTCAGGTTCTCAGAGGGATGGTCTGGAGCTTTGGCAGTCATCTGATGGGGCCCTCCCCACCGTGGGCTGTACCCAGAAGTACATAAACGTCACCACAACCTCCGGCTTCTTCTTCTTCTTTTTTTTTTAAGTTTATTTATTTATTTATTTTGAGAGAGACAGAGCATGTGCACGAAGAGCCAGGGAAGGGGAAGAGAGAGAGAGAGGGAGAGGATCCCAAGCGAGCTCTGTGCTGTCAGCGAAGAGCTCAACACGGGGCTTGATCTCATGAACCCAAGATCACGACCTGAGCTGAAATCAAGAGTCGGGTGCCTAACCGACTGAGCCAGCCAGGCGCCCCCCCCACCCCCGACCAACTGCTTCCACCTTGTATCTCAAAGTCTATTGGTTGTTTTTTTCCTAGTTAAGTGGTCCCGGTTCCCCAGCTGCCCTAGGACTGTCCCTCCTAAATAGGCTGCAGCATCTGCAGACTTCTCACGGCGGCACCCCTGATCCTGTAGCCTGGATGCTGGACCTCATATTTCTGTTAATCCAGCCTGAGTTCAAATGGAGCCCACTCTTCGCGGCTGACGTGGTCTTGTGTTCCAGTCCAAGAGCCCGGTCGTCCTCCCACGGGGCTTCTGAGTCTCTCACGGAGCAGCTGAGCAGAGCCCAAAACTAGCTGGAAGACAGAAGGCATAGAAGATACCAAGAGCCCATACAAGGCAAGGGGCTGATGCATAAGCTATGGACTGGAGTTCACATCTACATGGTTCAAATCTACAGAGAGGATCAAGAGGCAAATGACTTCGTCTGTCTGTTTCCTTTCTGTAAATGGGGCAAACAGGGCTGTGGAGAGGAGAAATATACACAAACCAGCTAGCGTGGGTTCCGGTGTTTGGCTCACGCTGTGGTAGGTAGCCTCCAGACGACCCCCAGTGGTTGGCACCTCCTGGCTGATTCACAGCCTTGTGGAGTCCTTCGCCTTCCCACCGAACAGAGATACCCTGGAAATGTCACCGGTGCCATGCTGCGGATACGGATGTGACATCCAAGTCCGGGTCATAGGATACATGGAGCTTCTGACTCCTCTCTCCCCCCATCACTTGCTCTCAGAGAAGCTGGCCGCCATGTTGTGAGGACACCCAGGCAGCCACGTGGAGAGGTCCAGGAACTGGGAGAAGGAAGAGGAAGGAGAGGAAGGAACTGAGGGCCCCCTGCCAACAGCCAGCGCCAGCCCACCGGCCACCCGTGTGGAGCCGCCTTGGAGGGCAATCCTCCAGCCCCAGACCAACCTTCAAATGACAGCAGCACCAGGTGACATCTGAATGCGCCCTGATGGGAGACCCCAAGCCAGAAGCACTGCGCGCAGCCACTCCCAAATTCCTGACCCGCAGACACTGTTTGAGTCACTGTGTATTGCTGTTTCAAACCACTGGATTTGGGGGTAATCTGTTACACAGTAATAGACGATCAGTGCAGCTCTACACAGCAACTATTGTTTGAGGCCATTTATTTGAGGAGAGGCGGTTAAGAGCCTCTGGTCACTGCTCAGCCTATTTAGGTAGTCCAGAGCTCCCAGATGAGAACAAGAAAGGCCGTTCGGCGGGAGCATGAGGCGGTGGGGGGGGGGGGGTGGAAGGGAAGCGGGGGGCGGGAGGGTGCAGCTGAGACATGGCTATCTAAGTGCCCCTGCACAGGAAGGAGAATAACGGCATTGAATGAGCTATGAGTGTTCCAGAAGATAAGCAGAGAAATGCTTCCAGTGTATGCCCAGTCAATTATAACCTATGGACAGCAGGTGCAGAAAGTAGAGTGATATTTTTAAAATAATAATTTCCCAGACTCGGCACCGTGTTCATGAGACCCGGCCAGCTATCCAGAGCATGGTTCCCACAAAGGACAGACAAATCCCACAGGATGTTACGATTTTACCCCTAAAGGACCACTTGGGAAATGGAAGCGTCTGAATATTGGTTCTGAGCCAAGGTAGGACTGGACTCCAGGGTCCTGCGATTCAACACACGGCCTCGGGTTCGGGGCGGGGATGGCAGAAGGACCCCAGTACTGACATGGACTGCCCGTCTCTAAGCCCAGATTTCTTCACCCACAGGACTGGGGTATCAGCACTGCCTTAAACATCACTGGACTGTGAAGATTAAAGTTGGTGAGGCATATAAACGTGTGCCTTGCAAATCGTAAAGTGCCTACAAACAGGGGTGCCTGAGTGGCTCAATCACGTAAGCATCTGACTCTTGATTTCAGCTCAGGTCATGATCTCACGGTTTGTGGGTTCGAGCCCCACAGTGGGCTCTGGGCTGACAGCACAGAGCCTGCTTGGGATTCTCTCTCTCCTTCTCTCTCTCTCTCTGCTCCTCCCCTGCTTGTGCTCTGTCTCTCTCAAAATAAATAAATAAAAGTGGGGGGCACCTGGGTGGCTCAGTCGGGTAAGCATTCGACTTTGGCTCAGGTCATGAGCTCACAGTTCATGGGTTCGAGCCCCACATCAGGCTCTGTGCTGACAGCTCAGAGCCTGGAACCTGCTTCAGATTCTGTGTCTCCGTCTCTCTCTCTGCCCCTCCCCTGCTCATGCTCCGTCTCTCTCAAAAATAAATAAACATAATTTTTTTAATAAAAGAAAGCAAAATACCTACAAAAAAATGTAGAGGGCCTTTTTTTTTTTTTTCATAAGGCACTAACTGTCTCAGGGACAACAGTGAAGACTGAAATAGAAGACAAGACACCAGGAACAGGGCAAAGCCAGAGACTTCATGCCCTTACCAGAATCCAAGGACCTAGATTCTGTTCCCAGCCGCAGAATCTGCCAGCTGTGTGACCCTAAGCAAGTCATTTTCCTTGATTGTGAAACAAGGAAGTGGAGCGGAAATGTCTCCAACGGCCCTTCTAATCCAATGTCTATTATATACCTAGGGGATCCAACAACATGATTAACAAGACTAAACTAACAGATACTGAGTTTTGTGCCCCACCAGCAGAAAATGTACCTTTTTCTCAGGTTGGTGATGGAGGATTTACAAAAACTTACCACATACATGTCCAAAAAGATGACCTTTTTAAATTACAAAGAGCAGGAATTATGCAAGCCATTTTCCAAACCACAAAATCCAACAAAAGCTACACTGGAATGACAAAAAATCTGAAGACCAAAAATAGATGATAGATAGATAGATAATAGAGAGACAGAGAGAGAGAGAGAGAGAGAGAGAGAGAGAGAGAGAGAATAGACAGACAGGTGATAAGATAGATATCAATAAACAAGAGCCTATTTGAAAACTAAAATATTCTTCCTATTGAGTTTAGAAAATGAATAATACAACAGAAAATTAGAATATGACTTGTCGAAACTCATCACATACCATCAAAGCTCTATTTGGAGGTAAATTCATTAATATAAAGATGTCTTCATTATTAAAATAAAACACTACAGTTTCCCCTTCTGCAACGAAGCATGAATAACTCCATGGACCACTCCCTACTGAGACAAGCGAAGCTGGCAAAAACTATTTCTAAAAAACAAAACAAAACAAACCAAAACAAAAAACAGAACCATTTAAAGTTTCTGGGAACGGTCCTAAGAGCATATGGCAAATGAGGAAACATCTATTCAACAACATCTAGAACCGCAAGAACATTCTAGAACATCTAGAACAGCAAGAATCTAGCACACCTCGGCCACAAGGACATTTCTCGCCCCCCTCTCGGGCTCAGCTGTACAGAAGCTTCCCCTTGGGGGGGGGGGTGCAGCCAAAGAAGTCAGGGCTCCCTGTGCCCCCATCAGCTGGGAAAGACAGGCCACCAACATTTTCGTGCCCTCCAACTCCAAGTCGAAAAGGCTAAATTCCTGGGGAGTGTGGCAGAGAGGTCGAGGCTACCTTCCTCCCAGCCACCTCAGGCAGAGCAGGCCAGGAAGACGGGGCCCCCAGCTCCCCTCCTCCCAGCGGGCTCCTAAGGCACTGTATCCATGGGAGAGACAAGCTCAGAAGCCCAGAAGCACCCAGGGCTAGAGTTCAGAGTTTGCCCAGGAAGAAGGCAGTGCCTGAGAAAGGAGAGCTCCAAAGGGCTTCCAAGGAACCGACTGTATTTAAAACAGAATGTGGGGAAGTTCAAACCAAGGACACTCCTGAAAATAAGAGCCCCTCTTAATTTAGAGCAACCAGCGAAACCAAAAGCTAGCTGGTCCACCAGAGAGAAACGAGGAAAGAGACAGCCAAGAAGTGTCCTCCTGGACTCCAAACAAGCCTCGAAGACTGCCTGAACTTAACTGGATCAGACCAGGGAACAATTTATGCCCCAGGACATTTTGAAAACAATTGAGCAATCAGCCGGTGATTAGTGGAAACGGGCTGGGTCCAGCACCAAAGGAAGCAGACAACTTGACAAAGAGATCAGGAACAGACACCAAGAGGGCTAAGACCCTGCCATCCCAGGGTGGAGGGGCTCTGCCCAAGAACGTACTCTCAGAGGTTAAAGAATGTTCCAAAATGGATCATGGTGATGGATGCACAGTTTGGGGAATATACTAAAAACCACTGAGTTGTATACTTCGAATGAATGAACTACATGATGAGTGAAGTACATCTCGACAAAATTATTAACAAAAATAGGTAAAGAGTACGCTTATCTTGATGAGCACCAAGAATTGTCTAAACCTGTTGAATCATTCTATCATACACCTGAAACGAATGTATCACTGTATCTTAATTATACTTGAATAAAAATATTTTTTAACAAAATAAACTTTAAGGGGCGCCTGGGTGGCTCAGTCGGTGAAGCGTCCCGCTTTGGCTCAGGTCATGATCTCACAGTCTGTGAGTTCGAGCCCCACATCGGGCCCTGTGCTGACAGCTTGGAGCCTGGAGCCTGTTTCAGATTCTGTGTCTCCCTCTCTCTCTCTGCCCCTCTCCCGCTCACGTTCTGTCTCTCCAAAATAAATAAATGTTAAAAAGATAAAATAAAATAAAATAAACTTAAAGATACGGAGGATAAATTACTTACATAGTCCTCTCTGTATTATTTCCAAGAATCCAGTCTTAAGAAAAGATGATGGAATTAATTAATAATTTACTTTTTGGACATCTTGCTACTCTTGGTGGGGTTTTGGAATGGTGGGAGTTGGGAGCCGAAGGCCAAGAAGGAATTCTTGAGATCTTTGGTGCAAAAAAAGGTGATTTTATTAAAGCACGGGGACAGGACCCGTGGGCAGAAAGAGCTGCCCTGGGGCTATGAAGAGTGACTGGTTACGTACTATGAAGTTGGGGAGGTAAAGTCAAAAGTGAGGCCTCCAGAGAGACTTGGATATGCTAAAGAGGACTCCTAAGATATCTGAGACCTTGCTGTTGTCAAGCCAAGGTTGTTTTTCCTCTAATAAGGCATTAGCATTATGACGGTACGATGTTGCTGGAGAACCCCCTGTATTTGCCTCAAGTATTTGTCAATGGGCTGCAGGTTATAAGGAAATTTAATTTCACCTGCCATTTCCTTCTTGCCTTTGTTCCCCACATCACTATGGAGGAGGGGTGTGATATCAGGGTTCCAGGAAACAGAGTCTATAGTTTTCTGGAGATTAGGCTATTGATAAAATTTCCTTGTAATTTACTAAGATATTTGTAAATTAATGGAGACTCAGGTCCTGCACGACTGTGATCTCTACCAGTTAACCATTTGTTCTCCCCTTTCCTTTGTTCTAGGGCAGCCAGGAGTGCCCGAGGAATATCACGCATGTCCCACCTAGGGGGCGGGGTGTGTGTGGGGGCGGGGGGTGCTGGCTTGTACTTTGCCCTCAGCTTGCCTTATGCTCCCTTATCACTCTTGTTTCTCTCTACGACAGTCTGGATTTCTGCAGAATGCTTCCAAGTACCCTGAAAAGCCCTCATTTCAGAAGACCTCTTATTTGAGTCTTGGCCTTTGAATGAAAAGAGAAATTTCACCCGACACTCCCAGAAGAGCATGTTCCCTCTGTTGCCTGCTCTGTCTTCTTCCTCTGAGTAATCCCTTAGCAGGGGCGTCACGGCGGGCTGCCCCTCCTGGGGTCTGCATTTCCTCCATCAGCGTGGCCCCCACCTAGATGTGCTGCGCGTGCAGCTCCCCAGACAGCCAGGGAGGGGGCAGCTCTCCAGTCGAAGGCTTCTATTCAGATCCTGAGCCCTGGGAAGGAACCTCATTTTCCCAAAGATCATTCGCACTCAGCCACCACCCACCACTCTGTGATCAGAGGGATGTGGAAGCTACCTGCCTGAAGGAGAAATCCTCCCCTTCAGGAAGCTTGTCGATCTAGGTGACCTAGGGAGATCTCTTGGTCTCTAGGCGCCAAGGTCTCCTCACCTGTGCAATGGGTATGCTGTGGGAAGGAAGAAGTAAGATATTGTGTGTGGAGTGCTTGGCGTTTAGTTCCTGGCTTTCTCAACTGTCATGGGCCACGGGCTCCCATGGAGCATCCTTTCATTCCCTCGGCCACCTGTGCTCCAAACTGCCTCACTGCCACACTTAGGGGCACACTTAGGGGTGGCCTGGGCTCAGAGGCGCCCCAGCGGCTCCAGGTAAAGGCGGCTTAGTCTCACCTAAAATAAACTTAAACTGAACCAAAGGTGAGTAACCCAGAAAGTAACAGCCACATCCAGTGAGATGAATCGGGACCATTGGGCCCCTGCCTCTTTGGCCTGCTGTCTGCAGAATGGAACCCCTTTCCCTGTAGCCGTGGCTGGGCTAGTGAAAGGTGACAGACACCGGGCGCTGGATGACCTTGACAAAACCTGATGTCCACTGGTGTTTACAAACCTAGCCTCTGGAAGTCCTCTCCGAAAGCCAGACCTCTTTCCGCATCTCGCCTTCAGCCTTCCACATACAAAATATTTGGAAATGAAATGATCGATCCTTTTCCCCACATTAGAGAATAGAGTTGGGGTGAGGAAACGACCCCACGTCCAGTCCCATTATCAGTCTCTGTGTGACAGTGCCTCACCCCGCAGGGCACGGGACTGTTGAGATACCACGGCCAGTTCTCTCCAGATGGAGCAGGGGACCCCTTCCCAAACCCACACAGGTAGGTCGCCTGGCAAAACCCCCAGTGTCTGGGGACAACATGGGGAAGGGGGAGGAACTGAGGGGTCAAGGTGGGACAGGGGGACACCCAAGAGGCCACATGTTCTGCTGCCAGAAACAGGTGGACCCTGTGCCCTCAAACCAGGTCTCTGGACAAGATCCAAGGCAGCTACTGTCCAGGGACATCCGGTTCCCATTCGAGGTGGGTCAGCTCCATGAAAAGCCCAATTTTCTCTCTGTGCCCGCGTGAAAGGACAGCTTTTCAGGCCCACACCAGAGCCTGGCACCTCCACAGCCAGAGTCAGAGAAGGGGGTCTTTGGTGCTATCCCTGGAAACCAAGTGACCACAGACACTTGTTCAGGGTAGTGATGGGCGAGAGTGTCTTGAGGGAAGGTGAGCTCTCCATAGGATGCCAACTCTTAGGCCTTCTGACACTTCTGATCTCTGCCCTGGGCCCGATCGCCGGAGGCCCCTCCCTCCTCTGACCCGGTCACAGGCCGAGTCGCGTCCCTCCAAAAGATACGCTGAAGTCCCAAGTCTTGCTCCCTGTGAATGTGGCCTTTCTTGGAAAATAAGATCTCTGCAGATGTAACAGGTGACATTAAGATGGGAGGAGAGGAGGCCCTCATCCCATGTGATTGGCGTCTCTACAAGAAGAGGGCTGGACACAGACACACAGGGAGGATGGCCCGTGACGATGAAGTCGAAACTCCGGCCGCAGGCCAGGGATGGAGGGCCACCACCAGGAGCGAGGGAGAGGCAACGAAGGGTCTACCTGGTGGGAGAGGGAGAGGCTGGAGGGAACACGGCTTTGCTGAAACCTTCATTTCTGGACTCCTTATCTCCAGGACAGTAAGAGAATGGATTTCTGTTGTTTCAAGCCACCCAGCTTAGAGAGCTTTGTCATGGCCCATACAAGCCCCAAGCTCTGCAGCCTAGCCCCGCCCCACCACCTGAATCCCGGTCCCACGGGTGGTGGTAAACTTGAGAATCCCTGCTGGAACAGGAGGCCGGGTGGAGTTGCAGGGAGGTCCCAGGCTGCGCCAGACAAGAGAGGGTGGGCATGAGGGAGAAAAACAAGGGCCATGCTGTCTCCTGGCAGAGCCCTGCCCCCGGAGGGGCCCAGGGAGGGTGGAATCGGCCGAGTGGAAGAAGTCTCAGATCCTTTCCAGCCGTGCTCTCTGAAATGACGGGGCCTAGAATAGAATCAAGTATCCTCCCCGCTTTTTTGAAAACCTTGGAATTCCTGCCAACAGGAAAAAAAAGAGAGAGAGAGAGAGAGAGCACCCCAAACACACCTATTTCCTACTTCCACAAGTACCTGATGACCCCAGGGTCCTGCCTTACCCCAAACTGCACAGGACTACGCCCACCCTCCCAGCTGAGCTCACACTGGGCTCAGTAAGACTTTCTCCTTAGACTGTGGCCATGAACCTCCCCAGCAAGAGACTTGCACTTATTTCTAATTTTCCAGCAGCAGGAAGGAAAAAAACAACTTGGATCTGAAAAGCAGAGGGAGAATTAAGAATGTACCTCGGCCCCAGGCATCCTTTTTTTTTTTTTTTTTTAACCACTAACTGGGCAATGAATAATTTATAGCCACGAATGTTTGTGGGGGTATAAAACTGTTGACAAGTCAAGAAAAACCTCTTAGCAGCCTGATAGAGCAATCCATCTTCAAGAAACAGGTTTCAAATGCATAGTTTGTGAAGATGCGGGTTGAGGTTGTTTTCCTTCCTCCTTTTTTTTTTTTCTTTTTTTATCTATATGGAAATTGGTGGGTGCTGAAATATGTTTCACTCCAGCACGAACTTGGGCTGAATGATATCCCAGGCAAGAATTAAATCATTGCTTCGTAGAGCAAGAAATAAGCCCCCAAGGGAGGCAGAGACCCTCGGCGTTCAGGAGGACAGCAGGAGGCTTCCAGAAAGCTGAGTGGGCCATCGCTGTTCGGGGCAGGATGCCGTGCGGGGCTCAGGCTCAGGCTCAGCGGACGAGGGGGGGACCAGATCCGGGGAACAGTCCTTCGGGAAGCCCCCAGAAAAGCGGCAGTGATTGCGCAACTTAGGGCCTCCGGTCCCTCGAGCGGGCATCCTCCTGAGGTCCTCCCCGGTCTGGACACCCGGACGCGCTGTGAGGGTGTCGTGACAACAGCGTCTGCCGTGAAGATGTAGCACCCAAGTTCCTCTTGCTTAGTCTGCATATCAGCTCTTTGGCTGATGCTGCTTGGGCAGTTTGGGCATTCTGTGGCTCCCCTCTCTTCCTAGGGGGCCCCCTGGGAACTGGCGCCCTGGGGGTTCTTGTACCTCTGTTAAAGATCACACAGGTACAAGGTGGTAAACCCCGGCCTTGAACCCATGTCTCATTCACATGCTTACTCACCTCTTCTGGTCCCGTGGAAGCTGGTTTTCCATTTCTGGTTTTCCAGAAAATGGCAGGCGGTAAGCTGTGCCCCCTTCTATTCTCAACCCCACCATTCCCTCAACGGCCCCCTACCTTCTCTGACCAAGGTCAGGGTGGCAGGCTGAAACCCAAGTGCAGGCCACAGCCAAGCGGCAACTCTGGGACAGGACAGGGGAGGTGGACGCCGTTCATCAGAACTGTGCGAGTCACCCACTGCTTCGTAACAAATGGCCCCCCTACTCGGTAGCTCTAAGACAACAAACATTAACTGTTTCCGTGCAGCAGGAGTTCAGGGGCAGCTATCTGAGTCTTCTCACAAGTCTGGAACCAAAGTGTCTGCTGGGGGTGGGGCGGGTGGCTGTGGCCATTTCAACCCACCCACGTGGTTGCTGGCGAGATTCTGCTCCTCACAAGTTGCTGGACTCACAGCCTCAGTTCCTCCCTGCCTGTTGGCTGGAGACGTCCCTCAGTTCTTGGCTCTGGGGGCATCTCCACAGGGCAGCTCCCAACATGGCCGCTCGCTTTCCTCAGAGCCACTGAGAGAGTAAGAGAGGCAAGCATAACGGAGGCCAGAGTCTTCCTGAAACATAAGCTCAAAGTGACACCCATCCTCGGCCAGCATCCCTGAATGTGACTGGCCCTGCTGGGCCCCTGCCTCTGTGATCCTCACTCTCCTTATCATGCTCTTCTCCCACTGGGAGCTCCTACTCGACCTCCAAAGCCCCGTTCAGACATCACCTCCTCCGTGAAGCCTTCCTTCTCCCTCACCCTGCTCCCCTCCACCCACCTCACCCACAACATGCCTCTCTCCCTCTGTGGGCCCCTGGGCAGCTTTGTACGCGCCTCTGTGGTCAGCCCCGTGGCGGGAACTGTCTGCTGACCCCATGCGCCTAAGACTCCGGGCATCACGGGTTCACTGGTGCATCCTGAGCATCTGGCCAGGGTCTGCCCGTCGTGGCTGCCCAACTGGAAGACGCAGTCAATTAAATGACTTGCCCAGGTCACGGCTGGTCAGTTCCACAGCTGGGCTGAGGCCGGAGCGAAGGTCCCCTGCCTCCTCGGCCCTTTCCTACAGTCAGCGGTGGGGCCTTTTAAACGCACGCCCCGGAGCGAGCGCCTTCTCACAGCCCTCCCTCGGGTCCTGTCCTGCGGAGACCCTCACACAGGACACCTGGAAAATTCCCTCAGCCCTTGCTGGAGCCGGCCCTGGGCTGCCATCACGGCTCAGGGAAGTAGAGAGTTCTGCCCTGCTCTTGTCTTCATCCACAGGTTCTTGATTCCCTAACGTTTATTTATTTATTTGGGGGGGGAGAGGGAGGGACAGAGAGAGAAGGAAGGAGAATCCCAAGCAGGCTCCAGGCGGTCAGCACAGGGCCCAAACGTGGGGCTCGAACTCACGAACCTTGAGATCGTGACCTGAGACGAAA
Source organism: Panthera pardus (assembly GCF_024362965.1). Classification (NCBI taxonomy): domain Eukaryota; kingdom Metazoa; phylum Chordata; class Mammalia; order Carnivora; family Felidae; genus Panthera; species Panthera pardus. The sequence continues at coordinate 79,172,718 of NW_026526788.1, forward strand.
CCAAGAGCCGGACGCTTAACCGAGGCACCGCAGATTCAATGCATGTCGTCTGATCCCCCACTGGCTTCCCTCCCAGGTGACAAGTTCCTTGTAAACTTTGTCCCCAGCACTCCACCAAAGCTCAGGCTCTGACCCAGCGGAGGGTCCCCGCGGGGACCGGTGAGGCTCCAAGACAGGCCTGACCGTGACTGATGGGCATGTTTCAAACGGCCCCGTGGGAAGCGGTGCCTGCCTGCGGCTTCAAGGGGGCCACGGCCAGGGCTCGCTGCCCCTGGAGAGCGAATCCTTCCCAGCCTGGATCACAGAGTAACCCCAGGGGCAGGCAAGATAGAGTCAGAACAGGGTGGGGAGGAGCGGAGGGCAGAAAGAAGAGGGCCCGAGCCGGACCAAAGAGAGCCCCGAACGCAGCTCAGCTGGCCAGAGTCAGCAAGGAACCCGGGCTCTGCTCTGTTTACTGCCAGTGGCTCCCTCGTGGCATCGGTGTCTTTCCACACACCCTCCAGTTCTCCGTGGGACACCCTGGCAGGGCACCTGGTTTGGGGCCTTCAGCCCCCAGAGATCTGAGATTTGGTAGATCTTGGGGGAACGTCATTTTTTTAAAAATTCTAAATTTTTTTAAATTTATTTTTGAGAGGAGGGGCAGAGCGCAAGCAAGGGAGGGGCAGAAAGAGAGGGGGACACAGAATCTGAAGCAGGCTCCAGGCTCCGAGCTGTCAGAACAGAGTCCGACGCAGGGCGCGAACCCACAAACCGCAAGATCATGACCTGAGCCGAAGTCGGATGCTTAACCGACTGAGCCACCCGGGTGCCCCAAAGTCATTTTTGGCTTAAACTCTTGCCAGTCGTTTTGATACAAACCAGTTTTGAAAGCCCTGACCCCGAAGGTAAAGCGAGTGTCCACCCCCCGATTTTCTGATGCAATCCCTGTTTCCTAAACTTAGCAATGAGGGTCATTTATACTAAAATGGAGATCATTCTGTTGTTCTACCTGGTAAGTGCTTGATGTAAATTCACTTACATTTTTAAAAGCTGTTGGCCAGTCCCGTGATCCAGTTGGGGGTTTGGCAACATTCTCCTCACTCTTCACCAAGGGTTTCTTGATTGTTGAACAAAAGATGGAGAAAGCCAGCTTCACAAGGGTTTCCCAAACGAACCATTGTAATGGCCTCTTCCAAAATGGATTTTCATTGATCCTAGTTATTTCCTCTCATTTGCCCTCTTGTATCACGGCTTCGGAGCCTAAAGAACAAGCGAGAGAATTCAGCTGGAACATCCGATCCCCTGTTAGATCCAGCAGCCTGAGACTGGAGGCCTGGCTGTGGCTGGCATCCTTGCTGGTCCCGGTCACGTTTGGAGATCTATTACGGTTCTCGCCTCTAGCCCAGCATCCACATGAGAGCCGGGGCCGAAACTAGGTCTCCTTTACCATTACGCATTTCTGCTTGGCACAGTGCCTGGCACATGGGAGGCATTTAGGAGACTCTTGGTGACCCCTGCCCGGCGCCCCGTCAACACCTGTCGCCCGACCACCGTGCCTCGCCCCTGCCAATGCATGGAGTCCTCAGAGGAAACAGCTAGTGACAGCCCTGCCCCCCCAACAGTAGGCCCTGGGGGCTGGCCTGTGTCTCACCCGTGCGGCACCCCCGGCCCCCTCAGAACGCAGCCCCACATGCCCCTTGAGGTGGTTCAGAGCACAGAACACCCTCACCATCATTTGCTGCAAATCTCAGCTGCCAGATGCCAGCCAGCAGGACAAAGGCCAGCAAATACCCTGGAGCCAAAGGTGTCACAACCAGCTCCGGTTTCTCAGGCTTCGCCCCTGGGAGGAGAGTCCCATCCCCGCCCAGCACCTCTGGACCAGAGGCTTCCACCCAGCCGTCGGGAGCCCATCAGTTCTGCAGAGGCTTCGTCTTCATGGTCATGGCTTGGGGCCGTCCCTGAAATGTCCAGAAAGGAAAAGGCAACCTCAGCCCAAAGGAAAAGTCAGGGCAGATCCTCGCTGAAAAATAAGTCTTGGTCTCCATCTGACCTTCATCCCACCAGCCGAGCTCACTGCACACCCCGGGAGAAGCGAAGAGCTCTCCCGTGGCCCTACAGACCATGACCCCAAAGCACGCCAGCCACATCCCATATCCCATCCCTCCCGTGAAAAGCCCAGCCTGCCTGTCTGTCCATGTCTCTTGCAAGAACTCTCCAGGCCCTGCCACCAAAGCTGGGCCCTTTGCTTCTTAAGATACACTCCCTAGGAGAAGGTCCTACTTTCCCGGAGATCGTGTGCATTGTCAGGGCGCCTGTCACAGACATGCTGATGGACAGCGACAGTCACCAGGCTTTGCATCCAGCAGCCGCCCGAGAGCTTTGCCCCACCCCCACTGCCTCCCGACTCTGATGTTCTCCTTGGAGTTCATCAATGAAAACCTTGGTTCTGAGGTGGAAAAGCCTCTTAGGAGGTTAATAGGGAGTGGATAGAGCAATAAACGTAATGATTTAATCCTTCAAGGGTGGCTAAGCAGGCTGCTGTTTACCCAAGTCTTAGCGGATAATTACTAACAGATAATTACAAAAAGCGGCCGGATTGCAGCCGCCCCAGAAATGGCCACAGCCCCAATCTCCTTTGCCGAGCTAAGTAAATGCACTGATTCCACGGAGAAATTCTGCACGAGTCGCTTTCCGGGAAGGACACCAGGCGAGAATTTCCACGGCGCTCTCTCTCCTTGCTCCTTCCCTGGCGGCTGTCTGTCTCAGCCACCCCTGGCAAAGAAGGCCCCCTGGGTTATAACCCGTCTCCCCAGAGATAGACCACGGCGATTTTAACCCCGCTTCTCAAATGGCCTACTTCGCCTCTGGATCTCCCGTCAGCAGACAGGATGCAGGGGGACATCTGCTCTAGAGGCACGGTTCGGCCACAGGTTGTGATGAAGGGGCTCAGAGGTTCACCTGAGCTGTCTGGAGGGCAGGCTGAGGTTGGGGACCAGGCGGCCCTTCGGGAACTCCAAGAAGTTTGAGAAGCCCAACGTCAAAAGCATTGTTGACTCGGACAGATTTGACTGAAATTTTCATGGAAAGGTAGAGGGGAAGATCACTCTGAACATCTCAATGCAAAACTTTTTTTAAACCCTGTGTAGGGATGCCTGGGTGGGCTCAGTCGGCTGAGCGTCTGACTCCGGCTCAGGTCACGATCTCACAGCTCGTGAGTTCAAGCCCCGCGTCGGGCTCTGTGCTGACAGCTCAGAGCCCGGAGCCCGTTGTGGATTCTGTGTCTCCCTCTCTCTCTGTCCCTCCCCCACTCGTGCTCTGTCTCTCAAACGTAAGTAAACGTGAAATCCCGTGTTAACAGCTGTGTTTATTCCCCAAGTTTCTGTCCCTACTGCCTCTGCCCGTGTCTCCTCCTCACTGGTCTGCTGTGCTCCCACAGAACACCCCCACCATCACCCCTCCAATCCCGTCAGCCACAGATGCCACCCCCAGCAGGAGAACAGCCAGCAAATACAGGCACCCAACGACATCGTGACTAGCGTGGTTTCTCAGGCTTGCCCGCTGGGGGAGCTCTTCACCCGCGCCTAAGGTCTCTGGACCAGCGACCTCACCTGTATGTCCCACAGGCCCCAGAGCCCATCGGATTCCATAATATGCTCACGTTCACCGTCCTGGCTTAGGCTGTTCTCACCTTGGCACTGGGGATTGCCCGGATTGCCCTTCCGATGCAGACGACGTTTTCTATAGTCATAGTCATTGGTCATGGCCATCTTCAAGGTCATGACTTGGGGGCTACCCCTGTCCTGGGACTAGTGCTACCCACATGAAGATGTTCTTTCCATGGTCACGGTTATGGCTGGGGGGCTGTCCTTTCCCTGGGACTGGGTCCTACCTGCAGGCGAAGATGCTCTCCATGGTGGCCCAGTCCAGGCCACCAGCTCCGTTCTTGCCTGTCCTGTGACACCCATCCTTCAGCTGCAGGAACAGGGAGCCTCCTTGCCCAAGCCCCGACCCCCCATCCTGCGGCAAGCAGCTCCAAGAGCACTTTCCCCCTACCCGGCAGAAATGACACACATCTCCACTTGAATTACCTTTCACACCAAGCACTGCTGGCCAGGCAGCCTGGGCTCCTCCAGCCGGGAAACAGCCCGGCGTGACAGGCTGAGAATTAGTGCCGCTCTGACAGGAGCCCCTCATCAAGGATGCCTGGCTGGCCACGGGATGCAGGGAATTCACCGATCCCGAGGACACACGTGCCCTGCCATACAGCTCCCCGAAAGGGGTCCATCCCACAAACGCACATTCCGGATACACCAAATAGGGAGAAAATCCTTCTGCTAACCTGGGCAGCCCCCAGATTTTAAGAGGTATCTCAGCAGGCAAGGCAGGGCTCATCTTGAGGGCTTACATTCACATTTTCACGATCACGTTTTTAAAAATTGCATTACTAATTCGGTTTCTATGGGGGAAAAAATCGCTTGATTTTTCTCACTTAGGGTTTCTGAAGAAGGAGATAAGACTGCCTGAATCTGAAGGCAGTGAGTAAATCATTACTCAGGCCCTTCTTAGGAATGTTCCGGTGGTGTGGCAGGTTTCTTGCTCAGGAAAGGGGGGTGGCAGGGATCGGGGCCCCCGACCACATTTTCCAAAAGTGACCCCTTTACCACTCTTTCTTCGAAGGTAGAATGTTGTCAGGACAGTTGTTAGATAGCAATGAACAACTTATAAAGAGAGTCACATGGAAGCAAGAGCAGGGGACAGGAGGGTCAGGGCTCACTCTGTTCTCCCCCCCGCCCCCGCCCCCAGCCTGAAATCATCCAACCTTACCATGCCCTGGAGACAGGCAGACACCTCTGCTGCCCCCCATGGCGCCCTTGGGCCCACCTCTAACTCTGCGGTGCCTTGGGGACAGGTTTCAGATGACCTCACAGCCCCTTGGCCTCAGCAGCTTCTGCCTCACACCTGCTCCGGACACATCTCCAAGCACGTGGGGGCCTGCCTGGGCCAGCACACAGCTGGGAATGCAGGGGTTAATCCCCAGGCCAAAGCTCAGGCAGTGAGGGGCACCTGGGTGGCTCAGTGAGTTAAATCTCTGACTTCAGTTCATGAGTTCGAGCCCGGCATTGGGATGTCAGCACAGAGCCCACTTGGATCCTCTGTCCCCTTCTCTCTCTGCCCCTCCCCTGCTCATTCTCTCTCTCTCTCTCTCTCTCTCTCAAAAATAAACATTAAAAAGAAAGTTCAGACAGTGGGGGCTGAACCAGTATGGACTGGCTCCAGCTTCCCTGGGGACAGTCTGCCTTATGGCTGGAGGTCCCAGTGGACTTGAGGCATCATGGGCTGTAGCAGTGACCTCCAGGACCCTGATGTTAGCTTTTTCTCCTTTTGTGTTCTCCTTTCCTACCCCTCACTCCTACTTCCGGGGGTCAGCTCCCCATGAGCTTATCGGCAGCCAGGCCTTCACCTTGGGTCTTTTATGCCAGGAACACAAGCTCAGGCACTTTCTTCCACCCAGGGGCCCACATGATGCCGGGTACGGAGCCGACCCTCCCACGAGTATCTGCGCGATGAAATAAGGAAGCACCCGTTTTGTGCATGGCGACATGAAGGCCCTTCCAGAAGGGTCACACGGTGAAACCAGCATATAGGCTGGGTTTCCTGACACCCGGGCCCCTCCCTGCCAGTCCCGAGCTGCACCTCAGCCCAGCACAGTCACCCTGGACCCGTGGCACCCACGGTGCCCACAGCACGGGTGGCCCTCCGTGGTGCTGTCCACAGACCCCACTGGGAGGCTCAGAGAGGCCAAAGTGGCCCTGACCCTGGGCCTACAGAGCTCCACTGCCGTCACCACCCGGACAGGCCTGTTCCCGCTTCCCCGGGATGTTAGAACGATAATTGCTTTTTGCCAGAATCCAACTCAGTGCTCGGACACCGCTTTCTGTGATGCCGGGGGGAGGAAAGGCATGTCCACACAGGTCCACGTGAGATGCGTGGACACTGATGGGGGCAACCAACTCACAGCCACCCGCCCAAACCCCTTCCAGAAGGCTCTGGTGGAAAGAGAAGGTAGGGCCCTGCGGGAACCCAGGAAATGGGAGCTCCTGTGTCACTGGGCAAGAATCAGGCATGAGAGAAGGGAATCCAGCCGGGGGTCCTGAGGCCAGAGTCCCCTGCTGGCTGTGCTGAGCAATCCCCTTCTCTCTCCAGGCCTCAGTTTGTCCAATAAAAAGCTGAGAGGTCTGGGGAGGACACCCGGAGGCAGCCCATCTCTGACCATAGCTCCCTGAGCCACGACCCGAGCAGCTGCTCTGGGAGATGGCAAGGCAGGGGCGGGGTGGGGGGGCTCCCACAGAAATGTTCGTTGGTCCTATAACCTTGGGAAGCCTGGCGCACAGGAGCTCCCTTGTGGGGACTTGGCTTGGCACTGCTAAAGGCCCTGAGAAGTCCTGCAGGGCAGAGCCCCGTCTATTACATGAAGCCCAGAGTTTCCCTAACTTATGTGACCACCAAAAACTATTTCCCAAGGACCTCATATTTCGATGACCCAGGCATCTGATTGGCCACTATCAAGTTTCCTCTGAGGATTCTGTCTCGTTGGGATGAGAGGTCAGAAGTTTCCACTCTGAAAACAAAGGCCCTGGCACAGGAAGACAGGTACCTCCAGATGTTGCGTCCAGAACAATACTCTGGGGAACAAAGAAAGGAAACACCTGAAACCCTGAAAGCCTATTTGTTTCCCTTTGTTATTTATGGGAGGGTGGGCAGAGGTGGTGGGAACAGGCACCTCCAGGGGGCTGGAGCTCAGACAGCAAGTCTTTTCTCCCTCCTGGCCTCGGTTTGTCCAGAGATGAAGTCAGGGGCCTGGAGAAGACCCCAGGAGCCAGCCCAGCTCTGAGATTTGTTTCCCAAGCCGTCACCCCAGGAGGATACAGATGAACGTGTCCAGAATGGATCCTGTCTTTCTGGCCTCAAACCTGCTCCTCCTAGGGGGTCCCCAGCTCGGTGACGGTCCCCACCTCCTCCCCAGTTGCACAGACAGAAATACAGACAACATTCTCCTCCTCCCCACCAGCCCGCACGCTACCTCGTGCGGTCTGCAGGGCCTCTTGGTTCTACTGAGGGAGCGGCACTCGGATCCTCCCCATTTATGGAGCGCCTACTGTGTGTGGGGGGCCGCTGTCTCAGTCCTGGGTGGTCATCTCCTGCACAGAGCATGACGGAAGGCTCCACGGGACTCCACCTGCAGCCCTCGGGGTCATGTCCAAATTCTTCAGCAGGTGTACACGGATCTCTGCAGACCGACCACTCCGCCTGACTCTCCTGACCCTGACACTCGCTTTTCCCGTGATGCCAAAGCGCCGGAAGGAGCCGAAGACGCCCCTGTGAAGCCGAGCCAAGGTCACGTACCCAAAACGCAGCCTGGCACGGGTTTGGTGCTCGACGAATGTTCACTCTCCGGAGTCAGCCCATCTCTGGGCAGCGAACATCTCTGACCCTCAGGGCACCTGCGTGGCTCAGTGGGTTAAGCGTCTGCCTCTTGACTTCAGCTTCGGTCATGATCTCACGGTTCACGCGGTCAAGCCCTACATTTGGCTCCACGCCGTCAGTGTGGAGCCTGCTTGGGACTCTCTCTCTCTGTCTCTCGCCCTCCCATGCACTTTCTCAAAATAAATACACTTAAAATTTTTTTTTTACATCTCAGATCTTCAGTTTTCCCTTCTGTAAAGTGGGAATAATATCCACAAAGAATTGCCATCAGAATTAAATGCGATCACGGATCCACAGTGCTAATGCCCCGAACAAGGGTTCTTGGATTATCATTACCTCCCACCTCCCCTCCCTCACCTGCTCCCTGTTTGTCTCCTATGAATATGGCTTACTTGTTCTTGTGATAATCAACCAACAAACCCAGGTAGGATATAATATCCTTACCCTAAAACCATCAGCGACCCAAGCTGTTGACCTGGCTCCTGCCGCCCTCCGGGACCTTCCCAGGCTCATCTCCCAGAAGCTGGCATACCCAGGCTCGGCCCCCGAGCCCTTCCCGGCTGCCTCCCCATCCCCCGTGGCTGCACCCTCAGAAACTCTCCTCTGCCTTCCCAACCCGGCACACTCAACCCTTCCTCAAAACCACCCTGACTACCCTCCTTGGTGAACTGGGATGTCAGGGCACCTCCTTGTCTCCCCTATCAGAGGTCCTACAAGCACCTGCCGGATGTGTCTGGGTGCCCAGTGCCGTGCTGGGAACGAGCGTCGGTGAGCCTCCACCACAACCCTGTTAGAAAAGCTCCAGAGAAGTTAAGGATCTGGGCAACCATTGCCTCACGGCGAAGGGGACCTCGTAGGACGCCACACTTCTGTTTGCAGAGAGAGGATCCCTCATTGAATCCCCCCAGCGAGGTAACTCCTCCCCTGCCTCATCATTTCCCACGCAGCATTTCATCTTTGAGGCCCCCCCACCTGGCACCCCAACCCCCCACCTGCCTAAAGGCAGAAATGAAGACACGGAAGCTGTTTCCCAAAGGAAGGCGGAAAGCGTGTGCCCTGAACCCATTGCCATCTCTCCCAGACCCCCCCACCCCAAACAAGCCCAGCGTGCCTTCTCTGCTGAGACACAAAGGGACCCCCGGGCTGGGGTCTTCCCCACATTGGACAATAGGCCACCCCCTGCACAGGGATGGGCTCCAGGACAGGCTGCCACAATGCAACACCACGGCGCTGCTCCCCACCCCCAGCCCCGAGGGCCCAGGGCACCATAAACACCCCCACTCATCGCTGGTCACCTGCTCCCAGGGGCACGCTCTGCCAGCAGCTTCACCCGGGGGACCCCTGCCTGGGAAGCTGCTCCCACGAGGGCTCGGTGCACACAAGGCGAGGCCTGAGCCCCTCGGGCCTCCCGGGCCTTTCCAAGGCTAACGCTTGCCCCCCGGAAGTGCAGAGGGGTTTACGGTTTCCAGGAAAGGTGGTGCAGAACCTGTATTCCAGGGACTTTCGTCCCAGACCGGTGGGAGACCCAGCCTCCCTGTGAGCTACAACCAGCAACGCCAAGACCCTGCAGCCCCACAATTAGGCAGACCTCCCCCCTCTGACCCACTGTGGCCTGTGTCATCCTCCTTGCTGGGTGGCTCATTTGTGGCCCATGAGATCTTTCTACTTGTTTCTGGAACCTCAGGCTATGAACACGGATGCCGTGGCAAGTGCAACTTCCTGCCTCGTCCTTGAGAAACTGGGTAGCTAACCTGACCCTGCCAGGTCCCTCCTGGGGGCAGGGATCGAATATGTCTACACCGTTCCCACTGGGGCAGGCCCAGGGGCCCTGGGGGCCGTAAGAGCAGGTTGACACAGCAACCGTGCAGATCGGAGCATCCCCCGGAGTCTGGAAGAACAAGTGGGTTACATCTTGGGGAAGGGGATCATCCAGGGATTGCTAGTTGAGACCCACACCGAAAAGGCAGTGTATCTGTTAGGAATGTTCTAGCTGCATGTAGTTGAAAATCCGGCTACTAGGGCTTAAAGAAACAAGGGTGTACTTTCTCTCAGTGATAACTCTGACACTGGTTCGTGGCTCAACCATCATGGCCTCTTAGCCTCCTGCTCGTAGTTCCAAGATGGCTCTTGCAGGTCCAGGAACCAAAGGCACACCCAGTGCAAGAGGGGAGGGAACAACACGCCCACCATAGTGGCCAGGGAAGCTGGGAAAGTGGGTGTGGACATTTTCCACCCTCTCTGTTGGAGGCAGGCCATCATACGGAGGCTGGGACTAGGTGTCAGGTTAGCTGCAAACGTAATGGGACGTCCCTGGACCTTTGAAAAGCACTGAGGCCACAGCAGGTGCATGGTGGGCCCCACCCGGGCACACACAGCATATCAGGTGGAACCAGGAGGCTGTGCCCCGAGAGAAGCCTGAGGCTGGCTTGGAAACACCACTCTGAATGTGGTTGGGGTGGGACAGCAACATGAGGGCAAGAGGACCTTCCAAGTGGTAGCTGAAGGACCCAGGACTGTCCCCTCCAGAGAAAGCTCTGGTGCAAGGGAAAGCGTCCAGCAGGGTCACGCCAGTGCTGGAGACCTGGAGTAACCTCCCCTCTCAGCCCCACCCAGCTGTGCCCCCCAGGAGAGCCAAGTCAGAACACGGGGGGACCCTCAGCTCACCACATGGCCTGGTGGGCTCATCTACACTGCCTGAGTCTCTCCCAAGGTTTGCAAGACCTTCCACCATTCACCCACCCTGGACCTCCCTTCCCCTCCCTTCCCATCCTACCTCCATCTATTCAGTCAAGAGCTCTCTCCGAGCGCTGGAGGGATCATCGCTCAGAAGGGAGTAGAGACATATTAGAGATGGGGCAGCAAACTAAATACACATATTAACTTGTTCTCGTCCTTTATGGGGAGAAGGGAAAACAATCACACAATTTTAGAAGGCAGAAAGCAAATGGAGGAATAGTAAGTGACTTAGCAGATCCGAAAGGTCTGAATCCTAAGTCCACCAGGGAAAAGGGCAAGAAGAACCAAATTTACTCCCCAGAACCCTCAAAAGGCTCCTGAATGGGTGGTAACAGCTGCTTGTGGAAGCAGAAAGGAAGACGGGGCTCAAAGCTGGACGTGGCTCTCCTGGGGGGGCTAATACACGCCAGGTCTGCCCCACTATCTGAAAACGGGATATTCCTATGACACTTTTTTTTAATGTTATTTTTAAAGCGCTTATTCATTTTTGAAAGACAGAGAGAGACAGAGCACAAGCAGGGGTGGGGCAGAGAGAGAGGGAGACCCAGAATCCGAAGCAGGCTCCGGGCTCCGAGCTGTCCGCGCAGAACCCCACGCGGGGCTCGAACCCACGAACCGTGAGATCATGGCCTGAGCTGAAGTCGGAGGCTCAACCGACCGAGCCACCCAGGTGCCCCCCTATGACACCTTTAATAAGCCGAAGGCAAAGCAAAGAAGCCATTACCATTCCACAAAAGGGAAACTCCTCTCCAGATTTCTTTTGGTTAGCAAAACACGTACTCATGTGGGCTTTCATAAAAAGGAAGTGGCGTAACACAAACTTTCAGATCATGGAAGAAACCCGTACCAGCTTCAAACATATGCTGTCCTTCATGAAAAAGGAAGAACGACTGAAAACAGGGCCCAGAGCCCAGTGGCTGGAATGTGAATCTTTGGGGGACAAAGAGCAGAGGTTGATTGTCCAACTCTTGCTTTCAGTTCAGGTCATGATCCGAGAGATGTGGGAGGAAGTCCTGTGTCAGGCTCCACACGGACAGTGTGGAGCCTACTTGGGATTCCCCCTCTCTCTCTCTCTCTCTCTCTCTCTCTCTCTTTCTCTCTCCCCTCCCCGGCTCACGCTCTCTCAAAATAAACAAACACTTTTTAAAAATTAGAACAAATTTGTTTTAAACAAGAAAAGATTCATATGTATTCATCTTATATCCTGCAACCTTACTAAACTCAACTGTTAGTCCCGGTAGCTTTTTTGTACAATCCGTTAAGACTTTCCACAGACGCAGGGAAGGATGCCATTTGAGAATGAACACAGTTTAACTTCTTCCTTCCCAACCAGGACACCATTTACTCTTTTCCTTGCCTTATTGTTCTGGCTGGAACTGACTACTTACCTGGCTGCAGTGCCCAATGGAAGTAGCGAGAGTGGACATTTGTTCTAGAAATTAAAAGGAAACATGTTCTCTTTCACCGTTGAATACGACGTCAGCTGTAGATTTCCTTGGGTGAGGAAATTCCCTTCTTTTCCTAGATTTCTGAGAGTTTCAATCAGGAATATAGGATCTTGGATTATGCATTTTCTTAATCCATTGAGATGATCATGTTTTCTTCAATCTATTCATAGAGTGAATTACAATGATAGATTTTCAATTCTTAAAAACCTTGCATTTCTGGGATAAACCACTGTAGGGTCATGGAATATTATCTTTTTAATACATTGCTGGAATTAATAGAATGTTGGCAACAGTTTTTACATGTGTAGGGAATATTGGCCTGTGGTTTTCTTTTCTTACAATATCTTTGTTAGTTTTGCTATGAGGATAATACTGGCCTCATAGATGAGTTGAAAATTATGCCCTCCCCTTCAATTTCCTCGTTTGTGTAGAACTGGTATAAATTTTTCCTTAAATATGTGGTAGAATTTATTTGACATAATTATTGACTGTCGGCGACTCCATTTTGACCCGAACCGGAAGTCCCCAGTGTATCTCCTTTTATCTACCCCTCCTACTATAGACCTTCACCTCCGGCTCCACAGCTTTTTGCTAAGTTCTTCCTTGAGGGTCCACAGTGGTGATGTGAGATGACGGTGGACAGGCTCCTAGGACATGACAGATTGAGCTTGTAGAAGAGCGATTTCATAGCAATCAGGACAGAATTCTTCATCCTGAAAAGCTTAAAGCTGGAAGAATCATCACAGGACTTGTTCTTTTTTAATCTTTTGATCCTCGTGGAGAAAGCAGGTGACCCTTTCTGCCAGGGCAGCCTCAGGGGGCGATTCTAACACTCCTGTGGGCTGGTGGACTCTGGAGACATCGAATTTAGACTGAAATAAGGATACATTGCCTCATAACAGAAGGAAGATGCTTAAAATGCCCTGTGATGTCTCCATGTCTCTTGGACTGAGAGTGAACTCATGCCCTTATTAATGGCCCCTCTCCTGTGGCCAAGGGATCACACTTTGAAGGGATAAAAATGTTCACTAACATCTAACCCCATCCTTCACCCTCTGGCCTTACCTAGAGAGGAAGAGAAAACAAACACTGCAAAATGTACATTATAGTTGCTGTATCCTTAAAAGATGTTTCTCAATCATTCTTGCCTTAGGCCTGGCTCAAAACTTGGCAAAATAGGGGTGCCTGGGTGGCTCAGTCAGTTGAGCGACTGACGTCGGCTCAGGTCGTGATCTCATAGTTCATGGGTTTGAACCCTGCATCGGGCTCCAGCTCGGAGCCTGAAGCCTGCTTCAGATTCTGTCTCCTCTCTCTCTTCCCCTCTGCTGCTCACACTCCGTCTCTCTCTCTCAAAAATAAAATAAAACATTTTAAAAATTTAAAAAAATACTTGGCAAAAGAAAGAGAATCGCCCTGGCACATAGTAGGCACTCAATAAAAATATGTTAAATAAATTAGAGAATTGATAAATGAATACATAAACACAAGCATCACCTTAAAGATGTCCCATGGGGGCGGAGGGAAGGGAGGTCAATCCATGAACTTCCTACAATACCCACCCTTCCCCCTACCAATAAAACGCAGTGTGCAAGTGGAGATACGTGCAGTTTTTAAATTCTCAGTGGGGTCCGTGACCCAGAAAAGATTAAGAGCTATTTCCTTAAGGGCTTCAGACATGCTGATGAATTAGGAACATAATATTAATTTGCTTCCCGTGGCCAAGTTTCTGGCTTCTGAGGATGGGTCAGACTCTCAGGACAGCCTTGATGTCTACACAAGAGATCTCCCGATTTCTGAGCCCCACAGAACAGCTACATTTATCGCATCTCTAAGTGCACAATTAGCTTCCGCAGGCAGCAGACCCTAATGAAGCAAACCGATTATGGATCCATTAGAGCCTTGCAGAGTACCATTAATCCTTCCCACAGCCCGGCCAGTGAGAGGACACCAGGTTCCCTGCGAGGAAGGGACTGAGCCTGGAGACAGCCATTTGTTCCCTTCAGAGCAGTCTGGCCCCAGTGGTCTCCCCTTCCCGGAGGCATGGGGTGGGAGCGGGGGGCTGCGTGTGCCCCTGTAGGATGTCACAGCAGAGGAAGGGAAAAAAGTGCATGGCTAGGCTTCTCATTGGTTCTGTTCACCACCGAAGGGGGACAGTTTGTTTCTGGAAGGCCGTGGAATTTCTGTAGTGGCTATTAAATTTCAAAATTATTGAGCCTGTAAGAAATACACTGGGCTCTGAAAGGAATTCAAAATGTGGCCACATCAATTCAATCTGAAAAGCCAAATTGTGTTCTCTTGCAATTAAAATAAAAGCTATGTACCACAGAGACGAATAAATGGCTTAGCGGGATGTGCACAGACGCCCTGGAAGTCCATTAGAGTGAAAAAGTGCCCCGCTTAACCTCCTTACCCTCACCAACAATGCCAGAATCTCTACGAAGATGTCAGGACACATGCCCCGACATAGTTCCCTGACAGTAGGCTGGCCATCCAGAAACTGTCCATACTCCCTAGACTGGCTCCTCTAGAGAGAGAGGCTATTCAGAACGAGGGGCACAGACAGTGGCCCTGGCCATCAGCAGTGCCCCCTGCTGAAGGTTAAGCTTGTAGCACTCCTATCTGCTGGGGTGGTGGGTAGGATCGGAAGTAAACTTTCCGGAAGGCACGATGGAAATACACATCAAAAGGGATGTGTGTGCCCTTTGTACTAGTTATCTATTGCTCTGTAACAAGTCCTCCTGAGACTGAGCAGCCCCAAACAGCAAACATGATCTCACAGCTCCCGTGGGGTCAGGAGTTCCAGCATGGCACGGACAGGTGCCTGTCTCTCACGAGGTTGCAGTCTCTCACGAGGTTGTCGGCCGAGGCCCAGGCTCATCTGAAAGCTCGACTGCGGGAGAGGGGAGGAGTTCTTCCAAGCTCGCTTACATGGCGGCGGGAAGGACACCAGACGTCGGGCCGAGGGTCTCCGTCCCTCACTGGCCATTGGCCTTTGGTTCCCTGCCACGTGGGCCTCACGACAGGGCAGCTCATGACAGGGCAGCCTGCTTTGCCCAAAGCAAACAGCCAAGGAGAGTGGGCAGGACGGATCACAGTCTTTCCGAACGTGAATCTTGAAAGCAACATCCCATCCCGTTCACCGTGTTCTGTTCCTTAGAAGCAAGTCACTTGTCTCCAGCCACACCAGAGGGGTGGGGGGTTGTACGAGCACAGGAATGTTTGTATCAGGGGCGGGATTTATCGAGGGCCACTCGACAGGCTGCCTACACAACTCTGAGCCCTGTAACTCCACTTACTGAAGGTTGTCCTGAAAGAAATAATCGACAAGTACAAAGTTGCACAGCAAACATCACTGTTTAAGATGGGGTACAGGGACGCCCGAGTGGCTCAGTTGGTTAAGCATCTCACTTCGGCTCGGGTCGCGATCCCATGGTTCGTGAGTCTGAGCCCCATCTCGGGCTCCACGCTGACAGCACAGAGCCTGCTTGGGATTCTCTCTCTCCTTCTCTCTCTGCCCCTCCCCGCCCGTACCCATTTTAAAGAAATAAATAAATAAGCTTTCAAAAGAAAACAAATGGTGTACAATTGGAGCCCATCTGGTCCAGCGGATTCGATTTGAATCAGACGAGCAACATGTTCATATGACAGAATACTCTGCAATCACTGCGACGTGACACAGAAGAACGTTCACGCACGTGAGAAAATATTTGTGACAAAACGTCAGCTTAAAAAAGAGCAGAACACAAAATCGTACGCAATATGATTGCAATATTCAAGTACGTAAAGAAAAAAGTTAAAACAAGTCTCTACTCTTTAACATGTTGGAGTGTCTCTGGGTAACAGGACTGTGCGTGATTTTCATTTCCTTCTTTATACTTCCTTGTGTTTTCATAACTTTCTACAATAAATATGTATTACAGCTGATACTCCATGACACAGGTTTCAACTGTGTGGGTCCAATTATACGTGGATTTTTTTTGATACGTACAGTACTATAAATGTTTTCTTTCTTACGATTTTCTTAATAACAGCTTCTTTTCTCTAGCTTACTTTATTATAAGACTACAGTATATGAGGAGCGCCTGGGTGGCTCAGTCAGTTAAGCATCTGACTCTTGATTTTGACTCAGGTCATGATTTCAGGATTCATGAGATCAAGCCCCCTGTTGGGCTCCGTGCTGACAGCATGGAGCCTGCTTAGGATTCTCTCTCCCCGGCCCCTCTCTCTCTCCCCCTCCCCTGCTCCAGCACTCTCTCTCTCTCTCAAAATAAATAAATAAACTTTTTAAAAGAAAAGAATACAGTATGTGATACATATAACATACAAAACATGTATAACCAACTGTTCATATTATCAGTAAGGCTCCTGGTCAACTAGAGGCTATTGGTAGTTAAGTTTTTGAAGAGTCAAAAGCTATATGTGGATTTTCAACGACGAGGGGGATCAGCGTCCCTAACCCCTGTGTGGTTCAAGGATCGGCTGTACTTTTATCATCAGAAAAGAGAATGTTTTATGTTTTCACTCCTATGTGGATCCTGAGAAACTTAGCAGAAGACCATGGGAGAAGGGAAGGGGGAAAAATAGTTACCAACAGAGAGGGAGGGAGGCAAACCACAAGAGACTCTTAACTACAGAGAGCAAACTGAGGGTGGATGGGAGTGGGGGAAAGGGGAAAATGGGTGATGGGCGTTGAGGAGGGCACTTGTTGGGATGAGCACTGGGTGTTGTAGCGAAGCAATGAACCACGGGAATCGACCCCAAAAACCAAGAGCACAGTATATACACTGAGTGTGAAACAACTTGACAATAAATTATATTTTTTAGAAAAGAATGTTTTTTGGGGGGCGCCTGGGTGGCTCAGTTGGTTAAGTGTCCAACTTCACCTCGGGTCATGATCTCACGGTTTGTGGGTTCGAGCCTCACGTCGGGCTCTGCGCTGACGGCTCAGAGCCTGGAGCCTGTTTCGGATTCTGTGTCTCCCTCTCCCTCTGCCCCTCCCCCACTCACACTCTGTGTGTCTCTCTCTCAAAAATAAAATAAACAAAAATTAAGAAAAAAAAAAAAGAATGTTTTTTTTAAGAGTTACCCTCACTGAATGATGAGTCACTCGTCCCACATCTGCTGTCTTCTGCAGACCTACAGGAGCAGAGATGACAAGTGGAGCAGAACACAGGAAAACCACAGCCCTGCGGCCGAGAGAGAGGATTGGGCCTCTGACCACTGCTAATGCTTGTCCGCCCTCGTGCGCGTGGGAAACGCCCCCCTCTGGGAAGACACAGGCCCGTGCACGCACGGCTTGGTCCCCCCGATCCCGCTCTGGACAGACACATCCCCAAAGCAGGATGCACGGCGTGGCCAGGAGAGCCGGCTGGATTTCAGCCCTACTCACCCGCTCAGCCAGACCCTTGTTCTCATCCTGTGGGTCCTCACCTGTCTCTGAGGGACCCCAGCTGGAAAGGCCTCGGACCCTGAATGTGAGAGGCAGGTGGGCAAAACCCCAGCTTCCGGGCGCTGCAAGCTGGCACATCACCTTCTCACGGCTCCCCCCCCCGCCGGCCCCGCTCCCGCCCTGCGGGCAGCTGTGAGAAGGGCCACCGCTTCCCAGATGAGACACACACCAGCGAAGTGACCACCTCTCCTCCGAGACCAGAGAGCAAAGAGGGAAGTCCTCTCGTCCTGCTGCAACGTTCTCTCCACTCTGAGCTGGACTCGTTTCCCAGACAATCCCGACTCCTTCCTCCCCGTCCATGCACCTTCCTGGGCCTCATGTGCACAGCCACGTCTCTGTCAATAGGGGTCCCCTGACCCTGCCCCCGGCCCCGGCTTCCTCTCCTATTCTGACCTCCTCCATCCGAGGAGCAGGCGAGACGCAATCAGGCAGGCCTGTCAACAATTGAAGGAAGGGCTCGAATTTCTCTTTGTTCTGTGCCACGTGCAGCATGAGGCTCCCACGCTCGTCCCTTCTCGTCCTCAGCAGCCATCATTGTCCCCGGCTGGCTGATGAGACACCAGAGGCTCGGGAAAGACCGTGACTCTTCAGAGGCCACACGGCCGTGCAGGGAGGGACGGGGCTGGGACCGAAACCTCGTCCGTGGTAGCCCACGATGCCTCTGCATTTCGTGCCACTAGGAGAAGCAGCAGGAAAACACGGCTGTGGGTCAGAAACCCACAACATGTGACTTGTTAATGACACGTAATCGTTCAAAAGCAAGCCTGGGAGATGGAAAGTCCCCGCTGGCTGGGTTTCCAGGGCCTGGGAGGATCCAGGGGACGAGCCTGCCCAGCAGGGCACAGAAACCTGAGGCTGAGCCCACCACAGCTGGCGGGAAACCGCCACACAGAATCCTCTGTGGGCCCCAGGCCGGTCGACTGGACTCCTAGGGAAGGGAGACGGGAAAGGTCACCTCCACAGAGGGTGTGGCTCTGGGGACACAGAGCTGCCTGGGCATGACGAGGCCACCAGCCTGGCTACTCCAGCCTCATCCTGGTCACAGGAAGAGCTTCCAAGCCCGGCACAGGCCCGGCCGGCTGAGCAGAGGGCCTCGTCCCTCCTGGCAGGCGGCCTGCAGGCTGGTGGGCGCTCGTCGGGGCCCCGTGCAGGAGGGGGGCCCCCTGTTTCAGGGCAACAAACAACGCCTGACGGTCCAGCGTGAAGAGACGAGGGTCAGCTTACACCACACACCGGCCCTGGAGATCACCCCCCAGATGGTGCTGTCTCTTCACGCCAGTGGGCTTGGGGCTCAGGAAAAGCCACCCCGCTCAGCCTGGCTTTTCAGAGGAGGAGAATGAGGGTGGGATGGGAGACAAAGAAGCAGATTTTCAAGTGGTGCGCCTGGGGGCGGGGCTCAGTCGGTTAAGCGTCCAACTTCAGCTCAGGTCATGATCTCATGGTCGTGAGTTCGAGCCCCGCGTCGGGCTCTGTGCTGACAGCTCAGAGCCTGGAGCCTGTTTCGGATTCTGTGCCTCCCTCTCTCTCTGCCCTCCCCCCCCCCCTCGCTCATGCTCTGTCTCTCTCTCTCTCTCTCTCTCTCAAAAACAAATACACATTTTTTACATTTAAATAAATAAATCAAGTACCTACCATGTGAGGTGTCTGTGTTTCCATTATCCCATTAACCTTCCCATGATGCTGACCAGTAGGCATTAAAGTTCTTCCCATTTCTAGAAGAAACGAACTCTGCGGACAGGAAGGGGCTTGCTAGGGGTCACATGGCCAGTGAGAACTGGGTTTCCATACAGGTCCCTGAGGGGCATGCTCTTTTCCCTGCAAACTTGTAGCCCTCCAGTCCAAAGGGAGGCTTCCAAATTCCCTCGGGGATGATCTTGAAATAAGCTGAGCCGAACTTGCCCTTGAACTATGCTACCCCGTCCTCACCGCCCTACCGTCCAAGCTCCCCCAAGCCCCATTTCTCAGCTCCTGTCTCCTATTGGGGCCCACCAGCCCCACCTCCAGGGTAGCTGACCCCTCCTGGACCTCAGCCTACAGGGTGCCAAGCACAGGAGCAAGGCAAGCCCTCCGAGCCCATTTTACAGCTGAGGAAAGGAGGCCAGAGCCTGAGCGAGGCCGTGTGGCTCCCCGTGAAGGCCCAGGCCCTGTGGCATCCTGTGCCCTCCTCCAAACAGTGACCGGCACCTCTGTGCATACCCTGGACGGCCCCTTCCTCCCCCCGTGCCCCGTATGCTCTCACACCTTCAAGGTTTTGAAAGGCAAGCTCAAGTCCATTTTTTAAAAAACGGTTTCCTACCAATTATCATAATTTTGTATCTCCGAGGAGTTGGTAAGAGCAGCTAAAGAGATGTCAGCGTAATTTGATGAATCAGACCCGCTAATGGAAGGCAAGATCCTTCCGAGTGATCCACGTGGGCGTGGCCCCTCTTGGTGAGCTGTGGAAATGCCCTGTGGCAGCACTAGGGGCTCGGTGATTTCTGCCCGAAAGTCACAGTGAAGCCCGGGCTCCTGCTCTCCAGGAAAAGCAGTAAATCCCTCCGGGGGGCTCACCCCCAGTCCCCGCAGGGCTGGTTGACAGCGGGGGGGGGGGGGGGGGCAGCAATCATCCCACAGCAACAACCCTGCGAGCTAGGTCCTATTACTATTCCTGTTTTACGAAGGGGGAAACTGAGACACAGAGAGGGGTGGAGTCACTTGTCCAAGGCACTCAGCTGGCCGGGATTGGGCCCCTGGCGGTCAGAGCCTGCGGACTGAACCCCGGTGCTGTGCTGCCTCCTGTTGCCCTAGAGGCTGAGAAAGCCACCGGCTTGCCCGACATGCCACAGCCAGCTGGCCACAGGACTGCGTTCCCTCTGGAGGAAGGTCTGGGGGGATTCAAAAGGAAAGGTGGAACGAGAGCTCAAGGGCACCAACGGCACAGACCTGCCAAAGAGCCCGATGTCCCATTTATGGAGGGCCACACCCGCCAGCAAGTTCCCCGGCAAGCTCTGAGCTGGCGCACAGCGGCGGGGCTCGGGGTTGAAGGTGGCAATGTGCAGGGGCAAGGCCCTATCAGCAATGGACCTTCCTGCAGGGAAGCGGAGGGCTTCCTCAGCCGCCTGGATCCTTCCTCCTCCCATCTCCTCACTTCACCCACGCGGGAGCTGAGTCCCGAGTGTCCAGCATCACACGGCCAGCTGGGACACGGCCCACTCCTGTCCCCTAACCTATAGGACCTCAGGTAGCCTCCTCTGTCGCTCTCTCTCCGCCTCCATATCCTTGAGCCTCAGCACGTCACCGTCTAAGATTATTGGCTCTGAACCCGACTCAGATAAATCAATTTCAGACAACGCTTGTCCCTCCCGGCTCTGTTCTCCCGCCCCCGCCTCCATTTGCCTGTCAACATCTAAAGGAGCCACTTACTGAATTACCAAGGAGAAGGCCATCAAATCAAGAGAAGGGGAATGGCAAAAAAAAAAAAAAAAAAAAACAATCCTAACAAAACGTATTCGAGCTCCAAATAAAATCTCATCCCTTCCCACTGGCAGATCTTATCATTTTTATTTAAGTCCAATGCAGCCAAGCATGTGGACAGGAGCTTGCTTCTGCCAGAGATAGAGAAAAATGGGGCCCTGAGCCAGGGTGCCCCCGGGATGATGGGACACAGGTACAGAGCCCCCCCCAGCCCCCCTCCGCTCTGCTTCCTACCTGCCTTCCACGATGCCTGAACGCCCACTATCGGAGCGAGTCTTTTGGGAAATTGGGACTAATACGGTAATGGCAGCAACAACTCTCATTTCCTGAGCACTCTCTGCGTGCCCGACACAGTACTCAGGGTTGCACCCACAGCATCTCATTTAAGACCCCACAAGGCAGACGCTCAGGTTATCTCCATATCACAGGTGAGCAAACTGAGGCCCAGCAAGGATAAGTAACTGAAGCCCAGCAAGGATAAGTAACTGAGGCCCAGCAAGGATAAGTAACTTGACAAGGCCACCTGGCCAGTCAAGAGCAGACCGGGCTTTAGACCTGGCCTGACCTTATATGTCTGCTCACAGCCCTACACCACCTACCTTTCGGGAGAGGTGGGCAGTTAGGGGGTCTCTGGGCTCAGACACAGAGCCTCCAGAAGGCCCCTGCAAAAAATGAACCGATGTGGTTTTTAAATAGTCAGGGAGATTTGACTACGGACTGGGTATTAGGTGATACCAAGGAGAAGTTTAAGATGATGGTGACATAGTTGTAGAAGGGGAGTCCCTTCTAGGGACTACACAGTTGTAGTCCGGGTTTTTAGAAATGCCCACTGGATTATGTAGCAATATTTTTTTAAGTTTATGTACTTATTGAGAGAGAGAGAGAGAGAGAGAGAGAGAGAGAATGTGCGTGAGCAGGGGAGGGACAGAGAGAGAAGGAGAGGGAGAGTCCCCAGCGGGCTCCCCATTCAGCACAGAGCCCAACTCAGGGCTCAAACCCGTGAACCGTGAGATCTTGACCTGAGCCAAAATCAAGAGTCAGATGCTTAATTGACTGAGCCACCCTGGCGCCCCTATGTAGCGTTATTAAAACATGGTGTCAGGGGCGCCTGGGTGGCTCAGTCGGTCAAGTGTCCAACTTCGGCTCAGGTCATGATCTCATGGTTGGTGAGTTCGAGCCCCGCGTCAGGCTCTGTGCTGACGGCTCAGAGCCCGGAGCCTGCTTCGGATGGTGTCTCTGTCTCTCTCTGCCCCTCCCTCGCTCTCACTCTGTCTCTCAAAAATAAATAAACATTAAAAAAACATGGTGTCAGGGATGTGCTGTGAAATCCTTCAGGAGACAGAGAAAGCAAATAGGGTAAAACTCCTACTAATTATTGGATCTGAGTCATGACCATATGGGCTCACTGTGTTATTCTCTCTACTTTTGAGTATGTTTGAAAATAGTCAAGGGGCACCTCGGTGGCTCAGGTGAGCATCCAACTTGGGCTCGGGTCATAATCTGCAGCTCGTGAGTTCAAGCCCCACGTTGCACTCACTGCTGTCAGCACAGAGTCTGCTTCGGATCCTCTGTCCCCCTCTCTGTGCCTCTTCCCCGCTTGCGTTCTCTCAAAAACAAATAAACGTAAACAGAGAAAACGGTCAAAATTATGCATTTTAAAACACACGGAACACATTCATCATTAGGGAAACGCGAATCAAAACCACAATGAGATACCACCTCACACGCATCGGGATGGCTACTATTAAGAAAACTTTTTTTTAACAGAAAATAGCAAGTGTTGGCAAGAACGTGGAAAAACTCAAATTCTTGCGCGCCACTGGTAGGAACGTAAAACAGTGCAGCTGATGGGAAACCAGTATGGCGTTTCCGCAACCAGTGAAAAATGGGAGTACGAGATGATCCGGCAACCCCACTTCTGGGAAACATCCAAAGGGTTTGAAAGCAAGGTCTCAAAGAGATATTCGCGTACCCGTGTTCAGAGCAGCGTTATTCGCCTTAGCTGATATGTGGGAGCCACCCACCCCAGTGTCCGTCGATGGGTGAATGGAAAACAAAATGTGGTGTAGGCATGCCGTGGACTCGTACTCAGCCTCAAAAGAAAGGAAATTCTGGCACCTGCTACAGCATGAATGAGCCGTGAGGACGTTATGTGAAGTGATACAAGCCAACTGCAAAGAGATGAACACTTCTGACTCGGCTCCTATGAGCCGCCTGGAGTGGGCAACTTCGTAGACGCAGAAGAGAACCGCGGTTGCGAGGGAAGAAGGAATGGGGAGTTGCATAGCGGATAGGGTTTTAGTTTGGGAAGACAAGAAAGTTCTGGAGATGGATGGTGGTAAGGGTTGCACAACAACGGGAAGGTAGTGAGGGCCATGGAGTCGATTCTCCGAACAATGGTTAAGATGGTAATCTATTCTTTTAATTTATCTTCAAGAGAAAAAGAGCGTACAAGTGGGAGAGGGAGGGCAGAGGGAGAGGGAGAATGGACTTTGAAGTAGGTTCCATGCTCAGCATGGAGCCCGACACGGGGCTCGATCCCACGACCCTGGGATCACGACCTGAGCCAAAATCAAGAGTCGGACGCTAAACCAACTGAGCCACCCAGGCCCCCCAAGAGGGATCTCGCTCTCGCTCTCCCTCTCCCTCTCTCTCTCTTCCTCTCAAGAGAGGTCATTTTTAGGTTATGTGTTTTTTACCACAATTTTTTTAAAGGTTCGTAACACACGCACCCACACACCTACAGAAACAAAAGTGAACCAGACCCGTACATGCCCATTTGAGAGGCCTCCCCAAGCTGTTCACATGGACCAAATGCAGAGCCACGGACTAGCGCACGAACTCTAGCCAGAGCTGGAAATGGTTCTTCAAGGACACACAGGAAACTGAGTGTGGTCTTCCCTGAGGAGTGAGACGGGATGGTGGGAAGTAGGGAACCCGTATTTTCTATTTTACATGCGTTTACGCTGTTTGAACGTTGAAAACAAAATTCTATGTCTTGCATTACTTTAGTAATAAAATAAGCTTGGTTTTTTTTTTTTTTTTTAATGCAACTTCAGTTGCTGGGACAGGAAGCCATCATCAGCCCGGACAGGTCAGCCAACGACTGTGGGATAAATCGGCCCCTGGTCCCAGAGAAAGGCAGGGCATCGCTCTGTATTCAGGGAGTCGGACCGAAGAGGTAGGAGATTGCGAGGGGCAGGGTCTGAACAGGAAGCCACTGGAGGCCTCCTCAGAGCCTGGCGGTGCTTGTGTGAACACCGGTCTCTAGAGCTTGGCACCGGGGCACGGACAGGGGGAAGGAGGGGCCCGTGAGGCCCCACCTGGGGCAGGTGGGATGTGACACAGCCCTGAGTCCAGCCCAAAGCCCGTGTCAGGCCAAGCCCCGCACTCCCCGGCCTGGGACCCAGGAGACCCAGTGGCATTCATTTATAAAATGTAAGGGGTCACACTTGCTCCCAAAGCATCAGGCTAATTTTGTGAAAGATGACGGACAGGGGCACCTGGGTGGCTCAGTCGGTTAAGCAGCTGACTTCAGCTCAGGTCATGATCTCATGGTGTTGGAGCCCCTCATCGGGCTCTGTGCTGACAGCTCAGAGCCTGGAACCTGCTTCGGATTCTGTGCCTCCCTCTCTCTCTGTTCCTCCCCTACTCACACTCTGTTTCTCTCTCTCTCTCTCTCTCTCTCTCTGTCTCTCAAAAATAAATATAGATTAAAAAAAAATTTTTATAAAAGATTGATAGATAATACCAGTGAATATTGGCTCTGCTAATACTATGTCCCAAATGCTACACTAAGAGCTTTATTTGACCCAGTTCGTTAACCTACACAACGGCCCCATGAAGAGGGAGTACCACCGTAATCCCTATTATACAGATGAGGAAACTGAGGCACAGAGAGGTTGAATAATTTGCCTAAGGTCACACAGCTAACAAGCAGCAGAGCTGACTATTGGTCTGGAATCTGCCCTCACCACCGTGTTAGGACAGAGCCTCTCGGTGCAGATCGCATGGCTTGGGACTCCACTGGCCAGTGTGATAGAAACCCAAACAAAGAAGCTTAAACATAAAAAGAACTATATTGGCCCATGAAATGGAAAACCCAGGGTTCAACTTCAGGCACAACTGGATCCAGGTGTTCAAGAGATGTGTGGAATCCGCCTCCCTCCATCTCTCCATCGGCTTTCCCCCAGGCAGGCTCTGTTCTCAAGCAGATCGTCCCCAGCAGGTGGCAAACGCGGTTCCAGAACCTTAGGCTGAGTTCTACCCGTCTGGCAACCCCCACAAAGCAAAAGGGACTGTTGCCGGCAAAACGTCCGAGACTGAGCCTCACTGGTCAGGCTTGGGCCACATCCCCATTCCTGAACTAATCCCGGGGATTGGAGGGAAGCCTGGGATTGAGAGTTAGGAGAGCTAGTTCTCCCCAAAGGAGAACTGAGGGGCTCCTCCTGAAGAATGGGTAATCACTGCCGGCCGGGCAGAAACATCAGCGGCCCCCTCCGGTGTGGAAGTGCTTAGAATTCTTCCAGGCAGGGTCGGACAGAGAAATTATCGGCATGGGAGACCACCCTGTGCACAGCACCGGCCACAGATCCAGGTTGAGAGACCCGGTTCCCCAGAGGGGTGGACAGGACATCACTGTTCGGTCCAACATCACCACGTTCTCTCGCTGGTCGCTGGAGGACCCAGGGAGAAGCACTGGTTCCGGGGCCCTGGCCACGTGATGTTGGGAATGTCACGTGCTTAGCCTTGGTTGCCTCATCTGGGAAATGGGTACGGCACACCTGGCTTGTGGAATGGCAGTAAGGGTTGAAGAGAAGAGGATATGAATCCTTGGCGCACATCAGGGGCTCAGTCAACGATTTTTAAGGGATCACCTGCCACCTGGTGCCTGTGCTCCCAGAAAGCCCCTCCGGCCTCTGAACTGTGGACGACGGGACTTTCGGGAAAGCAATTCCTCTTCGCCTCACCTGTTGGCAGAGTTCATCAAAAAGAAATTAAATAAAAGCCAATGCTGGGATTTTCTTCGATCTTTCCAAACCACTTGACTCAGCACTGGCGAAAATTCGAGGAGAACCAGTCCCTCCAGACCAATCGAAGATCAGCCCGGAGTCTGGGGGGTGCTGTGCTCTGGGCTGTGGCTGAGGCCGCTCTGAGGTGTGGGGGCGACAGTCAGAAGAAGAGCCGGACAGAGAGCACTGCTCGCCCACTGCAAAACCAGCACGAGGGCTCGTCCGGCTCTGGACTCCGTGCTCCCACCTTGCTCGGCTGGGAGCTCCCGGGAGCAGCGGTCCGACTTAGCGGGGACCACCAAAGCGCCCCATTGCTGTGAGATGCAACACCAGCGGTTTCCAAAGAGGGCACCGCTGGACCCTCAGCCCTCGGGGAGCCAACAAGCATCTGCTACATTCCAGGCAGTCTGAACTCCGGAGAAAACGCGGCATCAACGTGTTAAGAAAGGCTCCCTTTGTGCAACATTGAAAATAATGCAAATCCCCCCTTTTGAGTATTCAAATGTGTCGAGAATTGTATAATCGCAAGCCTGCCAGCTGGACGGGTTGTAAACTGGGTTTTCTGTGCCACCGTAGCGGGTGAATAATCGTACCCTGTCCTTTGTCCATGCCGCGGGAAAACAGCGCTTGAATTATTCCCGTCGTGGATGTCCCGGCAGCTTAAAGAATGGGTCCCGTGTGTGAGACACAACACAACCACCCTGACATGAAAAGAGGCGGCCGCGCTCAGACGTGCTCCCGGCACCTAACCAGCCCTCCAGGAAACACCATGGGGGAGGGAGGGAGAAGGCGGTTGCTGGTTTTACTCTGGGACCAGCTAACTACAGCCCGCAGGCCAAACCCAGCCCCTCTCCTGTCTGTGAATAAAGCTCTTTCGGAACATCGATTTAGGTATTAGCTGTGGCTGCTTCCACGCGACCACAGAAGGGATCAGAGAAGCATAAGACCTACAAAGCCTCAGATATTCACGATCTGGTCCTTTACAGAAAAATTTGCTGATCCCTGGTTTAATTAACGCTGTCCTGCAGGACTTCTTAGGAGCCTTTTCAAGTATTATTTTCCGACAATGTGAGCCTCCACACGAGGGATTTCATCAGACGGCAAAGCTCTCTTCCCAAGGCATCTCTCTTCCCTGGACGGAGCAGCTGTGGTCCGAGCACGGCATCCTGGGACTGAGGTCAGGAGGTGGTCAGTGAGTCACCCCAGTCTGGGTGATGAAGGGGAGGGTTCTGGGCTCCCCGAACCGCACGTTCACCCATCCTGCTTCCCCCTGACCACGATTTCGAGGACACCTCAGCCCCTGTGCCCCCAAAATTCAGCCCCGGTCAGTGAAGCCAGCAGAAAAATGCAGCCCAAGACAGGAGCGTGAAGGCCGCCCATTTAGAAAATGACCACAAGCAGAGCCCGATGGACGAAGCTTACAGTTCAGTGTCAGCCTTCCCGCCCAGGGGGTGTTTGCAAACTGGAAACCTTCACCAGGAACACCCTGCACCCGTGAGTCATTGCTCCTTTAAATAAGCAAACAAGGCCGCAGACCGAGAGGGACACCAGCTCTGTACCCTCCCGCACCGCTCGACCACCCAGGGCCTCCGTCCTGCCGCTCCTGGCCCCGGGACACCCAGCTGGCAGCGACTGGGCCAGAGGGAGTAGGGCTCCTTCCTGCAGCCTCAGACCGCGAGGACGTCGGGCCCCTCGTTGCCACCTGGGCCACCCGCTGCTACAACCACTTCGGGGGCCCGTGTCCCACCTCCGGGCGGGGACAGCACTGCAGGAGCGCCCACGCCTGTCACAACACCTTCACGAGGGTCTAGGACAGTCCTGCTTTCCCAGAGAAGCTGAGGATCAGCAACTTGCCCGAGGCCACCCCGCCAGGAAGTGGCAGGGACAGGGGTTTGAATCCAGGCGCTTGACCTCTCTTTCTTAACCTCTTCCTGGAGGAAAAGAAGACACTCAGCATGTGGGCTGTGAGCTGTCCTCCGATGCCACTGCTGAGTCATTTCCTCCAGATGACCCCACCGCACGCTGCCTTAGAGCATCAGGAGGGACCCAGCTGGCCCAGGCTGTGGTGGTCTTTCCGGTGATGCTTCGAGGCAGGGCTGGGGCCCTCCGGGGAGGCAACGGTATCAGCCTGTCTCCGGCTCCATGGCCTGGCCCAGAGCCTGGCACATAGTAGGCGTTCAGCAAATAACTGCCCGATGAACAAACTGTGAATGGCTGCTTGTAAGTGAGTGAAATACACTCCATGGGAACCAGCTATCCTCTTTAATCTGTGTTAACAGACAAAATGAAGGGGGCACCTGGGTGGCTCAGTCGGTTAAGCGTCCAACTTCGGCTCAGGTCAAGATCTCAAGGTTGGTGGGTTCAAGCCCAGCGTCAGGCCATGTGCTGACAGCTCAGAGCCTGAAGCCTGCTCGGGATTCTGTATCTCCCTCTCTCTCTCTCTCTGCCCCTCCCCTGCTCGCGCTCTTGTCTCTGTCTAAAATAAATAAACATTAAAAATTTTTTAAAAAGACAAAATGAAGCTTTCTGAACGTTTGCATGCTCAGAATCCATCTTGAAATTGAAACATGTCCCCCTAAATCACCCCTCCCCCCGCCGTGTCCTGTTCCAAAGAACTCATATTAGTATAGACTTCAGCTTCAAGATAGAACAAGTCAAATTCTGACAACAAGAACAAGAGGTGCCCCTGAGATGTTCAAAATACGGCAGCCAATCCCTGCCCCCTCTGCCGGCCTCCCCCCCCACCCCCACCCACCCCAAGAGGAAGAGGCCGGGGAGGGGCAGCGAGTCTGGCGTCTGGGCTGGTGGGGCTCGAACTGTAGCATTCGCAGCAGCTTGGGCTTCCCCAGAAGCTGATCGTTCTTTCCACTCGCCTCGGAATTGATGCAATAAATCTCATGATTATTGATGGTTCCGCTACTCCGGGTGTGGTCTTATTGGCCAGGGATTAAACATCTTATTCAAGATATAACTACATCTGTCGAGAGACAGACAGGAACAGAGAAGGGAGAATGAAGGGCACACGCCACACGCTTAAAGTTGTTGCCCCTGGAGGATAGGGGGATTTGGGTTTCAGGAAGCAAAATTCCCACACTACCAGGACCCGCACTGGGTGGGGCGTGGCCACTGCTGCGGAGTGGGCGGGACCGGAAGGTGGTTGGGAGACAGGGAGGGGCAAGTCCACTGAGGCCCCGGCCTTGGGGGCTAAGGAGAGGCTTGGGTGGACATTAGGCCAGGGGCAGGAGACAATGGGAGGTGTCCCCTTGCTAATCTAGTTGGGGAGAGGGGCCTCTGTGACCCGGCTGCTTCTCGCCCCCTTGGAGCCCACCCCCCCCCCCCCCGTGCCCCCCACCCGCGGCTCTGCTCATACCTGTCCTCCTAGCTTACAGGCACCTCTAGGGCAGGAACTGGGTCTGAATTCTCTCTGTCCCACGCCCATCCCAGAACCTGGCACAGAGGGAGATGCTCAGAGGCTGTTCACTGGAATAATCTCTGGTTTGGGATTGAAAAGATCTGTCCTCAGGAGGCCCCTGGTTCAAAACCAGAAAATAGATATTTGGGTGGCTTCTGAGTGGACTCTACCCTTAGAGCAGGAGGCCCCAGCCTTAAGTTCTATTTCCATCACTAGCTGACCGTGTGACCTTAAGGAAGTCACTTACTGTCTCTGACGTATAAAAGTGGGAATAATAATAAAAACCAGCCCTGTTTTTGAACCGGCCGCTACCCCATCTCACCTGCCACCATCTCTGCGGAAGGCTCGTCCCACTTAAAGGAAAAAGCGTGCCTGTGGCTGAGGGCCCCATGATCGCCCAGCGAGGGAGTTTGCTGCATCTCAGACGGTCAGAGAAAATCAGGTGGAGCTGGAGGGGGCAGTCATGCCACGAAGGGACCACCAGGGAGGACACTTGGCTCCCCGCTCCAGGAGAGTTCTTTGCCCTGGGCTTTCTTGTAAGCCACGCAGAGTCCGTTCAGACCCCCCATTTTCCCTCCACTCTGTCAGCAAACATTAGGGTGTTCACACGGTGGCCCGACCCAACGCGGGGCCCTGGCGTGACTTCCAGCTGTCCCCTGCCCCAGGGGCTCACAGTCTGCTGGGTGCTGGACATTGGGACCGGTCCCGGGTCGGAACGACACCCGGCATCTCAGAGCGCTGTAAGTGAAGTCCGTTCTTACCCAAAAAGATGCTTCCAGAAGCAGATGAACCGGTGGTTTTACAGTTCTTTTACAATACGTATAAACGATGTCTCCTGAGCAAACACAAGTGTGCACGCCCAGTAATCCTGCATCACCCTCACCCCTCCTGCCCCTGGGCCGGCTGGGATTCTGGGTTTGGTTCTCTGGAATGGGCTCCTCTCCTTCCGCCGTCAGGGCATCCGGGCCAGTCCCACACAGTTCGTGCTTCTGAACAAACCCCGTCTCCGGCACGTGCCGAGAGCGTTTCTCCCACTGACACATCTGTTCCCCAAGAGCACCCCGGGAGAGCGGGCGCCGTGATCACCCTCCTTTTGCGGATGAGGAAACCGAGGCATGGAAGTGAAGGGACTTGCCCGAGGCCGAGCCGGGCCTTACCTGACTCTTCTCTCCAGAGGGGCCAGGCCACGGACTCTGGGCAACAAGGGGGTCGGCCAAGCAGTGGCCAGAGGAGCTGAATCCGTGTCTATCTGCAGGGCCCCCCGGGGCCCCCGCCTCTGTGATCAAGTCACCTCCCTGAGAAGCGGAGGGTCCGTGCCTGCCCTTCAAGATCTGACCTGGAAGATGGGGCCCAGTGGCCAGGACAGCGAGAGGCTCCACAGAGTGAGAGGGAACAAGTAAAAAGAGGAGACTTTGCCCCCCGCAGGGTGCCAAGAGTTAGCAAACACAAGAAACACCGGACGCCTTGTGAATTTTGCATCTCAGATAAACAAGTCAATATCTAAGGTAGGAAAAAGAATGAAACCTTGCCATTTGCAACCAGGTAGCTGGAACTGGAGGGGATTATGCTAAGCGAAATTAGTCAGAGAAACACAAATATCATATGACTTCACTCATATGAGGACCTTAAGAGACAAAACAGATGAACATAAGGGAAGGGAAGCAAAAATAATACAAAAACAGGGAGGGGGATAAAACACAAGAGACTGATAAATATGGAGAACAAACTGAGGGTTGCTGGAGGGGTTGTGGGAGGGGGGATGGGCTACATGGGTCAGGGGCACTTAGGAATCTACTCCGGAAATCACCGTTGCTCGATATGCTGACTAACTGGGATGTAAATTTAAATAAATAAATAAATAAATAAATAAATAAATAAATAAATAAGAAAAAAAAATGTTGTATACCTGAAACGAATATAGCATTGTATGTTAATTATACTTCAATTTAAAAAGTAAAATATAGGGGCGTCTGGGTGGCTCAGTCGGTTGAGCGTCCGACTTCAGCTCAGGTCATGATCTCGCACTCCATGGGTTCGAGCCCCGCGTCGGGCTCTGTGCTGACGGCTCAGAGCCTGGAGCCTGTTTCCAATTCTGTGTCTCCCTCTCTCTCTGCCCCTCCCCCATTCATGCTCTATCTCTGTCTGTCTCAAAAATAAATAAATGTTAAAAAAAAAAAAAAAAGTAAAATATATTATGGGGCCCCTGGGTGGCTCAGTCGGTTAAGCGTCTGACTTTGGCTCAGGTCATAATCTCACGGTTTGTGAGTTCGAGCCCCACTTCGGCTTCTGTGCTGACAGCTCAGGGCCTCGAGTCTGCTTTGGATTCTGTGTCTCCTCCTCTCTCTGCCCATCCCCTGCTCATGCTCTGTCTCTCTCTGCCTCTCAATAATAAATAAACATTAAAACAAAAAAGTAAAATATATTGAGAAAAAAATATTTAAGGTAGGTATGGAACGGCAATATTTTGCACTTTATCAGAAATGCAGATTGGGGCTGGTGTCCCCTCTTGTATCTGGCGGTCCTACCCCTCCTCACCCGATATTCCCAGTAGCACTGGGGGGGCGGGGAGTTCAGCGTGGGGTTTGGTGCCCAAACTCACACCCCTTCCCACTCTTGATCCTGGCGACTGAATGAATATACTCGCATAAAATGATCTGCATGATCATGACTGGTAACATCCGTGTGGAGAACATGCCTGAGATTTGGAGCAGACTGACCTGGAGGGAGGGTGGCCTTCATCCTCGGCCGTGTGACCCAGCCAGGTCCTCTAATGTCCGAGCCTTAGCTTCCTTTCCTGCGGCTTGGGGGCGGATGAACCTGCCCTTTCTGCTCCCGGAACCGCTGGGAGGAGGAAGCCCGCACGTTACATGTTACAGGTGCTCGAGTACAGTTGAGGTGCTATAGAGTCTTACCGTATTGTAATGTATTCACGTCGTTCGGGGAATAGTAAGTGAACAGGTGGGATTCATGCTTTGGAGGCCCGTCTGGACCTAGCTTTCTCCACGAGCCTCGTTTTCTGCGTGTACACAGAGTTAATGCACACTCAACGTTCTGGAGGTAGTTAGAGAAGAAGCCACAGCAAATTTGATTTACGTGACTAATTCCATTTGAAACGACTTGGGCAATAAGTGAACTGCTCTCTCTGATTCTCTTAAATCGGCACGTTTCAGCAGCAAAGTGACATCTTGGAATCGGCTCTCCTCTCCCTCTTGCTCTATCGGCCCGGGTGTGTCGGCCATGAAGGGACACCGAGGCCGGGCCCAAGGCCAGGCGGCCAGGCTCCGCAGGCACAAAGACCCGTACTGCCAATCGCAGGAAATCTCCCCTGCCTTTGCCTGGCTCAGCCACTCCGCACTTGGATGGCGCCCAACGAGGCCCTCGCGGTGCTGGGTTGGTGAGTCTGTGCGGAAGATCCTGTGTGGAAAGCTTTGCTCAGAGGTGCCAGCCGGGACTGGAATGTGGATCCAGGGTCCTGCTCTTTGGCCCGGGCGTACTTCCGGGGTGGCAGGATGCCGTTGCATTCACGAGTTGGCATGGTTAGGCATGGGGCTCCGGAGTCAAACAGCCCAGATCAGCCCCTTAGTCATCAGGAAAGGCTGGGGAGCTCCTGAGCTCCCCTGGAGCCCCGCTTGCTCGCCTGGGTGGGGGGCTGTGGAGGTGTGCACACCTAGGCCGTCACGAGGATGGTGGAGCTCCTATCAACCATCATCATGCAAAGCATGTAGCCCCGAGCCCGGTCGCTGCCCGCTCAGCGCACCAGGTAGAGAGTGTTTCTTACCACTGGTCAGGACACCTTGGGGGGTTCGGAGACGTCACACAACACACGCACACGCTCAGACACCCACAGACACACATACACACACACCGACACTCAGAATCGGACAGACACGCACACACATGCGCACACACGTAAAGACACATGATGTACGTGCAGACACAGGTACCCTGACATCCATAGATTCAGATCCGTACATGCACAGACACACTGACTCACAGACGTGCACATAAACCTATAGACGTACTGACACACGTACGTACACACACATGTGCTCTCACACGCACGCGCGTGCACACACACACACACACACCTGATGGGCAAAGCAGGGCTTAGACATTGCAAGTTGGATGTGGCCGGTGAACAGCTGCATCCAGTTCTGCAGCCGTCAGTCCGCATGGACGCCGACCCCCTCCTTGGCCCCCACTCTATTCCCAGTCACCACCCCAAGGTAAGCCGTAGGGTCGTAGGGTCGGGTGAGGCTTTTACCTGTCACGACACTTGATAATAAAAAGAAAGCGAAGCAATTTAATGGCTTGGTTTTTAGGCCTCTTCAAAATGCCCTTGGGTCAAAAGGCCGCATGGAAATGCTAAGTGACTGGGCCTGGGCCTGCTCAGCCGCCCCCCACCCCAACACCTAGCCCCACCTGGCCCTCCCTGCTCTGAGCTGGTTCTCTACCTGGAGAGGTTCCCCAAAACTCCATGGCTGGCCCTTACACACAACCAGAAGCCCCTCCAGCCCTGGAACTGGTTGGGCCTCGATCCCAGGACCACAGAGACCAAGGGAACCACTGGGACCATGGGGACCACAGGGACCACGGAGACCACAGGAACCACGGGAACCATGGGGACCACAGGGACCATGGGGACAACAGGAACCACGGGAACCATGGGGACCACAGGGACCACGGAGACCACAGGAACCATGGAGACCACAGAGACCATAGGAACCACGAGAGCTCTGGGGACCACAGAGACCAGAGGAACCACGGGAACCACGGGGAGCACAGGGACCACGGGAACCATCCGAACCACGGGAGCCACAGGGACCAGCTACAGGAGGAACTGCCTCACTTGTATGTGAATTTGGGCCAACCTTCTAGGTAGCAGAACGCAGCAAAAGCGACAGTGCCTGACTTCTGAGACTAGGTCCTGGATCCCTTGGGACACTCACCTCGGGAGCCCTGAACGTCGGTTTAGAAAACTCTGACTACCCC
Organism: Panthera pardus; assembly: GCF_024362965.1. Classification (NCBI taxonomy): domain Eukaryota; kingdom Metazoa; phylum Chordata; class Mammalia; order Carnivora; family Felidae; genus Panthera; species Panthera pardus. Next base: position 79,206,684 of record NW_026526788.1, read on the forward strand.
GAGGCTGCCAGGCTGGAAGAAAACCCAGGCCACGGAAGAGGCCGTGTATACGTGTTGTGTTCCATTCGACAGGGGCAGCAAGGTCGCAGCTGACTTTCGCATCACCTGCCAGACATATGACCGAAGACGACTTCTAGAGGATTCTCAACGTCAGTTGAGTCTTCACAGCTGAGGCCCCAGACGCCGCGGAGCAGGGACGATCAGTCCCACCTGGACTCCTGGCCCGCAGAATCCAATCCACGGATGAAGTAAAATAGTTGCACATACCACACAGCAGTGGTCAGTGGGCTCGACGGACCCTGAGACTTGGTGACCAGCCAGATACAGGGGTGAGGAAGAAGGGGGAGTGAGAGATACCCCCATGCTTCTAGTTCACTTTGGACCCGGTGTATCGGAGGTACCTGCTGGAGGTGTCCGATGGGTGTGAGAGCTCCGTGGCGGCCAATATCCATGTCCCTCCCCAAATCACGTTAGACGAGGGTGCCTCTGGCCCTCCTTCAAGAAGTTCTGCGTGTCCCTCGACGGTCTAGAGCAGCGGCAGGGAGGCCACGCAGGTCAGGAGGAAGGAACACTGTGAGCTGAACTCGAGGCTCTATGGCTCTGGCTCCGCCTGAGGAGTCCAGGTAAGAAGTGACCGGACCTGTCTGTGTCGTGAACATCCTTCCCGTTCTGCTGCCTTTGCACTTGGTGGTTTCTCCGTCTGGAAACGGCTCGTCTTCTTCTATAGTATCCTAGCAAACTCCTATGCACCCTTCAAAACCCAGCTCCAATCTCACAGCCTCTGCGATGCCATCCCCAACCTATCTCTGATGACAAAATCGGAGCAGACCAGTGGCTCTCGATCTCGGCTGCACTTTGGAATCATCTGGGGGGCTTTAACATATATTAATGCTGGTGCTACCCCCTGATGCTCTGGCTGAGCAGACTGGGTGCAGCCTAGGCATGAGAACTTTTAAAACTCTCCAGGAGATTCTGATGTGCGGCTAAGGTTAAGAACTACTGGTATAGACCGATGGTTCACCGTGTGGCTGCACATGAGAATCACCTGGGGATTCTGAAAAGGACACCTTTCCCCCAGGCCCCACCTCAAACCTATCAGATCAGAATGGATAGGTGTAAGGCCCAGACAATGGCATGGACCCTTTATAAACCCCCTCCCCCCCCCATGACTCTAACTCAAAGCCCCGGGGGCGACAAACACCAGGATAGTTCTAGCTGTCGCTCAACGACATACGGAGCATGCTCAAACCCTCTGCCTAATTCTTGATTTATAGGAGATGATCTTTCTTCTACAAGTGAACAAGGTCACAGGTCTGTTGGGTTTTTGTAGAACACATCACAAGGCACTTTACAATTCTAAACCCAATAAACGAATGCAGCATGGAGAATAATTTAAAAATCAATTTCCTGCACATAACAGATCCTCAGTAAATATTCATGGAACGAGTTGAGCAGTCAATCCATCAATACAGTCGTAGCTTTAGAGCTGCCCAAAATGCTTCTACGCCTCCCTGGTAGACTGTGAGCTCCCTGAGGACAGGCCTGGGGACCTCAGCCCCCAAGCCAGGACATTTGACAAAAGAAACAATGGATTGGCACGCAAAGCAAAAGGACTCCAACTGCTCCTGGCTATCTCTGCATTTCCTAGGTGTGTGATGTGCTTCTAGAACTTCTAGAACTTCTAGAACAAGGAAATGCTCACACACGTCAGCTTTGTTGAAAGGGTGACAATGTTGCAATGCAATTATGGAAAAATCAGCTTGCCTAGGTCATTGTGCTTTTTTGGAGGCCTGGGGATCAGCTTGCCTAGGTCATTGTGCTTTTTTGGAGGCCTGGGGAGCAGCCCAGATGCGCCCTTTCAACTCAACAGGAAGCCACAGGCTCACGGCCAGCCCCTGGCCATGCATGGACAGGCTGATCGAGTGCCTAGCACCTACTGCATGCACTGGCCACCACGATGCGGTGGCTCAGCCTTTCCTAAGCAGTGGGGTTGTGGCCTCTACTCCATGACCAGTGGAGGGTGGATGGTGGAACCGTGGCCTGTGCGTCACCCCTGTGTTGCGATCGCGGCTGATTTGGCCCCTTGGTTGCGAGAATATTCCTTCCCCGGAGTCTCCCACCAGCTGTGGAGCTGCAGCCCAGAGGTAAAAAGCAATGGCTCTGGGGTCAGACAGACCAGGGTTCCAGGGCCTGGTCCACCACTTACTAGCTGGGTAACTAGAGCAAATCACTGAGCCTCTCTGAGCCCCAGGGTCCCCACCTGTCGGATAACATCACTACAGTACCTGCGGAGAAGGTCATTAGGAGATGAAAATGGAATGATGCCTGCAGAGCTTCATGGAGAAAGGGCTCAGGGTTTGACAGGCAACAATGCGGAGGCCTGGGTGAGCCTTGGGTTTCGCATCTGTAAAATGGGATGGATGACAACTCATGAAACCATTGCGATGTGCCGATGCCGTGAAGGACCAGTCGTGGTGACTGGCTTACACTGAGCACTCATTATTAGCTGCCAGCGTTATTTTCAATCTTTCTAAGAACACGGTTTTTAATAACTGCCGCCTATTATGAGCATAAGGAGCTGACGTTTATCCCAGCAAGGGTGTGGTCACGGTTGGTGAGCTGACGACCACCCAGAGGCTTGGAAAACAGCCCTCCTCCAGCTGACGCAGACCCCACCAGGAATCCACTGCAACTGTTTCCTAACCGGCAGGAAAGCAGGTGGTTCAAGGGAAACGGGGCGGAGAGGGGAGCTGCCCGGCACGGGTCTCCTCAGTCTGCTGCCACCGAGGCTGGAGGGAAGAACAAATTCAGGTCCCATGTGGAATGACAGGCCCTTTTCCCCACGTATGATCTGAGGCCACCAAACACCAACCTCCTTGCCCCAACCCCCAGAGGAAAAACGAGAGTCCACAGGTGGCCTTCCTCCGGGACCGTCCCAGCCACCGCCTTCTGCTCCATACCCCCGAGGCAATGTGCAGAGCAGGTGGGGACAGGGGACCGGAACAGGATGCTGGGCCAGAAGGATGAAGGCTGGGCCGGCTGCAGCCCTGGATGTTCACAAGACTACTTCCCGCGGGGCGCCTGGGTGGCTCAGTGGGTTAAGCATCTGACTTCGGCTCAGGTCACCATCTCGCGGCTCACGAGTTGGAGCCCCACGTCGGGCTCCTTGCTGACAGCTCAGAGCCCGGAGCCTGCTCTGGATTCTGTGTCTCCCTCTCTCTCTGCTCCTTCCTTGCTCGTCCGCTCTCTCTCTATCAAAAATAAAGTCAGAACGTTCCCTTGGCAAAGAGAGGCACTCTGGCACCCTCCACCAACCCCTATGCCATCTGGTGGCAATGGCCTTGAACAAAGGCCAGAAGACCACCTTCTCCTGCTCTGCCTTGGGGACAAAATCAGCCCCATTCCCCGTCAGGGATGCAGCTGTCCAGCAAATCACAACTTTCCTAAAGAAGCCAGGACCAACCGTCCCTGTCCCCCCGGGCGGCCGTGTGGCATCCCAGAGTACAGACCCAGAAAGGAGAAAGTGGAGGAAAGGGGTGGTAGCGTGTCGGAAGGTTCCATCCGGGCTGAGCGTGGCTAGCTGCGACTCTGAGGGCTTGCCTTCTCTTGCCCGTGGAATGTGGGTAAAGGTAATTCACGCGGCTTATCCGCCTCACTACGTACTTCGGGTGCAGTGAAATAGAAATGCGCCCTCACTCTGTAGACTCTGGCGTGCTGGGCAGGAGTTAGTGATCATTACCGGCCCTGCCTCTGATTCTGGGGGACCCCCCAGGCAGAGGAGGGTAAACTTCAGTCTGGGCTCCTGGGAGCAGTAACTCAGAGCAACTCTCTGAAAATGTGAAATTTCTGCAGTGTCTCTTGTTTGATCTTCAGGGTTCCTGCAGACTTTATGTTTAATTCATAATATCTTAGTTTGTTTTCATAAAATGCTGTTTTAAAATTAGTTACCAGCTGGTAGATTGATGCATCTGGTAAATCGGTGCTCCAGAAAGTTGACTGGAGAGTCAGCCCCTCGGTGCCACCAGCAAAGGCCACTCCTGGCCACAAGAGGTGAAAATCCCAACGTGCCTCCCAAGCAGCGGCCCCTCTCAGCTCAAGTGGATCCGGGCTGTGTTTTGGCGAAACTCTCCAAATGGCTTCTCACCCGGATGAATGTGAAAACTGGCCTCTCAGCCCGGCCTGTGGAAAACGGCTTTCTTGAGAGTCATCTGGACACAGAGTCAGGGCACAAACTAGTCCAGCTGCCATTCTCCGAAAAAAAGAAACTGAGGTCAGCTAGAACTGTGCCATTTCTGCCACCCCGTGGTGATCCCTTTAAGTCTGTGTCCCAGCCTGGCTGGGAGCCCAAGGGGGGCTGGTCTTGTATGAGGTTCACGGGAAAGGGGGGCTGGCCTCAGCTTGTGAGGAGGGCTCCCCTGTCCTTATCCCAGGCCCAAAGGCACCACCATAAGGCAGATCTGGCCCACCATGATGGTGGCAAGAGCCCCCTTCTGGGCTTTCAGAAGAAATCCCAGGGGGCATGGGTTTCCAGAATATCCCCCTGCATGCACCCTGCCTCCTGTCTTTCAAGAGCTTAGATCCGGCGGCCAGATGAGCCTGGGTCCAGATCCCAGCATGTGGTCATTGGCATGGCCATCAAAGTCTCTGGGAGGAGTTCTGGAAATGACAAGACATCTAGACTGGAACTCATAGCCACCATCAGGTAAGCACCTCAGAGAGCTGCATGCAGCCCACTTGTTACCAAAGGGCAGGGGAGGAGGCGTCTTCTCTGGGACAACTTGTCCCTCTAAGAACTGCTACCAGATCTCCTTCCCCACTTGTGGAATCCCAACAAGACAGCCATATACATCCTCATGAGCTTCGGGGCCAGCCCACCTCCCACGGGGGTAAGGCCTTAGGCAGAGAGCCACGTATGGGGCCATGAGAAGGAGTAAACTTTGGCTTCCCAAGGCAAGAGCTGATCCCAGTGGTGGCCTTGCCAAGAAGCCAGAGTAGGCAGGGATCTCAGGATCATTCAGCCCGATGCTACTCTTTCCCTTGGATGTTAAGATGTCACATTTGTTAACTTGTCCTAAATCAACACAAACCTGTCTTGGAACCCTCACTCGACAGGACGGTCAAGCAATCCAATGCTATCGTGTTGGGTGGTCATACAAGAGCTCCCGGAAATTTACAGAGGGGGTCTTGGGTCTTCAGGCCACAGCAGTCCTCTCTGGGGGGTGGGCATCCAGCCCCTAGGGCTGTGTGAAGGTGGTCAAGTCTGCTGTCTTTGTGCCAAGCCTGAGCATGGTGACCCTGAACATCTGTGATCCAACTCTATGAAGACCCCAGACAGCCAGCCCTCCTGAGATCCTTCCTTCACCACTGCTGCCCTGGGAGATAGATGGGAAGGGGACTCAGCGTTCTGCCATTTATAAACCCTGACGCAGGCTGGGCCCAAGTCCGTGCCTTTCCTTCTCGCTGGTCCACATCTACCTTTTAGAAGCCCACCTCTGGGGGACAGCCAGCCCCACAGTTCCTGGCTTCCTGGCTTTCTAAACAAATGCCTGGATTCTGTGTTCTCTGCGTCCAGCATCTTCTATTCTGGGCCCTGAGCCCCAAAAGCTGTCAGCAAACCCCTGCTTGGCTACCTTATAGATCTGGAGGCAGGAACACACAGGACTGAGAAGAAAGTGCCATCTTGATCATTACCCTGGCACACACATGCATAAAGAAAGTTCTAGAAAGATATACACTGAACAGGGGTGGAGGCAGGGAGCAAATACTGGGAGGCTTTCTCTATCAGTACTTTGAAAATACTTTTGTACAGTTTGAACAGTTTATTAGTCATCGGGTATTACTGTCATCCAGGTTTTATAGAGAAATAAAATGAATGGCCCCGTTTCTTTACCAAGAAGAGCCTGAGGTCATCAGACAGAGGCAAAAGGATCAGGTGTGCTTCATCCCCCCTGCCCCCCTCACCCCCCGGCAGGCATATAAAGTGTGTGATTTCGATGATTCGGGGAACGGAGAACGGAGATGTTGGTGACCAATGTCTGACGGCCCAGGGTTTCTGTCTGTGCCACTTGCCAGCTAGGGTTTCAGAGGTTTCTTCCTCTGCAGAGTGTTAAGTAACTGCACCCCCAGATTGCCATGGACATGAATGGACCACTGCACGCGTCGTGCTGGGCACAATAACGGGGGTTTATCACCACCGTCTTCATCATCATCATGGTGGATCCTGCCCCCCAGACTCCATCAGAGACCGGCATCTGCTCCCGCCCCGCCCCCGAACACCTCTGGGAACTCGATGGGCCTCCTCTCCTCTCCGTCTCCATCCCCACACGACTGTCGTCACAACTGCAAGCCCCCTTGTTCACCGTGAAAATGCGGGGTGTTTGTGCGAAAACCAGGATCAAAGTGCCACCAAGATTACTAAAACACCAAACGTGCTTTTTTCCTTCCATGACACGCTCCATCTCCACTTGTCACGCTGTTTTTATTTGCTATTTAATGCCATTCCAACTATGCCATCCATCATTATATTGCGCAATGACAGTTTTAAATGCAAATATAAGACCATTTAACTCGAATGTGGAATCATCGAAATCACACACTTTATATCTTGCAGTGTGCACGCAAAAGTATTTTCGTCCTTTCCAGAACGGTAGAACCCCGCAGAAACTCAACAGTTTTTATGTCACTCCTTGACTTTCCACCCACACGCTGTGCCTTTGCCCTCCTGCTGAGTGAGGACAGAGGGAAGGAAAGGGAATTATAAGGGTCCCCGTCCCCCTTTCCTTCTGTGCCCACATTTTTGGTCTAAGCATTTGGCTAATACCCACCTAAAGAAACAGGGAAGAAACCTGGGTAAGAACAAGACAGCGTTCCTTGATCACTCATGTTCCCTAAACCGTCACTGCCTTCTCCCTGCGTTCAAAGCAAGTTCTGGTTTGACTGGCAAGTGCCCTTTCCGGGGGGGGGGGGGGGTCAGTGAGCTCACTCACCCCGTCTTGGCCATAACTCGCCCGGCTTGTACTCCCTTGCACAGAGCTCCCGTGCATGAAGTTCTGTGCTCACGGGGCTTCGGGAACGCTGTAGGCAGGGAGGGGCGGCCGGGAACAACTGACCCTTGCGCTGACTGGGCCTCCCCCGCCCCGGCAGGCTCCCTGACCCCGTCACATTTCACTCGCAAAACACAAGTTCAAAGATGGGGTCCTTGAAATTTCAAGAAGGCAGCAGGAGAGCATGAGGTCAAGCCGGGGCCCTTCTTTTTTTTTTTTTTTTTTTAATTTTTTTTTCTTAATGTTTTATTTATTTTTGAGACAGAGAGAGACAGAGCATGAGCAGGGAAGGGGCAGAGAGAGAGGGAGACACAGAATCGGAAGCAGGCTCCAGGCTCTGAGCCATCAGCACAGAGCCCGATGCAGGGCTGGAACTCACAGACTGTGAGATCATGACCTGAGCCGAAGTCGGACGCTCAACCGACTGAGCCACCCAGGTGCCCCAAGCCGGGGCCCTTCTGAGCCCTGCCTCTGCTGTGAAATGGGCACGATGTGCTCCCGGCTTGCCTACCGAGGGGCCCGGGCAAGTGCTGGGAATGCTGGAGGAGCCGCGGCTCCCAGGGCAGAGAGCAGGCGGGCGCCCTGGGTGCAGTGAGCGCCGGACAGAGCGGCAGGGGCAGGGCTGGGCCAGCGGGGCGCTGCTCTGATGCCAGACGAGTGTAACACAAAATCCGTTTTCTTTTCGGGGTCGGAGCTACGCTCACTCGAGCCGGCCTGCTCGGTGTTCCTCCGCGAAGCCGTCAGGCTGTCAAATGGACACCTCTGTCTGCGGTCCAGCTCAGAGGGCCGGGAGGTCAAAGCCAGCTGGGCTGCTCAGAGCTCCTGCCCGTGGATGGTGAGTTTTGCCAAGGGCGCCGGGACCACCAGCCGTCCCGTGTCTGCAGATCTTGGACCTGGCAGTGAACAATGGATGTCTCGGGTGACAGCTTTTTATCTGTCAATGTACTTAGCCAGCAAAAAAAGGGAAAAAAAAAAAAAAGGTTTATTAGAGAATTGCAATCGGTGGCTTTTCTGCTCAGCTGTTCTTTCCTCGGTCACCCATCCGCACACGCCCGTCCCCACCCATCAGAGCAGAGCCGAGCTGTGAGGACGCAGCGGAAAGCCTTTCCCTGTGTCCGCTGAAGGTGCTGGCTACCATCACGCTCCTGCCCCGGAAGGTGATTTCACGCTCTCTTCTCTTCTCACCAGGAAGCAGGCGGGCCCTGTGGGCTCAGGAACAGGGAGGGACTCGGGTCACACAGCTCAGGGAGTCTGAGCTGCTTCATGGCTCTGTCCAGCTCACCCAGCAAGACCAAAGGAGCACCCGACGGAGGTCCACGGGGTCCCAGTTTCTCCGCCCACAGCCGTGGGACCTGGCTCCATCAGCGACACGGAGAGAAGCCACCTAATCCTTGGTGAACTTCCTCAACTATAAACTGGGAGTGACAGGTGGCCACAAGCTTGGTGAGAGGGGGTGTCTGATCCTATTTAATGTGGATGCACCTGAGGCTTTAGAAACGGTAGGTAACAAAAATTGTTATTGTCCCAGCTTTATACATGACACAATTGAGGCTTGGAGAGATTAAGCAACTTGCTTGAGGTCGCTCAGCAGAGCTGAGGTCACACCCACGTCTGGGCAATGCCTAAGTTTACGCTCCAACTCAGACACAAATGCCAGGAAGAAATGAGCTCACACATGCGACAGGGCACCACTACCTTAACCTCGGGACAAGGTGGGCGACTGTCGTTCTCTTTAAACACAGAGGGCGGGGCTCCTGGGTGGCTCAGTGGTTAGGCATCAGACTCTTGATCTCAGCTCAGGCCATGATACCCAAGTCCGTGAGATCAAAGCCCGGAATGAGGTTCTGCACTGACAGCGTGGAGCCTGCTTGGGATTCTCTTTTCTCCCTCTCTCTCTCTCTCTCTCTCTGCCCCTCCCTGGCTTACATGGGCATTCTCTCTCTCTCATAAATAAATAAAAATAAACTTAAACACACGCGTGCGCACACACACACACACACACACACGGCACCTGGGTGGCTCAGCTGTTAAGCATCTGACTTCAGCTCAGGTCATGATCTCACAGTTGGTGAGTTAGAGTCCCACATCCGGTGAGCTGGAGCCCAGCTTCAGGTGAGCATGAGCCCCATGTGAGCCCCACTTTCTCTCTCTCTCTCTCTCTCTCTCTCTCTCCTTTCTCTCTCACTCCCTCTCTCTGGCCCTTGGGGGATTCTCTCTCTCTGCCCCTCATTCACTTGTGCCTTCTCTCTCTCTAAACACACACACGCGCACATACACACACACACGGCACCTGGGTGGCTCAGCTGTTAAGCATCTGACTTCAGCTCAGGTCATGATCTCACAGTTGGTGAGTTAGAGTCCCACATCCGGTGAGCTGGAGCCCAGCTTCAGGTGAGCATGAGCCCCGTGTGAGCCCCACTTCTCTCTCTCTCTCTCTCTCTCTCTCCTTTCTCTCTCACTCCCTCTCTCTGGCCCTTGGGGGATTCTCTCTCTCTGCCCCTCATTCACTTGTGCCTTCTCTCTCTCTAAACACACACACACGCACACACACACACACACACGGAGGGCATCTCGTGGACCACTGTTACAAAGAAAGGGGCAGCACTGAGTGAGAGTCCAGCCTGTCCACCTCCAGTGCCCCTCAGAGCCCGACCCAGACTGAGACATCAGACATTCAGTCAGCATGATGAATGAATGAATGAATGAATGAATGAACGAACAAGCAGAGACCCACACCCCTGTGCTCCCCCTCTTCCTTCCCAGCCCCTAAGGGGGCAGTGCTCAGACTCTGCTCCTCTCTCCCACCTTCTTTCTGGAAGCTGCTTGTGCCCTGTACCCTCGCGATGCCTCACCTCAACCTCCACATGTGCCCAAGGCATCCCCCACCCCCGGCCCAGCTCTCCCCAGCCCCAGCACACACATCTCAATTTCTGTGATGACCCTTCTGCCCACTGTATGCCTCCTTCTCTGTCCAGCTCATGAGTCTTGTCCTTCCTCCTGTCCTCACATTCCCAAGGGTCCTGATTCCAGCTCAGGCCTTATGCCCCAGCCCCTCGTCTGATGATGGTGTGCCCTCCTTACATCAGGGGGGCTGCAGGGTGTGTGTGTGAGTGCTTGGCATGTTGGGACCCTCTGGCCTGACCACCCCTAGCCTATTCACACTCATGTAAAAGCAACCAGTCAACGTGCCAGGAGCTCTCAGGAACACTCCCACTCTGAGAAGGCTCTGGGGAAAATGTTAGCATTTGCTGGGACTTCTAGGAGGAGGAAAAAAAAAAAAAAAAGAAATATATATATATATATATATATATATATATATATATATATATACCTTTAACACTTGGGAATGTTAAACTATTATTCATATAATTTCTTCATATATATATGGAAAATATGTAGATATTATGTGAATAATAGATTAACATTCCCAAGTGCTAAAGGAATATATAAACATTCAGGTTGATGGACTCACCGTCTAAGTATACATTCCAGTGAAATGAACCTGCCCTTAGGAATCTCACTAGATACACATGTGCATCACCTTCACCTTCCTTCCTAAGCACAGACAACCAAATAAGACACCGGAGAATACCAACAGCACAAAAGGTAAGAACCAGGTTGAACAGACCAACAAGATTCAAAGAACAGAAAGGAATTCTCAAAAAATTAGTGCCTTAATGGAATTCAAGAAGATATGTGTCCTGAAAACAGAATGGGCCATGTCGAAAATGGAGCAATTAGAGAACAAGAACGAGTTCTTAGACATGTAATTGTCTAAAATAAAAATTCCATAGGAAAAAAAGGTTAAAGCTCAGGAAATCTCTCCAAATGTGTATCAAAAAGACAGAGGAACATATAAGGGAAAATATGAGATATATATGATTAATCTAAGAAGCCCTGTATCCATTTGCTAAGAACTCTAGAAACAAGTAAAATATAGAAAGGAATGATAGAATAACATCCCCAAGTACTGAAGGAACATATAAATGTTCAGGTTGATAGGACCCATGATGTACAAAAAAGAATGAGCGAAAAAAAGACCCAACCCTAGACACATTCTCCTGAAGACTGGAATTCTAAGTGTAAGGAGATGATTCTAAAAGCTTCCAGATAGGAAAAACAGATTTTCTGCAAAAAAATTATAATCACATTGACATGTGACTTCTCACCAGCAACACTGAACACTAGAAAACAATAGAGTAATGCTCCAAAGTTTTCATTAAAGACATAAAATTCTAAACTTACAATTCTATATTTTCTTTTGAAAAACGATTACATTGGTGTCGGGACAAAATAAGCAATTTCGGGTATAAAAATACTTAGAAAATCTACATCTCAAATATTTGTCTAAAAAAACATTCTCTTGGGATATTTTCCAGTAAAATGAAAAATAAATCCAGGCAAGGAAAAAGACATGGCAACTCTAAAATAAGAGTAAGTATCCCTGGAGTCTAAGGAAAAAGTCCAGGGTCCCATCTGGGCAGCAAAACTAAAAATAATCTGTCTAAATTATAAGTGGAGATTAGAGAACTCTGAGAAGAAAAAAATCTTCAAGAAGAAAACATGTTCTTTAACAAAGAGTAAGGTTGAGTGACAGATAGCCTTAAAGATATAATAGAGGTATATAGTTCTTTTGTTAAAAAGAAAAACCAAGGCAATTAGAAACTCCAGGAAAGAAAAAGTAACAAGTCATGGTCAGTTATAAAGAAACTAAAATGTAGCAAAATTAGAGCAATCAGTGGAATAAAACAAAAGAAAATTCTTTTCAGTCAGGCTCTTAAAATATTCTCCTGGCATTTATCCTTTTTCTTCTTTAATAACTAATCTATAGGTAAAGCACCACTTAATTATATTTAAGAATCGAATGTACATGTTATAAACATTAACAATGTGGAAATTATGGTGTGGTTGACAGAAACTTGAAAAGGGGTGGGATAAAGACAGAAGATGTAAAGAAACTATAAGAACACTAATACTATCCTTTATATAGGTGACAGTTGAAAAATCTGTATAAAAACAGAAGAGACTCATAAATATGGAGAATAAACTGAGGGTTACGGGAGGGATTGTGGGAGGGGGGATGGGCTAAATGGGTAAGGGGCACTAAGGAATCTAGTTCTGAAATCATTGTTGAACTATATGCTAATTTGGATGTAAATTTTAAAAAATAAAAAATAAGTTTAAAAAAAACAAAGAAAAATCTGTATAAAGGTGGTGGGAAAAAACAGAGGTACATGGATAGTATTTAAAGTTAAAGGGGGGGGTGCCTTGGTGGCTCAGTTGGTTAAGCATCTGACTCTTGATTTCAGCTCAGGTCATGATCTCACATTCATGAGATCATCATACCCCATCCTGAACCTACTTGGGATCCTCTCTCTCCCTCTCTCTCTCTGCCCCTCCCCTGCTTGCTCTCTCTCTCTCTCTTTCTCTCAAAATGAATAAATAAACTTAAAAAAAATAAAGTTACAAAGTTAACCAATAGAACTGAAGTATTAATGTAATGAACAAAATTTTTTGAATGAACAGAGGTATAGGGATGTAGGATAACATATTTTTGTCCTCTCAACCTCTCTCTCTAAAATAAATATAAAGTCTGAACAGTGTGCTAGGTGATATGTAGACGCAAGGTGAACTAGGGAGTCACCTTGCCCTCAGAGAGCTTATATTTTAATAAAAGAGATTAGCCAATACAGAAATGTCCAGAAGACAAAGTAGAATAATGGTCAGTATCATAAGGAAAGTACAGATAAAGGTACGGAAAAAAAGAAAGGTTACTCCTTTCAGCGCAGGGTATTATGGGCTAAACAGTCCCCTCAAAATTCATATGCGGAAGTCCTAAACCTCAGTACCTCCCAATATGATGTATTTGGAGACAGGGCCTTGAACGGGTTAATTAAGTTAAAGTGAGATCATTAGAGTGGGCCCTAATCCAATATAACTTGTCTCCTGATAAGAAGAGGAAATTTGGACATAGACACATAAGAGGGAAGACCACGTGAAGACACAGGGAGAAGATGGCCTACACTCCAGGGAGACAGGCCTCAGAAGAAACCAGTTAGTGTCTTGATCTTTAAACAGCCTCCAGAACAGTGAGAAAATAAATTTCTGTTGTTTAAGTCACCCAGCCCATCATTGTCATTGTAGCCCTAGCATACTATTACACATTGGGAATCAGAAAGAGTTTCTGGAGGCTATGGGTCAAGGCCCATCAATAGGTGACCATATCTCCCAGTCACTAATGCCTTCCTTTCAACAATAGGGCCTTTGCTCATAAAACAAAGTCCACAGAAACATGAGCAGCTAGGAAGTGCCTTCCAATCTCAGGTGGAAGTTTCAGGAAGAAGTTTGTAATTTGCTGCTCTTTCTGGCCATTCAGAATACCAGCCAAGTGGGCTGTGACCTGTGCCACAGCCAGTGAGAGACACAAAGCTGCCAGGCAGGCCACCCAGTCAGTGCAGTTGGCAGATTACATGCAAGACGATAGATAAAGTATATATGAATATGTGCACCAAATAACATAGCTCCTAAAACTCTGTTCTCTTTTGTTTATTCTTTTTACTCTCTGCACTTTAAATAGAATAATTTCTACTGACTGTCCTTGAGCACATTAATTCTTTATTTAATTCTTTATTCTGCTCTGTCTAGTCTATTAACCGAAACCAATTAATTCATTTCACACATTGGGTTGTTGTTTTTTTTTTTTCAGTTCTAAAATCTCCATTTGATTTTATTTAGAGTTTCCATTTCTCTGCTAAAATTCTCCGTCTTTCTGAGGCACCTGGGAGGCTCAGCTGGTTAAGCATCCGACCTCAGCTTCAGGTCATGATCTCATGGTTAGTGAGTTCTAGCCTCACATCTGGCTCCACACTGACAGTGCAGAGCCTGCTTGGGATTCTTCTTCTCTCTCCCTCTCTCTCTCTCTCTGCCTCTTCCCCACTTGTGCTCTCTCTCTCCTCTCTCTCAAAATAAATAAATAAACTTTAAAAATAAATAAACAAATTGGAATGAAAACAGGTGTTCTTACTGCATAGAAGTTCGTGGTGAGATAGTTTTGAGTTTGGAGCTGGGCAGATATTCGTGTGCCTCCTTAAACCAGATTTTGTGACATTATTGTTTGTGAATTAATTAGAATAAAGTGACTTTCTCCCAGAAAAAAATAAATAAATAAATAAATATTAACAATAAAATAAAATTCTCCGTATTTGCAACCGTACTGCCCATTTTCGTCTAATTTTTAAAACAAATTTATATTATATAATATATGATATATGGTATTATATTTTTTTAGTTTATTTTTATTTATTTTGAGAGAGAGGAAGTGGGGAAAGGGGTAGAGAGGGAGAGGGAGAGAGAGAATCCCAAGCAGCCGCCCCGCTGCCAGAACAGATCCACCTGGGGCTCAATCCCAGGACTGCGAGATCATGACCTGAGCCGAAGTCGGATGCTTAACTGACTGAGCCACCCAGGCACCCCAAGCCCTATCTTTTTTTAATGGAAATCTGGACATTGCATATTAAAGAAGAGATGAGAGTACATACCTCATGTACTTTCCTCTATCAACCAGCCAGGCTAAAGAGTTGATCACTTTGACCCAATTAGGAATTGAGACCCGGTTGGAACTGGATTGCAACCTGAATTCATTTCAGTTTACCTCCAGCTTCAGAATGTGCCTGAAATCAGGCCTCCTCTTCCCGCACAGCTTGGGGACCAGGCATCATGATGCTATGAGTCTCTCTGCTTTCTAGCCACACCCTGAGCCACATAGCTCGCTCAGCTTATTAGCAGACAAAAATTAGTTTTGCATTTGGGGGCTCTTCAAAATTCCAATCCCTCGTGCCAGCCCACACAGTAATTAAGAGTTTGGCTTATTTCGGGGCGGCTGGGTGGCTCAGCCGGTTGAGCGTCCGACTTCGGCTCAAGTCGTGATCTCGCAGTTAACGAGTTCGAGCCCCGTGTCGGGCTCTGTGCTGACAGCTCAGAGCCTGGAGCCTGCTTTGGATTCCGCGTCTCCCTCTCTCTCTGCCTCTCCCCCGCTCATGCTCTGCCTCTCTCTGTCTCAAAAATAAAGGTAAACATTTTTTTTTAATTTTTTTAAGTTTGGCTTATTTTATTCAAGCAAAGTACCTTTATCTGTGGCAAACTCACTCCTCTGCCCACTGGTATGCTGGCCAGCTGACATCTCCCGGGTGTAAAATCAGCCATCAATCAGTGCTTAGCTAGAAAAAACTGGTCTCTCTCCCTGGTATATAAACTTCTTTGCACCTGTAGCTCTTCAATAGCTTTTTAAAAAGATATAATTTTTTATCCGGTGTTTTTTTATATATCCGGTGTTTTCTTAGAGTTTTCTCAGAAGGGACAGTCTTTTACCATTTTCTACATCCTGATTAAAAGTGAAACTCATTCATGTTCATGTACCAAAAGTGAAGTAATCACTATTTATATGTTGTGTCCATTAAAAAATATATATATACATGTACATATGTATAATATAATATATATATATTATATATTATATATATGTATGCAGGGGCACCTGGCTGGCTCTGTCAGAAGAGCATGCGAGTCTTGATCTTGTGGTCATGTGTTCGAGCCCCATGTTGGGTGTAGAGATTACTCAAAAAATAAGTAAATAAGAACTTTAAAAAAAAAAAAAAGGAAAACTGCACAAATAGTAAAACAATGCAGGTTTTATTTGGGTGTCATCAGATTCTTCAAACAGAAAATCAGTTAATTACAATAATGTTTCCTTTTTTTTCACCCAAGTCACAGACTCAGAATAAAGCTTTTGGAGGTTTTCTTGATTAATTGTGCATCATCTGAGACTATTATGGACACTATTGTGATGTTGACATTGAAGCGAAATAGTGCTCGTCTTTACAATGATAATACAGATATTATATTTTTTGGTGGAGCACAGTGTCATGGTAAAAACAACATCCTTACTAAATTAAGAAACCTGTGAAGCAGAAATTTACTTGGAATTGGTAATGATGCATACATAACTCATAATTGGAACCAAATAAGGTGTGATATTCTACCAATCTGACTAGACGCTGTAGTTGTCAACGATTTGTGACGAGGCTGATAAAAATGAAAAACAAAGAAGATGCTTCAGCCTGGCTTAATGTGCTTTCTCTCTTTGCTGCCTGCCACCTCTCAGATTTTAGAATACTTGGACCTTTGGAAGTCAATCTAAGTGCCCTACAATGATATTGACCTTTTTGTAAACGAGCCCTCTTAATTTTGGATGCATGTTGTTCAAAGATTGGAGCACCTTGATCAAATTATTCACCACATCAACTTTCAGTTGTTGAGGCTTTGAAAGAACCTCACTAATTGAAAACAAGGTTTGCGAGTGAAAACACACTGGAATTTATCCCCCCAAAATAAGGGAGAAATGGGACACATTAACTAATGACAGCTCAGTATTGAAATTCTGTAAGGGCACTTCAGAATATCTCGACGTATAAAAAGAATCTTTTGATGGAGCCCCTACTTTTAATTAGAAAAAATTAAACCGTATCCTCGAAGAGCATGAAACTGAAAAGGCCCATAATTTTGTAGCATCTAAGTTAAGTGAAGCATTCAGGAGAATCATAAAGACAATTTATTCGATGAATTTAGTTTAATGTAAATATTTGTTGACTAAAGGTACTCGGAAAGGAGGTAAAAAGACAGTCCCTGGTAAAAGGTGGGAGCTGAACGATTTTTGCATTTTAATGCCCAAAAATTAGCATTGAGAGTATCCCTTATTTGTCCTGAAAACCTCAAAACACCTGCAAAACACCTGCAGACAGAATATTTTCCCAATTAAAAATAGCACAGTGTACAATGAAGAGTCAATTGAATGTGTCAATAATTTCAAATGTACTAACCAAAAAATGTCACTTTGAAGATTATAGGGAATTTTGTGAAAAAAATAATAAAAATTCTGAGACCATATTGAGGGAAAAAATGCCCTCGACATCATATTAAAGACAGATATGGCTCACAATAGCCAAATTAGGGAAGCAGCCCAAGTGTCCATCTACTGATGAATGGATAAAGAAAATGTGGTATATACGTATACAGTGGAATATTACCCATCCATAAAAAAGAATGAAATCTTGCCATTTGCAAAAACACGGGTGAGGCTAGAGAGTATAATCCTAAGTGAAAGAAGTCAGTCAGAGAAAGACAAATACCTCGCGATTTCACTCATGTGGAATTTAAGAAAGAAAACAAAGGAGCAAAGAGAAAAAAAAGAGACAAACCAAAAAACAGACTCTTAACTATAGAGAACAAACAGGTGGTTACCAGAGGGGAGGTGGGTGGGGGGATGCGTGAAAAAGGTGAAGGAGATTAAGAGTACAGGTACCATGATGAGCACTGAGTAATGTATAGAAGTGTTGAATCGCTATATTGTACACCTGATACTAATGTAATGCTGTATGTTAACCATACTGGAATTAAAATTAAAAACTCAATTTAAAAAAAAAGACGGACATGGGGGTGCCTGGGTGGCTCAGTCAATTAAGCTGAATCTTGATTTCGGCTCAGGTCATGATCTCACAGTTCATACTTGAGCCCTGGGGCCAGCTCCACGCTGAAAGATCGGAGCCTGCTTGGGATTCTCTCTCTCCCTCTCTCTCTGCCATTCCCCTGCTCGCACACACTCTCTTTCTCTCTCTCTCAAAATAAATAAACATAAACAAAAAAACAGACATGGCTTAAGAAACTGATTCAAGTACACTATTCTGTTTTTGTTGTTATATTCAGATAATCAATAGAAGAGTGTTCTTAAATTTTACTTTATTGCACATGAATATGTTAATTGCTTTAGAAAGAATATTATTACAAATTGTTTTTAATAGAACCATTTATAGCACCGATATAATAAAACCAATCTGTCAGTCAATAAATAAATTTTTTTTTGAAGTTTATTCATTTATTTTAAGAGAGAAAGAGAGAGAGAGCATGCATGGGAAGGGCAGAGAGAGAGAGGGAGAGAGAGAAAAAATGCTAAGCAGGCTGTCAGCATAGAACTTGGCACCAAAGCTCGAGATCATGACCTGAGCTGAAATCAAGAGTCAACCGCCTAACCAACCAACTGAGCCACCCAGGCACCCCAAGAAATAAATATTCTCAAAATATACAACATTTTAATTGTTTTAGAATCTTCTTCCACTCTCAAAAGCAACTTGGTGTCCTCAGTAAAATATATGGTCGCTCTAGCCATGAAGGATAAGGAGGCATATTAGTCTCTATTGCTGTATAACCCATTACCCCCAAACTTAACTTAAAACAGCCCACAGTTACTGTCTCGCAGTATAGACGAGACACCACATAGCTCAAGAATCCAGATGTGGCTTAGCTGCATGCCTCTGGGTCAGGGTCTCCCCTGAGGCAGTTGTAAAGCTATCAGCCAAGGCTACAGTTTAATCTCAGGCTCAACTGGGGCTGAGAAATCCACTTCTAAGCCCACTCATGTGGCTGTCAGCAACCTTCAGAAAATGTGCCTCCAGGCTCACTGACATGGTTACAGGTCTGTATTAGTCAGCTCGGCTGCCATAACAAGTCCCACAGACTGAGGGCTTCAACGACGGGCATTTATTTCCTGATGATTCTGGAGGCAGGAAGTCTGAGATGGAGCTGTCCACAGGATTGTTTCTCCTCAGGCCTCTCTGCTTGACCTGTAAATGGCTGGTTTTCCCCCAGTGTCCTCACATGGTCCTCTGTGTATGTCTGTGTCCTAATGTCTTCTCTTTTTTTAATGTTTATTTATTTATTTTGAGAGAGAAAGAGAGCAAGTGAGCAGGGGAGGGGCAGAGAGAGAGAGAGAGAGAGAGAGACAATTCCAAGGAGGCTCCATGTGCAGCACAGAGCTTGATGTGGGGCTCGATCCCATGAACCATGAGACCACCACCTGAGCCAAGATCAAGAGTCAGACACTTGACCGACTGAGCCACCCAGGCGCCCCCTAATCTCCTCTTATAAGGATACCAGCCATATTGGATTAGGGCCCATCCTAATGGCCTTATTTTAATTTAATTACCCCTTTAAAAACTCTATCTCCAAATACAGTCACATTCTGAGATCCTGAGGATTGGGACTTCAACATATGAATTTCGGGAAGATGCAGTTCAGCCTATAACAGGGTCTCTCCATCTGAGTGTCTTTACAATATGGCAGCTTGTGATTCAAGATTAGGGACAGTGTGTGTGTGTGTGTGTGTGTGAGAGAGAGAGAGAGAGAGAGAGAGAGAGAGAGAGAGAAGAGATCCAAAACACCAAGGCAGAAGCTACAGTCTTACATAATTTAATCTAGGAAGTCACATTTCATCTTTTCTGCTAGAAGAGAATCATTAAGTCCAGAAACAGAGAGAACTGCATGGACCATGAACATCAGAAGGCCGCCATCTTGGATGCTGCCCTCCACACCCTGTAACCGTTTTGCTCCAAAACAGGAGGGAAGGACCCAGACTGAGAATGGAAATACTGGCTTTGGAAAGGCCGCTTCTCCTCTTTCATCTCTAAGGAGACAGCAGTGAGGCCAGAGAACACATTAGCCTGTGTGTCAAGCTGCCCAGCATGACTAAAAGATCAAGGACCCCACAAACGGTAGGTTTACCCATGCAGCTCTCTGGGTTCCTCAGAAGATGAGCAGATGGCTGGGTGTCTCCTTGCCAAATTCCAAAGTAGAAGCTGTCCAGTGGGCTGATTTATCTCACGGTGGCGAACTTGAGGCTTTCCTCCCCCAGGTGCATGCAGTCTCGTGTGTGAAGCCATAACCAGGAGCCTGACCAAGGTCACCAGCTATGCAAACCATCCCCAGGTGTGGGGTCCCGCCTCCCCGTGGGGTGTTCTCACCCATCTTCCATACTCTGGACCCCCACCCAGCAGATGATTTTTATCTGTTCTCTAGATTCATTTTTCCTTCACTACCTGATTTGCTTCTGATTTATGCATAACAATTTCAGAAAACATACCTCTCCATCATCTTAGACACTGGCATACGACAGGCTTCTCCTTAATAATGTCCACACAACGCACTCACAGCAACCTGGCTGCCTACCAGGTGCGATCATTTCAAAGTCGCTGTGAAGTGACAGGTGGTAGATAACACGGAGCCTGCAACGATTTCAGGACTGTTGCCTCCCACCCGCCCCATGATGGGCAGGGCTGAGATGTACGAACTAGAGGAGAAGGTATTCTGGACAAAGGGCCCGGCAAAGCAAAAACATTGTGGATGGGGAGCTGGGAGCCCATGTGAGGAACCCAGCAATCCTGGGTGGCAGGAGTTGAAGGCAGTAGAGGAGGGGAGAGGGAGGGAGGGAGCTGAAGGGGGGGGTTTGACAGCCAGGGAAAAGGATGCTGTGTGCAGGGCTTGTAATCTCTCCCTGGCAAGGCCACGGGCTCAGGTGGCAGGACAGTGTCCTGTTCACTCTGTGTGCCCTCCTCTGCCTCCACATGCACACACACACACACACACACTCCACGCAGCGCCCCCCCCCCCCCAGCACCCTCCCAGGGCCTGGCGTGCAGCTCATGCTCTATCAAGGTTGACAGCGTTGACGAAACATAAATCAGGGGAAACTGCATTTCAGGATGTTTTTTTCCAATTAATCTTTCCAGTTGTTCGACATCAGCTCCTGAGCATTTGCTGTGGGCACGCAGAGCCCTAAATTCATGCC
The DNA here is from genome assembly GCF_024362965.1 of Panthera pardus. Classification (NCBI taxonomy): domain Eukaryota; kingdom Metazoa; phylum Chordata; class Mammalia; order Carnivora; family Felidae; genus Panthera; species Panthera pardus. The sequence continues at coordinate 79,227,399 of NW_026526788.1, forward strand.
GTTCAGAGTTAGAGAAAGATCGTTTCTCTTTCCCACAGTTGCGTCTGAATTTTTTTAAAAGAAGAAAGAAACAGGGGGGCGCCTGGGGGGGCTCAGTTGGTTGAGCATCTGACTCTTGATTTCAGCTCAGGTCATGATCTCAGGGGTGTGGGATCAAGCCCCATGTCAGGCTCTGCACTGAACATGGAGCCTGCTTAGGATTCTCTCTCTCCTCCTCCTCTTCCTCCTCCTCCTCTCCTCTGCTCATGCTCTCTCTCTTAAAAAAAATAAGAGGAAAGAAACAATCCTGTTGACACAATGAACATAAACAATTTAGCACGGTGCCTGGCAAAAAGAAAGGGCTCATAAATGTTATTTTTTGGCTGTTTAGTTGTAAAGAAATCGGCATCCTCGATCATTGGCTGCCCCTTCCTGGAAACCCTTAGATTCCTGCTTCGGAGACGAGGACTGTGGGCAGAAGGCCCCAGTCTCAAGATCGCCCCGTGATGCTCACCGAAGAAGGAGGCTTTCCGCGTACGCCATTCTGAAAGCACTGACTCAGGACGTGAAAAATCCCAATGAAAACTCAGCAACATTGGACTGGAAACACTCCCACAGTCCTGACCTTAATATCCGCCTCCCGACAACTCCCGCGTGTGCTCTCTTTTATGACAGGGCCCCGCTGAGCCTGCTGTTTCTTATTAGAGTGTTATTCTTTATTTGATTTCAAAATTATTTTTCATGTGTCACCTTTTTCCTGGGGCCATTTTCTCCTTCCAATGAAAGCTTGGCACCCACAACAGCCCTCAGAACTAAATTAATTATAAGAGCATATTAATGTCATCGGTATAGCAATGAAATTAATTTATTCAATACATTCAAGAGGAAGTCATCAATTATGACCGGTGACTATAGCATTTCGGGTTACAGCATTTACAATTCTTACAAATTTTAATATTTCCTCTAGCAAGAATTGCCATAAATATCTGCTGTGCAGCCTTGATTTATGAATTAAGTGTACCTTTCAGATGCCTCTAGTGTTCAAATACTCCATATTTTCTTCTTCTCAAGTGTGTGTTCTGGAGGAGGGTTTTTCCCTCTGTGACAAATAATAATCCCCATTCTCTTAGGGATGGCCTCTCCCCTCAGGGGGTGGAAACAGGCACCAGACTTCATGCCAAGGACATATACGAATTTCTTGGAAGTGCTTCCAACCTTCCTAGATTAAATGTCCCAAGACACACTATCAGCTCAATACAATGGAAATCTTTCTGTGCCCTCATGTCAAGATCTGAATATTGCTCAGGGCCCCATGTGGCCCAGTCTCAGAATGAGTGAGGGGCTCAAAGAAACAGTCTGTTCTTCACCTGTGCCCTTGAAAGGCCATTGAAGAAGAGCCATTATCCACGGCAATTCTCATTAAACTCCTCTTCCTTCTTGACTCTTCCAAGTCAACTACACGACCCACAACAAGCCAGGAATCCTCTCTCACCCGTTCCCCAAAACTCCCCAGGAGAAGATAGTTGACATACTTCTGAAAAATAACTAGTATGCCAACCATATAAGAAACGCCTACAGAGCAATAGGGAAAAGGCAGACGTCTCAGCAGAACAAAGGGCAACATGCTAGAACAGGCAATTCATGAAGGAGGAAACCCACAGGGGCACGAGGCCTGCAAAAAAGTGCCCGGCTTCGTGATCCACAGGGATATGCAAATTAAAACCACAATGAGATCAAACCAGATCAAACCCACTAGAATGACTGCAAAGAAAAGGGCAGAAAATGCCAAGTATTGGCGAGGATATAGAGCAACCGAAACTTTCACACACTGCTGGTTAGAGTGTAAAATGGTACCTTTTGGAACGCCTCCTGACGGGATGCACTGCACCGAACATACACATTCCCTACGACCAGAAATTCCACTTCTGGGTAAACACCCAAAGGAAATGAGTCCATATGTTCACCAAAAGACACGTATTGTGATATTCCCGGCAGCTCTGCTCCTCAGAGCCCCAAACCGAAGACCACAAGGTGTCCATTTAACAGAAGAACCGAACGGGGTTGCCGCGTAAATTACAGGACACCCAGTTCAATGTGAATTTCAGAGAAACAACAAATAATTGTTGAGTGTAAGCGTGGCTCATACAGTAATTATTACCCCAAATGAACTGCTGCCATGCATGACACGGATAGATCTCTCAGACGTGATGATCCAGGAAAGAAGCAAGACACAAGAGAATACAGACAGAGTGGTTCCATTTATATGACATTCAAAACCAGCCAGAACTCATTTATGTTGTTAAAGGCCGGGATAGTGAGGGGATGGGTCGTTCCTGGATGGGGACGCGAGGGACATTTTGGGAGCCTGGAAAGTTCTGTTTCTTGATATGGCTGCTGGTGACACAGGACGAGTTCCTCTGTGAAAATTCATCAAACTGTACCTTGACCATATGTGCCCTTTTATAAGTGGGAGACCTGCTTATAGCCACAGGGCTTATTGTTTTGCAGAAATTCAAGTTTAATAGAAAATCCTGCATTTGACCTGACAGCCCTATCCCATTCTCCCATTAATGGACACTTTGTCCATCCACACATATCCTAAATATATTTTATACATCAATAAATATTTTATTTTTTTTTCAACGTTTTTTTTTTTTATTTTATTTTTGGGACAGAGAGAGACAGAGCATGAACGGGGGAGGGGCAGAGAGAGAGGGAGACACAGAATCGGAAACAGGCTCCAGGCTCCGAGCCATCAGCCCAGAGCCTGACGCGGGGCTCGAACTCACGGACCGCGAGATCGTGACCTGGCTGAAGTCGGACGCTTAACCGACTGCGCCACCCAGGCGCCCCAACAATAAATATTTTAAAAAGCCCACAGGGCACTGCTATCCATACGGGTCCTCCCATCTCCCCTTAAGAAGGGAGCAGAATGTCAGGATGCCTGGGTGGCTCCATTGGTTGAGCATCCAACTTCAGCTCAGGTTGTGATCTCACAGTCCATGAGTTCGAGCCCCGTATTGGCTCGCTGCTGTCAACATGGAGCCGGCTTCAGACCCTCTGTCCCCCTCTCTCCCTGCCCCTCCCCCACTCACACTCTCTTTCTCAAAAAAATAAACAAATATTAAAAAACAAAAAAAGAAGTAGGGAGGGGAATGCCGGTAGGCAAAAGCTGGAGATTTGCGTGGGCTGGCGGGAGGGTCTGGGTAGGAAACAGGACCACAAATACTCAGTAGTGGTAGTTTTTGTAACACAAAAAATAAATCTTCCAAAGTCCAGAGATGTAACCCCAGTTTCCATCCTCTTAGGATTTAAATTCAAGTTGCCTCCTGGGGACCTCCAAACTGTATCTATTTTGCAGAAGGAGGGAGAGTGGTGATCGGTCAAGCATGTTTATTAGAGTTCCTCCCTCTGCCCACCACAACCACGCCCCTGGCCTCTAGGGATGGGATTGGGGAGCCTGCGGGGACCCCCAACACAGTCAAGAGAGACACTGAGAAATGCAGCTGCTTATTAGAAGGCATCCCACCCAAGACAGAGACAAAGCATGAAGCTCAAAGGGTAGAAGGAGAAGGGACACCAAGACATGGGTCCAAGGACCAACAGGCAGCCCAGGAAAGGTGGCGAGGTTGGTCTCAGGTCCGACAGCTACTGACACCGGGCCCTGAGCATGTGACCCTCTGTCTGAGCCTCTGCTTCTCACAAGAAGTGGGGAGAACAATGGTGCCTCCCTTTCTCTCCGGGTTATTGCAGGAATTGGGTGAGATAATGGGCGGCAGACTGTATTTTCCAAAAGTGACTGCAATATATTTCCCGCCCCGAATGCTCATCTGGAACCTTGCTGCTCCCCAGTCAAGGAGGAGCCGAATTCCCTTCCCCTGATTAGGAGGCAGTGGGGGTGCAGAGACCTGACGACTGGCCTGTGTCCAACGGGAGGCAGCAGAAGTGATGCCGTGTGACATCCTTTTTTTATTATTATTATTTAAAAAGTTATTTTTTAATTTTTAATTTTTATTTTTTATTTTTTTAGTGTAAAATTTATTGTCAAATTGGTTTCCATACAACACCCAGGGCTCATCCCAACAGGTGCCCTCCTCAATGCCCATCACCCACCCCCCCATCAACCCTCAGTTTATTCTCAGTTTTTAAGAGTCTCTTATGGTTTGGATCCCTCCCTCTAACCTTTTTTTTTCCTTCCCCTCCCCCATGGTCTTCTGTTAAGTTTCTCAGGATCCACATAAGAGCGAAAACATATGGTATCTGTCTTTCTCTGTATGACTTATTTCACTTAGCATAACACTCTCCAGTTCCGTCCACGTTGCTACAAAAGGCCAGATTTCATTCTTTCTCATTGCCCAGTAGTATTCCATGGCAAGGTCATGAATGGCGCTGAGCCTCCTCCTTATTAGCAGGTGGCCTTGCCTTTGGAGCTCTGGGCCTCCATTAAAGTCCGGCTCCCTGGAAACCCGCCATGGCTTTTGGAAACTCAGGCCACATGGAGAAGCCACGTGTAGCTGCTCCCACAGACAGCTCCTACTGAGATGCCAGCTACCAATCTCAACTCCCAGGAGTGAGCAAAGACACCTCCAGATTATTCCAGCCCCCAGCCGTCAATACCCCAAGTCATCAGCCCTTGAGTCGTCCCAGCTGAGGCTCCCGACAGCACAGAGCCAAGACGTGATTCACACTGTACCCTTTCCAAATCTCTGACTCATATCATGAGCATGATACAATGGTCGTTTCGGGCAATTAAGTTTGGGGGTCTAAGTTAAGTTTGTTACACAACAATAATAACTGAAATACAATGTCTTACATCAGTTAGCTTTTGCTGCATAACAAACCACCCTAAGGTGTAGTGGTTAAAACAACACGTGTTTACTTAGCTCATGATTTGGTGGGTCAGCTGGGCAGTTCTCGTGTTTGAGCTGATTCCGCTGATCCCGCCTGGGCTCTGTCCTGTGTCCGTGGTCAGCTGGTGGGCGGCCGGTGGCTGGATGGTCCGGGATGCCTCACTTATATGTCTGGCAGTTGGCAAGCTGTCAAATGAGGAACAGGTGTAATTGGGCCATGGGTCTCTCGTGTTCCAGAAGGCTGGCCCGGGCTTCTTCACAAGGGAGCAGAGTTCCAAGAGCAGCAAGAGAGGACCAGTCCCACTGTGCATGCTTCTCAAGCCTCCACTTAAGACACGTCTGCTAACATCCCATCCGCCAAAGCAAGTCACATGGCCACGCCCAGAGGTAGGATGAGAGGGCTCCCCAAGTGACAGGTCAAGGAGGTGTGAATGGGGGAGGGGAAGCATCCGTGGCCACTTTCGTAGTCTACCCCATTCGGGCACAGAGGAAGCCTCTGGCACGTGTGGGCTGCCCACATGGCATAAGGGCCTCCGAGGAGCAGCTGGGGAAAAGGCAGGAGAGACCGGCATCTGTGACTCCCCAGGGACACAAAGCGTAACAGAAGGGGACACAGTTTGAGAGTCAGATGCCCAAGTTTAGTTCCGGCCGCGAACCCCTGTGAGGCGCCTTGCTAACCCTCGGTGTCCCGATCTTTCACGGGGTGGAAGCATCCACGTCTCTGAGCTGCGGCGGCGCTGGCTCGCGTGACTAGATGTCCTGCAGTGGGACCCAGCCGCGGCGCGGGCCCAGCTGGCGGTATTAGACAGGGCGCACTTGCCTCGGGCTGCAGCCCGGAGGAGGCTGGAAGGGCAGAGGCGCACACATCACGCACACGTACACACCCGCCGGGCCCCGCACCGAAGGGCGTGCCGCGGTGTCACTCCCGTGCATATCTGCCCTCGACTCTGGGTTGGCGACCCCACCCATCGCCCGGCCTCGTTGACGAAGGGGGTTGGGGGGGAGGCGGAGGCATTCCACCCGGAGGAGAAGGCGATTCGTGGAAATACCCCGAGCTGCGCGTGGGCCTGGGGGACCACAGAGGGGCAAAGTTTTGTGAATAACGTGGGAACAGGAGAATCCAGACGCCCTCCCCCTGAGCACGGAAATTCATCTTGTGCACATTAAGGGGTCAGTGAAGTTATCTAAGCACCAGTGAGACGGCCAGGCATGCAGACGGGTTTCCCGAGCATCCCCCCGGGGACAGTGTGGAGGAAGGAGAGAATGACCCGGCTGACCAGTTCAGAGGTTTGCACAGCCCGGCGGGGAGCTGCTGCCGGCGAGGGCGGACGGAACGGAGAACCTTCCAGGTTGGCATCAGCATCCTGATGGAATGTGGGTGTGGGGACGATAGAGGGGCTGGGGCAACGCCGGGTTTCGATGCACAGAGGGGTTGCCCCAGTCAGAGGGCACGGGTCTGGGGAAGGAGCCGGGCTCAGTTTGAGACAGTTCGTGCGGTCTGAGGGGTTGTTCAGCATCCGGGGGCTCATCATGGTTCCTTCCCTGTGCCGCAGCCACTCGGGACCTTTCTTCTCCCCGCAAAGGACGGACAGCCTCCACTCCCTGTCCCCACAGCTAAGGCCCTGGGGAATGGTCAGTGGGAAAGGAGAAAAGAAGCCAAGGCCTGGGCGAGCGGGTCGGGTGACCACGTCGGAGCCCTGGCAGGGAGAGGGTCTGCCTCTGAGGGCTCACTCTGCCTGGGGGAGCCCTAAGTTCTCATGGAACCCCCGTGCACACGCTGTTTCCTCCGTCCCCTGGCATTTGACCCTCCGGGCCTACGCCCCTGGTACCAGGGGCCGTGACACGCCATCTCCCACAGCGACCGGGAGGACCCTCCAAGTCCTGCCTCGTCCCTCCCCCACTGACCTAAGCCTGTCCCGGGCTTGGACCCTCAGGCCGTGCGTACACATCCACACCCTGGCTCCGCAGATGGTGAGCGCAGTGCGGAGCTGTGAGGTTATTTTGGAAACTTATTTGCAAGGTAGATTTCTCGTAAATGCTGAAAAGCCAAGCAAATTCTGCGGATTTTTTAAAAGGCAATAAACAAACCATGGATGCTCTCTGAGGGCATGTTTCAGCGTCAGTTTCTTGACCTCGTGGCCATACATGTTGAGGCTCTGCAGTCACTCCAGCCAGGAAGCTTCCACCGGGCGCCCGTGGGGCAGGAGGCGTGCGGGGCTCCAGGGGCCAACACACGGGCGGTGACAGGCTCCTAGGCCTTGCCAAAGAGAAGCGCAGAGCCCGGGCGCTGATTCTCAGGACCCGGCCTCCGGTAATAGGAACGGACATTCGTCTACCTTGGGACCAACAAACCTCCAGCATCTGGCTCCCCCAGCATCCCACTGCTCCCTCCCTGTGCCCCCCACCCCTCTTCCGTCTCTTGGGCTCCTCCCCTCCATCACCCCCTCCACCCTTCCCGTCTCCCACATCTAACCTCTCCTGCTCCAGGCAGCCTCTCCACGGCAACTGGAGAAGCCTGCCTGAAGCACAGTGTTTCTGGCATGCTCTCCCTCACTAACCTTCTGCGGCTCCCGTTGCCTACAAAATCAAGCTCACATTCTTCAGTCCTGCGGGAGCTGGCTGCACTGCCCCCCCCACCCCCGGGTCCTCAGACACATTGCCTGGACTTCAGCTCTCATGCTTTGCTCAATGGGGCTCCCTCCCCAAGAGACCTCTCTTCTCCCTTAGCAGCTCTGAAGTGTCCTCTCCCTGGCTACCTCCTCCATGAATCCTTCCCTAGCCCCCGATGAGACCTTCTCCTGCTTCCCCACGTCCTTCCCTGGGCTCTGAAGGTACTCACCCACTTTGGGTCACAGCCTCTCGTGTTCACTGTCCCCTCAGACGCTTGTGAACTCCAGAGGGAAAGGGGTCTCCGGTCTTCATCTTGAAGCCCCCTTGACCCGTTGAGGAGACACGAGCTACCGTCACGGATCAAGCCAGAGTCTCAGTGGCCTGACACAGCAGCACCTGAGGCCTCTTATCGCTCAAGCCACATCCACAGTCGATGTTCCCTGCGGGGCACCATTCCACAGGCTCACGTGGGGCCCAAGGCTCCACCCAGAGCCTGCAGCCCTCCCCTCCCCTCGGCCCTGGGAGCCCTCTCGATAGAGATCGCACATCCAGCTTTGGGGTTTTGTTTTTATTACGGGAGAAAAAAAAATACACGGCATCAAAGTCACCATGGCAACCGCACTTAAGTGTACAGGACAGTAGGATTAACCACACGCACAGTGTGGCGTGAGAGATCTCAACGAACTTTCTCGTCTTGCACGACTGACATTCTGGCCGCTGAGCGCTAGCTCCCCTTTCCCCCTCCCTGCGCCCCCGTCTTTCACCACGTCAGCTACCCTGGGGGGCTGTGAAACGCAGCCACGGGGTAGAAGCCACTTCCCCGGAGCAGGGCCGCCCTGCACGGGAGAGCACAGGTAAGGCCGCTGCGAAGGTGTGTGCAACCGCGTGCTCCCAGAGGGAGGAGGAAAGAGAGGCTTCAAGGAGGGCAGGGCGAAAGGTTTCTGCCAGCGTTTCCTGAGCACCCGCTGCGTGTGAGGCACTGAGCTGGGCACAGCCACCCACGTTAGAGCCGCGCAGGGCCACGGAGAGAACCCCGGCTCGAAGCCAGGCAGACCTGGTCCAGATTCCCAGTTTCTGGGCTTGAGCAGGTTAACGAACGTCGCTGGCCTCATCTGAGCCCTCCCGGAAATGAGTCGGGACCCACCTCCGGGACGGGGCGATCACGTGAGGTGAGACGTGCGGAGGGCCTGGCACACAGCGCGTCGCCAAGGGCAGGGGTTACCGCTATCTTTACTTCCACGATCCCGCAACAGGGAAAGCCAATCTCAAGGTGGCGGGGGCCCCGTGTCCAGTTGGTAAGTGGCCGGGCGGGATCTGCACGCACTCCAAGACTGCAGACAGCTCCCCAGGGCATCCCTGAGACATCCTCTGACCTCCCGGCTCCGGCCTGATGAAGACAGGGCGGGGGGGCGGGCGGGGACCCCTCTCAGACCTCATGACCTCCCTCCACTGACCTCTTGCCCGCAAAGTAGCTGCCAGACGCCGCCAACCCTGTCCACACCCTTTGGAAGGGTTTCCCCTGACGGTTCTCAATAAAAATACTGCAGATCCCGGGCCAAGGTCTGCTGACGTCTCTTGGCCCAGCCCTCCCGCTTCCGCCCATCCCTGCCTCCTGCTGTTGACCTCGTCCAAGATTTATCGGCCGCTGGCCCCCACCCCCGGTGCGTGCTGCCTCCCAGAGCCCCCTCTGCAGATGCAGCCCTCCCCACTCTGCTCTCAAAACACTTCGTCTCCAGGCTCACGCTGCCAGCAGGCCGGTGGAGGGGAGCTCACGCACACCATTGCCGAGAGAAAGCAAATCAGAGCTCGTGTCGCTCCCTGAAGGCCAGCCACGCGCCTGGCGATGGTGATTCCCCGGGAAGAGGCTCGCGCTGCACCGTTGACAGGGAGCGGGACCCCCAGAACCGACCCAGCGTCAGACGCGGCGGTGCGGATTCAGAGGCAAACCTCGAGCACCTGCTCTTCCTGCCGGCAGCTCCGTAAATGCTCTGACGATGGAGTAGACGTTCACACCTCCTCCCCTCTGCACACAGCAGGCCTGGAGCCTCAGAGAGATGCGGAGGAGGGCGAACGCGTAGAAACCACTCCTTCCTGCTTGGAAAAAGACCCGCGTTCCTTGGAACACTCCTACCTCGCCGGCGTGAGGCCGCTTAGCCCGGAGAGATACCGATCTGTGGTCCGTCTCTGGCACCCCGGGGCTCGCGTTCATGTTCGAGGGGCCGCGTGCATGGAAAAGGCCCCCCGCCCACAGCTCGGCTTCCTGTGCTGCCTCCGTGTCGTTGGATCCTCAGCCGGGCGGGCTGCAAGGCTGGTGGGAGCCGCGGGCAGGAGGCCAGGCGGGCCGGGCGCCTACGGCCTTCATACCACCTTCCGGGCCCCGCAGCTTGTTCCTGTTTGACACATTGCCGTCTTTCATCTGCGCCCTCAGGGCTCAGCAGAAGGGACACAAGTTAAATCGCGGGAGCCCTGGCCCGCCGTGGGGAGGGAAGCACACCTCCTTGCTCCTCATCTGTATCTGAGGCCGGCGGGACGAGCCAACGGGGAGGACCCCGCCCCAGCCGGCGCCCCCTTGCATGGCCAGTCCTGGAATCGGGCAGGACGTTTGTCATCTCTGGGTTCTCGGATGCAAATCCCAGCCAACTCTGTTGGGGTTCCCAGCTGCCTTCCTCCTTCTAGACGGGCCGTGGAGTTTCCAGGCTCCCCTGGGCCAGGCGCTGTCCGGGGCCTGCAGATCCTATGGCTACAGTGGCCTCCAGGACACGCCCAGGACTTCAGTCCCAGAGTCAATGACCCCTTGGTTCCCTGCTCCTGATATCGCAGACCCCGCAGCAAAGCTGCCCCTTCCCCCGCCACAGCCACAGACCCACCCCAGGCCCAAGGCCAGCGTCACCAGGAGAGGGATTGTCAGCAGCCATGACCGCGGGGAGGGGAAGGATCAAAATTCCGTGACCTGGGGCGGGGAGGAGGTCCAGGACCCCAAAGCGCAGCATGCTGCCGGGCTCCTCCATGCTCCCAGAGGTCCTTGCCTGTTCCCTGTACCTCAGTCAGCCCTCCCCACCCAGTTCACACCACTCATTCCCACTGCCCTTTCAGGTCTCAGCCTGGGTGTTGCTTCCTCCAGGCCGCCCTCCCTGACCACACCAGACACGCACAGATGTCCCTCCTCCCTCTCTCTCGGATCCCTGCATTCCCCACCCCCGTGCGGCCACTGCCACTCTTGGGACGGAAGATCCTATCGGTTTGTCTGTCTCCCCCTGCAGCTGTGAGCGCCTAGGGCCCTGGTCAGCTTTTCACAGTCCCTGACACAGCATCTCCGTGAGTTTCTGCTGCCTGGATGAAAAGACAAAAAGAATTGAATGAATGAATGATGGACTTGTCCGTCCTTCCCAAGGACCTATGTTGCCCCCAAACCAGACGGGAGCAACCCACGTGGCAGGGACAAGTTTCTCTCCTGCCCCAGCTGCCCTGGCTGTGGGAGGCCCACCTCAGCCTGACTCCCGAGCTTCCGGACCTGCCAGGCCAGTGCCCGACAGCCTTCACCCCAGGCGACAAAGCCTTCCACAACTGGCTGGCCCCTGCTCAAGCCAGGCCACTGCTGCATTGGGAGCTGGCTGTGTGCCTGGCACCCTGGAAGGCCTGCCGTGCTGCTGCTCATGGCAGGGGGGAGGGCCACCCCTCCCACACTCACTGTGCTGGCCACAGCTGGCTTCCCACCACGTGTTCCCCTCTCTCCACGAAGGGCCACAAGCTCCACCTTAGGACCCTGGCTCCACAATATAGTGAGTGCTAGGGGACCCTGGGATCCCGTGCCACACCCATTAGCTGCACCTCGGGCCTGCCCAAGTCCCAGCCGGGACTCCAAGAACCAGCTCACGCAAACCTAGGCTCCACTTCTCAGACCTTGGAGCTCCCGGGTCCCATCCTCAGGGCCTGTGCTTCTCGCCGCTCTCTCCCTTCGCAGTTTTCACTTCCCATCTGTCCCCTTTGGGTGTAAAGACTTCCACACTCTCCCCATCTGGTGTGAAGACCTCCACACTCTCCCCATCTGGTGTGAACATTTCCACGCTCTGCCCATCTGGTGTGAACATTTCCACGCTCTGCCCATCTGGTGTGAACATTTCCACGCTCTGCCCATCTGGTGTGAAGACTTCCACGCTCTCTCCATCTAGTGTGAACATTTCCACGCTCTGCCCATCTGGTGTGAAGACCTCCACACTCTCCCCATCTGGTGTGAACATTTCCACGCTCTGCCCATCTGGTGTGAACATTTCCATGCTCTGCCCATCTGGTGTGAACATTTCCACGCTCTGCCCATCTGGTGTGAAGACTTCCACGCTCTCTCCATCTAGTGTGAACATTTCCACGCTCTGCCCATCTGTTGTGAAGACCTCCATGCTCTCTCCAACTGGTGTGAACCTTTCCACGCTCTCCCCATCTGGTGTGAACATTTCCCCTCTCTGCCCATCTGGTGTGAACATTTCCATGCTCTCCCCATCTGGTGTGAGCAATTCCACGCTCTGCCCATCTGGTGTGAACATTTCCCCTCTCTGCCCATCTGGTGTGAACATTTCCATGCTCTCCCCATCTGGTGTGAGCAATTCCACGCTCTGCCCATCTGGTGTGAACATTTCCACGCTCTGCCCATCTGGTGTGAACATTTCCACGCTCTGCCCATCTGGTGTGAACATTTCCACGCTCTGCCTATCTGGTGTGAACATTTCCACGCTCTGCCCATCTGGTGTGAACATTTCCACGCTCTCCCCATCTGGTGTGAAGACTTCCATGCTCTCTCCATCTGGTGTGAACATTTCCACGCTCTCTCCATCTGGTGTGAACATTTCCACGCTCTGCCCATCTGGTGTGAACATTTCCCCTCTCTGCCCATCTGGTGTGAACATTTCCACGCTCTCCCCATCTGGTGTGAAGACTTCCACGCTCTCTCCATCTAGTGTGAACATTTCCACGCTCTGCCCATCTGGTGTGAAGACCTCCACACTCTCTCCATCTGGTGTGAACACTTCCACACTCTCCCCATCTGGTGTGAACATTTCCACGCTCTGCCCATCTGGTGTGAAGGCTTCCACCCCCTCCCCTTCCAGAGTGTAGTCCCAACACTCCACCTCATTCAAAGCCCTTACCACTTCTTTAACTGTCGAATGTCTACAGATCCTTCAAGAACGTGCTCCAATCTTCTCCCTCATTGAACCATTCCTGCAGATGCTATGGCTACAGTGGCCTCCAGGGACACGCCCAGACTTCAGTCCCTTCGACACACTCCATTTACTTACCCAGCACTTCCTACGGGGGCATCTCTCTATTCTCTGCCTCCTAGGGAATGAAGCAAAATCGTCAAAGGAGACCCCTCTTCTCTATCAACATCCCCCTCACCCTCATCTAGCCAGTGGTATCACATGACTCCAGGGCTTCTCTCAGCTGATCTGTCCTCTGACCTGGACCTTTCTGCCCAGGCCTAGCATCCCTGGTTCATTTCCTACTCTTAGCACCAGGTTTTCCTCCACTCAGCTCAAAAGATTGGTGACAGCCCACTGGGCTGCCTTCTCCTTTTTGGATTTTTGGGTTGGCCCCTGGATCCTGCCTCTCTCGTCACATCGCCATTCTATGCTTTACAGATTCCACCCTCAATGCACACTTTGCCTTCAGACCTCCTGTCCTGTATGGGGCCCTCGATTCCTGCACATCAGGGGGACAGTGGGCCATCCACGTGGGACAGGTGCCCACTGTTGCCTGGAAAATGTCATTTGCTCACGATTCCTTCTCCCACCCTTACCATGGTATCCCTGTGGATAGAGATACTTTGTTCCTCTTTGTGGCCAATTAATAGTCCATTGTATGAATGGACCACTTTTTGTTTACTCATCATCAGTTGGCGAGTATTGGGATTGTTTCTACTTTCAGCTACTGGGAATAATGCCACTACGTACATTTGGGGGCAAGTCTGTGTGTTGGACACATGCTCTGAGTTGTCTTCGACACACGCCTGGCTGTGGATAGTGGGTCTTACGGGGACTCTGTGTTCAGTTGTTTAAGGAGCTGTCATGCAGAGGCCTTCTCCCCTCTCTCTTATACTTGAACCTGAGAGGATATGCACTCAAAGCTGCTGGCAGCCACATGGTTTCTCATGCAGGAGCCTGAGAAACAAACCAACGCGGGAAGAAAACCGGTGAGAGAGAGAAATCGAGTCCTGATGATGTTGGATCCACCAATCCAAGGTCATTTCGGTTACGTAAGTCACTACCTGCCTTACTCATTTATTTCTTCATGGGCTCATTCACTCTGCTTAAACCAGTTTGAGCGGAGGTTTCCAGTACTCAAAATGAAAAGTCTTAACTGGTCCAGCTTCACTCTCTGTGCCGATTTCCAGGTGTGGACTCATTCTCACATTGGTCTGAATCCCAAACAGAACCCACAGAGAGCACCCAGTCTCTGCTGGCAGCCAAGGCTTCAATGACGTAGAGGTGGCCACGGAGCCACTGTGCTGGCATGGGGCGGTGGGCAGCCAGATCGGGCACTTCTCTTCGGAGCACTCATGGCGGGACTAACCCCTCAGGGGACAGTGAGGCCCGTCCACCCCCACATCACACATTTTTTCACTGCCAACCTCTCCTCTGTCCACGCGGGGCTCACTCCCATTCATGGACATGGCCCACCGCCTGCCCACCCTCTCCACGCCCGAAGCCAGTGGCCCAGGCCTGCCCACAAGGCCGTCTCTGTAGAGCCCCGTGCCCCTTGGTGGGCAGATGACTCTGCCCATATGGAATTCACAGGTTCCAAAGCTTCTAAATCAAGTCTACTAGAAGACTATTGGAAATAGTTCCATTCGAGATAGAACAGTCGCCAACATTCAGGCGTTGCCTTGGGCACTGTTTTCCTCTCTCCTTATATACACAGCCAGGCAGAGCGGCCAGGACAGACGCAGGCAGAGCCTTGCCTAGGAGGACCTTGTCCCTCGCTCGCAGTGACTCTTTGGACTCAGGAGGGCGGGACTGCGCCTGCCTGGGACCTAGGGCTGGAAACGCTGGAGCAGGCCTGCGCTGGCATGGAGGGTAAGAGCAGAGGTGCGCAAACGCTCCTAAGAAGGGCACAGTGACACCTCCGGGGCGGGGCGGGGGGCAGGGGAGGGGGCGGGGCGGCGTGTCCTCCACGGATCAGTGAGCCTGTGAGGACTGGGGGGCAGGTGTGCTCCACCAGCTGGAAAACCCCAGGGTACAGGCTCTACCATGTGGGGCACCCACAGCGAGCTGTTGGGGTCTCGCGTGGCCGAGAACTTGCCAGCACACTTCACTTCAGCGTTGGCAAGTGCTGCCTTGGGTTAATGAAACTTATTAATAAGATGTGACGGAAGGCGTGCCAGCTCCCTGCCAGGTTTTACGTAGTTCCTGGGGAGCCGAGGGAGGGGAACTCTGCCAGCCCACGGCACCGGTCCATAAAGCTCAGCACCCCCAGCACTCCTAACATCAGGCTCTGATACAATGCTGGGTATCTGATGAGCTGGTTGAGGACAAAGGAGCAGGCCCCACTCGTCCCTAGTTCCCAGCGCCTGGCTCAGCCAGGCTCCCAGTCCAGAACCCCTCCAGCACTCTCTGGGGAGTGAGCGTAGGCTCCCTTTGCCATGCCCCGGATGTGTGGAAGGAAGGGTCATACTCACAGAAGGCTTCCTGTTAGACTGCCCGGTGCACACAACAATGCAGAGGTGGAGGCCAAGTGATCCTTTCATCTCCCCCCAACATATCCCATTGGACCAAGTGAGCTCACCTTGGATGGACCAAAGGGACTTCCCTCTCTCCCTCCCCCCACCATTGTCCTGTCCTTCTCCTGACCCCTCCTCCACCCCTTAGAATCCCACTTGGTCCCCACCCTGGCCCAAGCCAGAATCTCAGTCCCACGGGGTCCGCCCCGCCCCACGGCAGGAAGAGCAGGGAGAAAGTTGGGGTCCCGACAAACGGAGGCCAAGGGTTCCATCCGGGTCCAGCGTCAGGAAGAAGTATCCACCTGGAGAACCCGCCTAGCCCTGCTTGCTCTGGAAAAGTGCCGCGAGCCTAGTTTCTTCGCTCCCCCCTCCTGTTAGCCTCACCTGCAACAGGCCAGGGTTTCCCGCTCCTTGAAGTGACACACGGGCTTGCCGGGCATTCGTCACTGCGTTTACTCATCTCTCCAGAGCACAGGTCTTGGCCACTTCCTCTGGGCGCCAGGGAAGGCTGCGGAGGTAACGAGAGGAGAGCCGAACAGGCCCCTTCCTGCCTGCGGGACCCGGCAGTCCTGCGTCGGGTGCCATGGCACGCTACAGACACCGTGATGGCTTGGGGACGGCCTCCCGGTGGGATGATGGGTCCCCGGGTCCCCTCGCCACACACATCACCTCTGAATGCCAGGTGGCAGCAATCTCACTGTAAATGCCATTGTCATTGTAAACAATGACGGTGGCCACGCCATTCGCGGGCACTCAGCGCTGACACCACACACATTCCACGTGCAACTTGGCTTTTAGTCTTGAGCTGACTCTACCCGGTACGATGATCACATTCCCCAGAGCAGGAAACTGAGGCTCAGAGACGGGAGGTAAGCTGGACCGAGATCCGACCTCCGGTCTGGACCCAGACCCTAAGGGGCTCCGCCCACCCCCTCCCCGGGCCTCTCTGGAGCTGTCCCGGTGCTGGGTCACGCAGACGGCACGAAGCACAGGGTCCACAAATGTCATTTCCCATCTCCCATCGTGAATCTGGGTTCCTCCAGGACCGCACGCGAGATGATTTTCCTGGGGGCTCAGGGTCGAAGCTGGGTCTGCAGAGCCCTGTTGACATCTTGCCCTGTCCCTGAGCTCTTTCCAAACAGATGCTTTTGTGCCGTGACCTGCCGTTTTCCCATGGCCCGACCAAGTATGCTTTCCGCATCACATCGTTGACTTTCCCAACATCCGTGTCCCTCCAGGCACGCTCGTGCAAGTACCTTCCCGAGGCTGACGGGCTTCCCAAGAGAGACAAGCACGCTGCCGGCCGCAGCCCCTCCTCCGAGCCTCTCACCCCTTGGGCCACGACGGCCTGGTGGAGGCTGAAGCCACAGCAGCCGGCCCAGGGCCGTGGCGCACTGGTGCCGCCCCGTGACTGACGGGGCCACCAGGAGGCCCAAAACCCTCGTGAAGGTGTCTGTGCAGGTCCCACAGCACCGTCCTGGGTGTGGTCTGAGGCCACCCCAGGATGACCCCCGCCGCCTCCCCCGGTCCAGCTCCCTGCTGAGGCCTCTGCGGCCACACGGACTGTCGTGGGTCCAGAGCAGCAGAAAGAACACCCCCGCCTGCAGCCCCTACGGGCTCCAAGACTCGGGAAGCCTCCCCGCACAGCCTGGTCCAGGCAGGGTGGGTGGGGGAGTTGGGGGTCCCTGTCTCTGACCACCTCGCCCTGAGCCACAACCTCTCCCAAACAGGCGGCCGGGAGAAGCGGCAGGGAGCGTGTGCTGGGACATCTCAGCACCTCATGTGGTCTCTGACCCTCATGTCCTTCTCTGTGAAGTTAGGACAATGATAACATGCAGCACTGCCGTGAGGATTAAATATGACGGGTGTGAACACTGCCTGAATCCTGGCAGATGGCCGGTGCCCCTTAAACATGGTCACCATGAGATCAGAAATGCGAGGGCTGGGAGGGCTCACCCACTTCCTTCACCAAACGTTGGAATTAATGCGGCTAAAAATGACTTGCCGCTCAGGGGCGCCCAGTGGCTCAGCCAGTCAAGCATCGGATTCCCGATTTCGGCCCGGGTCGTGTTCTCGGCGTTTGTGAGATCGAGCCCGCGTGGGTCTCTGTGCCGACAGCACGGAGACTGTTTGGGATTCTCTCTCTCCCTCTCTCTCTCTGCTCCTCCCCAGCTCACACTTTGTCCCTCTCTCTCAAAATAAATATATATATTTTTTTAAAAATGACCTGCTATGGGGCGCCTGGGTGGCTCAGTAGGTGAAGCGGTCAGAGACGGGAGGTAAGCTGGACCGAGATCCGACCTCCGGTCTGGACCCAGACCCTAAGGGGCTCCGCCCACCCCCTCCCCGGGCCTCTCTGGAGCTGTCCCGGTGCTGGGTCACGCAGACGGCACGAAGCACAGGGTCCACAAATGTCGTTTCCCATCTCCCATCGTGAATCTGGGTTCCTCCAGGACCGCACGCGAGATGATTTTCCTGGGGGCTCAGGGTCGAAGAGCCTTCAGCTCAGGTCACGATCTCACGGTCTGTGAGTCCGAGCCCCGCGTCGGGCTCTGTGCTGACAGCTCGGAGCCTGGAGCCTGTTTCGGATTCTGTGTCTCCCTCTCTCTCTGACCCTCCCCATTCATGCTCTGTCTCAAAAATAAATAAACATTAAAAAAAAAAATTAAAAATGATCCGCTGTTCATTAAGTGTCTGCGGGGGGCTGGGATCAAGCAAGAAAACCTCAGCTCTGTGTGATAGATGTTCCCAGAGCAACACCCTCTAGGGGACACACACCCTCTCCTGACCTGGGTCTCTGTGGCCTCAAGCTGACCTCAGATGACAGCACATGATTCGGTGCATTCGGGTAAACTTGGGGTGAAGGCAAGATGTCTCATTTCTCCCCCCAAGGGCACTACTGTAAAGCCCAACAGGTGGAAGGGGAAACTGAGGCAGCCTCTTTGGCATCTCAGGGTAACCAGAGGCCCAGGGTGAGGCCCAGAGAAGGTGGGGAATCTCACCCTGAACCAGACACGATGAAGCAGCCCAGATGCCCTCCAGCTGCCATGGACTAAAAAGTCAGGAGCCTGCAGCAGGGCCCGGCCTGGAGGCCCCTCACCCGGGCCACTAGAGTCAGCACCAAGGGGCCACGCAGAATCCCCTGCCGCCCCGCACCCTCCTTCTGCCACCACATGTCCCCCACCCAGCCCCACTCATCCCAAAGGGACAGGGTCTCTGGTAAGTCAGAGGGCACAGGCGGGGGGGGTACATGCACACAACGCACTCAGGTGACGCCGGGAGAAGCGGCTGACGTCAGCAGGTGACTGGTCTGCCCCCCAGAGGGCTACCTGGGAGAATCGGGAGCTCCTCCAGAGAAGCCAGGGGAAGACCAGGCCCGGCCCCCCACCAGGACCCGGAAGACAAGGAATGCCGGGTGCCGAGCTCTACCCGGGCAGGTGGGCCACCGACGGGGAACGAGACAAAAGGCAGGACTGGCCGGCAGTAAGGATTTCCTTCTGGGTCAAACCCACAGGCCCGCCAGACCCTGCAGGTCTGACTCAGGGGACTCATGCCTCATAGGTCCCCATATCACAGCATCACAACATCACCGCGTCTTACCGCTACCACGTCATGGCATTGGTGCCTCTTGGGTTTTCTGGGTCCAGGTAATGGCTACTGAGAAAATATTCTCCAGAAGGCTATACGTGCCCAGCTACCCCCCAGAATCCCCGCTGCCACAGAGATAAGCATCCCTGGCCCCTTGAGGTGGGCACGTGCTTTGACTACCGGGCTACAGATCCCCCTGCAGGCTGTCAACGTAGAAGGTTCACGTGACTCCCTTCGGGGTTCAACTTTAAACAGTGCTAGAGATTTTTATAGATCTATTTTTAGCATCACCTCGGGAAGAAATTCCTCATCAGCAGATAAGTAAGCACAGTCAGGTCCGGAAGCATGATGACCGGCAGGGCCTCCCGTCTCTGCCTTCCTCAGACCGTCCCGTTGGGCGCAGCAAACGTCTCCCTACTCACAGACCTCTGATCCCAGGGATCGTTTCTTCTCAAACAAGACAACCAAAAAAGCCAATGGGCCCCTCAAACCCAAGCCGCGGCCCTGGCCACAAGAGAGGGCCACTGCTCACTACACGAATGCTTCTCTAATGACCTGTCAGGGACCAGTCTCAGGCAGGGAACTAGCTGCCAGTCCCCTATCCTGACTTCCCGGCCACCCTCCTCCAGGACTCTTATCCCACACACCACTCGCCTGCAACTATCAGAACAGGCTCGTTTCATGAAGGAAAAAATGCCCCAATGAAAGTAGTTGGCCCCGGGGCCATGACGGTCAACAGTTCGACAGAAACCAAAATGGCGGCTCCAACTGGAGGTTCAGCTTGGAGTGGCAAAAGGAATATCTAAAACAACTCTCTTTGGGGCGCCTGGGTGGCTCAGTTGGTGAAGCGTCTGACTTCGGCTCAGGGCATGATCTCGCAGGTTCGTGGGTTCGGGCCCCGCGTCGGGCTCTGTGCTGACAGCTCAGAGCCTGGAGCCCTCTTCGGATTCTGTGTCTCCCCCTCTCTCTGCCCCTCCCCTGCTCCTGCTCTGTCTCTGTCTCTCTCAAAAAATATATAAACATTAAAAAATTAAAAAAAAAAAAAAAGAACTTGCCACAGTCAATTATATCTCAATAAAACTGGGGGCTAGAAAAAGATCCAATGTAAAAAAAAAAAAAAAGTTAAGACCTCTCCAAGAACTAGACACTCTTCTGAGGTCTCTGGTGCAGTATTTCACTTCCTGGAATTAAGCAGAACAGAGTGACCGCCCGACGTGTGTCTTGAGATTGTAGGAGGGGGGACCTCACGCCCGGTCCCTCCCTGCTCTGCTTCCGGACCTCAGCAAATGCCGGGACACTTGGAGGACGAGCCGGGAGGGTGGGGGAGGGAAGCACATACTACCAGGAGCAGAGGGAGAGGTGTGGCCCCGGGCGACTGGCAGGACAGCGGGCCAGACACCGGACTTTTCCGGGAGATAAGGACAATCCTCACGGCAGCATTGCTCTGGTGTCCGGGGCAAGACTTCCCCAGAACCTCCTAGACTCACTCACTCCACAAAGGTTCATTCTGTCCAGAAGCTGAGGACTCTGCTGTGGAAAGACACCAACAAGGTCCCTACCCTCTGGAGCGAGCCTTCTAGATAGACAAAAACCAGGTAAAGTGACCAACAAGTTACCAGCTGTGGTAAGCGCTCTACGGAAAACAAAGAGGGCACGCCGGGAAGGAAATAACAGAGCAGGTTCTCAGGAAAAGGCCGCCCTGAAAACATGGTGTGCAAGAGTCCGCACAGGGAGGGGCCAGGAGCACGGCCACGGCAACCACAGAACCAGGGGTGCCCCGGCTCAAGGTGAGAAACCAGCTGAGACTGAGCGTGTTCGCGCCTACTCCAGGCGCCGGTCCCAGCCCTTCACAGGTGACGGATTTCTCTCTCCAGCTCTACGACGGAGCTACTACGATGCTTTACAGCTGGGGAAACTGAGGCACAGAGCAGTTTAGTGACTTGCCCAGGATCATGCAAACCAGAAGTGGTGGGGCAAAGATTTGAACCCCAGTGATCTGGCTTCTCCGGTGGTGCCCAGGTGTGATCCCCATGCAGGGACACTCGGCCCAGGAACGGCCCGGCGGGCCATTTATCTCCACACGCCGAAGCCAACCCGGGCCGCCCAGAGCAGAGAGAACGCTCTGGAGTCCGCAGACGGCCACTCTCCTGCCCTCCTCCTGACCTTGAGCCACCCCTCAGAAAATGCCTCGGGAGCCTGGCCGAGGCTGAGCTCCCTACAGGTGACGCACGTGGGCTGGACAAATGTATCTGTCCCCGTCCGTCCTGACTCCTCGTGGGCTGCCGGGAGCTGCGCAGGACACAAGGAAGACCTCCGCACGGCAGCTCCTACCCGAGACAGTAACGGGTCCTTGTGCCCCTCGGGGCCGGGCAGAAGCTCAAGGGTCCTGGGCCACTGCAGAGCCCCTTGCTAGTTGGTCCCAAGCACCCCCGCAAAATGATCAGAATGACTTCCGTTCACCGTTTGCCATCACTCACTGCCCTGAGTTCCGGAAATGACTCCTCCTAGGTTTCCAGGCCTTGGTACACGCGTCATCCCTTCCCCCACCAGCTGCTCCTTCCTCGTCTCTTTGGCCGCCTCCCCAGCGCTGCCCCTTAAATGTTGGGGCTCCCTCGTGCCCATCCTTGACCCGCTGCTGAGTCTGTCCTCTCCCTGGGCAGACTCCCCGCGTCGTCACGGCTTTGGGAGCCCTGCCGTCTCGAGCTCCGCCTCTGGGCCTCAGACCCCATGGGCCCCACAGCTGGCGGCCCCGCTCTGGGCCTGATGATGACGGGTCTCCCCAGGCGTCCTCAGGATGAGGAGGGCTCAGACCCCCCCACTGCCAACCCCCACAGAGATTTCTCCGTCTGCCTCCTTATCTCAATCCCCAAAAGCAGGCCAGAAAGGGAGGCAGTGCCCGGCCAAAGCCTTAGGCTCACCAGCCAAAGACGGCCTAAGAGCCTCCACCCCGGAGGACCTTGCCCTTGCCAGGCCACCTGCTGTGTGACCCAGGGTGGCCTCAGAACCCTCAGCTGGTCCTGACCGTGAGCTGCCATAATGCGGCAGTAAGCGCCCGGATGGACATACTCTTGTCCAAATACCCACACACACCCGCTCGCTGAGGCTCCCTGGTGCTCCCAGGCTCCCTGGTGCTCCCAGGCTCCCAGTACAGATGGACAGTGTCTACTCTCACACCCGTCCCTTCTCAGACCTCCTCTCCGGCACCCCCAGAATCGCCTCCCCGCACCCGAACTGTGAGCACGAGACCACATCTTCTTGCATTTACCTCCTGCAAATCCTTTCTGGAATCACCTGACACCCAAATGAAGGAATAGACAAATGTAAATAAGACGATTCAGGTCGCTGCCTCCACCATTGTTATTACACTAAGATTCTGTTTTTACAAATCTGTGTATCTACAGGGGTTGTTTTTTTTTTACAGAGACATGTTTGTAGAGGTCTAGGTAGCTGGCGGGATGGATGGATAGGTGGCTAGATGAGACAGAGAGAAAGAGAGATCTCACTCAACCCCACAGACGTGTTCTGGAAACGTCATCAGTCAAGTTTTTTGTTTTTGTTTTTTTCCTAAATCGAACCGCATTTCAAATGCATCTGGAAAGCGAGACTAAAGCAAACACGCACGCTCTGCTTTAATGGCTATTTACATCGAGGTTTTCCAGCACTGGCTGGGTGTGGAGTGAGACACCCTTGCGACAGATTCCAGTTCCCCGTACCTGCTGTGAGCCTTCACACATCAGACAGCCCTTCTTTAATACTATCCTCTTTGCTGCCCAAACTGAGGTTACGACAAAGTTTAAAGGCAATCTCTTTTTGTTAATTTATTAATTTACGTATGTATGTATTTATTTATTTATTTGAGAGAGAGAGCGCGAGCCGGGGGAGAGAGGCAGAAGGGGGGGGGGGGGCGCCTGGGCGGCTCGGCCAGTTAAGCGTCCGAGTCTTGATTTCGGCTCGGGCCGTGATCTCACAGTTCGTGAGTTCGAGCCCCACATCGGGCTCTTGCTGACAGTGCAGAGTCTGCTTGGGATTTTCTCTTTCCCTCTCTCTGTCCCTCCCCTGCTTGTGTTCTCCCTCTCTCAAAATAAATAAATAAACTTAAAAAGAAGAAGAGAGAGGGAGAGAATCCCAAGCAGGCTGTCAGCACAGAGCCCGACACACGACTCGATCCCACGACCCCAGGATCATGACCTGAGCCGAAATCCAGAGTCGGACGCTCAACCGACTGAGCCACCCGGGGGGCCCCGAAGTTAGTTTCCCACTGGCCGCTTCCTCACACACGCCACCATCAGCCGCTTTGATCTGTGGCTCTGCCCCCACCCCCACCTGTCAGGATCTCACGACATCCTCCACCCCGGGACCGGCACCTGTCTTCCCCTGGCGGGCAGAACCACCCCAGCGTTCCTGTTTGCGGTGAGAAGTTCATAAGCTCTAACTTTTATCTTTGACGACACCTTCCCGTGCTACATGGCCACCCTCCAACCACACACATGGGTTGAGAGGCGCAGGACGGAGGCCTTCCCGACACCCAGCCCACTGGGACGGTTCCTCTGGGCTTCAAACTACGCGCCCGCCCCAGAGACCAGCCGAGGCGGGGGCCGGGAGCAGAGGAGGCCCGCAGGCCTCACCCGGCAGGGACGGGCCATCACCGGTGCCCCCAGAGCGACAGGGTCTCGTCTCCCCACCGCATCTCCAGCTGTGGTCC
The DNA here is from genome assembly GCF_024362965.1 of Panthera pardus. Taxonomy (NCBI): domain Eukaryota; kingdom Metazoa; phylum Chordata; class Mammalia; order Carnivora; family Felidae; genus Panthera; species Panthera pardus. The sequence continues at coordinate 79,250,836 of NW_026526788.1, forward strand.
AAGGCCCCGCAGGTGCCCTGCGGCCTGGAGAAAGGCTTAGAGGAAGCTCTCGTAGGTGAGACAGAAGGGAGGTGGGAAGGAATTAGGATCTCAGGGCACCCATCAGGTCCATGAGGTTGACAAGCAGGGGGTCAGCGGGCAGGACGGTGTTGTGTCCCTCTGGGCCCTCCCCAAGACAGGCCCCCGTGCGCTTTAATGGCCCAGGAACACGGGACGGCCCACCCGTTCCCCACCCCGAACAGCCTTAAAAAGCCCAGCGCTCAGCTTTCCTTTTAAAAGCTCAGCTAATTAGAAGCATATTTTATTTTCTCAGGGGAGGCAGCTGTGGGATGAAAATCGGAGGTACCAACTCTGGTGGTGGTGGATGAGTCATCGTGTTGCTTTTTATTAATTTTTTTTACGGTGAAGTTTTTATGGTGTTCTAAAATCACACAGAGGAAGAAGGCGGCTCATCTCTCTCATTATTGCCCCCAACTGTTTACAGCCGAGTTCAAAAGGCCAAGGCTTTGCCGAAAACACCTCCGGGGGTTAGGAGCCGATGCTGGTAACCAGGCTCCACGTGCAACTCGGGGCGCTGAGGGCACCCGTCCGAGGCGCGGGCACACGGGGGCCAGCGGTCAGCCCCGGGGACGTCGGACCCTCCCCACGGCACGTTGTAGGCACTCGATGCGTGCACGCGGGATGAACGAGTGCCTTAACTAATTCTACCAGAATCTTCGGTTTGACTGAGGAAATTAAACTAATTGACCTATTGTGGCCCATTAATAAGATGGAATATGATGTAGCCATAAACTTAATGATTGGGATAATGGGAAAGTATTCCCCCTCTATTACTAAGTGAAAAAGCAAATGATAAAATAGTGCGTAGAGCAGGATGCCAGTTTTACCTTCAAAATATAACCCATACATGTATAAATGTGTGGAAGTGAAACGGAAGGCCATGTGCAAAAGCCGGTGGCAGCGGTCTCCGAATGGCGGGTCATGAGCGGTTTGTCATTTCTTCTTTCTTTTAATATTTTTTTAATGGTTATTTATCTTTGAGAGAGACAGAGTGCGCGCAAGGGAGGGGCAGAGAGAGACGGAGCCACGGAATCCAAAGCAGGCTCCAGGCTCCGAGCGGTCAGCTCAGAGCCCGACCCGGGGCTCGAACCCGCGAACTGCGAGATCATGACCTGAGCCGAACTCGGCCGCTCAACTGACTGAGCCACCCAGGCGCCCCAGTTTGTTATTTCTTCACTATCTTTCTCGGTAGTTGCCGGTTTTCAGTAATGAGACTGTGTCGCTTCGGAAATCGGGGAGAAAAATGTTCTGGTAACGATAGGACAAAATATCACAAAGTAATTGACAGCTTGACTTCCTCACGTGGAAGGCGGATGTGGCTTGTTGGCATCCTTCTCGGAGGCCCTCCTGGGAGTCGACCCCGGAGATTCCTCAGGGACCCCCTGGGAGGGAAGGGGAGAACACCTAACGACCCCGGAGATTCCTCAGGGACCCCCTGGGAGGGAAGGGGAGAACACCTAACGTCACCCCCACATCCCGCTTCTACCGGGCAGCTCTGCTCTACTCAGTGCAGCAAGGACTTTACCCCCCTGAAGGAGGCACCAAGAAATGATACTTTATATTTTTCAAAGGCGACTAAACTCTGACCCTGTGCGCCCATCCCTCTGGGCTAACGGCAAATTCACTCTGCCATTATCAGAGACCCCTCTCTGACCAGGGTTGCTAGACTTAACAAATAAAAATATCAGGGGCACCTGGGTGGCTCAGTCGGCTGAGCGTTGGACCGCGGCTCAGGTCATGATCTCGTGGTTCATGAGTTTGAGCCCCGGATGGGGCTCTCTGTTGTCCACACAGAGTTCTTCTGATCCTCTGTCTCCCTCTCTCTCTCCGCCCCTCCCCCAGCTCATGCTGTCGCTCTCTCAAAAATAAATATTTAAAAAACATATATTTAAAAATATCTGATGCCCAGATAAATAACAAAAAATTGTTAGTATAAATATATCTCACGAAATACTTGAGATATACTAAAATAATACGGTTTATCTGAAATTCATATTTCACTGGGTGCCCTTCATTCTATCTGACAACCCTATCTGTATCTACCGAAGCATCCTGCAGAGACCTCAGGAGGTTACTTAGAGGAGAACATGTGGGAAACAGGCCACCAGGACCCACAGTCCCCGCTGTGGGTTCCAAGTCTAGCACGGTTCCCCCAGGGGCAGGAAGTTCACGTGTCCCTGTGCTGAGTGGGGCGATGGGGGGCATCTTCGCCCAGCCTGGGCACCTGGTGACCAGGGTACTACTCAATCACCCCCCAAGACCCTGCCCCCTCTCAGGACACTGCGGGCGTGTCAGGACCCCACGTGCCACCCCTGCATCAGCCAGGGGCCTGACAGGAGACCGTGGCCCCTCAGATGGGGTGACTTGGGCAAGGCTAATAAAGAGGCCATTACAAAGACGTGGGCCAAGTGTAGAGAAACCAGTATAGAACTCAGGCCTCCTGGAGGGGCGAGGGGAGGGCGTGCTTTCCAGAACCTGCCACCGCGACTGGGAAGGGGGCTGCTGAACAGAAGCTGAGACACCCCCCGCCCCTAGAGGCCCCAGAGAGAGAGAGCCTGGGAACAACCACACGCCTCTCTCTCCTTCCTCCCAGATCTTCCGCCGGTGCCTCCCAGAGGCCAAACCAACTGGAACCCAAGGGCCAGGAGAGCCCTGAGGCCATCCCCCAGGGTCCCCTTCCAGGGGCCCAGAGCACCAGAGCAGGTGCGAGGGGCAGAGAGGGCAAATGCAGGACACACAGCACAGTGCCCCTGGGTGGAGAGGTCTCTCCTTCCCAGCCCCTCAGGCCAGGCCTCTCTCTGGGAAGCCCCCCCCCCCAGTCGCTCAGTGAGCTGAACAAAAGGTCAGGAACAGGCACGGCCTTCAGGCAACAAGCGGCCCCGAGGCAAGAGAACACAGCTGCCTGAGACCATCTTAGAGCAGAGGAGGGAAGGAAATGCAAGAAAGCAAACACCAGTTTATATCTCATCTATCTTCATCACATCTGGTTTGTGTTGCACTCCCACCTAAATCCTGGCTCAAAACGGTTTGGCAGCCTAAAGAATAAAGAAGCAAAAACAAGGGCTACAAGCAAACCAAATAAACAGCCGCACCAACTCAAAACTACAACTCCTAGGCTTGGAAATGCGCGTGTAAACCAAAGCACGCCGACAACGCGTTGTGTTCACGGACATTCGTTAGTCATTAACTAGACCTGCTGGGGCGGAGGACACCTTCCTGGTCTTCTCCTGATCCAGGGGCGGGGCTTATTTTCACAAGCCAATCAGCAAATTCCATTTTTTCCTGAACTCGACAATTGGTTCAGGAATGGGTGCCCAAGCCAATCAAAATCAGTGAGGCCCCTTCTTCTTAAGAAAGCGTGTTCGAACAGAGGCTCCTGGGTGGCTCAGTCCGTTAAGCGTCCCACTTGGGCTCAGGTCATGATCTCACAGCTCGTGTGTTCGAGCCCAGTGTTGGGCACTGTGCTGACAGCTCAGAGCCTGGAGCCTGCTTTGGATTCTGTGTCTCCTTCTCTCTCTGTTCCTCCCTTGCTCACACTCTGTCTCTCTCTCTCTCTCTCTCAAAAATAAAGATTTAAAAGAAGAAAAAAAAAAAGAAAGCATATTAGAAGAGACTGGGGTTTTCCCACTGGACACAAATAAAGACGGATGGAACCGAGGCAGCCTTTCTGTGCCCATGAGGAGAGACTCTGCCTGAAATTATGTCAACACCAAGGAAGCAGAGCCAAGAAAGGGAGAGAGAGAAGTTAGGCCCTGGTTGTATCATTTGAGCCCTGGATCACACTGATCCCGACACAGGAGAGGGCCAATAAAATCTCTTTTGCCGGAGCCAGTTTGGGTTAGGCTTTCTGAGATGAGCAGGGTTCCCGACCAGCATGAGATGTGTCAAGGATCAGGAGTTCGTTCCCACTTCTCTCATCGCCAAATAAGTAGAAAACATCCAGCTTCCTCAAGAGGAAACCACTCCGTCCAGCTAGGAATCCAAGTGTCAGCCTCTGCTAGGGGGACCGGGAAGGGACAACCAAAGACCCGGACTCGTCATAGGAGCACCGGAGGGAGCCCCTACTCTGTGTTGAGGCTTTGCTCCGCCCCTTTGCAAGAAGCAAAACAGCACAGCGGACCCAGGGCCCCTGGCTCGGACCCCTGGGTTTGATCCCAGCTCTATTCCTTGCTAGCTGATCATGTTGGGCAACTTTTGTAACCTCTCTGGGCCTCGGCCTCTGCACCTGAGGATAATAGCACCTACAGCGCGGACAGTCGTGAAGGCTACGTGTGGTAATACCTGTCAAGTGCTTAGAACAGTGGCTGCCACAGAACTAGCCTCAGCAAGAGATGTTTGCTGCTGTCGTTGTTATTAATACTTATGTCCTCCTCAGATGACCTTCACCCTGGAGACCCATGGCCCTCCAGCCTCCCGGCCGCCGGTGGAGGTATCCACCCAGCCTGACCCTGAACCTGACCTGACTGATGGCCCAGGCACGGACAGACTCAGTGATCTGCAGCCTTTCCCCAACCCCAGACGGTGACAATTTTCCGCTGCAAGTAACAGAAACCCTCCACAAACTGGATTAACGTGGGGAGGTGACTTTACTGTCAGGATTCAGGGGCTCCCGTGACACCATTACACCCTGCCTCCCGCCACCTCTCCTGGCCATGCTTACCTCTGCGTCGGTTATGCCTCTAGCAGGTTATTTTCAAGTCAAGGATAACTTTTTTTTAAAGTCTGAAAGTTTAGGGGCACCTGGGGGGCTCAGTCGGTTAACCGTCCGACTTTGGTTCAGGTCATGATCTCGCGGTCCGTGAGTTCGAGCCTCATGTTGGGCTCTGTCCCGACAGCTCGGAGCCTGGAGCCTGCTTCTGATTCTGTGTCTCCCTCTCCCTCTGCCCCTCCCCTGCTCACACTCTGTCTTTCTCTCAAAAATAAATAAACATAAATTTTTTTAAAAATTAAAATTTAAAAAATAAATAAATAAATAAATAAATAAATAAATAAATAAATAAAATCTGAAAGTTTAAAAGACCATCAGTTTAGGGGCACCTGGGTTGCCCAATCGGTAAGTGTCCGACTCTTGATTTCAGCTCAGGTCATGATCTCACAGTTCGTGAGTTCAAGCCCCGCATCGTGGAGCCTGCTTGGAATTCTCTCTCTCCCTCTCTCTCTGTCCCTCCCCCGCTCACACATGTGCTCTCACATGCATGCGTGCTCTCTCTCTCTCAAAATAAATAAACAAGCTTTAAAATAAAAATATAAAATAAAAAATAAAAGTTAGAGTTAAGAATATGGGAAATAATTGGGGCGCCGGGGTGGCTCAGTTGGTTGAGCTTCGGACTTCAGCTCAGGTCACGATCTCGCGGTCTGTGAGTTCGAGCCCCGCGTCGGGCTCTGTGCTGACAGCTCAGAGCCTGGAGCCTGCTTTGGACTCTGTGTCTCCCTCTCTCTCTGACCCTCCCCCGTTCATGCTCTGCCTCTCTCTGTCTCAAAAATAAATAAACATTAAAAAAAAAAAAAAAGAATATGGGAAATAATCATTTAGAATGCGGAATCACCTAAAGTACCCCCAAAAAGCCACATAATGAACATACTATGTGTAAAATGTCCTGGATCATGGCTAAAGTTGTTCTTAGAGGAAAATTCAAAGCCGTTAATATATTAATTAGAAAACAAATAAGTTGAGCTCAAGGAGCTAGAAAAAACAACAAGCAGCACTCCACACAAGAAAGACTCAAAACCCTCAAAAAACTCAAGGCACCAAGAAAGACCTAAGTAAAGAGACAGAGCAGAATTCAATAAAATCGAGACCAAAAGAGAGGTAATGAACGCAATCAAAATACAAATGTGTAAGACATAAGTTGGAAACAAGGAACAACTCAGATATAACAAACAGCTGTCAATTAACATTTAAAGGATATCATCACAACCATAAGCCAAGGCTTAAAAATGCATTAAATGGATGTGTTTCTGGAAATATATATATATAAAGTGCCAAAATTGACTCAAGAGGGAAGAGAAAAGCTGCATAGATCAATAGCCATAAAAAAAGTAAAACCCAAGAGAACCAACAGACAGGCTATTAGAACTACCGGGAGCCAGAGACATAATCAACACATCAAAAGCAGTAGGGTTGCCCTGTTCCAGCAAACACTGGTTGAAAAAAAAGTAGCCAAAAATATAACAGCATTTATCATGACAACCAAAAATATAATGCAGCCAAGAATTAGCCTATTAGAGAATGCACAGGATCTCTAGGGAGAAAATGTTGTATCTAGTAAAGGCACAAAACAACGTGTGAGAAAATGGGGAAGTGTGCCCTGTTCACGGACAGCAGAGCTTAACATTGCCAAGGTCAACGTTCCTCAAGCTCATCTGTAAATTTAAAACAATCCAATCAAAGTCACGGTGATGCGGGAGCGTGGGGCGAGCTGAGGGCAAAGAACAGGCTAACATCGCACACACACACACACACACACACACACACACACTCACATACACACACGCACACACGCCAGGTGGGATATGTGTGATACTCCTCAGACACTCCTGGCTGCCCCAGAACAGGGGAAAGGAAAGAATGCAGGTGACTGACATACAGATCACAGCCCTGCAGGACAGGAGTCTCCTTCCGCTTACGGAGAACTCACTAAACTGCAAGAAAAAGGCAATCTTATTCACAGCCTCATCTCCAGAAACCTAAGACTCCCGTTTCCTGGAGCCCTAATATCACCTTCATCAAGATGTAAGGGGGTTTAAGTGCTTGCCATGGTGATGTGGGAAACTAAGGCAAATGAAAAATGAAATTCCCTGACTGCCTACAGCCCAGTGACGGGTCCTTGAAACAGGCAGAGTGACCTCCGTCTAGGAGCTCAGCTGCCACGATGAGGACAATTTGCTGGGGGCAAAAGGGAATCTTGGCTTAACATTACCCCCCAGGATCCTGTGAATCTACTTTAACATATAAAAATTCCTTTGGAAACTTCCTTTATCTCAACTCCCCCAATCATCCTCCAAGCTTATGGGCCCTGATATACATCTGAAACATCTCATGACTGAGGTTTTACTAAATGTAATAAATGGCGTTTTCCTAACAGCTACCCCCTCAGCATCCTGGAAACCTTGCTTCCAAAATACCTTAGAGACTTATTCTATCCCTAGCCCCCTCCCAACCGGAGGGTATACGATCAGTTACCCTCCACAACCCCAGCGCAGCTCTTTCTGCCCACGGGTCCTATCCCCGTGCTTTAATAAAATCACCTTTTTGCACCAAAGATATCTTCAAGAATTCTCTCTTGGCCGTCAGCTCCGAACCCCACCATCACCCCAAAACCCCATCAAGATCAGCAATACATTTTCAGAAACTTTACGAGATGACATGAAAATTCATATGAAAAATAAAGATTCATGAATGCGGTTTGGGCAAGGGAACAGATCAGATGATCAAAGAAACAGAACAGAAATTCCCAAATCATACCACAGTGGTGTCAGTGGCATCACAACTTAGGCAGGAAAAATGAATTATTTAAGAAATCAGGCTGGGGGTATTATTAGCTAACTCTGTGAGACAGATGCAGGCTCCTTCGATGTTCAGACTGGACTCCAAATGAGGCCCAGCATTTCACCCACGCCGTGACTCAATGACCTCATTTACAACCTACAAATTATTTGACAGTCGTTAATCTGGGTACTGCAGTGTGTTTTAATAATTTCAACAGACCCTCACAATATTTTTCAATGTTGAACGCACATCAAGTGCTTATGCAATTCAGACTTTTCCTGCATGGAAGAGGACTTGAAAGAAGCAAGTTCAAAATGAAAAGCAGACTCTTGAAATCCGTACCCTGAATTAGGCAAGCAAATACCCAGACTGCATCAAAGGGCAGATGAGCTGCCCTTCAAAGGGCAGGTGAGGCAAAGTACCCAAGATGAACAATCGCCATCCAACTCCAACAAATTAGCATCAGGAAAGCAAGAAACACAAGGAGGTGCAAAGAAAAGTATTTGCCCTGGATATTTACTTCCTTCGGAAACTGAGATCCTTCAGATTCTCGATGCAGGTTATAAAGAAGGAAAACTAACAAAAACACTAAAGCTCTTTAGATGCAACTGTCAGTGGTATTGGGAAAGTCTTCATATTGTACAGAAAGAGAAGACTATGAGGGGTGCGTGGCTGGCTCGGTCAGTAGAGCACGTGACTCTTGATCTCAGGGCTGTGAGTTCAAGCCCCACGTTGGGCATGGAGCTTATTAAAAGACAAGCAAACAAACAAACAAAAAAACAAAAAACCTTCCCTTAGAGACAAAAATATAAAATGAAAACTATTATATACCTCTATAATATCACATGATAGTATAATATATTACAACCACACACATAGTTTGAGAACTAAAGTATGTAAGTTAAATCATAAAGCCAATAGAAGAAAAGAGAAAAAGCTTTATGGTCTCAAAGCTGGGAAGAATATCTTGAACAGAAGAACAAACTAGGAGGAGAAAAACGACAGATTCAACTTCACCAAAGTTAAAGATTTCCATTGGATAAAGAAGTCCCCAAACTGAGGGGGTGGGGGTGGGGGGGAGAGCAGAGGAGTGACAGATGGGAAGAAGTTGTTCCTCCACGCCTAAACTGATGAGGAATTATCATGCAAATTGTACAAGTCAATCCTACAAATCAGCAAATGAAAGAGGGTCAGCCCCGCTGGCAAAGGGGCAAAGGTGTGAACGGAGATTGGCAGTGGGGAGAGCCAGGGGCAAAGGTGTGAACGGAGATTGGCAGTGGGGAGAGCCGGGAGCCTAACCCCAGCGTGACAGCGTCAGCCCTCCGGTCACCAGAGAGGGGAACCTGATGGAGACGCCACCTGCCAGCCATCTGATGACCCACAGGACCCAGAAGGTCAGACAGGAGCAAGGGCAGCTGTGAGCTTGCGGCAACAGGGCTCCCCACCCGGCCGGGAGGGCAGACCGCCGCAGGATTGCACACAGCCATGCCGGAGTCCCCCTAAGCGTGTGCACACACACCCCCCCCCCAGACACTGGGGTGTGTCTCCTGCATGTGTGTCCCCACCAGGGGCACAGGGAAGGGAGCACAGCACAGCATGATTGGAGGCACAAAGAGTAAGTGTAAGGTCCCATCACTCCGGAATGGGTGTGTGTGTGTGTGTGTGTGTGTGTGTGTGTGTGTGTGTGTGTTGTCTTTGTCCAGTGTGGCCACTGTGACCGAATACCAGAGACTGGAAGGCTCGTAAACAACAGACTTTTATTTTCACAGCTCTGGAGGCTGCAACTCCAAGATCAAGGTCCCTGCAGATTCAGTGTCTAATGAGGACTGCTTCCTGATTGGTAGATGGCCATCTTCTCACTGGGTCCTCAGAGGACAGAAGAAGAAGGGGGCTCTCGGGAGCTTCTTTTATACGAGCACTAATCTCACGTGCGGGGGCTTCACCCTCATGACCTCGTGACCTCCCCGAAGGCCCCCCCTCCTAATACATTCCCCTCCAGTGTTAGTGCAATACCTGTGTTTTGTGGAGACACACACCTTCACTCTAAATTATACGTACACTCACAAAGTGAAAACTCCCGGGGCACCTGGGTGCCCCTGGGTGGCTCGGTCAGTTGAGCATCCGACTCTTGATCTCAGGTCAGGTCTTGATCTTGGGGTCCTGAGTTCAGGCCCCACGTTGGGTTTGAAGCCTATGGGCATGAAGCCTATGAAAGAAAGAAAGTGGGAGGGGAGGCGGGTGGGGGGGGGGGGGGGGGGGAGGGAAGGAAGGAAGGGAGAAAGAAAGAAAAAGAAAGGAAGGAGGGAGGGAGGGAAGAAAAAAGAAAATCCCATGCAGCCATCAGATATATTGAACCAGATTTACATATAATAAGGACCAAACTCAAAATGAGATTTATGGGCCAATAATGTCTAAGTAGATTTTCAAGCACACACAAAATGGCACTATATCCTTTTCAGGGAGTCACTTATATCTTAATAAATGCATAATGCATTGACAACGGATTGGAAAGACTAAACTCTAGTAAATTAAGTTCACTAAGGTGGGTGTTCCTGGGAGGAGGGAGCATGGGGATGGGCAGGGGTGGGTGATAAAGAGAATAAAATCTAAGTGCAGCAGGTGGCCGGTTTTGTTCCAGGACTTACCACGTGCGCGGGACAGTGCCAGCACCTCTGGGGTCCGGGCCCTGGGATCCAGGAAAGAAAGATGGCCCAGATAACGCCCTGTGACAGCCACAGTCTCGGCTGCTGTCGGAATAACTGCTGACTGTTAGTTCTCGTTAATTAGATCCTGGCCCTGATAACCGTAGAGGAGGAGAGCCGGTGATGGTCCACTACGTCAGGGATTCCCAAGGGTGCTTGGGCAGGGAGGGACAGACACGAAGGCCAGGCAGCAGCAGCAGGAAGATGCTCGTGAAAGGAGATGCTGTTAGGGGTGGCATTCCTTTACCTTCCCTGCTGTTATTACCTTTTTGAGGGCGACAGTGTGAAGGGTGAGGGTCTTAGGACAGGGTTGGTGTCCCTCCCCCACAGCACAGGTGCTGAGGACCTTGTGGAAACTGTGGAGGAAGGGAGGGATGAATGGAAGGAAGGAAGGAAGAGAGGGAGGAAGGAAGGGAGGGAGGGAGGGAGGGAGAGAGGGAGGGAGGGAGGGAGAGAGGGAGGGAAGGATGGGAAGGGGGAGAGGGGAAGGAAGAGGAGGAGGAGGAAGGAAGGGAGGGAGGTAGGAAGGGAGGGGGGAGGGAAGGCAGGGAGGGAAGGAAGGAAGGGAGGGAGGGAGGAAGGAAGGAAGGAAAGAAGGGAGGGAGGGAGGGAGAGAAGGAGGAAAGGATGGGAAGGGGGAGGTGGAAGAAAGGAGGAGGAGGAAGGAAGGAAGGAAGGAAGGAAGGGAGGGAGAGAGGGAGGGAAGGATGGGAAGGGGGAGAGGGGAAGGAAGAGGAGGAGGAGGAAGGAAGGGAGGGAGAGAGGGAGGGAAGGATGGGAAGGGGGAGAGGGGAAGGAAGAGGAGGAGGAGGAAGGAAGGGAGGGAGGGAGGAAGGGAGGGGGGAGGGAAGGCAGGGAGGGAAGGAAGGAAGGGAGGGAGGGAGGGAGGAAGGAAGGAAGGAAAGAAGGGAGAGAGGGAGAGAAGGAGGGAAGGATGGGAAGGGGGAGGGGGAAGAAAGGAGGAGGAGGAAGGAAGGAAGGAAGGAAGGAAGGAAGGAAGGAAGGAAGGAAGAGATGAAGAGAGGGCGGGAGGGGAAGGGGGAGGAGGGAAGGAAGAGGAGGGGAGGAAGGAAGGGAGGAAGGGAGAGAGGGAGGTGGGAGAGAAGCAGGGAAGGGGCAGTGACCACACATAAGTAGCAACAAACCAATCTCACAGACACAGCAACTGAGCAAAAGGACACCAAAGCCTTTGACACCAGTGGGCTCCGGGCAGGCATCTGGTGGCAACATATAGAGTGAGCTGAGCTGAGCACATCTTGGAATCTTCGGGCAAATAAAACTTATCCCTTTAAGCACTAGTCTATTTGCACCATTTAATGTTGCAAAAAGTACTAATGTTCCGTCTTTAACGACCCACAGGACACCAAGTGTGATGCGATATTTTCTCAAAAGGGTCCTCTCCTGGGGCATTTGTGTAACACCGCGAGGACCCCAGGTCTGATGGGGCCTGTGGCTCCCACCTGCCTGCCCCACCTGCCGTCCAGCCTCATGTCCACCAGCCCCGCCGCCAGCCCCTGCCATCCTCCTCGTCCCCTTCTTCCCCTCTGACCTCGGGGCCTCTCATAGAATGTTCCCTCTGCCCCAACCGCTCTCCCTCGACTGGCTACCCTTCGGTCTCCCATCTGCTTCCACGCACGCGAGGCCAAAACTCTGGGCTCCCTGCCCATGCCCAGCTCTGTGCGCTCAGCCAGCCGCGGGAGGGTGTGTTCGGACAATGAGAGGTGGCTCCCGCCTGCTTTGGGGACCTGGCGGCCACGGCTGTCCCTGCGGGGCGGAGGGAGGTCCCGCGGTCCCAGAGGACCACGCAGCCTGCTCCGGGCTCCAGATGCAGAACTTTCCGCAAGCCCGGGGCTGAGACGGAGTGAGGAGGCATGAGGCCTGCTAGGACCCCGTCTCAGAGACGAGGGGAATGTGGGGGGCCCAGGACAGCGGGCACGCGCAGCTGAATGAGCTCGTGTTCTCATGGGACGGGCACAAGGGGACATGGTGTCGGAAGGAATGGCACCAGCAGAGAGTGGGGGGAAGGTCTGGCCAGTGCTGGTGGGGGGCCTGACCCCCAGCACAGCGGCTATGCCCCCTCGCCAGCCCCTCCTCCCCGTCCTGGCCACGCAAAGACCCCGGGGCCCCAGGGTTCGGTCCCTCGTCCTCTGCACACTCGACCGTGCTCATCCCATCCAATCTCAGGACCAACGCCACCTGGGTCCGAGATGCCCAGATCAATGTCTCCAGACGGGATCTCTCTCCCGAGCCCCAGGCTCACGCATCCCGCTGCCCACACGATGTGTTTCTGCCTGGATGTCCGACAGAGATCTGTGTGCGTCGTCTCTTGCTGTGTGGCAAATAGCCCCAATACTTAGCGACCCCGAAGAGCGATTCGTTATTTCTCATGACGCCGTGGGGTCAGGAGTCTGGGCTCATCTGGGCGGTTCTGCTGGGCCGTGTGCTGCCGGCCAGAGCCACCCGGTGGCCGCGTTCCTCAGGGAGCTCGGCCGGCACTAGAAGAGGGCCTCCCCCGCGTGTCTGGTAGGTACGAGCCGCCTGTCACCCTCACCGCCCTCCACGGGGCTCCTCCAGTCGCCCCCCTCGGCTTCCTTACCACATGGCAGCTGGGTTGCCCCCGCTCCACTGGTCCACGCAGGTTACAAGACCAGCCGTGGTTCGAGGACGGGAGGGAGGGGGAGACAATGGGCGAGGGGCGTGGGGGTGCAGACGGGACAAATTGCCGGCAGCTCCCTTTGGAGATTTTCTGCCAGGACAATCACACCCAGCCTCCCGAAATCCAACCCGCGCCCCTGCCCCACGGCCTCTCCCAGCCCCGTGGACGACACCTCCACCCTGTTGGTCTTTAGGCCAGAAGCCCTGGATGACATCTGACACGTCGCGAGTCCCAATGGCTCCCCCTTGAGAACATTCCAGAATCCCGCCCCTTCCCTCCAGCGCCACTGCCCCCCGGGTGGGTCTGAGTCGTTACCATTTCTGCTGGTTCCTCATCAGCCTTCAGCTCCTCTCCTGCTTCTACCCTTGGAGTCTCTTCCCAACACACCAGCCAAGTTGATCAGCAGGCTCCACGCTGTCAGTGCAGAGCCTGATGTAGGGCTCGAACTCATGTGCCATGAGATCATGACCTGAGCCGAAACCAAGAGCCAGACAGTTAATGGGCCGAGCCACCCAGGCGCCCCAAAGTTGATCTTTCTGTACTGCAGGTCAGATAATGCCGTTCTTCTGTTCAAACCTTCCGGTGCCTTCCTATTTCTCTGGGTGGAGCCAAAGCTCTAGCAATGACCCCCACGGCCCTATGTTGTCCACACCCCCCATACCCACTATGACGTTACTGCTCAGACCTGAGCTAGTGCCCCCGGCTCACTCTGCTCTTGCTACAGCTACCCCAGGCCTTCTGTCTGGAGAGCACCATGCCGTCCATAAACCCTTCTCTTAGCCGGGAGCTGCTACATAATTTGCAGGGCCCGGTGCAAGATGCCAATGCCAGCCCTTGTTCCAAACGACAAGGAACTTCAAGATGGCCACAGGAGAGTGTGAAAACAAATACCAGGTCCTCTGAGCTCGGGGCCCTGCACACCTGTACACAAGTCACAAGCCATAAAGCTAGACCGGCCCCTACCCCTTATCCCATCTGGCCTTAGAATAGCCCCATGAGGCAAGCACAGAGATTTGTGTTATTTTCTCCAGTTCCAGATAAGGAAGCAGGCTCAGAGAGGGTAGGCACATGGCCAGGGTCACACAGTAGAGGGCCAGCTCGGGACCCTAAGCCTCGGCAACAGTCAGGACTCTTTCCTCTGCACCAGCCGCCCTCCCCTCCGTGTCTGGGTCCAACCCTGAGAGAAGAGAGACTCTGGGTACCCCCTTCCCTGCTCCCCTGCGCACCTCCCATGGACACTCCCCTCCCACCCCGTGTCATGGTCAAAGTGCTTCCTCGAGGAATTATGAATTTGAGCTTCCAGCTGGGAATGAGCCCTAAGAAGGGAAAACAGAGAGAAGAGCAGAGCCCAGTAGGAGAATGTCACTTCCAGGCACTGGAATTAAGAAACTGGAGGAGAGGGGCACCTGGGTGGCTCAGTCGGCTAAGTCGGTTAAGAGTCGGTCCGACTCTTGATTTCAGCTCAGGTCGTGATCCCAGGGTCATGGGACAGAGCCCCGAGTTAGGCTCCGCGATAAGCATGGAACATGCTTGGGATTCTCTTTCTCTCCCTCTCTCTGGCCCTCCCCTGCTTGCTCTCTCTCTCTCTCAAAAAACAAACAAACCAAAAACCCCAAACATTTAAAAAAAAAAAGAAAAGAAAAGAAACAGAAGGAGAAAACGCACAGGGAAGGGGTAGAAGGCATCAAACAATATAAATCAGAGTCCGCTGGCTCCCGGAGCCCCTCAGGGCCAGGCCAAGGGGCCCACAGCACCAGGGCCAGGCGCACGGGGGGCCCTAATTAGGGGATTACACAAAGCCTGTGAGCCAGGCCACCGCAGGCCCCAACCCTGCGTCGGGACAGACTTAATGGCCTGGGCTGGAGTCACCAGCAACATAAAGTAGTCTTGTTCCCCGGTGACTTTTACAAGGCGTTTATGGACACGAGACAACTTCAGGACAGCACTCAGCTTATGGGGCCAGGGGCCCAGACAATGGGGGCAAAGAGGCAGGTCAACACAAGGACCCTGTGATGAAGGCACAAAGGCGGGCAGAATGGGCGGCATTCACCCCCTGTGCAGGGACCGGGGCCCTCCCCCACCTGCTTACGTGCCTCCAGCCGGCTGAGCCCTGAGAGCGACCTTCCCCTCCACAGACGGGGGGGCAGGGCCTCTGAGTTGCTGCCCCCCAACAGTGCCAAGGACCCTGTAAGTATCTCCAGCTCCCACCGACCACCCTGTTTTAAGCAGTTCCCCTGCTTTATAGTCATTAATTTGCCGTCCCATCCTTGCTATTCAAAGACGGCCGCAGCCAGGGCCCAGTGTGCGGGAGCTAAGCCCTCATGTGATGTGATTCCAGCCCAAAGCAGAGATGGCTGGCGCTTTGGTTCCACGGTCTCCAGTACTGGGGAGCCCTCCATGTTTTACTTGTGAACAGCCACCCGTTACTGAGGACTTCGCATGTGTGAGACCCCCACGGCGGGGGCTTTGCAGGAATGACCTCATTCAGGCCTCACGGCACCTTCGGAAGCAAGCTTCCGACCTCTTGTCACAGGGAAGGCATCGGGTTCACGACAGCCCAAGAACACCCACCGGTAGGTGATGGGCCCAGGACTCCAACGCGGATCTGCAAAGGGTCAGGCCAGGCTCCTTCCACCCCCGCCTTCACGGTCACCCCTCCTGAGAGGCAAGGGAGGTGCAAACATCGGGAAGGAGAAGCCAGTTCCACCTGGCACAGTCAGAGAGGGCTTCCTGGAGGTGGCGACATCTACGTCAGGCCTGGAAGGATGAGTAGGGTTGCCTAAGAGAGAGAAACAAAGAGAAAACGGAGCATGTGTAGGAGCCTGAGCACCGCGGGCAGGAACCGAAGTATCCTGCGACCGCAGGGCACAGACTTGGAGCCTCTGAGATTCGGGGTCCTGCCCCATTGTCATCAGTAACAGTAACAGCTACCACATGGGCAACACGATAAAACATTGTTTTTATGGCATTATATTTTATCGTCACAAATACCCTTGGAGACAAGAGCTGTCCTTCTCCCCAGGAGACGGAGCTGTAGCGAGGCTGAGGAACGTGCCGGCTGTGCGGTCTCGGGCGGGGGCGGAGGCAGGTCTAGAACGTGGGTGGCACCACAGGCCGCGTCCACGCGCTCAGCCAACCCGCCGAGAGGCCGCCAACTGGGCCAGTTTGGGCGAGCGGGCAGAAACGGGTTGGATCTGGAAGCCCCGGTTCCACTCTCTACACTCTGACGCTCACTACTCAACCCCGGGCAAGTGAATTCGCCTCTGGGAGTCACCGTGAAAGGGCCCCCCCCCCCCACCCCGCAGCCCCTCTCCTCCTGCCTCACAGGGCAGTGGGCAGGATCGGAGAAGCCAGGTAGGTGCTTTGCTGGCTGTGGTTGGCCGAATGATGGCCCCAAAGCTGTCCAATCCTAGTCCCCAGAAGTGCGACTATGCCACTTTACGTGGTAAAAGGGACTTTACAGATGCAATTAGTAAGGACGTAAAGACAGGAGTCTATCCTGGATCACCTAGCAGGCCCTGTGCAGTCACAAAAGCCCTTGGAAGACAGAGGCAGCAGGCCCGAGCCAGAGAAGTGATGACAGAAGCAGAGGTCACTGCCGGGCTTGGCAAACAGAGGAAGGGTCCACAGTGCAAGGAATGGAGGTGGCCTTGAGAAACCGGAACAGGCAAGGAATAGGCTTCTGCCCTGGAGCCCCCAGCAGGACCTGCGCCTTGACCTTAGCCCCGTGAGACTGATTTTGGACTTCCGACCTCCAGACCTGTAAGATAATAAATCTGTGTTGTGTTAAGCTACCGCTTAGTTACAGCAGCAAAAAGAAACTCACACTCTGTTGCTCACCGCCCTCTGTCATGGGAGCAGGGCCAGCTAGGACTCTGCAGAATTTTACAGGATTTTACAGAAGTGTCTGAGAATTTTACAGAAGTGTCTCTTTTGGTGGAGCAAAATTATTCTGAATTCTGCTCCTGGTGCGTAGGGAAAAAAAAAAAAAAAAACAGGCTTCGGATAATCCCGTTCTACTTCCTGTTAAAAAAAAAAAAAAAGAAGGAGATGAAAAATATATAATAAGCCACAGACTCTTAAACAGCAAGACTCTTCCCGTTTCCCCCTAAATAAGGCACACTTCCTTCTCCGAAAGCGATTTTAAGTTGCTTTCCGGCAAACTTGAACCTGTTGGGGTGGAGGCTGCAGCCTGTCAGCCCATCACCCAGTGCCTGCATCTGCCCCAGGGCACCACACCCCTCCCGAGCCAGGCGGAAATAGCCGCTCTGGGAAAGGATCTCTGTTGGCAGAGGCCGGGTGGAGGGTTTGAGGCTTTGGGCAGGGAGTTTTTCAAGAGCTATAAATATAACAAGTCAACTTTCTGGGGCAGGGGGACTGGCCATATTTTATTAAGAAGCTGAATGAAAACTCCTAGGGGGCAGGGGGAGGAGATGCTGTCCACACTGACCACAAGGAAAAGAGTCCGGCGGATGTTCCTGGACCAGCACGGGGCGTCAGTGCTTGACCGTGAGGTCTGCCCTCCTCCACCCTGCTCTGAGCACAGAGGGGCTTGCACACAGAGCCCCAACACATTGACCTACATCCTGCTGGCCACCAGTCGGGTCACATCCCTCCCGGGAAAGCCTCTCACTGGGGGGATGAGGCCAAAACAGGGGGACCAGAGACCCAGAGATGGACATATATACATATCTATACACACATATATGTATATATATGTATGTATACACACACACGTACACACACACGCAGACATAAATATATATAAACCTCCTAGTGATTCTGCTTCTCTGATCAATGTCATTCTTTTTGGCCATCCTTGTATACCCCTTCCCTACTTCGTGGAGCTTGGAGAAAGGCGGAGACCCCATCCCATTACAGAGGCTGGAAATGCCAGAAACCCCTGCCTTCCCGGCCTCCCTTGCATCCAGGGGAGCAGACATTTGATAAGGTGCCAATTAGGTGCCCACGGGAGCCAGTGACACAGAGTCTGGACAGGTTGGGGGCAGCGGAGGTACCCACATGGCAGTTCTAGAGCCTTCCAGGGTTGGGCTCAAGCCGCAGTGGCCAGCCATTGACTATCGGGGTCACTAGCACACGTGGAGGTGTCAGTTCCCACTGTCCCAGGTGTCTGCCCCGGGACAGCTCTGCAGAGTGACGTCGAACATTGCTCCCGGCCGCGCAGCCCCCAGACCTAGATGTCTGGCCCGTCCCGTGAGCTGCTCCGTAGCATTTAATGCATTTCCGCTTGGCTGTAATGAGCAAAATTAACTTCAGCTGCTTCAACTAAGCTCCCTGATTGACGCACAGTTTAGCGCACGCAGCTCTGCCGGCTTCTGCTTGCAGGCGCTCTGGTTCTAGGATTCTGGTGGGAGGGTTTGGGAGTGAGCCAGGGACGGAGCTCTGTGTGACCGCCTGCGTTCGAGACTGGGCTGCTGGCTGGCTCCTCTTTCTAGTGGGTGGTGCTGGGGACTGGACTGGGCCCCACCAAAATTCAGAGGTTGAGGCCCTAACCCCCGGCGTGGCTATATTTGGAGATGGGGCCTTTAGGAGGTAATTAGGGTTAGATGAGGCCATAATGGAGCAATCTAATCTGGTAGGACTGGTCGCTCTTATAAGGAGAGGGAGGCTCTTATAAGACCGGGGGGTCTCAGTCGGTTAAGCATTCAACTTCGGCTCGGGTCATGATCTTAAGGTGTGCGGGTTCGAGCCCCACGTCAGGCTCTGTGCTGACAGTGAGGAACCTCTCTCTCTCCCCCTCCCCCGCTCAAAATAAATACATTTAAAAAAAAAAGAGAGGGAGGGGCGCCTGGGTGGCTCAGTCGGTTAAGCGTCCGACTTTGGCTCAGGTCACGATCTCGCGGTCCGCGGGTTCGAGCCCCGCGTCGGGCTCTGGGCTGATGGCTCAGAGCCTGGAGCCTGCTTCCGATTCTGTGTTTCCCTCTCTCTGCCCCTCCCCTGTTCATGCTGTGTCTCTCTCTGTCTGAAAAATAAATAAAAGTTAAAAAAAAAAAAATTAAAAAAAAAAAAAGAGAGGGAGAAAGAGATACCTCTCACTAACATGTGAGGACACAGAGAGAAGGTATTATCTGCAAGCCAGAAAGAGGGCTCTCCCTGAAAACTGTGGCAGGGCTTGATCTGGGACTTTCCAGCCTCCAGAACTATGAGAAAATTAATTTCTGTTGGCTAAGCACCACCGCCCCCCCCCCCCCCCGCCTCCGTCCCAGCCTATGACATTTTGTTACGGAAGCCCAAGCAGACTAAGACGTGGCATAAAAGAGCGCTCTGAGCGTGAGCTTGGGCAGCAGCCCGCCTGGGTTAGGATCCTGGTCCCTCAGTGGCTATGTGTTCTTGGGTAAGTTACTTAGCCTCTCTGAACCTTGGCTCTATCTGTAGAATGAAGGTAATAACACTGAAGATTCGCGATGGGCATCCAAGACTGTCTGCCCAGCAACTCTGTTCTGCCTCCTGGAGATGGAGTCCATCATTCTTGGGGTAAATTCATTCCTGACTTGTTGACGATGGGCATGGGTCTCCAGGCTCATTAAGATTTCCCAGGGGGCGCCTGGGTGGCTCAGTTGGTTAGGCGACCGACTTCGGCTCAGGTCACAATCTCACGGGTTTTGAGTTCCAGCCCCGCGTCAGGCTCTGCGCTGAGAGTTCAGAGCCTGGAGCCTGCTACAGATTCTGTTCTCCCCCTCTCTCTACCCCTCCCCTGCTCATGCTCTGGGTCTCTCTGTTTCTCGATAATAATAAATAAACGTTAAAAAAAATTTTTTTAAGATTTTTAAAAAATGGGAATGCAAGCTGGTGCAGCCACTCTGGAAAACAGTATGGAGGTTCCTCAAAAAACTGAAAACAGAACTACCCTACGACCCAGCAATGGCACTACTAGGCATTTATCCAAGGGATACAGGTGTGCTGTTTCGAAGGGACACATGCACCCCCATGTTTATAGCAGCACTATCCACAATGGCCAAAGTATGGAAAGAGCCCAGATGTCCATCGATGGATGAATGGATAAAGAAAATGTGGTCTATAAACACAATGGAGTATTACTCAGCAATCAAAAAGAATGAAATCTTGCCCTTTGCAACTACGCGGATGGAACTGGAGGGTATTATGCTAAGTGAAATTAGTCAGAGAAAGACAAAAATCATATGACTTCACTCCTATGAGGACTTTAAGAGACAAGACAGATGAACGTAAGGGAAGGGAAACAAAAATAATATAACAACAGGGAGGGGGACAAAACAGAAGAGACTCATAAATATGGAGAACAAACAGAGGGTTGCTGGAGGGGGTGTGGGAGGGGGGATGGGCTACATGGGTCAGGGGCACTAAGGAATCCACTCCTGAAATCATTGTTGCACGATATGCTAACTAATTTGGATGTCAATTTTAAAAAATAAAAAATTAAATTAAAAAAAAAAGATTTCCCGGGATCTTTCTGGTTAAAAACAACCATCTGTCTTTGCTGAGAGTGCTGCGAAGGCTGAGGTACATGCTGGTTGCAGGCACCCATCTTGGCCGTAACGCAGAAGAGTGCCCTTTGGGGTGATGAAGAGGGAGACAGCAGACCTGGGATTCTGCTCTAAATAACATCCAGGGAGATGGGGCACAGTGACACCTTCCAGCCCATGCGTCCCGCTGGGCCTGAGGCTAATTACACGACTGAAACTTCAGTTCCATGATCCAGTCGTTCCTTTTTAGCTCAAGCTGGTTTGAACTGGGTGTCTCTGAGGATTCGGTGAGAAAATACAGGGAAAGTATGGACATGGAACCCCGGACACAGTCTGCCGGGTTTCCTTTCCCAGGACACTTGGCATTGTGGCTAGACTCCAGGCTGACCCAGGTCCCAGCTCCCCCTCTCCCTGCCCTTCCCTCTCTCCATTACCCCAAGGACACTCTCTGATCGTGGCACCATGACCACCTGCAACCAGGATGCACTTCAGCCTGCCCTGCCCCCAACCCCAGTGTTAGACAACATTTAGGTTAATTCTGAAGTCCTGGCTGCCCGTAATCCTGTATCCCACCTGACGTTTTGTTGTGGATGTGGTTAACCTTAAAAAAATAGAACCCTTGGTTATTTTACCAGCAAAAATGGTTTTGTTCAAGAATAGCAGAGTTTTACCAACCAGGACAAGCAAGCTATGACAAAACCAAGGGCGAGAACAGAGGAGACGAACTTTCTTGGGCGGGGGGGGGGGGGGGGGGGGAGGGTTGTCGGGAGGGCTGTTATAAACAAAAATCCATTGGAACAAACTGGGAGTTTGAAGTTTGGTGACTTTTCACTGGCTGCTTTGCGGCCGTCTCATTGGCTGGACTGTCGCTGGGGCAGAAGGAAAGTCTTCCTCCTGCTTGGATAATAAAGCAGCATCCACCCCACGAGGTGCCTCCCTTCCTGTTGGATTCGCAATTGACAAGGAGGGGGATGAGAGCCTCCCCCGGCCAGCCTCTGGACTCCATTCCAAACCACGTTTCCTTTTATTAATTGTCACATTTCCCCACATCATTAATATTCTTCTAATGTCTAACAATCCAAAATGAGAGTTTCCCTTCGTCTGTCTGACATATTGCCCGACGTTGACATATTGCCTCCCATTTTCTACTTTGTAAGTTATGCTGTAGAGGCATATTTGTACACAGAATTTTGACGGCATCCTAGGTTACTTTCCTGGGATGGGTTTCTAGAAGAAGAATGGCTAGGTGGAGGACATTTTTAGAGGTCTCGATAGCTGTTGAGACGCTCAGTTGTGAAGCAGCATCCGTACATTTTTTCTAACACGCCATTGCACTCTCTGCCAATCTTCAATGTTCAAGATCTCCTATTAATTTAGTGCTGTGGGCTAGGTGCTAGCGTAAGCATTCCACGTGCCCGTTCTTATCTCTAACAACTCTATTGCCTAAGATTATTGCCAGTTTTAGAGATGAGGAAATGGGGGGTCAAAGAAGGTTTGCAACTTTTCAAAGGCGACACGGCTAGAAAAGATAGAGACGCGGTGTGTTCTGGCTTTGTCTGACCCTAAATCCAATGTGGTTCTTCCACCATGAAATCCTCTTGGGAGGGAGGGGTCACTTCCTGTTGTGAGTCCCACCTGAAAATAATTCCCGCTGCTGGTGCCTGGATACTACTTGTGTGACATCATAAAACCTCCCACTGGAACCACATCCTGAATTATTTTAGGTCCTCTATCATGCAGATTGCACCTTAAGAACATCAAGGTTGTTGTATTGAGGACCCATTCTAAGCCAAGTACAGCTGCATGTACCCATGAAGAAAGGTCCTACGTGGGACAAGAAACCCCACGACTGGAGCGTCTACTGTCCAGGGTCTCTGAGAAGCAAGTAACCCCCTTGGCCCACAGAGCAGCAGCCTGGGCACTGTCTACTGTTCCCTCCGATGCCACTGTTGGGTCCCTTCCTGGGCCAAGGTCAGGGTGACAAAGGGAAGACGGTGCTAAGTAGGCCAAGTTCACAGAACCCCCCCTCAGGACTGACTTTGCAACAACCAGCCCTCTCTTTTGCCAGTTTAACTTCCTTATTCCCGCTCCCTTCTGCCGCAAAAGTCTTTTCTTTTGTACCGCTCCTCAGAGCTCCTTTCTATCTGCTAAATTGAATGCGGCCTGATTCGAATTGATTTTTGCCCAAACCCTTAAAATGTTAAATATGCCTCAGTTTATCTTTCAACAGCCGTCAGGTGACTTCGGCAAGAAGGTGGGCAGGGCCGAGATGCATTCTAAGTCCCCGTGCCCCGAGCCCATCAAACCCTGCCCGGGGTGCCTGCCGGCGGACGGCAAGGCCCCAGCGAAGTTCCAGGGCTGGGGTTCCCCTTCTTCCTCCACACCGATGTCCCGTGTGACGTTACAGACTTGTGAATCTAGGTATAAAGGGACTCTTTTCATTCCACTTCAAAGAGCTGATGTGTGCTCCAGCCCTCTCTTCTGGGCACTCTTTCTTGAGGGATGGGAGGTGGTATCTTTCCCAGCCCCCTCCCCAAGTCCGTGCGGGGGCTGTTCCCAGAAGGTATGCCCGAGTTTTCTCTCCAGCATGAAAAACCCTACAAAACAGCCTTGGGAGTCTGTGGCTCCGCCCCTCTGTCTGGGATGGTGCCCGGGGTCTCCAGGGGACAAGGGAGGGGACTCCCTACAATGCTGCTATATTTATTTTAGAGGCCCAGCTGTTGGTGCCAAGCGGCCCCTGATGCTGTGCCCTCTTCTGGGGTGAAGACCACATGGGGGGCCCTTTAGTCTTCAGGACCTCCCTC
The DNA here is from genome assembly GCF_024362965.1 of Panthera pardus. Taxonomy (NCBI): domain Eukaryota; kingdom Metazoa; phylum Chordata; class Mammalia; order Carnivora; family Felidae; genus Panthera; species Panthera pardus. The sequence continues at coordinate 79,274,010 of NW_026526788.1, forward strand.
CCGGTGCCCCTTCCTTTCTGAGTTCTTTTATCTTTTCTCCTCCTTTTTCGCCCAGGCACCCAACCTCCTCCCCGCTTCTCTGAATCAGCTGAGGGCCGATTGATGGGCAGAGGGCCCACCTCTTGCTCTGGGCACCGACGGTTCGGAGGACATGGAAAAGGGGGCGCGGGGTAGGAAGACGGTGATGGGGAGCGCCCTCCCTATCTTGCTTCTCTGCTGAAGTGTCTAGAGACTCTCAGCCACTGGAGGAGAATGTCCGCGGGGGACTGTGGGTCCCTTGGGGCCGGTGCTGAGCCGGCATCTGGAGCAGCCTGACTGTGGGCTGCTAGTCTCCCAGCCTCCATTTCCATATGTGTAAACTAGGCGCAATCGGGGTGCCTGCGAGGCCCAGTCGGTTGAGCGACCGACTTCGGCTCAGGTCACGATCTCGCAGTCGGTGAGTTCGAGCCCCGCGTCGGGCTCTGTGCGGACGGCTCGGAGCCTGGAGCCCGCTTCGGATTCTGAGTCTCCCTCTCTCTCTGCCCCTCCCTGCCTTGTGCTCTGTCTCTGTCTCTCAGAAATAAATAAACCTGAACATAAATTAAAATAGGTGCCATAACAATAATTATGTAATAATGTCTATAATGGACTCATTGTATAATAAATACGTATATGTGATGATAGGGGCGTGGTGTTGCCCAGTTGTGGGGGCTGGTTACACCGTCTCTGTGAAGCTGGCCCTTCTCTAGCTGGTGACACAGCCCCAGGTCAGCAGCGGAGAAGGGAAGGTGGATGCGAGGTCGGGGAGGCAGGGAGAACAAGGAGGTGCCGAGCCCAGAAGATGCACTGGAGTCGATGTGCACGATGGGGGCGTCCTGGCCCCGACGCCCTTCGTCACGAAGCCAAACAGCCCCAGGCCAGGAGTGGCCGAGGCTGAAGGAGGCCCTGCCGCCAGGCCAGCCGGGGAAGCCCGCAGATGAGCCAGGCCGTGTGTGGGCTGCCTGCTCCCGGTGCTCACCTCCAAGCCCCCAAAGGTGAGGGAACACGGCTGCCACTTCCCTTCTCCCTCAAAATCTCAGGCCAAACACCTCTGGCGGCCCCAGCCAACCTGGAACTGTGGCAGGAAGGGGGTCCTGGGGAACGCGCCCCGTCACGCACAGATGTCCGCTGTCCTCGGTGACGCGGACCACCAGACACGGACGCTTTGCCCTGGTGGACAAGAGTGACCAGAGGCGGGCCGTTCTGCCCCAGGGCGGAGCCCTGTGCTCCAATCTGAGTGGCCCCTTTCCTAGAGATGGATTTCTTGTAGAGACATCATGAGCCGACTCCAACCCTACAACCAGACGGGGACCACCCTGTGGTGGCCCCCACGGATCTCCCCAACTCGCAATCTTGGGCAGCTGGGAACGGGGACCTGGTGCCCAGCCTCCTCTCCAAGAGCCTCGAGATCCACCCCGGCCCCCCGGAGCTAGGCGCCTGCCTGTTCCACATCTGCATAACTCAGTGGGACCACGGACGGTGCTCTTCGGGTAAACACAGATGGGGAATTGCCTTCCGCCTTCTCCGGCAGTATGTTACCCATAGTGCTCCAGTTGGGGAAGGGATCGCTATGTGAGGGTAGACGGAAAGCCCAGGAGGAAAGACGCTAGCATATGACCAGGGGTTCTCTCTGAGAGATGGGATAACGGATGAGTTTTCTGCTCCCCTGCCTATTTTTTCTATACCATTGTTTTTCAATGAACATAGATGACTTTTAAAATCGAAAAGCATATTTATAATGCAGTCAGGCTTCCCCTCACCCCCTAGTCCACTGGGAGCAGACCAAGGTACTTAATACTCAGAGCTCCGGCCAGGGAGAGCGTGGGGCAGGGCTGGGGCACACGCCGTGATGCCTGCCCGGCACTGTGGAAACACGTAGTAACCAAGCAACGAGGCCACGTCTTGGCCTTGCAGACATTGGGGGCATATCTGGGGCATGAAACTACCAGAAGGTTTAGCCATCCATCTCTGGCCTGACAGTTTGCCGATTGTCAGCGGAGATCTCGAGGTAGGGAGCTGGGCCCAGCATCCTAATGCAGGTGAGGTTAGCAGAGGTGAGGGAGAGCGGCTTGCCCTCTTCAAGTAGCAAAGATCCAAGGTGCCGGGTATACAGCCACCGCCAGGGCCGTTCGTAGGGTGACAGAGTTCCAGCCCAGCGCAGAGCGTTTCAGAGGAGTGAAGGCTGGTGAGAAAGCCTTACAGAGAGACGGCTTAACCGAGGAGCAGGGTAACCAGCCAAGGGAGACAAGGGTCGGATCCAGCTTCTCCACGGTCTTTCAGTCCCAAATCGCTCTGTCAGAGAGCAGCGCTCAACCCTCTCGCTGTATAGATGCCGACCGGACAGGTGGATGTGCGTCGGGACCTCCTGCCACCAAGCCTCTGGGCCTGACTCCCCTTCTTGGGTTTTAGTTTTTTTTAATGTTTATTTATTTTTGAGACACACACACACACACACACACACACACAGAATGAGCTGGGGAGGGGCAGAGATTGGGAGACACAGAATCCGAAGCAGGTTCCAGGCTCTGAGCTGTCGGCACAGAGTCCGCTGCGGGACTCGAACTCACAAACCCACGAGATCATGACCTGAGCCGAAGTCGGATGCTTAACCGACGGAGCCGCCCAGGAGTCCCCTGACTCCCCCTCTTCTTTGCCGGTCACGTTCCTGGTAGGCTACAAGGACCCATTTCTTTTCTAATGTTTATTTATTTTGAGAGAGAGACAGCGAGAGAGAGCATGATGAGTGGGGAGGGGTCAGAGAGAGAGAGAAAGGGAGAGAGAGAGAGAAAGAGGGAGAGAGAGAAAAATCCCAAGCAGGCTCTGTGCTCTCATAAGAGGTTTCATAAGGTCGAGCCCCACGTCAGGCTCCGCACTGGAATTCTGTGTCTCCCTCTCTCTCTTTCCCACCCCCACTCACACTCGCTCTCTCTCAAAATAAATTTTAAATAAATAAACAAATAAATAAACCTCTCCCATACACCTGTTCCGACACCCAGCTGTCCCTTGCTGGTACCCAGCTCTCCCAGCGTCCCCATGCACCTCCCCTAACTTGCCTGAGGTTTACTGTTTTGGTCTCCCCCTCCCTGCGACCTTGAGGCGCCTTCTGTCTTCTCTTACTCTCACCCTCGGGCCCCTGCCACTGTTCCTGGCCCTGTAAGCCCCCTGCCAACCCTGGTTGGAGTTGAAATTGCCAGTCAATCTCTGAAATTAATCCACCTCAAGATTTTCTTGGCAGTTTTCTGTAAATTGATCCACGATACCCAGGCACGTGGAGGAAATGGGAAGCAGCCTCTCCCACCTCCTCGGAAAGCCTCCCAGACTCAGACTCTTCGGTTTTCCTTCATGCGTGTTATTTAGGGGAGCAAATTGCTGTGCTGGAATAAATACGCAGTGCCTTGTGAACATCAGTGCTGTAAGCACAGTAAATCACTGGAAACAAGAGGCCCCTCCCGCGGTGAAGGATGGGCACTGCGTTCCGAACCCTTGGGGCCAGGCGGGGACATCCCTGAGCCACCGTCAGAGCTGAGGGAGGCAGTCAAAGCCAGGACATCTTTGACTGATGCGCCGCATTCGTGAGATCGGGCTGTGCCAGATGCAGACTGGACAGACGTGGGGACCCTGCGCGTGGGAGGGTCATGTGGTCACACGGCCGGTGACGTCAGGGCCAGGACAGGTGCGCAAGGGGCACCCCCTGAGATCAAAACTGCAGCAGCACCATGCATCCCACCCGCACAGGCCCCGAACCCGTGGCTTCGCTGGCCTCTGGGGGCTCTCTCTCTAGAAGCCGTGGTAGGGACTCGATGAAGTTTGCTGAATTATGAATTCTAAGCTCCGAACGCGGGCCGCAGGTCAGCATCGAACGTGCAGTCGTAACGGCACGGTCTGACCTCACCCCAGGAAAACAAATCTATCCCCAGTTGTCCTCGATGAAGTCATTCAACGTTCAGCGGGTGGACCGGTCCTTCGTCTCATCACCGACCAAACTCTCTGGATTTGATCATCAAAATTTTTGATCCCAGGGTTCTCGACCGAAGCACCTGGGAAGTCTGTTACAAAGACGCATGTGGGCCCCCCCCCCACCCAAGACTTGGTGCTGTTAAAGCTCCCAAGTGTCTTAAGAGTGTTCCAGAGGCTAAGGACCACTGGACCACAGAGGGACAGAGTGCCTCCCACATCCTGTGCGGTTGTCATCAGTCACTGGTCAGAATCTCAGCTTTCTCGTCTCTACAACAGATGTAATAAAATCCTGTGCCCCTCCGACCACATGGGTCTGCCCGAGACACAGGAACCCACACTGCAGACCTTATCAAGCAGGTGCCAGCCACAAATATTTAATTTGTGTAACAAGCGTGACTTTGGTCCATGACACCCAGATTCAAGAAACATCTCCCTGGATAATTTTTCTAAATTATCTACTTCGTCATGTTGAGCCACTGTCATTAGCACATGAGGGTTTGGGTCTAAGAGAAAGCAGACAGAAGCCAGGCTTCTTCAGCTCTGATTTCTGACTCCAGAAAGAGCCCTGGGTTGGAAGTCCCATGAGCTGGGTTCAAGTTCAGCTCCTGCTAAGGGTGTCATTGAATAAGTCCCGGCTGCCTAGCGTTCTTTAGGGTCTTCTAGCTCTGAAATTCGAAGGCTGTAGTTTCAAGAGTAATATCTTACAGGGTCAAGGAAGTCACAGATTTATTTCCAGAATCTCTCATCTTGGACTCCATCTCTCCACTGATCCTTTATTCGAACTCGGAGTAGAGGTGGGGACCCGAGGCAGATGTCAGATTCCCCAAAGACTCAGACACCCCGGGAGGCCTTTCTGGCCTCCATCCAGCCCCACAGAGCCCCAGCCACACTCCCTCTCCTACCACAAGCCGGAATGAAAAGCCCACTAGGCTTTAAGGGACAGCCTAAGAAATAGCAACCCACTTTTCAATCCAAATTGTGAATTGCTTTGGGAACAGTCTGCTAGCTAAGCAAACCTTTCCCATTTTTTCACCTGTCCAAGCACATTCTTCTGAGTCCTTGAGAGAGAACGATGGGAATTCAGCTCTCCCCTCACTTGGGCCATGGAGTAATTCACACAGGAATTCACGGTGGCTTCTACGCAGGGGTCTGCCCAAGACCACTGGGAGGCCTGTCGCAGAGAAGTCCCCAAGCCTCCCTGGCTGACCCCAATCACCAACACAGCAGGGTGCAGCTGTGCAGATCAGAGAGCACTGGGACCCAAGAGCTGCCCCGGGCCTGAACCTGTGGTCAGCCCATCACGGCCGGGCACCTGTCACCAAGACTACTGAGTGTATTTGCGGGGAGTCACCTAGGACCCCCCCCCCCCCACTCAGGACCCCTCAGCCCTGTTAGAGCCCACTCGCCCTCTCTCTGCCTCTGGTGGGACCGCCAAACCTTGCTCAGCCCCAGAGCCTACAAAACTCCACATGCAGGCAGCTGGCTCTCCATTCAGTCCCCGCCTTGGGACCCATTTACTCCAACCAAACTAGCCTTGAGTAAGTGCCTACTTACTGGGTGCCGGCCTCCAAGCCAGGTATAGAAGGTGGGCCCCAAATCAGGCAACCTTGAATGAGCCCACCAGATGCCCACCAAAATGCATTCAGACCATTCTTTTTTTCTTTTTAAGTTTATTTATTTTGAGAGAGAGAGAGAGCACAATCAGGGGAGAAACAGAGAGGGAGAGAGAGGGAATCCCAAGCAGGCTCTCCACTGTCAGCAGAGCCCAACGTGGGGCTCAAACTCACCAACCAGGAGATCATGACCTGAGCCGACGTCAAGAGCCAGACAGTTAACCGACTGAGCCACCCGGGCGCCCTGCATTCAGAACACCGCTAAGCAAACAAGCTACCGCTGTTGCAAGAATAGCCGCATCTCCAGAAGGATCTACAGATGACTCTCAGCTGCCACCACTGAGCACGGGCGGGTGTCTCTGCACAGAAGGGGATCCCTTTCCCTGGAAGTCAGAGCCCTCCCCCGGCGCCTGTCTTCATGCTGCCCGTCAGCGCGTCTACGGGCATCTCCCTCACCTCGCCCACCTAGAGCTCTGGGTGCCGGAAGCTTCTGTGCAGTGAAGCCACGAGGCGTGGTAGCGAGAGGTCCCATGGACCTCGGCTCCTGACAGGGCTGCGCAGTCCAGGCACCGTGGAACTTTCCAGCATCACGTGCCCAGGCCCCACCCACCCCTCGAAGGCAGCCTCGTGGAGAAAGTTCCGGCCCCAGCATGGTGCGACTTCGCGCAGATCAGTTAACCTCGAGGAGCCTCAGTTTTCCCACCTGTGCAGGGGGGACAGGAATAGGCCCGTCCTGCTACAAGACGGAAGAAGCTGCTTCACAACTTTCTCAGGACAGGGCACATAGAGAACATGAAACATCTGCACGGCGCACTGAGTGAAGGAACGCACGGCTTGTGAGGGTTGTCCTACCCCGGAGTCCCACCCAAGCACCCCAGAGCTCAGCCCCTGTCCCCCAGGATGCTGAGGGGAGCAGTGGAAGGCCCGACGCTCAGAGAGCACCAGGCAGGGATCTGGCATATTGTTAAGGCCCCCACCCAGGGCCAGGGTCCCCCCCACCCCATTAGCAGGCAAATCCCGTTCTGGGAGAACTGAATGGGTCCCTTCTGCTCCAAGGGCGTTCCTCACAAGCGTCCCTTTGTAGCCAGCCGACATCCCAACCAGGCCAGACGGGGTCCTCAGCTGTCTACCCCTCCGTGCAATTTTGCCCTCACCTCCTGGCTCCCACCTTCAAGGCTGCAGTCAGGGCCGAGCTGGGGGTTCCCGGGAGGTTGCGTTTTCCTCTGGAAAAGCGGCTGGCCATGGGCGGGGCTGGGGCTGGCTGCCACAGAGGTGCCAGGGGCTGGCTATAACCCAAACAAACATACTCTGGGCAGGGGAGAAGCACAAACAGTCAAGGCCAGGCAGGAGGGGAGACCAAATTCTGGCAAGCGGGGCCAGGCACTGTTCCTGCAGCCCAATGTGCCCCACACCCAAGGATGCAGAGCTCCCCCACCTTGAGGGAGAGCAGCCTAAAGAAGCCTCCAGCAAGGCAGACATTTCTCTAAATGGGAGGTGGCAGGGGAGGGGGGGGGGGGACAAAACCCCTCCTTACCACAGGAGAGAGCCCTGGCTACACCCAAGGGCAAGCTGCCAGAACCTCTCCAGAGAGGACCACGCTCCAGGTGGGGTGGGGTGGGGTGGGGTCACCGGGGCTCAGCCCCACACAGCAGGAACAGGTGAGGGGCACCGAAGCCACGGGTGGAAGCCACCTCCCCCACCCCGGCCTCTAGAACAGGCTGGATCCAGCCCTACCCTGGGTCCTGCTCACCAAATCAGCCCTGACCACTCTTGGATTGGAGAACACGGGGTCACTGTTGTCGCGATCACAGGGTCTGGAGTTTCAGTAACCAGGCCATGTGGGTGCCAGGCTCCATGTGGGTGCCAGGCCTCAACGCCTGAAGTCTGAAGACCCTTAGAGCCGTCTGAGCCGCCTGGGATGGGGTCTGGGAACCACCAACTTTTCAGGGCTGCTACAGGGATTAATGAATCTAAAGCATGAACTGGCCCTCAATCAGGAAGGAAGGATAGGATCATTATCACTATTCACTTATTAGGTTGAGAGCCACGGGGAGAGGGACAGGCAGTGGGCAAGTGAATCCAGGATTACGACCTCCAGGCCACCCGAGCCCAGGGTGTCCTCGCTTCCTGGGAGCAATGAGCCCTCCTAAGTGAAACGTTGATTCAGGTCCTGCCCAAAGTGCCCCCACCCCCGCACAAACCACCCAAATCCTTCACTCTTGACACAGCCTTGTAGGTTAATGGGTCTGGGGTGGGTACGTCCCCCACACTCCACTACCCTAGCACCTCCACGCCCAGTGGTAGGGCCCCTGGGGTCCACAACCAGACCCCAAGAGGGTTGTTCCCAGCAGGATTCCTGGGGCCACCCAGACCTGTGCAGCAGGACCCAGGACTGTTGATCAAGTCTCAAGCCATCCCAGTGCCCTCCAGAACTTGAGAATTCCCAGAGGAGGGGGTCGGGGCAGAGGGGAAGACAGACAGGACCAAGAGCCCAACACTCCTCCCCACCCAGTACCTTGCTCCCATTTTCTAAATGAGGAAACTGGACCAAGGCCAAGGAGCTGGTAACTAGCCTCAAAGGACTCAGAAGCCAGCTTGCCCCACCCCCTCCCTGCAGCACCTGGCTCCTCCCTGGAGGTCAAGGGATAGCAACCCTCTTGGCTCCCCCCATCCCTCCCTCCCATCGAGGAAGAGAGCAGTAAGCCCAGGTCTGGGCCCCAGGCACTGGCCTTGCCCTTGGCCACCCACACACCCAGGGCCTGCGAGACCTCGCTATAACAGGACGGTCGCTATCTCAGTGACCCACGACAAGATTAGCCAGTCACAGCCAGGACCGCACCAGGTCCCACAACTCCCTTCCTCCAACCCCCCGGGACAGACATTACTACCCCGGCTGCACGGTGACAAAAACTGAGCCAGAGCACCCCCCCCCCCCCCCCCCCCCCCCCCGCCACACACACACACACACACTCCCCAGCGGGTCGCTCCACCCCGACCCTCCACCCCTGCACAGTCCCTGCAGGACCTCAAGCGGCAAATCCCTCCCATCACGTCTGGTTCTAGGAGGTCGTGGCGAGTCCCAGGAAGCGGCCCCTTCCCACAGTGTCAGAGCGCCCCCTGTCCCCTGCCCGGTAGAGGCACAGGCGGCCCTCGCTTGTCAAGTCGGCCACAGGGCTCCTTCTGTCACTGTCCCGGGCGGTGGGTGATTCTCCAGCTGCTCGGGAGCCCCACCTCTGCACAGTGAACAAAAGGGGTCCAGAGGGGTGCAGCGAACGGCGTCTGGGCTCTGAGAGGGTGAAAGCGATTCGCAGGCCCCCACAAGCCAGAAAGCCGAGCCCTCGAGCCACGTGTAGGGGACCGTGGACCACAGGGCCCGTCTCTGCGGGCAGCGGCCGTGGGAGCTTTGTTTCTACACTTTCGAACTTCCTACAAGAAACATATTTAAAAATAACAAAACAACTTTTACAAAAGTACACACTGCGGTCCACGCGCGGTCGCGAGGCCTGGGCGGGTCGCCGGCGCCCCTGAACCTCCTGCACCGCCCCGCCCTGCAGCGCAGCGACTCAGAGGTCGCCGGAACAGGCCCCGCCCAGGCCTTCCGAGCCCCGCCCCTCCCGGCCGGCCCCCCCCCCCGCCCCCCCCCGCGCACGCGCCCCCGCGGCTCTGGTGGGGAGGGGGACCGGGAGCAAAGCTTTGCGGACAGCGCCCCCTGCCGTCTGGAGGCGCTCTGGGCCCTGGGCCTGCGAGCGGCTCTGGCCAAACCCCTCTCCTGGTTTTGAGGGGTGCCGGATCTTGGGGACCAGAGGCAACTCGTCACAGTCCGATCCTCTACCCAAGCTCGAAGCCCCTTCTCCGCAGGAATGGGACTGCCCATTATGATAGGGAAACATAGGATTCGGTAGGCAGAGAGGGGAAGGATAGGACCTGAGGTCCCTGGGTCGAGAAAAACACACATTTTGGAACAATGTTTGGGAGCATCTGACCACAGCCCACTCCCTTACCGTGCAAGGTTCCTCTTAAGAATGTGGTACCTGGGTGGCTCCGTCGGTTAAGCGTCCAACTTGGGCTCAGGTCATGATCGTATGGTTTGTGAGTTAGAGCCCCGCAACGGGCTCTGTGCTGACAGCTCGGACCCTGGGAGCCTGCTTTGGATTCTGTGCCTCCCTCTCTCTCTCTGCCCCTCCCCGACTTGTGCTCTGTCTCTCAAAAATAAATACATGTAAAAAAAGAAAATTAAAAAAAAAAAAAAAAGGACGTAACACCACCTACTCCCCCTCAGGATTCCCTCAGGAATTTGATAAAACACCTAACTAAAGAGAAGTAGTAAACCATAAAACATAGGACCCACAAGGAATGATATGGCCATAGACCACCCCTCCTACAATGGAAACGAGCCACTCAGGAATGGACCCCTAGGTTATCAAGTCAGTGAGGCTAGGACCTTGCCTATAGTCCGGGGGCCGTCACCTTCGAATGCGCCCTCTCCGTAAAGAGAACTTTCCTACCGTTCTCCCTTTCCGATCGGATACTCTAATAAACTTTTGCCTGCTGCTCGTTTTATGTCCACGTCTTCATTCTTCAAAGCGGTGAGAACACGAATCCCAGGTATTGAGGCAAAAAAATCCCGCAACACCATGTCCAAGGAGCTGATTTAGAGGAATAACTAAGTCACAAGAGAGTCTAAAAATCCCAGACGGAATGAGGGCCTCACAAACTTCAGTGGCCGTTTTCTGGCCGTCCCTATTTGAAACCTTCTGCGGGGGTGGGGTGGGTCTCAGCCCCTGGCTCCTCTGCGGGCTCACAAGGTGGGCCGAGAGCCCAGTGGTTGGGGGCTCAGGCTCACCCAAGTCACTCCTGGGCCTCCCTCTAGAGACCAACTCAGCCAGAGCCACGCTTTAAGAAATACTGGCTTGGGGGCGCCTGGGTGGCGCAGTCGGTTAAGCGTCCGACTTCAGCCAGGTCACGATCTCGCGGTCCGTGAGTTCAAGCCCCGCGTCAGGCTCTGGGCTGATGGCTCGGAGCCTGGAGCCTGTTTCCGATTCTGTGTCTCCCTCTCTCTCTGCCCCTCCCCCGTTCATGCTCTGTCTCTCTCTGTCCCAAAAATAAATAAAAAACGTTGAAAAAAAAAAAAATTAAAAAAAAAAAAAAAAAAGAAATACTGGCTTGGGGCTCCTGGTGGCGCAGGTGGTTAAGCACCCAACTCTCGATTTCGGCTCAGGTCATGATCTCACGTTTCGTGAGTTCAAGCCCCATGTTGGGCTCTGCAGTGACCGTGCAGAGCCTGCTTGGGATCCTCTCTCTCCCTCTGCCCCTTTCCCGCTAGTGCTCTCTCTCTCAAAAAATAAACTTAAAAAATTCTGGCTTCATTCGACCCCTCATTGCATAAAGGACAGACAGGCAGTGCCTTCCCAAAGGCCACAGAGGGAAGAGCAAAGCAGACAGCGCATCCACAACCCCCTCCCGCGTCCCACAGTTTGGGAAACCAGGAGACCATCGCCAGTCTCCCGTCCCAGGCCTGCCACACTGGCTGTGTGCCCTGGGCAGTCCTCTCTCCTCCCCTGGGTCTGTGTTCTAAGAGATCAGGAGGAGACCCTCCGTGGCTCTACAGCTCCTGGGGCAGAAGGAGACCCTCGGCCAGGTTCCCGCAACCAGGTCACCCTGGCCAAGTCCTGCAGCTCTGTATGCTATTTGCATATTTCTTTTCCAGTCACTCCCAGGAGGGATTGACTTCCAGATCATTAATAATAATGGGGTTTGGCACTCAGGAGCCACTAAGTGAAAGCGCTTGGTGATAAAAGGGAAGGCAGGGGAGACTGGGGGCTGGTTAATTTTACTAGTTAGCATCTTTCGCTTTCCATCTACCCCACCGGCCTGAGAGAAGGCCACCAAGGTCAGAAGCCACCCAGGCCCTCCGGGGGCCCGTTCCCGCAGCCGCCAGAGCCATACATAGTCCTGCGGAACAGGCTGCTTTGAGTCCAGTTCTGCCCTCCCCCCACTTATCTTTGGCCACCATCTGCTCTGCACTTGATATTGTGATGCAAATTAACAAGCCACATTAGCTCAGATATTTCATTAACGATTTGCGGACTGGACCGGTGGTGCGTAGGGGGAAAAGATCTCATTTGCAAGTTAATCAAAATGAAGGCTGAGAGCCTAATAAAATTCCTCGGAGCCATTATACATGCACGAAACAGTAAAGCCCTGAAATAGATTTTAAAGAGTTTTTCCTAAGTGGACTAAGCTGCTTTTTTGTATATATTACTCATTTGAATGGCTCCTGCTGGTACTTTTGAGAATCCATTTCGCAAGTTGGAAACAAATTGAAATGCTTTTACACACACTCGGGGCCATTCAACCACTCCTTAGACAGGTGGAGGCAGTCTGTCCCCCAACCCCCCAGTCCCTGGGGCACCTGGGACCACCCCCTCCCTCCCCACGGAAGCCTAGCCCAGCCCACCCAGGGCTCCAGGCCTCCACCAATTATTTTAAATACTACAAGGCAAGTTTCTTTGCCCTCGGACTTAGTTTTCTCATCTGTGAAAGGGGAATGATTGTACCAGGTGTAAAACACATTTGTGATAGCGCTTCACACATACTGTTTAATAAATGCATCTCTGAACCACTGCCTCTCCTCTGGGGCTAGCCAAGTGGTACTAAGTATTTTTCAAATAAATGTCCTGACTAAAAAGCCCATGAAGTCCTTCTCTTTCACCAATGACCCGGGTGCAATTCTGGGCCTGGCAGGGTACGTTGAGTGAATGACACCTGCATTCGTACTCAATACCCATCGTACATCTACATCCAATACCCACTTTGCAAAGGCTGCACGTTAGAAACCCCCAGATGAGGGGAGGGGCAATTAACATACAGACACCCAGACCCTATCCCCAGAGATTCCGATGCAATTGATCTGAGGTGGAGCCTGGATGTTGAAATTCATTTTGTAAGCACACCAAGTGTGACTCTATTATGCAGCCAGCATTGAAAAGCACAGGTCTGGGGGCGCCTGGGTGGCTCGGTCGGTTGAGCGTCCGACTTCGGCTCAGGTCATGATCTCACGGTCCGTGAGTTCGAGCCCCGCGTCGGGCTCTGTGCTGACCGCTCAGAGCCTGCAGCCTGTTTCAGATTCTGTGTCTCCCTCTCTCTCTGCCCCTCCCCTGTTCATGCTCTGTCTCTCTCTGTCTCAAAAATAAATAAACGTTGAAAAAAATTAAAAAAAAATTTAAAAAAAATAAGAAAAGCACAGTTCTAAACCTACAAGTGGCCCCACGTGGTACTATCCCTCGCTTGTAGGAAGAGGCTGGCGACTTGAAATTCCTACTGCCTCAAATGCACTGTGATCTCAGTACTATCCTAGGGAAATCAGGTGTCTCATCCCAATCTCTATTTTCTTACATGTGCGATGATAAATTTAGATCAGGTGCCCTCGGAAGTCAAAATCCAAAGAATAAATCATTGTTGGGGTCTCTTTGGGCTTGAGTTGTACCCCTCCCGCCAGATTAGTATGTGGAAGCCCTCACCCCCAGGACTTTGTAACGGGACTATTTGGACATCAGGTCTTTAAAGTGGTAACTGAGTGAGCATGAGGTCATTAGAGTGGGCCCTGACCCAGAGTGACTGGTGTCTTTATAAGAAGACGATTTAGGACACACACAGAGGAGAGGGTTTAGGACACACACGGGAGTGAGAGAGGTGTGAGAGAGGCCCCAGAAGAAACCAACCCTGCAGACACCTTGACCTCAGACTTTAGGCTCCAGGACGGTAAAGTATACTTCTGCCATTGAAGACAGTCTGGGGTACTTTGTTACGACAGATCTGGCCAAGGAGCACACGGTGTGTGACCACTGCCAGGGCAGAACACCTGGATTACCCTTCTGTGGGCGATTCCAGCTCAGGGCCTGTACCTGGGCATCCCGCACTCCCCGCGGCTTCTGCCTTAGGTCGGCTCCTCCCCTTCAGGGCAGACAGCTCTATCAACCCTACCCCATCCGGCCAGCACCCTCGTCTAGAGGTTTCCTGACTCTCAGGGAGACTCAGAGGAGTCCCAGAGGTACCCCTGTGATCACATGCCCTGGGCAACATCCGTACCTCGTAGGTTGGCAACTCACTCAGCGATGGGGTAGGTCAGGACTTCGCCTGCCCTATTGCTTTTAACACTCAGACCTCTCCTGAAAGGTAGGGGCTGTCCCACTTCCTCAGATGGGGACAGTGAGATTCGAAAGACAAGACAATAGCTCTTTCTAAAGCCTCTGCCTCCTTCCTGCCTCCCCACTGCCTGGGCTCCCCCTTACCAGGCTCCCCGCTGCACGGATTATAAAGTGAAGTAAGCGGCTGGGTCGTCCTGCCTTGTTCCCCACACTCCACACACCCACGGCCCCAGATGCGACCAGCGAACTAGTACGCGTGCGCTGGGCGAACCGGTCTGCACCGTTCCACCCGGCAGGGTTTCCTAACGTGCTTGGCATCATGCCACTTCTCGGCTGCCCTCCCTTCCTCCACGGACGCCAGATAAAGCCCCAACCCCTTGCCGGGAATTGCATACTCTCCCAACATTCCCACCTTCTTGCACCGGGGGTTCTAACTGCCCCCAGAGCACCCCGTGCTTTCCTACAGGGTCATTTCTCAAACTCTAAAAGCCTGCGAAGAATTTAGCAGGAAGCTTGTTGGTTTGTTACATTCACCTAGCCTTCGGGGCTTCTCGGATGGGTGAGAACTGCGGAACACAGATCGAATGGACTCTGGACAGGACCATCCACATCGGCACGGACTGGGAGCTCCCAGGTACCGCTCACACCGAGTTAGGATCCGCATGTTAGTAAGACGCCTGAGCCAGGTTTCTCAACCTTGACTGCGCGCAGAATCCTCTCGGGGAGCTTTACACTTACTGATGCTTTGGCGCCATCCCAGAGGTTCCGGCGGCCCTGGGGATTCTAGCGCAGCCACAAGGACATCTGGAGGCCGCAATCAGGGGGCTCCGGGAGGCCGGGCGGGAAGACTGGGAAACTGGGACCAGCACCAGAAATAGTCGGTCCTATAGTCCAAACCAGGGATAAAGAACGGGCAGCCTCTGAACGTTTTAGGAGGAACCTCACACTCCAGTGCCATACAGACAGACCTGTCTAGTCCCTACAAGTATTTAAATCGGAAACCCCTACCCAGACCGGTAAGCCCTGCCATTGTGGTAAGAGCAGACTCTCCCTTAACCGCTCACACATTCAGTCATGAACTCCCATGGCGCTACGGGAACCCGGGGGTGGCAGGGAGCCACGTGGCACCATTGCGTTTAAAAGTTTAGGGACACCTGGGTGGCTCAGTCGGTTAAGCATCTGACTTCGGCTCAGGTCACGATCTCACGGTTCACGGGTTCAAGCCCCGCGTCGGGCTCTGTGCTGACAGCTCAGAGCCTGGAGCCTGCTTCGGATTCTGTGTCTCCCTCTCTCTCTCTGCCCCTTCCCCACTCGTGCTCTGTCTCTCAAAAAAAACATAAATGTAACTTGGGTTTTTTTGTGTTTGTTTGTTTTTTTTTTTAATAAAAGTTCATCCCCAGGGCGCCTGGCTGGCTCAGCTGGTAGCACGTGTGACTCTCAATCTCAGGGTTGTAGGTTCGACCTCACACTGGGTTAGAGATTACTTAAAAATTATAAAACTGTGAAAAAAAAACAAAAACAACATGAAAATAAAAGTTCATTCCCTTTGACCCAGCAATCCACCTCGAGAGACCTACTACAAAAACACCAACTGTATAAACATAAAGCAATCGCAACGAGCTTTGTTTAAAGAGTGAAAAATTGTGAACCATCCGAATGTTCCCCAATATGAGATTATAATATATCCACATGAGTCGTCACAGAATGAAATAAACTTGTAATTACAGACATAGAAAGTATCCAAAATACTATATTCGAGGGGGAAAAAAAAAGAAAAAAGGAAAAAAAAGTTCCATAATACCATGCTTAATAAGGATCCTTTAATAAAAATAGTAAATACCAGCACATGAGCACAGGAAAAACAATCATTTTGAGAGAGGAAAAGGGAGTATAACAAAAGACTTTCTTTTCATAATTTCTGTTTCTAGATATCACCAAAGAAGCTGAAATGTTCTTAGAAAATACACAAAATAAAGCAAGGGAAGAACATTCTCAAGGAGCTTAAAAGCGTTGGGTAATCAGGATCAGCACACTGATCACGCTACAGACACTTTAAATATAAGCTTTACTTTAAAGCTGAAGAAAAACCGAAAATAAATCTTTTTTTTTTTTTTTTTTTTTTTACAAATCGTATCACTTAAAACATAATTTGGGAATGTTAAACATGAATTCTTAGTTAGAAATGACATTCACAGGGTACATCTTGATGTTGGCCAATATGAAGTTTCCTTAAATCCAGTATTTTATATAAGCTTAACCACCAAGGCTTCCTAAAACTTAATGATTATAATTTAACTTTTTAAGGTTAAGCAAGTCTTCCACGTAACACCCCATATAACTTTTTCAAATACAAAACATTTGTGTCAGTAAAGAAATTATAAAAACATATAAATTATACCGAAGGGCTTGATTAAAAGGCTCTCTATATACAAGTAGATGTGTTTCATCTTAGAAAGCACACACACAGAGAAACTGAATCGAATATAGATGCCATTACATTCTCTTAGTCATGTTACATAGCAAACTGCGTGTTTATAAATGTCATTCTATTATGCATGAACTGAAAAAAACAAAGTGTATTTAAAAAAAAAAGTCCTTGGACACTGGGGAGTGGACCGTGCCCACGCGAAGCACAGGAAAGCTACGGGACTTACAGGAACCGCCGTCTCTAGCTGGCTCCGGGCAGCACTGGAAACAGTCACCACCCTCAGAAAGACAGGATGGTCTTGTTAATGATTTCCACGGACTCCTGAATTTCATCCTCCTTGATCACAAGCGGGGGTGCAAACCTGATGATGTCGCCGTGGGTTGGCTTGGCCAGAAGTCCATTATCTCGAAGTCGCAGACACACCTTCCAAGCATCACAATCTAAAGAAAAATGGCCCAACATGCACGCTGATCAAAGACAAATGTGTAACACTCCCTTGCAGGACGGATGGATGGTTAACACTTCGCCTGGCAGGATACAACACCCAGGGCCTACTAACGAAAGACGGTTGGTGGTGCAAACTTGCTTTGCCCTTATCCTTAAAGATGAAGTTATTTTTCAGCAAGTGCATAACTAGGTTTGAACAGTATGATTAGACATACAGTTTTTGTTGGTTTTTCAAAAATGAAAAAGACCAAGCAAAATTATGTGCTAAAGGCTGTTGTATTAATTATGAGGAACCAATGCAAAAAGAATTTGGGTAGGATGCAGAAGGAAACTGGCATAGAATGACCAATACCCCAATCCCAGTGAACACGACACGTTCCTAAACCGGATCTGCTTCCTGAGCTCGTGGAAGGAGACTCTCACCCTGTTACAGCACGACGCTCAACCCCGGCTGCACATCAGAATCGTGGAAAAAGGCGTTGCCAACGCCTGGGCACCACCCCAGACCCGTCAAATCAGAATCTCCAGGGTGAGGCAAGTTTGAATTAACTCTTTAAAAAGTTCCTCAGGTGATTCTAAAGCGTTGCCACGGCTGGAATCGCTGCTTTAAAAGGAAGGGTGAGCACAGGAAAATCCGGCAAGGCGCTTTTGAGGGCTATTACAAATGAAACAGCAGCACACACTCAGTTAAGTGATCACCGTCATCATCAAGGTTATTACTGCTGCTCCTGCTACCTTTCCTGAAGCCCAAAGGAGTGTGGGGAAGGGGGTGGATAGCGAAGAGGAAACCCTCCAGGAAAGTGCTGGGTACAGACTAACAGAAAGTAACTGGAAATCTACAAGTATTGGGACCTAACCTAAGGCAGAATAACAAATGGCATAACAGAACAAAAATAGGTCAAAGTAGTTAAATCCTTCCTGTAGGAAAGGGCTCCATTTCCAAAGACCACTAATATAAATCAGGTGATACTCTGTCTAACAGACCTAGTCAACAATTTCAAACAGGGGAACCCAACAACCAGACAAAATATGTGTTTTCTTTCTTCCCATGAAAATAACATCTTGAGTAAAACGTTTGTGTCCGTACCTTTGGTTTCTCGAATAACAATAGCATTTAATAATCCTTTTCCCCTGACAGCAGTTACAATATCAGACGGCAGCTTCATGAGCTCATTCCTCAGGATGATACCCATTTTTTCTGCATTTTCAGCAAGGTTTTCTTCTTCCAAAACCTGTGTTTAAAGAGGAATTACACAAATGCTAAGACTACCCTGTTTTATGTTGTTCTTTAGTAGAGAACATGGACTATAAGCAAAGGAAGAGCATCGTCAGATAAAGACTAGAGTAACTTAACTTTCATTTCTGTTTTCCAAAGCCTATACTGGTTTAATATCTAATTAAACATTTACAAGCTCAGATAGAGCCTTGCTTTAGTCACGAATCCATCCATCTGATTTTATGGCAAAATAATAAGAATTAAAATTTGTTTAATGCAACTGACTGATATCTTTTCTTATTAGTTGAATAAGTCAATTGACTAAGTTAACTTTAATTTTTAAACTACAATAGTTTCCTTTTGTTTTTTCCCTTAAAAGTCCATCCTTAGAGATCACATAATTTTACACCTGTAGTAGGCACCTAAGGAAGAAGTGTAAAAGTGTTCAAATCTACAATCAATCAATCAATCAATGCCTTGCAGGCCAGGGCTGGTCGTAGGGTGAGAGCTCTGTGAGCCACCCAGGGCCTATGGGCCCAAAGCCCCAGGTGACTGCAACTCAGAAACCCCCAGAGTATCCTCATCTACTAGACCAAGGTTAAATTACCGAGCGCCTTGCCCCTAAAATCCTTCCTCTGCACCCCATGTTCTATAATACTCGGCCATCTTGTGTATGTCTCATTACACCAACAGGCCACTTCAACACGACCTCCACAAATGGATACCACACGGCTGGATCAGCCCTCACCTCCAGGGCCGCGATGGCCACGCGGCAGCCTAGTGGATTGCCACCGTAGGTTGACCCGTGCTCCCCCGGTTTAATGGTCAGCATCACCTCGTCGTCACACAACACCGCCGACACCTGAGAGCGAGAGAATTCGGTACCAACCAAATCATTTCTCAGACTAACCATTCCTGTTCGCAGCAGAGCAGGAACACAAGTGTTTATGAAGCGCATACGAAATTGGACAGAATGCTTCCCCAAACAAGAGTTACACTTCTTTCCTCGTAACTACTGGTGACAAATTGGCAATACCCGAAACACAGTGTAAGCACGTCAGGGCACTTCGAGGGCACAGAACCAGAGCATTTGGGAACCAAGAGGAAAGCGGTTTCTGCAACAATGCATTTTAGAATTCTTTCCACTTTCAAGGTAAAAGGCTTGGTTTAACTGCTTAAAAAACAATGTGCTGCACTGTGTTCAAAGCCCTTTACCTTTAAACCAGGACCAGTTACCGGCTCTGAACGGCAAACCCAAGGACAAAACTACAACCAAACCTTCATTTTTTCCAACCTCTACATTACCCAGTCACGGTTTTACACAATTGGTAACGCTAGATTTCTGAACAATGGAAAAAAACCCCAGGGGTCTCCAGGAGTACTTTTGGGGTAAAATGTTTCTACCCAAAAGAAAGACCGTAGCAAATTGTGAGGCACACTCAATTCTGCAGTGGAACTTAACTAAGTGGGTCAACCCTGTGGCCTCGGAAATGTTTCTATGCGTGTGCCAGGTGACCTAGAGCACCGGGAGTGTAACAAACCAAGGGAAAGGCATTATTGTCACCACCAGCTGACGTAAAAATATCTTCAGGGCAGATTTCATGAGAGTAGGGAACAGAACAAGGGGCTGAGCATACAACTTACAGGGTATAAGCCGCCGGAAAGTGCCTTTCCAAGAAGGACTACATCGGGTCTGACATTGTCATGATCGACAGCCAGCCACCTACCAGTTCTGGCCAATCCTGTCTGTATTTCATCAGCAATAAACAGAACCTAGTGGAAAACAACATAATACATTAATTATCAGTTTTGTTTCCATAGGGAAGATAGTGACCTCCTACCTTTCCCCACACAAATCTGTCATTCAGACATTCCCTCGGATACGTGAACATCTTTTTAATTACCGACATAATTTCAACACCATCCTGTGAACATCCTGTAGATAGGCAATCATCTCCTGTGTCAGGCCACTCTCCCCGAGGGCCTATTCTGCTGTTCCGCACAGTAGAAAGTGAGCACTTTGGGGGAGAGGGGGACAGAACTACCCTCTGGGAAAAAATAGATTCACTTGCTTATTCCAAACACTTATTAATTAAATATTTCCTTCTTAAATCCGTACTAGCGTGGTGGGAAGCGGAGGAGAGGGACACAACCAAGGGTCCGGGGACGAGCACAGGCTGCTAGCGTGGAGGGAAGGAACCACAGTTGGGGCCAGGAAGTCTGCGGCTCTGCCTGGGCCCCGGGTTGGCCAGTGGCCAGAACCAGTAAAAAGTCAGCTTCTGGGCAGGCCGCTGATAGGGCGTACTAGAGGGCTTCAGAATGAGGTCTCCCCCTAGTGGAAAGGGGATGCCACCTTTACTTCTCCCCTACGGGCCCAGCCCTGAGCCAGGCAGGCAGGTGCAGGATACACAACCTGGTGGCGGGTGCAGAGCTCTCGCACGCCCATCATGTAGCCGGGATCGGGAACCACGACGCCCGCCTCACCCTGAATTGGTTCTACCATGAACGCGGCAACGTTTGGATCCTGAAGAACACGCTATGAAAAAATACGAATACACTTTAGTAACTTCCTTTTTAGCCTATTTGGAAATCTGAAAACACAGGCTGCATATATTTTTACGTTAAGTATGCAAATTAAAGTTTTACACTAACTTATATTCTGACTTCAAAGTATTCACATTTCTGACGTTCAATTGCCAAAAGCTCTAAATACTTCAGCTTTAAGCTACTCTACCTTATATTTTCTGATATTAGTTTTAACTGTATAAAACGAAGACATTAGTTTTTATAGTAATTTCAGTGAATTAGTTTTAAAGATTAAAGATATTAGTTTCAAATATCTCAGTGAATCTTTTTATTTTACAAGTCATCTACTCAATAATTTTATTTTTTTTTTCTTTATTTCAAGTAATCTATACACCCAACGTGGGGCTCAAACTCACAACCCCAAGGTCAAGAGTGGCGTGCTCCAGCCACTAAGCCAGCCAGGCGTCCCTCCACTCATAATTTGAAGCAGCTAGCTGAAAACTGAGTCATCTTACCTAATGAAGTAATTAAACACATACTACCCAAGTTACTCATGCAGGATACAAACAGCAGTTAGCTGGTTCTCAGGATTAGACCGTGGCACCCAACTTCCCCATGCTGGAAACTAACTGACCATTACAGAGACAGGTCCGCAACCCGGGCTCAACTTAAGTTAGATGTTCACTGCAGTCAGATACCTATTTTGATTCATACATCCAACAACTGTAATTTCTACTTAGTCTTGCGCTAAAGCACTACGATGCTAGGGAAGTACCTCAAGAGCAGGCAGATCATTATACGGAATGATTTCAAACCCTGGCATAAATGGTCCAAAACCTTCGTAACTGGTTGGGTCTGTGGAACTGGAGATAGCAGACAGTGTTCTGCCCCAAAAGTTTCCAGCTGAAAAGGAGAAATAAATAGAGAAGATTTCAAACGCCCAAGTTTAATAAGCACTTCCCCCCAAAATGCCTTAAGAAGTTTGATTTGTTAAAAAAAATGAGTGTTTGCTTTAGAGAGCCTCCAGTGAGCTTTCCTTTGTTAAAATAAACCTGATATTAAACACCACGGTTCACTTGCACGTGACCACCCAGGTCTGGCCTTGCAATTGCTACTTCAGGCACTCCTCTACTCATCTCCAGACTGCAATGTATAGACCCCAAGGATAAACACTGGTCTTTTCTTCCAAGAATCCCAAACCCTAACCACTGAGGCATTCAATACGTGTTTTTCTAGACTCAGTGCATTTATGCCAGTGATAGGAGAAAAGAAATATCCCCTATGGAGAATTAGTACATCCCTGTTAAACACCCAATACTCCAGGATGAATTTTAAATTTCATTTGCAGAAAACATCTTCAGGCAATCTAAACACTTTCAATTTTGCCTTCCTTGGTATTAGAATCTTTTATGTGCTAAATGACTAACGTCAGCCTTTGTTCAGGAACATCTTTTTACCCATTAATTTGTTTCATTAATAAATCTGAGGCCCTACTATATAGGTCAGGCACTGTTCACCATGATAGAGTGGTCACCATGACTGGCAAGCTTCCTGCCCTCAAGGAGCTTACACAAATGCCAGGAGGGAAGAAACAGCATAACCTGAACCAGAGTAAAGCAAATGCATGAGATAATTTAAACTGGGTTAAATTCAAGCTAGGAAAGAAACAATGTAGAATGACAGCGAGGTTTGGGGGTTCTTTTTTTTAATGTTTTATTTATTTTTGAGAAAGGGTCTGAGTAAGCGGGGAAGGGGCAGAGACATGGCGGGGACAGAGGATCCAAAGCTGATTCGAACTCACGAACCGAGAGATCATGACCTGAGTCAAAGTCGGATGCTCAATTGACTGAACCACCCAGACACCCCCGTTTTTGTTTTGTTTTAATATCTTTCTGCCACCTGTGTCAGCACCAACTCAATTTAACCCAGTACTGAACTACTGTATTCAGCATCTCTAAACACGACTCCTGCAAAGGCTCTCTCACCTACAAGTGACCCCCACTCTACTTGTCCACCACCAATGGCACACAGACTGACCAAGCTTGTTGAAGAGAAAAGGCACCAGGGGCACCTGGGTGGCTCAGTCGGTTGGGTGGCCGACTTTGGCTCAGGTCACGATCTCGCAGTTCACGAGCTCGAGCCCTGCGTCGGGCTCTGTGCTGACAGCTCGGAGCCTGGAGGCTGCTTCGGATTCTGTCTCCCTCTCTCTCTGCCCCTCCCCTGCTTGCACTTTGTGTCTCTCTCTCTCTCTCTCTCTCTCTCTCTCTCTCTCTCAAACAAATAAATAGTGTTGGGGGGGGGGGGGTAGAAAAGGCACCAGTCAGACCAGGAGCCTATCTGCTCTCCTCCACTCAACCTCAGGAGTCTCCTCTGTGACTCACTCTGCAGGTGCAAGGGACTTCCAGTTAGGGACGGTCTTCTTTGTCTCTCTACCCCCACTGACTCACCAGTTGCTTTCAGTGCTCAGGTGAAAACACCTCTGTACTTTTTGCTAATATGATAGAGACTGATACAGTCTGTTAAGAATGAAAATCACCAGGAATGCCATTGTTGTTTGCAAGAACAGTTATGCTGCCCTACAACTAAGGCACAAGATTTCCAAATGGCAAGTCACAGAGCTGAGCAAAGAGTTTTTCTTCTTTGGAAATAGTAATGTCACCCCTAAATACTAACTACACCTGCCCATCAGAATATTTAACCATTTCAACTACCATAGAATGAACTTTGACCATGTGCAATGACAAATTTATCCACACTTTATGTTTTTAAAAATTAAAATCAAACCCTTAAAAACAATCCTACAGAGGACAAACCAGTGGTTACTAGAGAGGAGGTGGGTGGGGGGATAGGTGAAATAGATAAAGGGGATCAAGAGTACACTTATTGTGGTGAGCACTGAATAACGTATAGAATTGTTGAATCATTCTATTATGCTAATGTAACTACTATAACACTGTATATTAATTATACTTCAATTAAAAAAATGAGCAAAAAGTAAAACTAGTAATAATAAAAAGTAGGCAGGGGCACCTGGGTGGCTCAGTCTGTTAAGCGTCTGACTTCAGTTCAGGTCGTGATCTCTCAGTTCCTGAGTTCGAGCCCCATGTCGTGCTCTGTGCTGACAGCTCAGAGGCTGGAACCTGCTTCGGATTCTGTGTCTCCCTCTCTCTCTGCCCCTCCCCCGCTCACACTCTGTCTCTCTCAAAAATAAAATAAACATTAACAACAACAACACATAAGCAGGCAAAAGGAAACTTTTGGAGGTAATGGAAAGGTTAACGGCATAGATCGTGGGTGACGGTCTCATGGGCATACACCTGTCTCCAAGCTCATCAAGTTGTATACATTAATTACATGTACCTTTTTGTACGTCCAAAAATAGAAGTAAAATCTAAATAAACAAATAAGATGCCAATACAAGGCGGGGGTTGGAGAAGAGGAGGGTCAGATTACATCATCTGAATTGGTATTCAGTATTCAAGCCATTCCTCTCAACCATTCCCAGAAATATAGCCAAGGCAACTCCAGTCCTCTCTTCCACCAGCTTCTGAGAACATGATACAACAATACATCAAATACTAAGATTCGGACTTCGTGCCACACCTAGGACATGGCTCCTCTCTGAGGTAACCCAACCTCAACAACCCAACAAAAATGCCCTACCACTAAGACCATCTAATTAATGAGAAAACTGCTATGAAAAGATCAGATAAGCATGGGGCACCTGGGAGGCTCAGTTGGTTAAGCATCTGACTTTGGCCCAGGTCACGATCTCACGGTTTGTGGGTCTGAGCCCTGTGTCGGGCTCTGTGCTCAGAGCCTAGAGCCTGCTTTGGATTCTGTGTTTCCCTCTCTCTGTGCTCCTCCCCAACACGCGCTCTCTCTCTCTCTCTCAAAAAAAAAAAAAAAAAAAAAAAAAATTAAAAGAAGAAAAAGAAAATATTCAGATAAGCAGAGGAGAAATAAATCATATAGTCATTCATATTAGGGAGTGAGGAGTAGGAAGTTAATTAGCAGAGAAAAATCCCATTTATGTGGAAATACTTGGAAATAATCCCAAAAGAAAAAAAACTCTCAATTTTTATGAAACATTCAGCAGATAGTATATCATGGATGAGGCAAACACATGACAAATATTCTATCAGTAAATTAAAACAGTAATAGCATCGTATGTTGACATCACAGAGGTTAATGCTGAAAATCACATACCTGCAAAAACCACCTTTGCCTTGTATTTTGGAATACCCTTAACAGTATAGCCCCATCTACGAGCAAGTTTGCAAGCAGTCTCTCCAGCCTCCACTCCTATCAAGGAAGAAAAATTTTCAGTTTAAAAAAATGTATCTTAAATTATCAAAAAAGTAGTAAGATCATATCCTCAGATATTTAATGAAAAAAAAATATTTTACCTGTATTCATAGGAAGAACTTTGTGGTAGTTGAAAAGTTTCGTAACATACTCTTCGTATTCACCAAGTACGTTATTATAGAAAGCCCTAGATGTTAAGGTCAGTTTGTCTGCTTGACTTTTCAGGGCATTCACAATCTTTGGATGGCAATGCCCTTGGTTGACAGCACTGTAAGCACTCAGGAAGTCAAAATATTTTCTGCCTTCTACATCCCATACGTAAATACCTAAATATATAAAAAGTTATTTTAGAAAACCACTAAGTTACAGGAAGTTCAAAGATTAAGATCGCTGGCAAGCCTTCTGAATACATGAACCTCTACTTAATTCAGAATGGTTGTTAAAGCAGGGTTTAGCTCATCATAGTAAGGTTGGTTATAAATAATCTGGTTTACAAGGAATTACATTTTATCTGTCCAACTTGAAACTACACATTTAACAGGAACACCATTAACACGAAACGGTCTATAAACTGTAGAGCGAAATCTTTAATCCTAGAAAACTGGGGTTTGGAATTTAAAGGCAGAAGTTATACGTGACCTAAAAATCATGATTAGTTGACTGTAACCACCAAAAGAATGGGAATATAGATTTTCAAATCATACATCTAACTGAGAAGGATCTAGTATCTGACAACCCAATTCAAAAATGGGCAAAGAACGTGAATAGACATCTCTCGAGAAAAGATATACAAGGGGGCGCCTAGGTGGCTCAGTCGGTTAAGCGTCCAACTCTTGATTTCGGCTCAGGTCATGATCTCGTGGTTTGTGGTTTCAAGCCCCACATCAGGCTCTGCACTGACAATGCAGAGCCTGCTGGAGATTCTCTCTCTGCCTCTCCCCCACTCATGCTCTCTCCCAAAACAGATAAACTTTAAAAAAAAAAAAAAAAACTAAAATATCTCAGGGGCACCTGGGTGGCTCAGTCAGTGAAGCATCCGACTT
Organism: Panthera pardus; assembly: GCF_024362965.1. Taxonomy (NCBI): domain Eukaryota; kingdom Metazoa; phylum Chordata; class Mammalia; order Carnivora; family Felidae; genus Panthera; species Panthera pardus. The sequence continues at coordinate 79,299,713 of NW_026526788.1, forward strand.
CAGTTCAGGTTGTGATCTCACGGTTCTTGAGTTCAAGCCCCTCGTCGGGCTCTGTGCTGACAGCTCAGAGCCTGAAGCCTGCTTCAGATTCTGTGTCTCCCTCTCTCTCTCTCTCTGCCCCTCCCCGACTCATTCTCTCCCTCTCTCTCTCTCTCTCTCTAAAATAAACACTAAACAAACAAATAAATAAATAAAATGATAAATTTTAAGTTATGTACATTTTGTAAAAAATTTTTTTAGCTTGACTATAGATATTAAAACATATCAGGTGGCTTACCAGCTAACTTTTACCATGTATTCAATGTACTGTGTTAGTCGTCTTTGTACATTCTCATTAGAGAAAGAAAGAAAGAAAGAAAGAAAGAACGAACGAACCTATTAAAAAAAAAAAAAAACACCCCATGAGAGTGTTACCACGCTACAGTACAAACATATGGAAAGAGACACTTCGATATGGAGCTAGCCCAAGCTGCACACATGGAACCAGGACTTGACCCCAGGCACTCAGATTCCAGAATCCACAATCTGCTACTCCAAGAATATTTTTATAAACCAAACTGTTTCCAAATTTGTAATCTAGATTTTGCTCAAAATCTAGATCACAGCGCTGGTCCCAAATAAAATACAGCGAATGATAAAAATGTTTAATATTCATACATCATCTTCTGGCCCAAACCTAAGTAATAAATTTTGGTTTTATTAGGTTAGGGCTGTTATTTCAAAATGTGGATTAAATCACCATTTGGCAACTATCAGTAATCATTTATTGAGGCAGAGAATAATTAGCGGATGCCAAAAGTGTGAGTGAAACTTTGCAGAGTCTCAAGTCATGTCCTCACAAGGTATTTAAAAGGGAAAAATATTAACTTTGCAGTGAGGGAGGCTGGCAGACCCTACCTTACCAGCCAACTCCAAACTGAGGTTCGTTCTACAACACTATTGGCCCGTACTCTTCAAGAATACCAAGGTCAAGAGGACGAAGGCTGAGACCGTTCTGGATTAAGGAAAACTAAACAGACCTGAAAACTGAATATAATCCATGACTGGAGATTTTCCTTTGCCTACCGGACAACAAATGAAATCTGAATCAGGTCTGTAGATGAGAAAATGGGGTTGTTTCAGTGTTCACTTCCCAGTCTTGATAGTTACACTATTGTTATGTAAGAGAAAGTTCTGTAGTTCAGGAGAGACACACAAAGTATTTACGTATCAAGAGGCATCACGTGTCTGCAACTTCCTCTCAGTTCAGGAAAGAAACGCAGTCGTGTGTGAAGAGAAAGAGAAGATAGAGCAAAGGTGGTAAAATGTTAGCACCGAGAAATCTGGCTGAAGAGTAAACGAAAATTCTTTGCACTACGGCTGCAACTTTTAAGCCGAAAGTTATGCCCAATTAAAAGTTAAAGGACAAAAACAATAGCAATGGCCGAGTACTTTGCTTATGTCTCTTACAGTCCCTCCTGGCAAGGTCCATCGTGACAAAGACTGAATAATGAAGTGCATCTTGTATTCCCCTCCATACCTAACACAGCAAGCACTCAATAAATGTTGAATTAACTAGACCTGTAATATAGAAATTAAGTGCATCTGGGAAAATGTACACTGAGAAAATTTACAAGCAATTTTTACAAAAGGGACGGGGGGGGGGGGGGGGGAGGGGGGTGGTGGGAGGGATTAATTCAAAATGTACCTTTTCCTCTCTCCAGGGCTACAGGTAAAGGATGGTAGTTGTGTGCACCATATTTAGATTCTCGCTCAAAAATGTAATCAGAAGATGGAGGGCCCTGGATTGTCTTTTTAGTCGCAACAGACGTAGCAGAAGCCACTGAGGAGTGAACTCCGCGACGAAGCACAGGAAGCGTCCGCAAATGAGCTAGTTTGGAAAACATCGTGCCTTTCAGGGAGGAATACCACCCACCTGTCCAAGGAGAAGAGAAGGCAGTAAGAATAAGAATCTTCCCAGAGTCCACGTGGGCGGGCTCATCCCACACGGAGCGTTTGCCACAGTCCACCGAAGCATCAAGACAGCGGGCGAGGGGCGCCTGGGGGGCTCAGGCGGTTGAGCGGCCCCTCCCGATTTCAGTTCAGGCCAGGATCTATCTCACGGTTCGTGGGTTCGAGCCCCCACATCGGGGTCTCTGCCGGCAGCACTGAGCCTGCCTCAGATCCCGCGTCCCCCTCTATCTCTGCCCCTCCCCTCCTCACACGCTTTCTCTCAAAAATAAACATTTTTTTTTTTTTAAATCGCAATTTAAAACCCATTTAGAGTAAAACCTGACAAGCGCTACAGCGGGACGCGCACAAAGTACTACGCGCAAGGACTCTGCGAGAACACTAAGAAAATCGAAAAAACTATGAATGGGAGGTCAGAGGCTTTTACTGACCCTCTTCTGTGCCACTTGAGAGTTTTTTCATAAACACACATACTTTTTTTAAGTCATCAGTGCTGAGGGTACATCAAGGACAAGGAACTCACTCTGGGGGCCTCAGGCAAGGCTGCACAGCACAGGGGCTAAAGAGATGGGACCGGGTCTTGTGGACTTAGCCACGATTATAAAGGCACCTGCTGCGGGGCGCCTGGGTGGCTGCATCGGTTAAATGTCAGACTTCGGCTCCGGTCATGATCTCAAGGTTTGGGAGTTTGAGCCCCGCTTCAGACTCTGTGCTGACAGCTCGGAGCCTGGAGCCTGGAGCCCGCTTCAGATTCCGTGTCTCCCTCTCTCTCTGCCCCTCCCCTGCTTGAGCTCTGTCCCTCTCTCTCAAAAATAAACATTAAAAACAAATTTTTTAACTGTTTTTAAAAAAGGCACTGCTGTGGGGACAGGATCCTTTCAGATGGACACAGACCCCCAGTAAGGAGACATCAGACAAGCAAGCAGCCTGCCCAGGAGTCATCCTGTCATGGGGAGGTGACGGAAGGACTGAGAAATACCTCGCGTACCGACTCCGTCCTTGTATGTAAGGAGTGAAGACACTGAGAAAGAATTTGGTTTCTACAAAGATAATAGGGACCATCCAAAAGGAAAAAAGGTGTAGAGAGGAAAAAGTGATTCATTGGGGGAAAGGAAGGGTGTTTTAAGTATAACACCAAAGACAGAAACTACAAAATGTAAAATCTGTTACTGAGCCACAAATATCTACAGTTTCCAAAGGACAAAAGTATCGTAAACAAAGGTTAAAGGCAAAAAGACCAGGAAAAAAAATCATCTGGTAATTTATACTAACATTTGAATAGCTTTAACATTAAGATGAACTGATCAAAACATATATTACATGTTCTATATTACATACTTTATAAATTATATAAAATACACATCATATACATTTATTTACACACACACACACACACACACACACACACACACAGATGAAAACTGGCAATTCCCAAAAGAAAGTCTACTCTGCCAGGATGGGTGTTTCTATAAAACTTATCTCCAAAAACCTGCCCTACAAAAGCAAGTATTGAAAGGAGAAAAAGGTAATCAGGAACTAGAGAACAAACCACAAGGAGCTAAGAGTTTTAGTAACAAAATGTAAACATCACTGAGCAAATTGACATTTCCTCACAACCTATGTATAGATTTCAGAGTCGCGGCTGCCCCCTCGTCTGTCCCCACCAGCCCTAAAGCCAGCCCCGCCACAGAGCTTCCCTTAGGGCTCTGTATCCACCTGGACCGTTAATAGTCATCATAAACCATGAAGCAAAGACTGAGGTATGGAAGAAGCTTGGAAGAAAAGGGAACATGGAGAAAATGCATAGCAATTATGTCTGGCCAGGGGGTTAAAGATAATTTCAAGACTGGGGCACCTGGGTGGCTCAGTCAGTTAAGCGTCTCAGTCTTGATTTGGGCTCAGGTCATGATCTCATGGTTCGTGGGATCCAGCCCTGCAATGGACTTTGCAGGACAGTGTAGAGCCTGCTTGGGATTCTCCCTCTCCTGCTTGTACCCTCTTACTCCCTTTCTCAAAAATAATAAACATTAAAAAAAAAAGAGAGAGAGAGAGAGATAATTTCAAGACTAGTAGAAAGTTGCCAAATACTAAGCATACTTAGTATGTCTATATTTATTTTTTAAAAAGACTAGTTAACTCATGTTTAGACAGAGTTCCATGAATGACAAGTCAAATCACACAATCTCGCAGAACTCCACTTGAACTGCCAGATTAACAAAAATTTAACACTTGGAGCGTGGCTTCCCTTTCAGCTAGGCACGACCTGGTAAATCCTGTACGCTCAGGAATTTGCAATTACTAAACAAAATCCGGCACGCCAGGACTCACCGACTATCCTTTCTTCCCACAGTTCAAATTAGAATGCAGATTTGTGATCTGAGATCCAACGACGGTCTCAGAGGATCCGAGAACTCCTGAAATAAAATGCAGAATTGTATGCATAAGTGCATTTTCCTAAGGAGAAGGTCCCTAGCTTTCACCAGGTTTTATCTGAGAGAGGCATGTATCAATAACAAAGCTACATAGGAACTAGCGGACCGGAGATAGCAGTTCACAAAAATGCAAGGTCTAGCGATGCAAACGAGATAGAACTTCTTCAAAATACTACTGTGCAGTTTAAAACCTCCTCCTCCTCCCCCTCCACTTTATTTCTTGGCCTCTTTATGCTCTACTCAGTAAGAAATAATGTTCTATTTGACCACTAAAAAACACAATTTTTGACTTGATCAAATCAGCAATAAAACACGGCGTTCCATGGTAATACTTAAATGAAACACCACCTGAAAAGAATTATAGCCACAATCATAGCCTTGGAAGGGTCTGTCCTCTTAGACCAGTAATTTCACTCATAAGATGCTACATTCGTGGATAAAAGATGGTCAATAATTTGAGACTGGATCAACATAATCACATACATAACAACGTGCCGTCATTTAAAATAATTATAGTGAGGGGCACCTGGGTGGCTCAGTCAGTTAGGAGTCTGACTTCGACCCGGGTCATGATGTCACAGTTTGTGAGTTCGAGGCCCCCCTCAGGCTCTCCGCTGTCAACGCAGAGCCCGCTTGGGACCCTCTGTCCCCCTCTCTCTCAAAAATAAACAAAATCAATAAATCAATAAAATAATTATAGTGTATGACATGGAGGGATGTTTCAGGATGTTTAAGTGAAGAAAAACAGATATACAAAACATTCAAGATCATATATAAGGAAAAACTACCTGAAAACGGCACAAAAAAGTTCACTGTGGTATCTTTCTACTATTCTGTACTTTCCACATTTTCTAATGATCACGAACTACTACACTTATAATCAGAAAAAAAAGCTAGCGACACCTGGGTGGCTCAGTCAGTTAGGCGTCCGACTCGGCTTCAACTCAGGTCATGATCTCACAGTTCGTGAATTCGAGCCCTGCACTGGGCTCTGCGCTGACAGCACGGAGCCTGCTTGGGATTCTCTGTCTCCCTCTCTCTGTCCCTCACCTGCTTGCTCTCTCTCAGAATAAATAAAAATAAACTTAAAAAAAAAAAGAAAAAGAAAATTATTAAAAATGAAGCTGAGTTCCTGCCTAAGCTGTCACATTAGAAAGGTTTAGGCAACAGACAAAACTAAGGGGAAAATAAAGGTTTGAGAAGCTCTGAAAAAAATGGATTGTGGTTAAAAGAAAGGTAGCGTTCATTTCCCCCTAGGAAGTGCAGCCTGGATTACAAAAATTAGGTCTAAAAGTTCATTTGTACGTAGGGAAGAGGGTCAAATACTAAAATAAAAACTATTCTCTATGATTTTGCTATCAAGGTCTGCAGCTCTGTGACTAGAATCTGGCAAAGAGGCACTACTAAACTAAGTGAGGTATTTAAAAAAAATACTAAAAACTCTCTTAACTAGCATGATTTTTTTTTAAGTTAGCTCTACACCCAACATGGGGCTTGAACTCACAACTCTGATATCAAGAGTCGCATGTTCTACAAACTGAGCCAGGCAGGCTCCTGTTTTAAGTTCATTTTAAGGCATGTTTTAAGTTCATTAAGGGTCGCCTGGGTGGCTGTTGGTTAAGGCTTAGGTCATGATCTCCCAGTTTATGAGCTCAAGCCCCATGTCAGGCGTGCTGATGGTGCAGAGCCTGCTTGGGATTCTCTCTCTCTCTCTCTCTCTCTCTCTCTCTCTCTCTCTCCCTCCCTCTCTGTCCCTCCTCTGCTCTCTCAAAATAATACAACTTTTAAAAAAATTGTTTAACTTCATTAAAAGGTTGATGCAGTATTGCAAGTGAAAGGAATCTTTGAAATTATCTAAATTCAATGGTCTCCTACTATTTACTCAGCTACTTTGCAAAAGAAATGGGACAAAATACCCATCTATCTGCAGAGTTCAAACAATCTTATTAAAAAAAATAAATTAAAAAAATTTAAAAAATAACTACGACTCACAGACAAATCAGTAACATTCAAAACATTGCTAATACTCATCCTTAAGGTTTTTAAAGATTAACTCTGGATATTCAACTGGAGAAAGTCTTGCAGTTGAAAGTGTGATGATGTGACCAGAATCCTGTAAACATATTTCTATTAAAGAACCTTCTGTGGTCGAGTTACTATGCTTGGCACTATCCAAGAAACCTTAGAACAGACTTAAGATGGGCTCAAAAATAGACAGTATCAGTAATTTCCTCTTCCAAAAAGGATTAGAAAACCAGGAGAGGAGAGCAGAAAGTCCAGAGTCTAGAGACCAGGATTTAAATTCTAGCTGAGCCTCTTCAAAGGACCTGTGGATTATCTTGAGCTTCATTTCCCCATTTGTAAAATGAGGTTGAAACCACTCAAGGTCATTACTGAGGATTAAATGACATAATGTTAAACTGCCAAACCTGGCATAAATGGCCACTCAGTTCCCTTCCTCCCTTAAATCCAAAAATGGAACTTGACAATTTCTACAATATAAAAATCAACATTGCCATGATTTCTTTTTTAAATTTCCCCCAAAAAGCCGGGGCGGAGGGGTGTCGCCTGGGTGGTTCAGTTGGTTAAGTGTCCGACTTCAGCTCAGGTCATGATCTCGTGGTCCATGAGTTCGAGCCCCACATCAGGCTCTGTGCTGACAGCTCAGACCCTGGAGCCCTGCTCCTGATTCTGTGCCTCCTTCTCTCTCTGCCCCTCTGCTTATGCTCTCTTACTCTCAAAAAATGAATAAATGTGAAAAAAAAATTTTTTAAACTTCCAAGAAAATTGTTTTTCTACTGATAAAAAATTAGAAACACAGATGACAAGAAAAATTAGCTGCAATTTTATACTTTGCAGTATAAAACTGTAGTATGCATAAATACTATACCCATTAGCTTTTTTTCACGCTCCCCCATAGAATTTACAACATAAGACCCCCCCTGAAGACTCCCAGGAATCTTGCATGTTTTTGTCCCAGGTCCTAACACTTTAGGACACTCGTCTTCATGCCTGGCCCCCTAGTACAATCCCAGTAGGCTCCTTAAAAGAACAGTAACCATGTCTTTTTTTTTTTTAATTTTTTTTTATTCATTTATTCATTTTTTAGAGACACAGAGCATGAGCGGGAGAGGGGTAGAGAGAGAGGGAGACACAGAACCCGAAGCAGGCTCCGAGCCCAGTGTAGGGCTCAAACCCACGAACTGTGAGATCGTGACCTGAGCTGAAGTCGGACGCTCAACCAACTGAGCCACCCAGGCGCCCCGAACAGTAACCATGTCTTAAAACTCACTTTGCGTCCCCAGATTCCCGCCCAGGTTTGGACACTCCGCTAGCATTCTTTGTCAAATGAATGAGGTCATTCCTAAATACAGGTAGGACTCCTGAAGAAGTCAAGGCAGCAGAGAGAGCAAGGCCATCCAGAGGGCAGATGAAATCGTCCATCCCTGAGCCGAGTCTAGCTCTCGGAGGAAGCCAGCATTCCCTAAGATACCACCAGGAGGAACTATAATCTTTCCATCAAGAGATCACTTCAACCACCGCCACATGATTTCCCGCATACGTGGAACTTAACAAACAAAACAAAGGACCATAGGGGGGAAAAGAGGAAAACCAAGAAAGAGACTCTTAACCATAGAGAGTTAAACTGATGGTGAACAGAGTGGATGGGGAGATGGGTTAAGTGGGTGATGGGGATTGAGGGCACTTGCGAGGAGCACTGGGTAACTGTATGCCTGAAACTATATTACACTGTATGTTAACTGGAATTTAAATTAAAACTTTAAATGGAGGAAACCAATTTGACAGTAAATTTCATATATTAAAAAATTAAAAAAAAATTAACTAAAAAAAATAAAAAAAAATAAAAAAAAAAACTTTAAATGGAAAAAAAAAAAAAGTTCACTTTATGAGATTTAATGGCCTTCAAGAGTCAAAGCAACGTGTATAACTGTGACCAGTCCGGGCTGTTGTCGTGCGTTTAACCAAGGCCCACAGTCAGGTGCTGGAGAAAACAACACATTGTGACTAACAGCAAAAAATTTAACATTGAGTGTTTTCAGTCATCTCCATAACTCCCAGTCTTTCTCCAAGCTATCATTACTCCTTTCCATCTAATCCACCCTGTCGACCTCAGCACACACCTAAAACAGAATGTCCATAAAAGGCTGCATTTTGAAGAGTTAAGGCAGCAGTGCACTTTGGGTTTTTAATGATGCTGAAAGAAAAACCAGTGGAAGCTCATCAAAAGCCACTAAAAACTTGCGGAGTAAATTTGGCTTTACTATGTTGGTCAAATATTTACTTTTCTTGAGGTAACCATTCACAAATGCAGTCCTTTTTTAAAAGTTCTGCCAACAAAAGTTTGAGGGTTTTTTTTTTTTTTTTTTTTTTTTTTTTTTTTTGTACGTAAACTGGCTAAAATTCAACCCAAGTGCGTCACTGGCAAACACCTTGGGCATTACTACTGAAAAAGGACTGGTTCAGCCACACCACACCCTCCACACACCTCCCAAACCTGGTGCCTTCCTCTCAATATTAAAATACAGGAGTCAGTCCGTCCTCCAGAACTAAGTAAAGGGCTTAAATACGCACACAAGTGAATGTAACAAAGGCAGAGTATAGGGGGAAATAAAAATAAGACAGCGTGAGGGGACAAAGTGCCTTTTCAAGAATTTTTATTACAAAGTTTTACTTTAATTTTTTTTTAATTTTTTTTTTTAACGTTTATTTATTTTTGAGACAGAGAGAGACAGAGCATGAACGGGGGAGGGGCAGAGAGAGAGGGAGACACAGAATCTGAAACAGGCTCCAGGCTCTGAGCTGTCAGCCCAGAGCCCAACGTGGGGCTCGAACTCACGGACCGTGAGATCGTGACCTGAGCCGAAGTCGGCCGCTTAACCGACTGAGCCACCCAGGCGCCCCCAAAGTTTTACTTTAAAGTTATGATGCGTCTTGGGGGGGGCGGGGATGTAAAACTGATCTTCAACGCCAGGAAAAACTGTAAACCCAAAACAGTAAGTTTTATTTAAATCTTATTTTTATTAGAAGATTCTAACTTTCAGAACAGGATTAAGAGTACGTTTATCTTGGGGCGCCTGGGTGGCTCAGTCGGTTGAGCGTCCGACTTCGGCTCAGGTCGTGATCTCACGGTCCGTGAGTTCGAGCTCCGTGTCGGGCTCTGTGCTGACAGCTCAGAGCCTGGAGCCTGTTTCAGATTCTGTGTCTCCCTCTCTCTGACCCTCCCCCATTCATGCTCTGTCTCTGTCTCAAAAATAAATAAACGTTAAAAAAAAAATTAAAAAAAAAAAAAGAGTACGTTTATCTCGATGAGCTCTGCATAATATATGCAGCTGCTGAACCCACATTGTGCACCTGAAATTAACAGAACACTGTAGCTTAACTACACTGGAATTAAAACTTTTAAAGATGCTTCCAAAAAAAATAAAAAAGACTCTACTTTCATACTTGGATCTTTTTCACAGTCCGGAACTAGATTCTCTGAAAATGAAACCAGGATATTCTAATGAAAGAAACGTATGGTTTCTTTCAAATAGGTGAGGTAAAGAATTTGGATCACAGAAGGGACACTTCCCGGTTCAAACTGACACAACCAGTTTACCTACAGAAACTCTTACAAACCCGAAGAGATTTAGAATTGAGAAAATTAAAGATCAGTAATTTCTTAACTTTTTTTTTTTAATTTATTTTTGAGACAGAGAGAGACAGAGCATGAACGGGGGAGGGGCAGAGAGAGAGGGAGACACAGAATCGGAAGCAGGCTCCAGGCTCCGAGCCGTCAGCCCAGAGCCCGACGCGGGGCTCGAACTCACGGACCGCGAGATCGTGACCTGAGCTGAAGTCGGACGCTTAACCGACTGAGACACCCAGGCGCCCCAAAGATCAGTAATTTCTTAAAGCTAATTCCTTTCAAACCCACTCCTTTTCTCCCTTAATTGATCACCTTATCAAAGGGACAAAACTGAAATCAAGAAGAGTTTACGATGACAAAAAAAAAAAGCGAGGATCAAAGGTTCTTGAGAACAAGTGCCCCCACTGAATTCAACCAGAATTTACTGATGCTCAGCTCTGCTGGCAAAGGAACTCTAGGAATTAAGTTTTCGTGCCGAAAGCCCGGTTGGCCCCAATCCCTTGACACCACCCAATGAATCTGCACGTTACTGCAGATAAGCCTCTACTTCTGCAATTTTTTATTCAGACAAAGGCTGGAAAGAAAACGACGTTGGGGGAGGGGAGAGATAAGCAGGTTGGCTGCAGGGCCCAGGCGCTGCCCGGAAGGATTCGAACCCTTTTCCAGATCAGGGCCCCCCGCCCCATTACAAAAGCCACCGTTTACTGAGCAGTTTCCCCGCACCCACAAGGCACCCTTCTGGTCGACCTCGGGAACCCAGGATACCCGCGGTGTCCGGAGCCTGTTCCCCACGAGCCGGCGCCCCATCACCTCTTTCTCGCAAACCCGGAGGTGCGCGGCCAAGGCGCAGACACCCCGGGGAGTGGGGGGTCCGCGGCGCGGAGTAGGGGGCCGCTGGCCTGGAGGACCGAGGGCCGGCCCGGCTCCGCCCGCTCTGGCAGGCGGAGGTGCCACATCCCCAGCCTCTCTCTGCCGCCTGCCTCCCTCCCTCCCTCGCCCGCCCGCCCGCCGCTCGGGGCCGGGATGCGCCACGTCCCTGCCCGCCGAGGCTGCGCTCCGGCCCACTGCTCCCCTGCCCCGCGGTGCCCGCCGCCGGCCACGTAAAACGGCCGCAGAGGCGGAGCCTGCCCGCCGGCCGAGGCCCAGCGCGTCCCCTGAGCCCGTTACCCCCCAGACCCCAGGCCCCGGACCCCGGACCGGAGCCTCGCAGGCCGGCCGCCTCGCCGGCCGTCGTGTGGGGCGCCCCGGTCTCGACCCAAGTCCCGGCCCCGGAGCGCCAGCGCGGATACCTGGCAGCACCTCCAAACCCGGCACGGGACAGGCGGCGTCGACAGCGCGGCAGCGCAACGGCGGCGCGTCACAGAGCTTAAGACGCGGCTTCCGCCCCGCCCCCGGGACGCCCTCGCCGCCCATTGGCTGGCGGCAGAGGGCTGGGCACCAATCGCCGTGCGCCCGGCCTCCGCCCCGCCCCCAGACTGCCGCGCTTCGGGGACCCCGCCTCCCACCACGGGTTCGAAAGGCTGCTCGGATCTCCTTGGCGCGACTGTTCTGGGCCGCCGCCGCGTCCCTGCGCTTCCCGTGCTGGCCTGGCCCGTGCCTTTCAGTCGGTCGCTCACCTCCCGCCCTTTGCTGGCGGGAAGACAAGGCCTGAAAGGATGAAATGTCTGTTGGGCGCCCTTGGGGCTCGCGGAGTCTCCTGGGCCCCAGCCACGAGGGTATGGACGACAGGCTCGATCCCCAGCCCAGGGCTCCTTGGCCGAGCTCCCTTCCTTGCCACACAAAGCCTTTTGTGGGGCTCCCACCCAGCTACACCTCAGATACCGCTGCGGGACCCCTCGAACCCTGTGAGCTTCTGAACTCACCCCCAGAAGTCATCACGGCAGCTGGTAAACACACGGCCCACCTCCTCGTGGCACTCCGTGTAAGTTTGTCTGCAGCGCCCTGCACATCCGTGATAAAAACTCAGAACTCAAAATGGACAGTCCAGGATTATCTCGTAGTAGAATCGGAAGGGACTTGCACATCATCACTTAGCCTACACAATTTTTGTTATATATTGGAAAACAGAGACTGGGAGAGGAGAAGCCACTTATCCAGGGTTATCCCACGGGTGAGAGGCAGCCCAGCCCTGTGTACCACTGCCCTTCTCCGTGGGTGGTGGAAGACAATGGCAGGGACAAAGGACGGCACCATGATTCATGAAACCATAGTGGTCAGTCAGGCTCCCAGCTGGAAACAAATGGCACACTCCAAACTGGAAATCTGAGATGCGTTTGTTAAAGGAATTATTTAAGTGTGGAGTGGTAAACCACAAGGGTGGAAAGCAACCTGGGCTCAGTGCACCCTTGTGAATCCTGGCCTGCAGGGAGGGGTTCCCAAAACCCAAAGAGAGAAAAGAAAGGAGAGGCCACCTGCCTGAGCTGTGGTCATCAGTGACCCCACTGGGAGGGTGCTGGAGTGGTAAGCATCCAAACTCTCATCTCTTGCCAGAGTTCTCCGTGGGCTGAACATATTAGGAAGCTAGAGACCTAGGGAGCCCTTTAAGGAAGTTTCTGCAGGTTACCCTCCTGGGACACCGGTTCTGTGGGAAAGGGTGGAGACTGGATGGGGTAGGGAGGCACACGGGAGACATTCAGCACAAATAAGCAACTAAGGTTAGCCTTAGCTGAGTAGAAAGTAAAGTCCAAGCTAATGTGGTCAGAGCTGGAAAATGGCGTGGGACAGAGGCAGTGCTGTAAACAGCAGAGCCCGTGTCCGCAGATGCCCAGAGCAAGGCACCAAAAGGGATTCAGTCCTCCTTGGCTCCACCTGCCCTAGACCAATGTCACTTACTCCAGTTGTTACAGCCACATGCTCTCTGGAGCTCACTGAGAGCAGGACTTTGCCTTTTAGTTCTTTGATGTCCCTCCACAAAACTGAACACAGTATGATTTCTTGGAAGTTAGGTCATTCTGCCCTAGAGTTCAAAGAGGGATCCTTCCTCCAAGGTCCTGCTCCACAGACCTGAGCAGGTATATAGAGCCAAGCCTAGCTCTGGAAACTCTTACAGAGCCCAGGAATCCTCAGCTCTGCCTTGGCAAGTAGGGTCAGGCGTTTCTGAGTTCATGAAGGGAACGTGACACCCAAGATCTGAGTGTAACCTCAAAATATGTTGCATTGCCTTTGGACTCACAGATAAGATGCTCTTTACCAAAAAAAAAAAAAAAAAAAAAAAAAAAAAACCATTTTCAAGAACACCTGAGAATGTCTGGCTTTTATCTCTTTTCTCTCTTATCAGAAAAAAAATGCAATAGTTACAAACAACATGATAATATTTTATGGTTTTTCTACTAGTAGTGGAATGACCTTGGAGCCCTGGACTGGAAAGCAGCTTGTTTTCAACCAAGAAACAGAGCTGCTCTATTTGTATGCTTTTTACTTGTACAATCTAGAAACCTATAAAACAGACCATACTTGACAAAGGTTTTTGAGCCTCTAAAACTATTCATAGACTCAACTAATTATTCAGGAGCCATAAATCTGGGAGATATAGAGACAGACCCATCCAACACCTAAATTAATTTCATTAGTTCACTCAACAGAGTCCCTTGAGCGCCTACATGCCTGCTTCTGTAGAGGGTTTCACATCAAGCAAGAGCACAGGGGTCACTTCAGGAAGGAGAAATTTCAGGAAGTGCTCTTTCAACAGGAGTGAACTGAAATCTCGCAACCTTGACCATCTAAAAGAGCTATAACTACACAAAAAGAGGAAACAAGTCATTTTCTCCTATCAGCAACCCTCAATTATTTGGTACCCAGTAAAACAATTTATGGATTCTGCAGGCCTCTGACTTATTGCTTCCTTCAGTGTCTAACTCGTTATTACTTGTCATTAGTGTAGCCTACACTACTTGGCCTTGAATTGAGTAAAAAGGAAAACTCCAAGCTGACAGCCAAGGAGAAAGTCTGGTAAAGACACTCAGAAAATAAGTGTTTGGTGATTTTTACCCAGCAGGAGAAATTTTCCTTCCCTCCAGATTTCATTTACCCTAAAAAGAGATCTTCCTACTAAAGACTTGGTGACTTTGCACGACTTGTCCTCCCAGCTGCTACAGCACTGGGCTGGGTGGGGCAGACATTTGAATCTGAAATAAACCTGCTTAAGTCCAGAAGGGATCTGGCAGGAGCAAGGTAAGCAAAATGGTAACGAGAGGTGGGGAGGAGTAGCTGGTAAAAGTTCTGAACTTAGGTCGGAACTGGGAACAATAGGCAGCGATTCAGAAATTTTGCAGTTAAAATGTTGGTTCTAGTAGGAGGATCTGCCTGCCAGGAGTATTTCTTTTCTCTCCCCAGCAGCTGAACTCCACTTAAGAAGTCTAGATGCAACCAAAAAAAAAAAATCTAGCTGCAGCTCCTGTCCTTCCACACCTGCCACATGACACCCTTCCTGGCTACAAAGGCCACAGTGGTCACCCACCTGCTGTCACTGTTTCACCTACCATACACCTCTAGCTCTAGCTATGTCTTATCATCCCATGGAGGCTATAAGTTCTTGAAGGTTGAACCTGTCTTGCGGGATTTTTACAGCCTCCCAGAAACCATCTCCGTGGTGCCTTAGTAGGAATTATTATTCTACACTGTTTTCCGGTGGACGGGAATTAGTGACAGAGCAAGTGGCCATTACGGGAGTACGATCCTGAGATTCCAAAAGCCCCGGTGGCCCAAAGCCCTCCCCACTCTCAGACTAGGAACGGCAGTGCAGATGACAGCCCTGGAAGCTGGGGTTGAGAAAAAGAGGACACTTCAAACCATTATTGTCCATTATCTAAGTGCTGGAGGAATGTCATTGGGTGCAGTAAGTTTATACTGTTGAGGGCTGGAGAGGAGGAGGGAGACCAGTCCTTAGCATGGGCCATGACATCCCCAAATCTCATGGGGACAGAACTGGATCCAGGAAGGGAGCCTCCGAGGACTCTGGGATCTGGGGACTATAGCTGGAGTATACCGTGTGCCTGGAAGTCTGAGTAGAAAAAGAATGGAAAATACCAGAAGGGGGATAGAGGCCAACCAGCCACTTGGGCTTACCCAGCTAGAGGAGAGGACTATTTAAATCAGCTCAAGAGCAAGTGTTTAAAAAGAGACTCGTCTCGTGGAGGTGAAAAGTCAGCTAATCCTCAATGTTGAAGCATAATAAATGTAGTATTTTGAAATGATGAATTAGAGATATAAATGCCTAGTAGATTTTAGAGCTGAAGAGCTTTAAACATGTAATCTAATACTTTTAAAGACAAATCCAAGACTCCAAGGTAAAGGCCCCGGCCAATGTTACAAGAAATAGGTAATGGACCAGCCAAGAAGCCAGGTTTCCCACCCTATCAAGTTCCACACTTGAGACAATCAGAAGAAGGAATTTCAAGTAAGAAAGTTCAAGGTGAAAGTCCATTTTTTTTTTTTTTACAAAAAAAATCCAAGTAGTGAGTTTGCAGCCACTTATGTTGGAAATTATTTGCATTGCTCGTGACTTAAAAAAATAAGAGAAATCTCAAGTGCTCGTTAAATATTTACATCCTTATCTATCCAGATACGAATAAGCTCAGTGTATTTTGCAATGATTTTTTTATTGATTCCATGAAGGCTAACGCTGAGTGCCACAACTTGGATAGCTTTTATTTGAAGTCAGAGAATCTAGAAGTCAATCCTGACTCCGCTCCTTGCCCGGGGTAACCTGAGATCCCACTGCTCACTTATCCGTGTTGTAAAATGGGTTATCCTGAAGACCTCTAATAAATGTCACAGTAAAAGACCTACCTACTTCTAAGCTACCCAGTGGCTCAAACCACGGGGGCATTAATCTTTTTATTTACAATAATGAGTAAAGGTTCTTTCACAAAACTTCACCATCATCCCCCGGCTTTGAATCTTCCCTCTTCTGCAGATTCCTACTGAAGTCTAAGTAAATCATGTCTTATACTTAGAAAGCTAGAGAAGTGCCAGTTAAAAAGGCAACTGTTTTGGGGTGCCTGGGTGGCTTCCGACTTCGGCCTCAGGTCATGATCTCGTGTCTCACGAGGTCAAGCCCCCCGTCAGGCTCTGTGCTGACAGCTCAGAGCCTGGAGCCTGCTTCGGATTCTGTGTGTGTCTCTCTCTCTGCCCCAACCCCGCTCATTCTCTGTTTCTCTCTTTCAGAAATAAATCAAACATTTTTTTTAAAAAGGCAACTGTTTTACTACTGGGATCTGCTGGGGTAAATTTTATTTAGAACAGGCAACTTTTTTTTTTAATTTTTTAATGTTTATTTATTATTGAGAGACAGAGAAAGACAGAGCATGGGCATGAGAGGGGCAGAGAGAGAGGGAGACGCAGAATCCGAAACAGGCTCCAGGCTCGGAGCTGTCAGCACAGGGCCGGATGCGAGGCCCGAACTCACAAACTGTGAGATCATGACTTGAGCCGAAGTTGGATGCTTAACCAACTGAGCCACCCAGGCGCCCCAAAAAGGCAACTTTTTAACAGTTGAAGTGGTGCTCAGATAGCTCAGAAATTGTTCCCACTCTGGCCCTACTCATGACCACCCTAGAGTTTTCTCATCTGCCCCTTGGAGGTCAGGAAGCAAAGCACAGTTGGGCTGGATTATATGTTAGGAACTTCATTCTGAGCTGGCCTTCTTCTGGTCCTTGAAACAAGCTTTGGTAACACCTTCCCACGTATGTTAGTTTTCTAAGGAAACTTGTCATAAATCCAAAGAGGTAGCCCAGTGCCCTACTGGGCAGATTGTGGAAAAAAACAGTTCCAATTTTCTTCCTAATTTCCAAAGAGTGAGATATTTGAAGGAACTTTGGAAGTCATCCAATTGTATAAAGCATGTAGCTCTTTATTTTCTTTTTCTTTCTTTCTTTTTTGACAACTCTATAGAACTACTTTCCTCTCCGACACTTTCACTCCCAAGCAACTTCTTTTTGTTTTGTAAATAGTTAATACTTTGCCTCATTTACAAGTCAAAGCAAATTTAAAAGTACACCCCAAGAACTCTTCCTCCTGCCCCAAAGCCATCAGTCAGCATCCCCTACCAAGGGCAACTCTTTGTATTAGCTTCTGGTTTCTCGACTCTTCATACAAATAGAAGCAAATACAAATGCATGCCATTATTTTCTCCACTTTCTAACACCCCTGAGAGCAGGTTATATGTGCCCCAGAGCTCCTTCTGTGTCAATAGGGAGAGAGGGCCCTCATTCTTTTGTTTACAGCTGCTTAATAGCCCCATTGCAGGACCCTTGGATTATTTCCAGTCTTTTGCTATTGCAAAGTGTGTCACAATAGATAACCTGATCTGTGACATTTCATAAAAGTGTAGCTGTAGGATAAAGTCCTAGAAGTAGGATTGCCAGGTCACAGGACTGACCTGCACTTCCAATTTCAAGGCTAAGACTCTAAATCCAGGTCTCCGAGGAGAGCAAAGCAGGCTGGCGTGGTCCACGGAATGGTGCCGTCTCTGAAAGGGGTAGCGAACAAATTGAAGGCAGTTGGAAAACTTAGAGCAATTTCCCACTGCGACATTCAACTGTGTGGCCATTTTTCTAAGTAGTTGATTTTTATTGAGCTTATACATCTGTGATGACCTGAAAGGGGAAAAAAAAAAAATTGCTTCTATTGCTACACAAAAGTTACGAACAACTTCTTTTTTAGTGTGGTGTTGCCTCAGACTCGTTATCCAAATTTCTGAAAAGGTTGTGGAAAAATAGAACCAACCCCAAACACCGGAGAAAACGACAATATGAGACCCACCAAAAGGTGGAAAGGTAGTTCGATCATTTAATGGCAATTGATTGAGTGCCAACATATTCCAGTGTGAGAGGTAAAAGATCCCCAAGATATGTGGATGAATTGGCAGAGAAAGAGAGCGAGAGACAGAGAGAAAGAAACGGTCAGGCTCTCCCAGACGGAAGAAGCCATGACTCCAGACAAAATGTAGCAGGTGCTAAGGGATTAAGGTGAGGCCTTGCCTGCTAGAGGATCTGGGCCGCCCAGGCAGAGAAAAGCAATGTGTCAGGATTCAGTCTGGGAGGAAGTGTAAGATGTGATAAGGATGTGCAGGAAGAAAATGTTAGAAATTCTATTTATATTTAATTTTTAAATTTTTTTAATGTTTATTTTAAATTTTAAAAAATCTTCATTATTTATTTTTGAGAGAGAGTATGAGCAGGGGAGGGGCACAGAGAGAGGGAGACACAGAATCTGAAGCAGGTTCTGGGCTCCGAGCTGTCAGCACAGAGCCCGACGCAGGGCTCGAACCCACGAACCGTGAGATCATGACCCGAGCCGAAGTCAGACGCTTAACTGACTGAGCCACCCAGGCGCCACATATGTATATATATTTTTTTAAAGCTTTTATTTATTTTGAGAGAGAGAGAGACAGAGAGCACAAGCAGTGGAGAGGCAGAGAGAGAGAGAGAACCCCAGGCAGGCTCTGCACTGTCAGCATGGAGCCCCAAGTAGAAGTTGAACTCACAAACCATGAGATCATGATCTGAGTCGAAATCAAGAGTCCAAAGCTTAACCGACTGAGCCACCCAGGGGTCCCCGGAACCCCAGCAGGCTCCGGGCCCCGAGCTGTCATCACAGAGCCCAACGGGGGGCTCGAACCCACGAACCGTGAGATCATGACCTGAGCCGAAGGCGGATGCTTAGCCAACTGAGCCACCCAGGCAACCCAAAGCTAGCAAGTTTGTAAGGGCCAAAAAAACCAATCACGATTCATCTCAGGAAAACAAGTAACTCTGATCCTTTGAACATATCTCACAAATAACATTAGCTTCTATGTTAATAATGTCTGCCACACCCTGGGAGTTATAAATGCCTGGCAAGACCTTCGTAAAACACAAACCAGATCTGTATAGAACAAGCATGGCAGAAGTGACATCAATAGCCTATTTATTTCCAGCCCGAATTCCAAATGACATCAGTGCTAAGGAGAGTGTTGCTTCATACAGAAACGGCTGACAAGAAAGCCATGGCATTTTCTACACTTTGTTGCACCAGGTGTGCACCTGTCTGTGACTTTCACTCACCCGAGCTCCTCTCCCAGGCCCAGCCAGGGTCTTCCTGTTGCATTTCCAGATGCTAGGTTAGCACTTGGCACACAGCTGGTGCTCAGTAATTGTGCAAAGGAAGGGAGGGAGTAGTCTTGGGAGTATAATTATTTTAATGTACAAAAAAAGAGGGGGAGGAGGAGGGTATGTGTTCTGAATATACAAAGAATTCTTAAAATTCAACAACAAAAGACAACCCAATGAGAAAGTGAGCGAAAGGTTTACATGCACATTTCTCCAAAGACCTGTGAATGGCCAACAGGCACATGAAAAGATGTTTAATATCATTAGTGATTAGGGAAATGCAAATCAAAACCACAATGAGATACATTTTACACCGACTAATTGGTTTTAATCTGAAAACAGTAATAACAGGGGCTCCTGGGTGGCTCAGTCGGTTAAGGGTTCAATTTCGGCTCAGGTCAGGATCTCACGGTTTGTGGGTTGGAGCCCAGCGTCAGGCTCTGTGCTGACAGTTCAGAGTTTAGAGCCTGCTTGGGATTCTGTGTCTCCCTCTCTCTCTGCCCCTCCCTCACTCATGCTCTGTCTCTCTCTGTCTGTCTCTCTCTCTCTCTCAAAAATAAATAAACATTAAAAATTAAAAAAAAAAACAGTAATCATAAAAATTGTTGGTAAGGATGTGGAAAAATCGGAGCCCTCATTGTTGCCGGTGGGAAATGTACAAGGGTGCAGAATACTCTAGGATTCCTTAACAACTTAAACATGGGATTACCACGTGAGCCAGTAATCCCACCCCTACTTACGTACCGAAGAGAACTGAAGACAGGCGTGCAAACAAAAACTCTTACGCGAATGTGTACGGCAGCATTATTCACAATCGCAAAAGTGTGGAAAGAACCCGAATGTCCATCGACTGAGGAATGGATAACCAAAATGTGGGCTCTCCCTACAGTGGGTATTAATCAGCCATGAGAAGCAGTGAAGTACTAACACCTGCTAAAACATGGATGAACACAATGAAAACGTTACATGAGAAAGAAGCTAAACAAGAGAGGCCGTGTTTTATATGATCCCATTTATAGGAAATGTCCAGGGAAGACAAATGTGCAGAGGAAGCCGACTAGTGGCTGTTAATGTACAGGCAGTGGGGATGGATGGTAACTACTTAATGGGTGCAGGGTCTCCGCGTGAGAGGATGAAAACGTTCTGGAACCAGATAGAGGCGATGGTTCCTTAATATTGTGGCCATACCTCTTGCCACTAAATCAAATGCTTTAATGGTAAATTCGGCGTAATGTATATTTTCCCGATTAAAAAAAAGGCTGAGGGGCATCTGGCTGGCTCAGTCGGTGGACCGTGCAACTCTTGATCTCAGGGTTGTGAGTTCAAGCCCCCACGTTGGGTGTAGAGACTACTTAAAAATAAAATCTTTTGGGGCGCCTGGATGGCTCCATTTGTTAAGCTTCCGACTTCGGCTCAGGTCAGGATCTCAGGGTTCATGGATTTGAGCCCTGCATCAGGCTCTGTGCTGACAGCTCAGAGCCCAGAGCCTGCTTTGCATTCTGTCTCTCTCTCTGCCCCTCCCCTGCTCACCCTCTGTCTTTCTCTGTCTCTAAAATAAATAAACATTAAATTAAAAAAAATTAAAAATAAAATCTTTTAATAAATAAATAAGCTTAAAGACTTAAAATGTTTTGAAAGATTTAGAAGTGTATAAGGTATTTTTATTAAGACACCTTGTGAATTTATCAGACAAGACGCGGTATTTTTTGTGGTATCTCTTGAATAATTGCTACGGGCTCTATTCACCAATATTACTGAACTATATGGAAAGAAGCTCATTTTACACTAGAGATGTGCTTGAACTTTGTTTTGATGTCTTTAAAAAGATTCCATCAGAATCTTGCTTAGATGTGAGTGGGGATTTTTAGGCTCCAAGAGGAGTTGGTTAGTTTCCTTCTATGGTACTTAGTACTGTACTCTTTTTTTTTTTTTAATTTTTAAGTTTATTTATTTTGAAAGAGAGAGAGCACAAGCCGAGGAGGGGCAGAGAGAGAGAGAGAGGGAGAGAAAATTCTAAGCAGTCTCTGCACTGTCAGTGCGGAGCCTGATGCAGGGCTTGAACTCATGAACTGTAGGATCAAGACCTGGGCTGAAGTCAGACAGACGCTTAACCAAGGCGCCCAAGTGCCCCATTCATAGGAACTAAGTATTCTGAATCCCTAAGAACTTAGAGTGACTTAGAGCCACAAATGATGATGTACCAAAAAGAGCCCCCTGTGCCACCCCAGAACCCCTTAGAAAAAAATGCATTTGTGAAAGAAAAGACCTTTTAAAAAGGGAAGAAACTAGCCTTTTAATGGTTACTTTGAAACCTTCCTGCACGTTTGTGGTAATTTGGGACCTCATGAGTGTGACGCTCTCAAAGTGCAGCCTAACTGTCCCCCAGACCCGGCCCCTTTTGCCTTAGGATCTGCAGGTTATTTACAAGTAAAGACAGGGTGCCTGGGTGGCTCAGTCAGTTGAGCATCTGACTTCAACTCAGGTCATGATCTCGCTGTTCATGAGTTTGAGCCCCGCATCCGGCTCTGTGCTGACAGCTCAGAGCCTGGAACCTGCTTCGGATGTTTTCTCTCCCTCTCTCTCTGCCCCTCCCCCAACCACACTCTGTCTGTCTCTCTCTCTCTCTCTGTCTCTGTCTCTCAAAAATGAATGAATGTTAAAAAAAAAATTTTTTTTTTAAGAAAATAAAAGCAAAGAGAACAGCAGCTCCTTTTGTAAATGTATTAACTACACATGAAAGAAAATGACTCACAAGAAGGGAATCGATTTTGTAAAATAAATAATTTTACAAGATTGTCCACTCAGCTCTTTTGTGTGGACTGTCTACTGTCCTCTCCCGCCCCCTGTGTTCTTGGCCAGAGTAAATCTCGCAAAGGATGAGCACTGTGTAATCAGCAGCTGCCCGGGAGAGCATTTATTGGGGCTCCTGGCTGGCCCAGAGGAGCATGCTGACTCTTGATCTCAAGGTCATGAGTTCCAGCCCCACATGGGGTGTAGAAGTTACTTAAATAAAACTTAAAAAAAAAGAAAAAAGAGCGCTTATTGAAAATGCAGTCCCCAGGGTGCCCGGCTGGCTCAGTTATTAGAGCCTGTGACTCCTGATCCCAGGGTTTTAAATTTGAGCCCCACATGGGGTGTAGAGATTACTTAAAAACAAAATCTTTAAGGGGCACCTGGGTGGCTCAGTCGGTTAAGGGTCTGACTTCGGCTCAGGTCATGATCTCACAGTTCGTGAGTTCGAGCCCCGCATTGGGCTCTGTGCTGACAGCTTAGAGCCTGGAGCCTGCTTCAAATTCTATGTCTCCCCCTTTCTCAGCTCCTCCCCCACTCATGTTCTGTCTCTCTCTCCTTCAAGAATAAATAAAAACGTTAAAAAAAATCCCAAGGTTGGGCCTTGGTCCAACCCCTCGGTTACCTACATAAGCCAATCTCTACACTGGCAAGAAGAACCTTAACAATTACTAAGGGCATATATGTGCCTCTTGGAGGCTTAGACATTTGAGGAAACTCGCCTCAGATTGCATAGCTGGTAAGTGGTAGAGGGAAAATAAAGGGTCCTCTTTATTTTTTTTTTAATGTTTATTTTTGAGAGAGAAATAGAGAGAAACAGAGAGTGAGCAGAGGAGGGGCAGAGAGAGAGGGAGACACAGAATCGGAAGCAGTCTCTAGGCTCTGAGCTGTCAACACAAGAGCCAGAGGCAAGGCTCGAACTCACGAGCCATGAGATCGTGACCGGAGCCAGTCTGTCGCTTAACAGACTGAGCCACCCAGGTGCCCTGTGGGTTGTCTTCTTTTTGTCTCCACAAACCACCATGATCACAGAAAAGATAGAAATACACAGACTGTAACCTACCCTGTGTCTGGGAACTCATTTGACTTAAATTCCCACCATCCAAAACAGTTTGCACAGAATGGGTGCTCAGTACAAGTCTGGCAGGAAGGAAGGAGGAGGGGGAGGGAGGACGGAGGAGCAATGGAATACCCTTTCTTTCCAACACTGATACTTAGCTATAACTACTGCTTCAGGGTCCTCTGTCCCTCTCTCTCTGCCCCTCCCCTGCACTCTCTATCTCTCTCTCTCTCTCAAAAATAAACATTTTTTTAAATGTTTTTTTTTTTAATTTATTTTTGAGACAGAGAGAGACAGAGCACGAGCAGGGGAGGGGCAGAGAGAGAGACACAGAATCCGAAGCAGGCTCCAGGCTCCGAGCTGTCAGCACAGAGCCTGACGCGGGGCTCGAACCCACGGGCTGTGAGATCATGACCTGAGCTGAAGTCGGACGCTTAACCAACTGAGCCACCCAGGCGCCCCAATAAACATTTTTTAAATGCCCAAGCAGCGCTCAGATCATTAAAAAAAAATTACCAAATATTTTATATGACTGGTGGCCTCATGTACCATTTAAATCATCCTGGAGTCATCAGGCCCAGCTTTCAGGCTCTGCTCTTCTCTTACTGTGAGACCTTAGGCGAGTCTCATAACCTCGCCGAGTCTCAGTTTCTTCGGTAACACAGACAACCTGGGGCAAGTCCCTTCCTCTCTAAGACTCAGCTTGTCTTACCAGTGGGCAGATGTGACAGGCCATTCACCGAAACAGATCGCCAATGGCCAACAGGCATATGGAGAGGTAGTCAACATCATTACCTGTCAGGAAATGAAATTTAAAACCAGAGTGCGATGCCTACTACATAGCTTCCAGGACCATCAGATGGAAAAGGTGGTCCATACTATATGTTGGGAGGATGTGGAACACCTGGAACTCTCCTCCCTTGCAGGTGGGAATGGAAATTGCCCCCACACGCTGGAAAACTGGTTGACTGTATCTAAAGCTAGGCATCTGCGCACCCAGTAACCCCACTGCTGGATACATTATCAACGGAAATAGGAAGATATGTTTACCAAAAGATGTGTGTAAGACAGTTCAACCAAAATAATGAAGGAGTATTCGATCACCCACCACCAGTAGAATGGATAAATGAGTTGTGTCTACAGTGCTATGCTAACAGTAACAGGAATGAATAATCTATAACTATATGCCACACAACATGGATGAAACTCATAAATAATGTTGAGCAAAGCCAGCCAGGCACACAGAGTATATATACTGCAGGATTCCTTTTCCATAATTAAAAGAAAAATAAAACGAGGCACAAGTAATCTATGCTTTCGGATGTCCGTGGGGGAGGTAATCACTGGAAGGGGACACAAGGGGGCTCTGAGATGCTCATCCTGTTCAGTTTCTTGATCTGGATGCTGATTATAAAGGTATATTCTTTTTTTTTTTTCAAGATTTTATTTTTAAGCAATCTCTACACCTGAAGTGGGGCTTGAACCTGCAACCCCGAGATGAATAGTCACACGCTCCACTGAGCCAGCCACGTGCCCCTAGGAAGGTGTATTCTGTTTGTGAAAAGGCACCAAGCTGTACGCGTCGGGTATTTTCAGTTTTCTGTATGTTTATTATGCTGCAGTAAAAATTTTGTAAATGAGGGGGTCGGGCTAGGTACAGCGCGTTTACCGTCCTTCCCAGCATCAAACTGGGCGTAACAACTACCTTCAATGTGTCAGGAACTAAGTGTTTTCCATACAAATTGCTCATCTGAGCTAGGCACCACGGTGAGGAAACTGAGGCCCAAGACACAGGGAAATTGCCAAGTTCATATATGGACTCGGGGGTGGATGTGGCTTCGAACCCAGCCACTCAGAGGTCAGGGGCCTCACCTGTGGTCCTTGATAACCACAGCCCCAGAGAACCAGGGAGGGTTAGGTATGGGGAAGCCTGGCTTTCTCCAGCTGGCATTCCCCTCCCACTTCCTGCAGGGACCGAGTCCTCCAGTCTCCAAGGCTCCCTCTCCCTCTGTCTCCACAACTGGGCTCCCGTGGGATTTTCTTCCAACTAGAAGCAAGAAGGGACATTTCCTATTTCTCTTTCCCTGAATCTGGTCTTCCCACTTCATTCACGCTTAAATGCTTCCCTTCAGTTGACCTTAAGGGGGAATTATGTTGTTGTTTTTAATGTTTATTTTATTTTTGAGAGACAGAGATAGAGTGCGAGCAGGGGAGGGACAGAGAGAGAGGGAGACACAGAATCCGAAGCAGGCTCCAGGCTCTGAGCTGTCAGCATAGAGCCCGACATGGGGCTCGAATCTGAGATCACGACCTGAGCCGAAATCAAGAGTTGGACGTGTAACCGACTGAGCCACCCAGGCACCCTGAGGGGGAATTATGTTTTTAAGTGTACTTATTAGCATTTATTGAAGAATATCTTGTTGACCTATTCATAATTTTTAAAACTAGTTCAGGGGCACCTGGGTGGCTCGGTCGGTTAAGCGTCTGACTTCCACTCAGGTCATGATCCTGTGGTTTGTGAGTTCGAGCCCCGCGTTGGGCTCTGTGCTGACAGCCCAGAGCCTGGAGCCTGCTTTGGATTCTGTGTCTCCTTCTCTCTCTCTGCTCCTCCCCCACTTGTACTCTGCCTCTGTCTATCAAAAATAAATAAATGTAAAAAAGATTTTTTCTAAACTAGTTCAATAGGTGCTTAGCAGTTATTTCTAAAAAGACAAATACACTAAATTGATCCGTGCCCATAAAACGGATGGGGATTTCTCAACGTATGAGACGCTCTCCACTCACTCCCCTTCTTCTTGGCTGTGGGGTTTCAAGTGGGGATCTGAAATAGTCATTTTTTAACATCAGAAATCTATGACCAATGGATGGCGCAACTCCAAAAAGTGACCTACCAGGCACTTTATAAGATACTAAGAACTTGCAAAGTAAGTCTAGGAAGTTAATGCCCTAAAAATCTGGTACATAGGTGTTGATTTAATTTGTAGCCACTAACAAAATTCTGTAAGATGCTTCACTTTTGCTTTGAAAATGGCCCTGTTGGGGTGCCTGGGTGGCTCAGTCGGTTAAGCGGCCGACTTCGGCTCAGGTCATGATCTCGCGGTCCGTGAGTTCGAGCCCCGCGTCGGGCTCTGTGCTGACAGCTCAGAGCCTGGAGCCTGTTTCGGATTCTGTGTCTCCCTCTCTCTGACCCTCCCCGTTCATGCTCTGTCTCTCTCGTCTCAAAAATAAATAAACGTTAAAAAAAAATTAAAAAAAAAAAAAAAGAAAATGGCCCTGTGTGTTCGTATATACTGCCTGCCAGGGTAGCCACTCCGTGTATGTTTGGCATGGGTTTGGCAAAGTACCTAACGTGGCATGAAAAAGTAGGGTCAGGGTGGAGATACCCTCAGTTTGTGAATACTAGCTGGCGAGGGGAGGGGACACATACATACAAACTCTGATAATTACAAAATTAGTTGAAAACTTTGCTAAGAGAAAACAAGAAACAGTTAAATGAGAAAGCATTACAAAAAGGATTTATTAGACAAACACATCCATGGATTTGGTTGGAAAGCCACGGGGCCTTTCAAAGCAGCACAAATCCAAAGCCACACACTTGGAGCATTACTCTGCTACAAGGTGTCCTAACAGGAAAGGTCAAGAATGACAGCACTTCAAGCTAGTCCGCAGATAAGCTTCCCGCCTCCCTCCCTAGTCCCTCTCTTCCGACTGGAGTCTTCTGGGATTCTGGTACCTGAGAGATGAAATGTTTCCACATCTTATGGAAATCCAGCTTCTCGTTACAGATCTTGCCTCTGTGTACTTGAATCGCCTGTTTGTGACGCATGGGTGTTGCTTTTCAGAAACCAAGGAGCGGTTATTGAGGGAGTGTTTATCAACGCGTAAAGTGAATAAAATGTTCTCTACCATAGTAACTGCATTTTTAATCTCATCTGGCATCAATTGTCTTTTAGAAACAATGCACTGTTTGGGGACACTCTTCTTTAAAATAGAAGGAAAAGAGTAATTAGTAAATAATACGCAATTAAATGATACACATTCTCAAATCTTGTGAGAGTCCTGTGAATAGGGAGTCTTCATTGAATTTGGCATAAGGGAGGGGGGATATTTTCTATTATTTCTGATAACCATAGAACTAGATATTTCAAAATTATGATATCATGTGTTCATGAGACCAAACTGCATGTACTTTAGAAGCAGCCCGTGATCATTAAATTTAATTTTTAATGGCACAGGCTATCAAAAAATGGCAAGCAGGATGCTATCCACGTAGATAGCAGCAGGCCTCAAATAATCAAATCCAGGTAAGGAAGAAATAAACGTGACCTAGTTAGGCAGAGCTGGGTTTCTGAGATATGAGCTTCACACATATTACATAGAAAACTAAAAGCAGCATTCCAAACAAGTCTGGCGTGAGAATTTGACAGAATAACTAATTTTTTAAGGGAGAAAAAAGTAGCAGTTGGAACTAAGGGCCATACATTAAGCTGTGGCGGTTGAATCCATTACGGGTACGATTTTGCTTCGGCTGTAGCCCCAGAAATACTTCCTTCACACCCTTGACAACCCTTCACGTGTTCACCATGCCATCGGAGAGTCTGTTTGGAACAAGAATTGCTCTAGATGAAGCTCTAATAATGTTGAGTTTGTGCTTTTAAAAAATAGCCCAGCAGGCATTCACTTTCGAATGTCCCCTCTCTGTAAAGACAGCTTTCATACCATTCTTTTCTAATCTGATACTCTAATAGGAACTTTTGCCTGCTGCTCAAAAAAAAAAAAAGTCCAATTCAGGACAGTCACGTGTGCCGGAGGAGCTCCGCTCTCCTAGCTTTTGGTTCACTATTTGCGGGCCACAAAGCCGTTACGTTTCCTAGCAGAGACTTCTAGGGCTTCTCAGAAAAGTAAGAGACCTAGTCTCTCAGGAGAGTCCGTTTGGAACAAGAATTGTGCTCAAGTCCCCGTCTGAAATGAAAATCTAAAAACGTAGAAATTTGTGCATCTGAAAAATAGTCCATTTCACCGCGCCAGTGTGTGCTCGTGGACCCAGCTCATTCAATATTTGGGAGGAAGCCTTGGTTTGGGGCCAATAATCAAGTACGAAAAGGGAGACCATCCGCTCCGAAAAGGGCAAGCTGCTTACCACGTGTGTGAGCTAAAATGTTCGAAGAGTCCATCCTAATTGTGAGCGACCCGTGGGCAGGAAGTCTCGGGTCCCCGGCATCTGCAACCCCGCAGCGCGGCAGTGTTAGCCCTGCTCGGGACACCCAGACCCTCAAGAGGAGCCCTTGAACCGAATGGAGCCTGACCCGAAGCGAAGAGCCAAGTTCAGAAACGCTAAGCTCTGAGGACAGCCTTCATCTCGGGGCACTTTTAAAGACTGCAGATCCTTGATCCCCTTTGCGGATCTCGTGGATTCAGGGGGTCGGCGCGGCGGCAAGGGGCGCTGCGGGAGTCGGCAGGCGGCCTCTCCCTGGCCTCCGGTGGCGCCTCCCCACAGCTGGAAAGGAAGCGGCGCGCAGACACCCGTTCACCACGAGGGGGCGGGCCGTGCACGTCGGCGCCCCTCGGTGGAACCGGGACCACACGACGACGCCAGTCATTTGTGAATCCCGACGAAGTGGACCCCCGAGAAGCTCCAGGTTCATAGGTGCGGGGTGTAGAAAGGGGTCAGGTAGGAGGGTCCGAGGAAGGACGCAAAGGGGCCCCCGGCGGCGGCGGCGGCGGCGGCGGCGGCGGCGGCCGTCGGCGGGAAGGAGGTGGCGGCTGGGAAGAGGACGTTGGCCGCCGAGTAGGAGGGGAAAGTCTGGAAGGGCAGCGCGCCCGGCCCGGGGGCGCCGGGGCTGCCTCCCGAGCCGCCGCCGCCCGCCGCGGCTGCCGTTCCGGGCGCCCCGGGCTGGGGCGCGCCGCTCCCCGCCTGCGCCGCACCGTCGGCGCCCGGGTTCTGCTTCTTCCACTTGGTCCTGCGGTTCTGGAACCAGATTTTGACCTGCGTCTCAGTGAGGCTGAGCGACAGCGCGAGGTTCAGGCGCTCGCACACGGACAGGTAGCGCGTGGCCCGGAACTTGTTCTCCAAAGCCACCAGCTGCTCGTAGGTGAAGGCGGTGCGCGCGCGCCTGGGCTTGGCGCAGCGGGGCTCCGTGCGCCGGCGCCGCGGCCGCGGGGAGTCGGGCGAGCCCGGGGAGCCCGCCAGCCCGCCGGGGGCCCGCTCCCCCGCCGCCAACGCCGCCGCCCGGGACTCGGGGGAACGCGCCGGGTCCGCCTCCAGGCGCGCGGCCCGCTCCCTCCGCCGCCGCCGCCCCGCGTCCTCGGCCTCCTCCTCCTCCTCCTCCTCCTCGGCCTCCTCGGCCTCCGAGCCCTCCAAGGGGGACGCCGCGCCCGCGCCGCGGTCCGCAGCATCTAGTGGAAAAGGGGCGGGTGACCAGAAGCCCCGCACGACCCAGCCCCTCCGGGTCCCCAGACCTCCTCCTCCTGTTCTTTTTCAGAGCCCCCAGGTCGGCCCCTCTCCGCATCGCGCTCCCCCCTCCCCCACCCCCGCGACCACACATCCTCGCAAGCCAGGATTTGGGGTTTAGGGGTGCGGGATCCTCTTGCCCTTTACTCAGCTGCCGCCTAGCTGACTTCCAAGAAGTGGGTTTTGAATGAATGAGTGACACCTTGCATTAAGAAAAAATAATGACCATATTGGACAATATTGGGAGGGTAGGATCACTGTACGTTGAGACATCGAAATGTCAAGTGCGTTTAGGGCTGTGTCTCTCTGGTCGCTAGAAGCCTATTTTGGTCTGGAACTCCTAGCAATTAAAAAAGAAGTTATTAAGCCCCCCCCCCCCCCCCCCCCCGCCTTAAAGTGAAATTCCCTCTTTCCCATCTTCTCTCTCCTGCCGTGTTAATAGAGTTTCAGATTTGTGCGGGGCCGGATCGATAGATGTCATCTATTAAAGGTAAGTTTTAATCGAACAATATTAGGATCAGACAGGGAAAGGGGGTTTGAAGTCGGTACCTGCAAGCTGCGGGCAGGAGATATGCAGGCGCCAGTAATAGAATATCGATCATGGAGGTGGGGGGAGGGGGAGAGCGGCCCCTCCGAGGGGCGATCCGAACAATTACCAGGCAGACTGCCCTGGCCCAAGCGCAGCCGCCAGAGGCGCCCGGAGGCCCAGACAATCACTGCCAAACTTGGGGAGGAGAAGCGGGGGGCTGTGCCACATCCAGCGTCTCTCGGACCAGCGCCCGGAGTCAGCGTCTCTCCAGGGAGCCTCGTGCCCACGCTTCAACCCAGCACGGATCCTGCTGTCTTTTGTCCTACCTTCCAGGCACAAACTCTCCCAGGCTTCTCATCAAGTGTCCACCAGAGTTAGGTCAAAATGTTTCGAGGAGAGAGGACCAGTGGCGGCCCCACTTCATCCCTGCTCCCACCCCAGTCAATGGTTGGGTCTGGGGAGAGAGAGCGCTTGGGGCAGCGGCATCTCTGCAGGTGTCTCTATGGTGGGAAGGGTGGTTCGAAGTGGGCACGCGGTGCTTAAACCTGACCTCGCACTCACGAAGACCCCTCCACATGATTTCACCTCTGGTTCCTCAATCATAAAATGGAGGCAGTATTCATGATGTTCTCTGCCTCGTGGGTTGTGAAGTTTTCCCTGACTTTTATCCCCGTCTCTAGGCTAGGCCCTGGCACGTAGCGGGCGCATTAAATGCCCGATAAATGAGTGAGCCTGGAGACTCAGGTGGACGCCCGCTGTTTAGTTTCCACTGCCGAGCAAAAAAATAGAACTGTGGCGCTTAGTGACTTGGCCGGTGAGTAGGGACCAGCTTTGGTAGGCAAATCCCTGACCCAGGATGTTGGGGGCCTCTTTTCTGCCTCAGTTCAGTTCCGACACAGAGGCAAGGCAACACTTTGTACCTCGTCCCGGGTGGCCTTCTCCCTTTGGCGAACGCTCCGCTAAGGGCCGCTCACTCTGTCCCCGGTTGCCCTCCCCCTCTCCCCCCGCGCGCCTCCAACTCCCGGTGGCATCATCTGGGCTGGGGCTTCCCGGAACTGGGGACCGCTTCGCATCCTTACCAGGGGTCTCCCGCTGCCGAGCTGAGTCCCCCGGGCTGGCGTCCTTCCCTGCTTCGGCCTCTGCCAAACTTTTCTTGGCTTCCCGGGGAGCAGGACGCACGGCCGGGAGCGCAGCGCGGGTGAATTTCTGCGGGTCCAGGATGTCCAGGACGGAGAAGGAAATCTTGTGGTGGGCGGGAGCCGCCTTGGCCCCGCCGTCCTGCCATGCCAGCATGCCCGCCGCCCGCGGGCCCGAGGCCGGCGGCGCGGGGTCCGGGATGGCCGCGCTGGGGCTTGCCTTCGGCTGTGGCGGGGCCGCCGCTCTCCGGCCAGTAGGAGGGTCGCGGCGGCCAAGTGAAGCCGGGGAGGGGGGCGCGGGGGCGGGGCTGGGCGAGAGCCGCGGGGGGCGCAGCGCCGGGATTGGCACTTGCTCGGCCCGGGCCCCCACCACGTGCAGGGCGCGCTCGCCGCAGCCCCACGACCGCCCCGCGCCGCGCGGGGGCCGCTCGCCTCGGCACGGGGGCGCCTGCGTGAGCCCGGCGCGCGCGCCCGCCCCTACACCGCCGCCGGCTCCGCGCGCCTCCGCCCGACCCACGGGGACTGCTGGCGTGCGCGAGCGACGGATCGCGCGACGATTCCCTCCTGGGGGACACCCCCGCCCCCCACACACACACACTGACTTGCGCTTGCGTTTGTGACTTTTCCCCCGTGACTTTGAATTGGGGATGTAATTGAGGCCAGCACTGATTACTCGAAGGCAACGCTCAGCACATCTGCCGCGCCTGTGGATCACAGGGGTGACCTCAGACCTGGTCACCTCGGACTGAAAGGCTCTAACGTTCTCACGGTTTACGGTTCACAATGCCCCCGGGCTTGCACGATCTCGTCTGATTCTCCGAGCATCCCTGTGAGGTGGGAGTGGCCCGGCAAAACTATCATCCCCGTTTAAAGATGAGGACATTGAGGTTCAAAGATGAGGAGTTGCCCAGGGTTACTGTTGACTGGTGACAGCGTCCGGATTCGAACCTAGGTCTTCTTTTCCCGGACCTGTATCCTTTCGAGTATATCCTGCCATCTCAGAAATGGAGGGAGAAAGTTCTTCCCTTCTGCCCCCAGCCGGAGCCTAGCCCAGCAGGGCCAGGAGAGCTGGAGGAGTTTTGGGGAGAGGTCCAACCGCCCCCCGCCAGGGTGCCCCGCCGCTGTGGAAACCGTGTCAGGTTGCGGGTTCAAAGCCAGGGGAGGGAGATGCCCTGGTGAGGCCTGGTGAGCCAGGCGAGGGTGGCTGCCCCCGGCTGGCTGAGACGCCAAGCATAACCCTGATGCCCTTCAGCCCTTCTTCACAGTTACAGATTCAATCATTTGCAACAGAAATTGGGTCTCTGGGACCCAGGTTGCATCTCTGACCCTCATCTCCTTCTAGCCCCAGGAGGAAAAAGGTTAAAAGATGCTTGTCTGGTTTGAATTTGAAGTCAGAGAACAGAGATAATTGAAAGGGCTCCCATCTGCCCCACCAGGTCCCATGGAATGATGCACATCAGTCCTTGGGGGAAACTTCCCCCAGCCGGGTCCATCTTAACATTCCTTTTTCCTCTCATCGCTTGGGGAGCGGTCTATGAGCTGTAAGTATTTATCCCAGCGGCAAATTCTGAGGTTTCTCCCACCCCTCTTCCCAGAACCACTTCAAACTCTGCTGTTCCTTTCTTCCCTGCCCCATGGGGCTCCCAAACAATGACTTGGCAATTAATATGGTCCGAGAAGGTAGCAGTAGGAAGAGGTGGGGAAACTGGCCCATTAAAGTGCGGGCGTGGGTGGGGCGCTGTTAATCCCATCTGTTGTTGAAGCGAAGACCCTATCTGCTGGTTTCTTGTAGCTTTTCTCATTCAAACCTGTGGCCCCTCCCAGAGGCGGCCCCTGTATTCCCTGCCGACTTTAAAGCCCTGCCGAAATTCAAACCAGCTCTCGTTCTAAAGCCTTGATGGATTGTGCTTTTACAGGGAAGCAGGAAAGGAAGTGCCCTCCCCGAGCCCCCTGGCCCACCTCCCACCAGAGGGAATGCACGCCCTGTGAACACCAAAGAGAAGGTGGCCCTGGAACTAAACAGTGGCACCCAGGACCCTGGATTGCACATCACAGAACCTTCCTGAACACATACCCATTAGGGTGTTTTGCTTTCTGCTTTGACAGCTCTTTCTCACCCAGATCACACGCTTTTTTCTTTTTTAATTTCCTTTTCTTTCTCCCTCCCTCCCTATATTGATCCCAGCCCCCTTTTACTTTTTCCCACCCACATTCATATTTTTTCATATCTAGGTTCTTCAGGGTAGAAAGAGATCTGCTTAAGGTAGCTAGCTCCAGAATGGGCATCTGTGGCATCCCATAGTCCTTCTTCTGTTCTCCTGTTGGCAACCTTGAAGCCATTTTCACGGGAAGATGGGCTGGCATTCCAGAGGCACCTCGTACCCAAACAAGAGGGACAGGGATGGCTGCAGACAGCTAAGAGCCATCCCAGCCTGGGTCATTTCCATTTTCGCTTTATAAATTGCCTCAAAAGAATTTTGTTTCAATGATACGAATCCCCTTTCCTTTGAGGTCCGCAGGTGTCACATATAGAAAAGGAGCAAAAAAGAGAGAAGCAACAAATTGGAGACAAAGTCAAGGACACATAAAGGCCACGTTCTTTAAGACTCAATCTTTAATAACTTCTTTTAATTATTATCAATTTTTCCTGGCCCTTTATTATTATTTTTTTCATCTCTCTTTCTTTTTTTTTTTTTAATTTTTTTTAACGTTTTATTTATTTTTGAGACAGGGAGAGACAGAGCATGAACAGGGAAGGGTCAGAGAGAGGGAGACACAGAATCTGAAACAGGCTCCAGGCTCTGAGCTGTCAGCACAGAGCCCAACTTGGGGCTCGAACTCACGGACCGCGAGATCATGACCTGAGCCGAAGTCGGACACCTAACCAACTGAGCCACCCAGGCGCCCCATCATCTCTCTTTCTAATACGTGTGTTCAGTGCAGCTCAGGTTATGTGCTTGGCTTCTGGAAATAGATGATGCAAAAGAAACACTGTAGCGTGTACCAGCAGCATTGAAGGAATAGAAAATGCTCCCTTTTACCCATTTTAGAGAGAACCACCCCACCCAACAGACAGGCAAAATTCTGCAATTTGGTGAGGGGTGGGGGAGGCCTTAGGGAATTGTCTTTCTGGCCACCGGCTTTGTGAATGACCAGGAGGCAGTGAGACCTCCGATTGGTACAATCTGGCCTTGTGTTCACTCGCTAATGTCCTCACCCATGTATTTATACCCGAGGTGTTCCTGTATAATAAATATATCCATATCCAGCAAGCCACCTTCCCTTTGTGCATGGAGTTGATTTGTTTTTTCAACGTGGGCATTAAAATTCTGCCTGAGTGCTGTCTTTAAATTGCTTTGATGCTAGGTGGGTTCCCACCCTGACCTGTCCTGATGGCAACTGATGGCTGTAACAAGCTGGGGATCAATATTCATAGCGGGTGTCCTGGGCTGATAACACTGTCCAAGACAATGTTCACTATCAGTGCAGACAGCTGAGATATTGCGCCATTAGGGATGTTGTGTTAAATAACCTGATCCATTTCTGGGGCTATTTAATGAATTTCACAGTTTAGATAGTATCTTTAAGGAGAAGGCAAAGGCTATTCCGGAGGCACTGATGCAAATCAATGGTGCCAAGCTTCCCAAGCTATTCCACAAACAAAGTGGCCTATAATTCCAGCACAGCCTTGAAGAGCTGTTGCCTGAGACATGAACAGTGTTAACACGGAAAGAATTTGCTATTTATGCAGAGGGAGAGCAATATTATGAGCCGTGTCAAAGCACCTTAGATAACATCTTATGTTCCTGCAATAAAATAAACAAATTCTCTAGGTAAAACCCTGCAGTTCTGGGCCAGCCCCCTGGGCAGGACATATATGCCAAAGAGACAGCTTCATAAGACACGGCTTGGTGACAAAGGGAGAGAAGTCAACTGCAGGGATAGCCTTGTGGGCAACCCCATTACTCATGACCTCAGCCAGTTTTCCCCAAGATGTATTTCAATTCAGAAACGGTCTGCAAAATGGGGGGGGGGGGGGATGGAAGGCACTGGATTTTAAAAGGAAACTACTGATAACAGCAGAATCAGTTGTTAATGTTTACTTGACTCTGTACCCCTTGTTGCTGGAGAGTTCATTTACAATTAAAGGCTAGCATTTACAGTTTCCCACCAGGGCTTTGAACTCTGACTGCCAAGCAGAGCAAGGTCTTTTAAAAACCCACCTTGGAGGTTTTCACTTGTGAAAGCTCAAACAGTAGCCTTCCCACCGTCCCCCATTGCAACCAAAACAAAAATGTGTACTTAGCATAGTTTGCTCCAGGAAATCAGTATTTCTTCTTGGAAATCAACAGGTTACCAAAAAAAATCAACTTCTTTATCTCAGCAATGTTGAGGAAGCATCAAAGAAGGGGATAAAGCAGGGGTTACATTGATAAGTAGAATCCATGTTAATTTTTTTCCGATAATGACGATATTAATAATAGCTGCTCTTTTGGGGAACTTGCTCTGAACCAGGCACTCGGCCAAGCTCTTTGCTTATTCGGGGTTTTTTCATTTCATCCTCCCCACAACCCCACGAAGCAGGCACTGTTATTATCCCCGATTTGCCCATGACCCCAGAGCGAGGAAGTGGTGAAGCTAAGATCTGAACCTGGGCGGTGAGATTTCGGAACCTGCTTTGGTAAAATTCTGATTAAGGAAATCACATTGCTGCCCCAGGGTGAAATCTAATCTCAGACATTGATCGAATGGCTTTCCTTCAAAGTTACACACGGAGCTGGGATATGTGAGAAGCCCTGCCAGGAAATAACTAAGCCCAACACTACCTAGGAGGAGACTGTGGCGCAGGTTTGGGGATCCAGCTTTGGTTCTTACATTCAGTGTTTTTTCCTACTGTTTTACGATATTCCCGGGAGGAGCCCGAGACACGGGGATTGCCAGGCAAACCAAATTGCTCTGGGCATCTGGAAAAATAGAGACATGTAATTGGAAGAAGGAGAATGGGGGAGAAATGCCAAGTGACAAGCTGAGGACATATGGGGTGAGAAGTGATGAGGGAGGGACAGGGCCAGAAGGAAGAGGGACGCGAAGGAATGCAGTCTGGGCTGTTGCTCACTGTGAGCATCGAATGCCGTGTTAATGCCCTTCCGAAGGGAGACACCGCGTGCAGAATAAAGACAGGAGCCAAGGTGGCACTTTGCAAATATATGAAGCATCTGCTTCCCTGTTGAATGGAGATGAGTATGATCGTCATTCTTAGGCGAGTGTCCTGCAAGGTAAGCGTCAAAGCCCTCTGTTCCCCACATCTGTGCCTAAATTTCATGCTTCCTTCTTCTTCTTCTCCTCCTCCTCCTCCTCCTTCTTCTTTTTCTTCTTCAATGTTTATTTGTTTTTGAGAGAGAGAGAGAGAGGGAGAGAGAGGATGAGCAGGGGAGGGGCAGAGGGAGAGGGAGACACAGAATCTGAAGCAGGCTCTAGGCTCTGAGCTGTCAGCACAGAGCCCGATGCAGGGCTCAAACGTTCCCAAGAACCGTGACATCATGACCTGAGCCAAAGTTGGAAGCTTAACTGACTGAGCCACCCAGGCACGCCCCTAAATTTCATGCTCTTAACTTCCAGTCCCTGGTCCCCCTGCCCCTAGCTTTGCCTTCTCCCCAAGCTCTTCACCTGGGTGTGCAGACTGCAGCCCTGAGAGCACCTGGCCGTGGCCGTGGCCTAAACCAGTAAACCCAGCTGGAGTGCCAGTGTTCCCCGACTGGGGGCTGCTTGACTCCACCGGGTGGAATGCTGATCAGCGCTGCCTGATCTCCATGCTGCCCCAAAGTAGCTGGGAAGCTGGATTCATATGTGACAAGTCCAAAGTTTTCAATGCTGGCAAGCAATTCAAAATGTTGAAAAACAAACCATCAGAAGCACATCTGTGAGTCGCAAGTCGGCTACCTCAGCTGGGCTCACGTCGAGGGACCTCACCTGATTCACCAGGGCTCGCGGCATTTCCGTGGCTACCGTGGTCCGTGGGGTGAAGACCAAATGCCTTAGCACCGAGCATGGGGTGGGGGTTCTTCACAATCCAACCCCACTCACTGCCTGGTCCCCGCACGGTGGTGTTCCATGTGAGATGTGTGTGGGTCTCCTGCCCACACGTGCTGCCTTCTCGGAGACTCTGCCGAGCCTCTGGATCCCGGCGACTGGTCAGTGGGCCAGGGGAGCAGAGGGGACACCCAGCCTTTGGGATGGCCCATTCCTGGGCTGCCTAAAGCAGTCAGCTCAACCAGGTGACCTGGCTGAGTCAGACCCCAGGAGCCCGATCCCAGAGTCTGATCAAGACCCAATGGCACGTTTCCTGCCAGTGGTGGGAGCTTGAGCTCAGTGGGCAAGAAATATGGAGACAGGGTGGCCATCGTGGGGCCACATGAGCACGGACGGTATGAGGCAGTAGACACTCGGCCTGAGCTGGGAGAGCAGAACAGAACACATGTGCGGAGCGAAGCAGGGAATCTGCAAGAGACACTGGCAGATGGGCGAGCACCAGCCCCTGCCTGAGTTCCACGCCTCCAGAGGCCGGCTGTGCAGGGGCTTCTGGGTCCCCATGAGCCTCTGTGTATCCTTATAAACCTTCCTCTTCACTTTGATGGGAGCCACCCTTGTTAGTCAGGTTTCTCTAGGGAACCAGCATCAATAGGCTATATGGATAGAGAGAGAGAGAGACAGAGAGAGAGAGAGGTGGAGATTTTTTAAAGGAATTGGTTCATGCAGTTACGAAGGCTGGCAAGACCCGAGATCTACAGGATGAGCCGGCAAGCCGGAGGCCCAGGAGAACTGCTGGCACAGTCGTGGGGGGCAGGGGGGTGGTGGTCAGCCTTCTTGCTCTATTTAGGCCTTCAACTTATTGAATGAGGCCCACCCATATCGGGGCAGGCAATCTGCTTCACTCAGTCTGCCAATTGCGATGTTTATATCATCTAAAAATGGTCTCGCAGACACAGCAAGAGTAACGTTTGACCAAATGGCTGGGCGTCCCAGGGCCCAGTCAAGGTGCTATACAAAATTAACCATCGCATACCCTGAGAGGGCCTCCAGTCCTGGCAACGAGACAAGGCCCCTGGTAGGACTCGCTCTCACACCCATGTGTGTCGCTCCAGCAATGTTCTCTCCGTCCCACATCTGCCTGCGAACCTGCTTTCAGCTTCAAGTCTCCTCTGTCCAAGTGCTCTTTTCTCTGTGAGTCCTGCCCTGCCCAACCGGGGTTCCCCAGGGCGCTCCTTCCCACACGGTGCCCAGCCCTCCCTACGGCCTTGGGAGGCATCTTGCTTTTGCCTGATCAGCATCCTCACCCCTTTTCTGGTATCAGTAGTTTGACTTTGCTCAGATCACCCCCGCCTCACCCCCCCTTCAGATGTGGGACTGCCAAGCAAGGGCCCCGGCAAGCCAGGGGGTGGGAGTGGGCTCCTGCGGGACCCTCCAGGCTCTCTCCCCTGGGAATCTGAAGCAGCACGACACTGAGCGGGGGCTGCATGAGCCCAGCAGTGATGCCTGAACGAAGTCGTCTGCTGATTCCCACTCCCAGAGCTGATGGTTCTAGTACTTTCTGAGGGCTGGTTGCCCCGCATTTTCTTTGATCCTGTAAATTGTCTTACAGCCTTCCCAACGCTCACTTTGTCTCTCCCCCACTTTGGAAATCAATTCGCCAAGGTCCAGGACTGCTGATGGGCACAGCCCTTATCACACTGTATGGGGTACAGACTGATCCTCGGACTTTCCTAAAGTTAAGGCCCATGCATTTGTCTTTGCACCCATTGACATCCCGGCATTCAACAGGTTGAAGATTTCAAAGGAATACACGGTGGCCCCGTAGCATAAACCCAAAGCTCTATAGTCCGATTAAAATGGATTGGAAATCCCACACCTTAAGAGGTGGTACAGGCTAAGATGAAAGTAAAAATAGGATCTAGAGGGGCACCTGGGTGGC
This sequence comes from Panthera pardus, assembly GCF_024362965.1. Lineage (NCBI taxonomy): Eukaryota > Metazoa > Chordata > Mammalia > Carnivora > Felidae > Panthera > Panthera pardus. The sequence continues at coordinate 79,338,769 of NW_026526788.1, forward strand.
TCAGTCCATTAAGCGTCTGACTTTGGCTCAGGTCATGATCTCACGGATCGTGAGTTCGAGCCCCCGCGTCGGGCTCTGTGCTGACAGCTCGGAGCCTGGAGCCTGCTTCGGATTCTGCATCTCCCTCTCTCTCTGCCCCACCCCTGCTCACGCTCTGTCTCTCCTTCAAAAATAAATAAGCATTTAAAAAAATTAAGGAAAAAAAAAGGATCCAGAAATGTTTAGATATGGATATGGGTCTATAATGGATTCTACTCCCTTAGGGAAAATCCCTTACCCCTGCCCACAGCTTTGGAAAGAGTCTCTTTGACAAAAAGTGAGTGTACTGATGGGCTGATGCCAATCCTAACAATTCCGCACACTTATTTAAAACCGCCAACTCCCCACTCTTTGCACAAACAGGGAACTGGTGTCTCCATGGCAAGAAGAGGCCAACGAAGGACGGAAGTCCCAGGAAAGTATCACGCACTGTGTCCTCTCCCACACATCCTTGTCCAGGGTTGCTCGGAAGCATTAGAGCTGACAGCCTGAGCCTCACCTCACTGTCTGCTAGGTGACCTGCCAAGCAGCGACAGGAAGGAGGGAAGAAGCAAACGGTGAACGTAATTTACAACCTAGGTCATCAGTACCTCTACTAACAACGTGCACGTAGGTGGGCCACGTCTCGAACATCTTCCTCTACAAAGTGATCTCGTTTTAGGAAAAGAAAACAACAGCAACAAAACACCACCACAGCATCATAGAATTTCAGAGCTGCCATAAGCATGAGAGGTCATGCTAGAGCCTGGAATCTAGACTCCTGTTACTTGAAGTATGATCCGTGGACAGCATCAGCAGCCTACCTGAGAGCTTGTTAGAAATGCAGAATCCCAGGGCGCCTGGCGGGCTCAGTCGGTAGAGCGTGCAACTCTTGATCTCAGGGTTGTAAATTCAAGCCCCACATTGGGTGGAGAGATTACTTAAGAATAAAATCTCAATTAAAAAAAAAAAAAAAAAAGAAATGACGAATCTCAAGTTTTACCCCAGACCTACTAAATCAGAATATGCATTTTATGGTAAGTTCCCCTAGGGAATTCACATCTACCTTAAAACTTGAGAAACACTGGGACGCCTGGGTGGCTCCGTCAGTTACGCGTCCGACTCCTGATTTCAGCTCAGGTCACGATCTCACGGTTCATGATATTGAGCTCCGTGTCAGGCTCTGCACTGGCAGCGCGGAGCCTGCTTCGGATTCTTGTTTTCCCTTCTCTCCCTGCCCCTCCCCTGGGCTCACCCTCTCTCTCAAAAATACGTAAATAAACATGTGGTTTAAAACATTGAGAAACATTCATCTAGAGCCGGAGACCAGAAGCATCGGCATTGCTTGGGAGCCTCTAAGTCACGCGAATTCTCAGGCCCATCCCAGATCGCCTGGAACCAAACTTACGTTGTTTTTTTTTTTAGTTAAAAAAATTTTTTTTAAGTTTATTTACTTATTTTGAGAGAGACAGAAAGAGAGCGCAAGCGGGGGAGAGCAGAGAGAGAGGGACAGAGGATCCGAAGCAGGCTCTGTGCTGCCAGCAGAGAGCCCACGAACCATGAGATCATGACCTGAGCTGAAGTCAGATGCTTAAGCGACTGAGCCACCCAGGCGTCCCCAAACTTGTGTTTTTAAATAAGCCCTCCAGGTGATTTTAATGCAACAGGCACCGTGAAAGCATGAGAGTAAAAGCCTCACCTTAAGGGTAGCAGAACACGAGATGGAAGTAGCCTATTTCCTGATGGTCCTGGAAGCGATTGCACCTGCCCAGGCCCACCTTCCTCTCGACTTCCTGGTATCCGAGCAATAGTTCCTCTATTTGTTCGAGCAACTGTACTTGAGTTTCTATTACATGCAGCCAAATGCAAGCCTAATTTATATAATGCCCTTCACCCGTTATATTCAAAGAAAGGTCATGAGCTTTTGGACCGGGTCCAAGCCTATCAGTGGCCCACGACACCATGTTGTCACTGTGGGCCAACGTCATTCTTCAGATGAGGGACTAAGGCCCTGTATTCATTTCCTATTGGTGCCGTAGCCAATTGCTGTAAGGGCAGTGGCTTAGAACACTACAAATTTATTATCTTCCAGCTCTAAAGGCAAGGAGCCCTAAACTCAAGGTGTCAGCAGAGCTGAATTCCTTCTGGAGGCTCTAGAGGAGAATCCATTTCTTTCCTTTTTCCAGATTCTAGAAGCTGCCTGAATTTCTTGGCTCATGGCCCCTTCACATTCCAGGCCAGTAATGCAGCATTTTCAAATCTCTCTGTCTCTTAGCTCTGCTTCTGTTGTCATGTTTCCCTCTCCATTGTCCTGATTCTGACTCTCCTGTCTCCCTCTTTACCTTATAAAGACTCTTGTGATTCACTGAGCCTATTTGGGTCATCCAGGATAATCTCCCACTTCAAGATCCTTAGTTTAATTATGTCTTCGAAGTCACTTGTGCCACGTAAGATAATACATTCACAGGTTCTGGAGACTAGGATGTGGACACCTTCAAGGGGGCGTTATTTTGTCTACCATAATTTTAGGTATAGAACATAATTTCAGGGCACCTGGGCGGCTCACTCGGTTGAGCATCCCACTCTTGATTTGGGCTCAGATCATGATCCCAGTGTCGTGGGGTAGATCCTGCGTCAGGCTCCGTGCTGAGTGTGGAGTCTGTTTATGATTCTTTCTCTCGGGGTGCCTGGGTAGCTCAGTCGGTTAAGTGTCTGACTTCGGCTCAGGTTGTGATCTCATGGTTCTTGAGTTCGAGCCCCGCATCGGGCTCTGTGCTGACAGCTCGGAGCCTGGAGCCTGCTTCGGATTCTGTGTGTGTGTGTGTGTGTGTGTGTCTAAAAAAAAAAAAGATTCTCTCTCTCTCTCTCTCTCCCTCTGCCCCTCTCCCCTGCTCACACTCTCTCTCTAAAAGAAAAAAAGAAAAAGAAGAAGAAAGATATTTGCCCAAGGTCATATATGGCCAAAAGAAGAGAGAGAACCATGGGCAGGCTCCCCACACTGGCAGAATGCCCTTGTTTCTCCCCCTCCTTGGCTACAGCCCAGCCATTCTTCAAGGTCCATTTCAGGCCGTCCCTCTGTGGTAAACAAACCCATCCTCTTACCTGTGTTTACGTCACTCATTGGCACCTGGCACACAACTGGTCAGCAATCTCAGAGGTGTACATCTTGTTCTCTGCAGTCTTGACTCAAAGGCAAAGATCATATTTTAGGCCTTTTTGCATCCCTAGAGCCCACTGAGCCCAGAGAGTAGACGTTCAATACATGTGTCTAGAGCACGATGTGGATGGCAGATTACCCAGATTGACTCACTCAGCTCCCATATCACAGAATCTGGAAGGCTAAAAACCGCATTTCCCAGACTCCCTTGCAGGTCGGACCAGGTGCCACAAGGCTAGACACGGTGGAAACGAGGTAGGTGGTGGCCACAGGTGGAGAGAATCCTTCAAGGGCATGGTGGTGGACAGATTTGGTTCTTTGGGGCCTTTACTACCAGGTCTCTGGCATCTTAGGAACCAAGTGATGGGGCACTAGGACCTTGGAACAATGTAACTGGCCATTTCACAGAGCTGCATGGCTCTTGGCTGTAGAGTACTTGAACTTGGTTCTTTAGTTCCCATGGAAATCCGTAAGCTCCTTACTGCCTGATGTGAACATAACCCTTTAGCTGGAGTGGTTTCTATCATCTGCAACTAAGAACCATAGCTAATATAAGGTCTAACATTCTTTCCCCCCCCCAACCAGATTGTAAATCACCAAAGGGCAGGAGCTGTATTTTACATCTCTCCTGTAAAACCAACAGAGCACACCGTTCTCCAGGAAACTGAGAGATGTTGATATGCACAATTCATTGAACTGGGTGAAAGTTCTTTTTTTTTTTTTTTTAAGGTTTATTTATTTATTTACTGAGAGAGAGAGAGAGAGAGGGAGCATGAGCAGGGGAGGGGCAGAGAGAGAGAGGGAAAGAGAGGGAATTCCAATCCACACTGTCAGTGCAGAGCCCGACGGCAGGCTCCAAATCACGAACTGCGAGATTGTGACCTGAGCCGAAACCAAGAGTCTGACGCTTAACCAACTGAACCACTGAGGTGTCCTGAACTGGGTGCAAGTCCTAAAATTCTGACAATTTCTTCATCCTATCTGTGACTCGACAGGCTGAAATGAAGTGGTCATTCAAATATGGTCTTCTTTTGATACCTCAAAGCTAAGTCATGCCCAGAGGAGTCTGATTTTTTTCAAATTTCAGTTTAAAACTTGGAAAAGTCAGAGGGACAGTTAAGGGAACCCTCCCTCTTTTCTACCAATTTTTATTTATTGTAAAAATGATGTAGCATTAGGGGCGCCTGGGTGGCTCAGTGGGTCGAGCATCTGACTTCGGCTCAGGTCACGATCTCGTGGTTCGTGAGTTCGAGCCCTGTGTTGGGCTCTGTGCTGACAGCTCGGAGCCTGCAGCCTGCTTCAGATTCTGTTTCTCCTCTCTCTGCCCCTCCCCTCCTCTCACTCTGTCTCTCTCTCTCAAAAATAAATAAACAGTAAAAAAAATTTTTAAATAAAAAATGATGTAATATTAAAGGGACTGTAACAATTCATCCAAAATATGACTGGCCTAACACACTGCAATATTCCCATGTTCCTCCCAGCCCTATTCCTATGCACCCTTAATTTTGCATGGCGGTGGTCTACATTATAGTTTCGTAGTCTGCTTTCTCACATGTTATAACATGAGCACTTTCCGTGTTGCTATCTAGTCTTCATTTTTGATGGCATATTTCTTTCTGTTGCCATGTTATACGTGCTTACACATTCACTTTTCTTCCAACTCGTTGTGGCATGATAGCTTCCATTGCACTCATGCTCTTGAGAATCATTTCCGGAGCATCACTTCCCAGGCATAGGATTGTCTGGCCAATTGATCCAACTATCTCCACTGCTGCCTTTTTTTTTTTTTTTTTTTTTTTTTAACATGTCTTTATTATTGAGAGACAGAAACAGAGCGTGAGCACGGTAGGGGCAGAGAGAGAGAGGGAGACATCGAATCTGAAGCAGGCTCCAGGCTCTGAGCTGTCAGCATAGGGCTTGACGCGGGGGCTCGAACTCACAAACCCGCGAGATTATGACCTGAGCCACCCAGGCGCCCCCAACTATCTCCGCTGTTTTTAAGGCTGGTTATACTCTTCAGCCAGAGGATGAGGACACCAGCGATCTCTTTAAGTTTTGCTACAGGTGTCTCCGTGTGGTCTAGAAGTGCCTCGTTCTGGTTTTTAGGGAGGGGCTTGGTTTTTGCTTTTCCTGCCTTTGGTCCACTGATCTGGGAAGACGGCTCCCATTTCGCGCGCGTGCGGCCGGGAGCTGGGAGGCGGCGACCGGCGGCCCCGGGTTTGCGCCCCGCGGTTCCGGGTTTGCGCCCCGCGGTTCCGGGTTTGCGCCCGGCGGAACGGCCCCGCCGGCCCCGCCCCGTCGGACTACCCGGCCCAGGACTACACAGCCAGGACTACACTTCCCAGGCGCCCCTGCGCCGTAAGCCCGGCCGCAGTTCCCAGCCGCGAGTTGGAACGCGGAGTCTGAGGAGTCAGAGGTGCACAGCGGCGCGCGATGGCTGCGTGGAGCGAGCGGCTGGCAGGCGTGCGCGGGGTGCTGCTCGACATCTCGGGTGTCCTGCACGATAGCGGCGAGGGCGGCGGCGTGCCCATCCCTGGCTCCGTGGAGGCGCTGGCGAGGTGAGTGGGCCGCGCCCGCCGCGGTGGGCGCGAGGCTCCGCGCGCTGCCGGATCCCACCGGCAGCTTCTGGCTGCCGCCGGGGACGGGGCGGGGCTGTTGCACTGGCCCCGCCCCGGTCCCTGAGAGCCCACCCGGGCCGGACCCCGTCACAGCCCCCCGCCGCCCCTCCACCCCCGCGAGCATAGGGCCTGTGCTGGTCAGAGCTGCCCGGTCCTATGGGGCTGCCTTTTGCTTCCTGCCGCTGCTGAGCGTTAGGTAAAATAACATACATTACATTCCTTTTTTTTTTTTTTTTTTTGTTAATGTGGTTACAGGAAAACTTTAAATGACGTATGCGCTGTCATCGTTTGTTTAGGGGAGGAGGAGGAGGAGGAGGGCATCTTGCCCACCAAATCTTGTGCACAGAGGACCACACAGGGACCACAGTTGGTACTACTGGACCCTCCGCTTTGTAGCTGCCATTGATTGGCACGACAGGGCAGTGCTGCCATGATGTTGATGGACAGCCAGGAAGGGCCAATGGACCAGGACTTGACTTCCCAGAGGCACTAGCTGGGAAACCCTGGATTAGTGGCCTGACCTCACTAGGACTCAGTTTACCTACCTGTGGATGGCGGTTAAGTGAGCCTCTTTGTCGTTCTCAGGGAGCCCACCCCACCTGTCTGAACAGGAGCCAAAGTGTCTTGTGTAGCAAAGCAGGAGAGGCCAGGAACTCAGAAAAGGGAGATGTGGCCTCCAAGAGAGCATGTGAAGGGCAGCCAGACCTGGGAGCCTCTTGACACCCCCCCGGAGCTTCGTTTCCTAAAGTCAGGTTTAAGTCCTGGCCTTTGCCAAGTCTTCATGGGGCTCGTGTCTGCAGGGGAAGTGAACAGTAAACTTAGACGCAGATGAGTAAACATAAGATTTGCTGAGAAAGTGACAGAGGTGAGGCTGGACTTCTCTGAAGAGAAGGCATTGGATGCAACCGAAGGGTAAGAAGGGCTGTCTGGGCGAAGGGGTGGAGGAAGTGCATTCCCGCTAGAGGGAACAGCAGTGGCTAAGGCGTGCGGCAGAAGAGAACTCGGCACATTCATGTTCATGGAACTGAAGAGGGGGAGCTTGGCTATCGCAGGGACTTGTCACAGAGCGGTGCCTGGATTTTAACCTGAGTGTGGGGGAAGGCTTTGAAGATTTAGGCAGAAGGGTCATGGGATCTGATTTATGTTTTTAACGTTTATTTATTTTTGAGACAGAGAGAGACAGAGCATGAATGGGGGAGGGGCAGAGAGAGAGGGAGACACAGAATCGGAAGCAGGCTCCAGGCTCTGGGCCATCAGCCTAGAGCCAGACGCGGGGCTCGAACTCACGGATGGCGAGATCGTGACCTGAGCTGAAGTCAGACGCTTAACCGACTGAGCCACCCAGGCGCCCCATGATTTATGTTTTTAAAACATAATTGAAACATAATTGAAATTGAAACGTTAAAAGTGGGACCGTGTAAGTACTAGATGGAAACAGGAGAGACTTCTTTCGAAATCTCAGAGTAGAGGACCTTTATAATTATGCCCCCAGATCTAGATATCAACGACAACAAATCAACAGCCTAGTAGAAAAATGCACAAGAGATATAAACAATTCACAAGGAAGAAAAAGCAAATGACCCCTAGTCATATGAAAGATGCTCAGCCTTACTTAGATAAGAGAGATGCACAGGCACTTGAATGGCTCAGTTGGTTCAGCATCTGACTTCGGCTCAGGTTATGATCTCACAGGAGATCAAACTCTCACAGCTCGAGAGTTTGAGCCCCGTGCTGGGCTCTGTGCTGACAGCTCAGAGCCTGGAGCCTGCTTTAGAGTCTGTCTGTGTCTCTCTCTGTCCCTCCCTGGCTTACACACTGTCTCTCTCCCTCTCTCTACCTCTGTCTCTCTCTCAAATATAAATGAATATTAAAAAAAATAAGAGAAATGCACATTGAAACTATGCCAAGGTGCCATTTTTTCAAGAGTATGAGAAAACTGGCAATAATGCACAACTTTGGGCACACATTCACTTGGTGAGAGTTTGCAGAAACGGACCCTGTCATACGTTGCTTGTGGAAGATGCATTTGGCATTAGCTCTCAGCGGCCCCACTTCTGGAAATTTGCCCTGCCTCCTACGTGAGAAAGGACATCAGCGCCAGGGCATTCACGACAGTAACTTTGTAAATAAATAAAATAAATATATGTATGTATGGAAATAGCTCAGGTATCTACCACGAGGGGAGCATCATGGTCCATCTGTGTAGGAGGGGGGAGGTGGTGAGAAGGGAGTGAATGAAAGAGAGGTTTTGGAAGTAGGACTGGTAGGGGAGGGGAGGGGAAGTAGGACTGGGAGGGGAGGGAAGGAGAGGGGAGGGAAAGTAGGACAGTGAGTATTGCGGGGGCCAGGGAGAAGACGAAATAAAGAATGGCCTCCAGTGTCAGACTAGAGCACCCGAATGGATGGAGACGGGGGCGGGGAGGGGGTGAAGGGGTGCAGGGCAGGTGCCGTGATAGCTCATGATGTATGTCAAGTTCTTGGCCCAGTGCTAAACACATGATAGAGCCCATGACAGCCCAACAAATATGCATTTATTTATTTATTTATTTATTTATTTATTTAAATTATGGAATTTTTTTAAGTTTTTTTTTTAAATTTATTAATTTTTTAATTTACATCCAAGTTAGTTAGCATATAGTGCAACAATGATTTCAGGAGTAGATTCCTTAATGCCCCTGACCCATTTAGCCATCCCCCCTCCCACAACCCCTCCAGTAACCCTCTGTTTGTTCTCCATATTTAAGAGTCTCTTATGTTTTGTTCCCTTCCGTGGTTTTATATTATTTTTGCTTCCCTTCCTTTATGTTCATCTTTAAGGTGTTTTTTTTTTAATGTTTATTTTTACCTTTGAGAGAGAGAAAGAGTGCCAGCAGGGCAGGGACAGAGAGAGAGGGAGACACAGAAACAGAAGCAGGCTCCAGGCTCTGAGCTGTCAGCACAGAGCCCGATGCTGGGCTCGAACTCACAAACTGCAAGATCACGACCTGGGCCGAAGTCGGACGCTTAACCGACTGAGCCACCCAGGTACCCCTAAGTGATGGAATTTTTTCAACTTGAAGTTTAAATAATAACATACTATCGTACGTTAGTTTCAGGCGCACAGCACAGTGATTTAGCCATTCTGTACGGTACTCAGTGCTCACCACGGTACGTGTTGTCACCATCGGTCAGCAAACATTATTACAATGTTATTGACTGTATTTCCTATTATTTCCCGGGGAGGTGAGGCCGCTTCTTCTGTGCTAGGCATTCATGCTCTCCTCTCTCTATCTGGGGAGGTCCGCTGACAGTCTGGGGCGTGGAGGGGCTGTGATTCCCCTTTATCAGCTGAAGCTCAGGTCTTGTTGGGGTCCCAGCCTGGATGGTGTGAGGACCACGGAGACCCAAGTCTGCCTGACTCCCAGCCGCTGCGACCCCCAGAGCCACACTTAGAGACCTTTGCGGGAGGAGTGGGTATTGAGAAAGGTCAGGGGCTTCCAACAGCCCCTCCTGAGTAATGCTCCCACCCTGATCCAGGCCTGCCCAACAGATGGGTGCACAGATCCCGGGGTGTGGCAGTAAGCAGGGCTCCCCAGGCTGTTCACCTCTGTGGGTTCTGCACTGGCACCTTCCCACTCATCCCTAGGAGGGGACGGGTTTTGATTTTCTTTCACCCAGGCCGGTTTATGTAGCTGGGATGTCTCTGGCAGCAGCTATACCCGTATAAATCTAACAGCTATAGGAGAGTCTTCAAACATAGCAGAGCCGGTTTTGTGGGCCGAGAGGGCGATTTCCTTCCCCAGAGCATTTAGGATTATTTTCCACGAGGGGACATGGTGCTCCTTCTCCTGGGAGGTTTTATCGCTGTGCTGCCCAGGGGCCTGAAAAACCAATGGCCTCATCCCTCTGAAACCTCCTGGGCCTCCCATGCCACAGGACCAAGTGCCCACGCCCCCTCCTGCTCCACCAGGGCCTTCTCAAGTGAGCTTTGTGGCCCTTCTCTGCCTCCTCGCCCGCCTCAACCCCTTGCTCTCAGCAGCATAAAGACTCCTGGGCAGGATTTTCACTGATGAACCCCCCCTCGTGGCCCAGCACCCACTGAGCCCGGGCCCACGCAGTGCCCGCACCGCGATGCCCTCTGGCGCTCTGGATGTTCCTTTTCAGCTCCTCTGCCTGTTCTTGTGCCCAGCCCCCAGCGGCCCACCGATCACACTCGGGCTCAGGGAAGCCCCACACGCCTTCCTTGTGGGTGGCCCTGGGCACGCACCATGTCCAGAGTCCAGACACTCAGTGGTAGTGAGTGCGGTGCTGGAGACTTCCCCCTGCTTTGGGAGTTTTCCATGGGGGTGCTTCACACATACAGGATGAGGATACCCCTCTTTTGTGGTGGCCGAGCCAAGCATGGGCTCTCCCAGGAACCGTTCATGGAAGGAACAGGTGCCGTCTGCCAGGGTGAATAACACCATGCGTTTGGCTGCTTTCTGTCGTGTTTACAGCCCCCTGCACTCGATGGGGGGGGGGGGGCTCCTTGATATGCGTGGCTCACTTTGATGTCCTGGGGAGCTCAGTGGAAGCCCTTGGAGCCAGAGCAGCTGCTGGGGGACAGGCATGGTGGGGAGGGGACGAGGTCCTGGGGAACCTCCCCAGCGGCTCCCCAGCGCCTCAGATTTCCAGCAGCACCTTCCATTCTGGGAGCCCCGGAGGGGCCGGCTCCCCACTCGTCTTCCTAGACTTTCCCGAGTGACATGCGTCCTCCGATTTTCTGAAGGGTTCCCACTGTTTTGGAGACACAGAGCACACGGAGGGTATGAACTCTGCTTTTCCGGGGTGCCTGCGTGGCTCAGTCGGTTAAGCGTCCGACTTTGGTGCAGCCCTCTGTACTGTCAGAGTTCAGATCCTCTGTCTCTCTGTCTCCTTCCCTCCCCCCCCCCCCCGTCTCAAAAATGAACACGAAAAATAAATAAAGAAATACAAATCATTAAACTCTGCTTTTCAGAATGGTGTGGACCACAGTAACAGTGGTCACCAATCACTGAAGGAGGCCTGTGATGCCCCGGGTGGGTGCTCGACCCCATAGCTACCTTCACCGCCAGTCGTGAGGTAGGGATTTGGGGCCCCTTTTTAAAGTGACTGAGGCGCAGAGATTCAGGAACGGGCAGAAGCAGAAAAAGTGGCCGGGCCAGGTTAGCCCCTGGGTCCGTGTGACTCCAGGGCCTCAGTGTCCCTCGCAGTGCCACACTGCCTCTCCGTAACGTGCATTTGCTCCTTCATTCACTCCCACACCCGGCAGGTATTTACTGAGCGTTTCTAAACTCTGCAACACCTGCTGTAGGCTCCGGGGACGCTCCGCAGCGAACGAGGTAGATAGAGGTCTCTGCCCTCGCGAAGCTGGGGGTCCGGATGGGAGATCAGTGTAGGCAGCACCCAGAAGGGCCCGCTTCAGACGGAGACCAGGCGGGCGGGGAACTGGGAGCTGGGGTGGGGGAGCACAGTCTCGCAGAGCCGCCACTGTGTGCGCTGGGGTCTTGAAGATGCCAGCTGGGCCGGGAGCATCCCAGATGGAACCGAAGGCCGCACAGGCCACACCGACTCCTTCCTGGAGCTGTGGGGGCCGGCGAGCCCTCTTTCTGCTCTAGGATTTGTGGGCGGGCGTGGTAATGGGACATCTGTAACCGGCCCGGGTCCCCCCAACAGGCCCTTTATTGGAGCCCATTCTTGGGCAGTTGGGATCTCCGAGGGGAGCCATTCAGAGGCAGGGCCCGGCACAGCGGGGGCGACAGGGGCCGGCCCAGGCGCTGGCCGGCACAAAGGAGAGCCCCGGAGGCATCTGCATGTGAAAGGCAGGTGGGCATTTACTGCATCCTGTCTCAGGCCACTAAAGCACATCTGCCGGGCCCCGCTGGGTCCAGCCTTTTTGTGGCCGGCGGAAGAAAGTGGACCTCGGCCCAGGGCAGCTTCATAAAGCAATTCCCACCCAGGACCGCCGGGCCCACAACCACTCCTTCCAAGTGGGGCCTCTCAAGCCCCCGGGTGCACCGGAAGCGACCCTGTTAAAACTCAGGTGCCTCCCAGCAGGTTCTGGAGCCGCGAGGGACTGGGCCAAGGGAGCCTTGTCCGAAGTCGCCACCCTGCAGACAATAGGACTGACCCCTCCTCGATGCCGGGCCGCCCTGGCAGCGTCCGGCCGTAGGAGTGGCAATAATAATCGCTAGGGACCAGGGGACAGCCGGGAGCCTCACCTTGCTGCCTCATGCCATCCTCCCAGTCATGGCCCAGCACCTGCCAGAGGAGGCCCTTTCGGGATGTCAGAGGGGGCGGCCACTTGTTTGAGCTTGTTTAAGCCAACAGGAGCCGCTCTGTCTTCAGAGATGGCGCCAGGAGAACACGACACCCTCTCCTGGGCTGTGTTCTGTCTGGTTTTGTAACTTTTACAGTGTCAGCTTCAAAAGTCGTAAGCGGCCCCCTCCTCGCGAACAGTCCCGCAGGTACGTGAGTGTGTGGAGTAAAAAGTCCAAACCCTCGTCACCGGCCCTGGCCCACGCGTTCCCCCACGGTGGCACTGTGCTTCCTCCCACACTCCTTCCTCTGTGTTTCCCCACAAGCACAGAGGACTTGAAGACACAGTGCCCCCCTTTCCTGACATCACACCGTCCTTGCCCCCTGCCCCGCACTCCTCCCTCATCCACCCAGTTCTCACGGCTCACTGGAGGCTGAGTCCCTGCCGATCCCGAGCTGGGGCGTTCCGACCCTTATGTAGCCTCAGGGCACTTATCCCCCAAATGAAACCCAGGGTGGAACCCCCCCAAATTAAAAAAAAAAACAAAACAGTGTTTGACAAGTGTATATTTTCTCTGTTCAAATCTACAAATGATTATGAAGCCAGTCAGTGATCACGGTCAAAGTGTTTTGATGAATAACAATATTGAAGTCTGGGCCAGCGGACGGCTCAACGGTTCATAGGTTTATAATTTCACATGTGTGGCTGGGAACAAGCTGCTTGTCCGTCAGGAGAGGAGGAGGGAAGAAATTAGTTTACCCAGACTGGAGTACTCTGTAGCTATTCAAAAAGAACGGGGTAGGGACGCCTGGGGGGCTCAGTCAGTTAAGCGTCTGCCTTCAGCTCGGGTCATGATCTCGTGGTTCCTGAGTTCAAACCCCACATCGGGCTCTGCGCTGACAGCGTGGAGTCTGTTTGGGATTCTCTCTCTCCCCTCTCTGCCCCTACCCTGCTTGCGTGCTCTCTCTCAAATAAACAGACTTAAAAAAAATAAAAACAAAAAAGAATCATGCACGCTGACCCACATGGAGGGAAACTGAGGGATGCTGGATGGGTGTGTGAGACCACACCGGACAAGAGCTGTTTCTCGGTTTCTGATCTCAGCATGGGTGCACAGGGCCACCACGTGGAAATCAAGCGTAGCCAGGCTGCTGGTTCTGGAACAGAGTTAATGGTGTATCCTACCCGTGCTGCCTCTGGTAGGAAGCCCCTGCGGATTAGGGGGTCACTGAGGCATGGGTTACTCAGGGTGCTCACAAAAAGAGGCCATACGCCTCCCCCAGCACCCCGAGGACGTACGGGGAAGCCATATTGGCAAACCCTGCCTGATCCCTGCCCGCAGTGGGGTTCGGGGCGATTTCCCATGACCGTGGGGCTGGCGGGATGCTGCCCACGTATAGAGGAGGACCAAGAGACTCAACCTTGCTTAAAGATGCCTCATGAGGAAGAGTGGGGCCCGTGCTGTCCTCAGGGCAGGCTCTGCCTCTTACCTGTCACCTGAAGAAAGGTAGGGGTACCTGGGTGGCTCAGCGGATTAAGCATCGATTTCGGCTCAGGTCGTGATCCCAGGGTCGTGAGTTTGAGCTCCACGTCAGGCTCAGCGCTGACGGTGCAGACCCTGCTTGGAATTCTTTCTCTCTCCCCTTCTCTCTGTGCCCCTCCCTCGCTCGCTTTCTCTCACTGTATCTCAAAATACATAAATAAATTTTAAAAGATTTCTTTTTTTATTATTTTATTATTTTTTATTATTGTTATTTTTAATAAATTTTTAACATTTATTTATTATTGAGAGACAGAGCATGAGCAGGGGAGGGGCAGAGAGAGACAGAGAGGGAGACACAGAATCTGAAGCAGGCTCCAGGCTCCGAGCTGTCAGCACAGAGCCCGACATGTGGCTCGAACCCACAAACCGTGAGATCATGACCTGAGCTGAAGTCGGCCGTTCAGCCGACTGAACCACCCGGGCGCCCCCAGATTTCTTTTTTTTAAAGTTAGGTGTCAGCTTTTGTGTGTGAGGGCCTGGGTTTTGAGTCCCGACTCTGTCCTGTGATTGTGATGTGGTCTTGGGCAGGTTTTATAGCCTTTTTGTGCCTCAGTTTCCCACCTGTGTCATGGGGGGGTGTAAGTTAAGTGAGGTGTTTTAACCACCATTTTGCTTGTCCCACATCTAGAAGCTAAAGGAGTATGTTGTTGCTTGAAGGATCAGACGGTGGTCAGGAGGTGGTTACTTAGCAAATAAGTCTTTGAGTTGTTGAACTTGGTGCTGATTTCAACACGAAATCATTCAGCTCTGCCCAAGCTGCTGTATTTTTCACATTTGTGTACATTCTCATGAGGCCAGTTCGTACTAAAGGGTTGTCGGCCCCTCCGAACCCCAGGTCCTCATCTGTGAATGGGGATATTGACCGATCTCTCAGACTGTCTTGAGAATTCAATGTGAGCCTGTGAATGATGCATTGGGTGGTTGGGAGAGGTGCTGGAGGCCAGTCACCGGGAGCTTTGGCAGCTGCTGTCAGGGTTCCCTTTGTCCCAGGTGCCCCAGGATTGTTCATCAGGACGGTCAGCCCTGGATTTTTGCCCCAGCCTCCCTTTGCTGGGTTGAACTTTACACTCTTTCTTAACGGTGCTCTCTGGGCTCCCTCACCTCCTGGCCCCTTCTGGCCCTGGTTCACTGGGCATCCATCAGGCTTCCCCCCAGACTGCCTGCTTCGAGGGCCCAGATGTCCCCAGCCTGGGCTTGCCAGGGATGTGGTTGGTGCTGTCACTACCCATGTCTTCACTGGTATTCATTTTTTGTAATATGCCACGTGCTTCTGATATGGTTGTTATTTCATTTCATTTCATTTCATTTCATTTCATTTCATTTCATTTCATTTCATTTCATTTCATTTCATTTTTAGAGGGGTGGGGGCAGGCAAGCCAGGGAGAAGGGGAGAGACAGAGAGATAGAGAGAGATTGAGAATCCCAAGTAGGCTCTACACCGAGCCCGATGTGGGGCTCAGTCTCTCACAACCATGAGATCGTGACCTGAGCCCAAATCAAGAGTCAGTGTTTAACCAACTGAGCTACCCAGACGCTCAGTTATGTGGCTTTTCAATATAGTCTTCATGATAGCCCCATCAGTAGCTACCGTTAGTGTCCCATTTTATAGATGTGGAAACTGAGGTTGGAGAGGGTCGGGTCACAAGCCTCAGCCACACATTCAGAGGTGTGGGCAGTAGGTGTGTTGCTTTCTGAGTCAGGCTGCCACCCCCTGCCACCTGACCTCGGGAGCGCCTGGCCTCTGTCGGCTGCAGCTCCTGGCCCGGACCAGCGTCTGATGGTGCTCGGGGAGGACTGGCTGGCAACTGGCTCTCCAAGGTTGGGAGCGGTCCAAAGACACCTTGCGTCCCTCTGCACCTCAGTCTCCCGTTTGGTGAAATGAGCCGTTGGTCGAACACTATGCGAGGTCTTCTCTGGCTTCTGGATTCCCTGGCACTTGATTCTAAGTTGTGTTTATTAATAAATAGTAAATCGATGCCTGTGGGCTCAGCACGTCCCTTTGGTCTGAGCTCCGAGGCTCGGGCGGGTCAGAGGGAACATGCTGGATGGCAGTCCCAGGCACGGGGAAGGCAAACCTTGCGTTTCACAAGGGCTCTGGCTTTGGAGCCTGCCCGGTGTCTGACCTCCTTGCTGTTCCCTGAGGTCACTGGCCGGCTGGTCCCGACTGAGAGACCCAGCCAGGGCCCGGCTGTGTGCGTCACCACGTCCCTTGTTCTCTCTCTTCTCTCCGTCCAGACTTTGGACTCTGTTTCTTGCCTGGACTCTGACGACACAGTGATGTGCATCGCTGCCCACAGAATGTCGGATGGAGACTAGGGAGGGACTTGAGGGCAAGGGAACAGCTGGCTGTCAGCCTAGCCGAAAGGTCTGCCCTGCTGGGTCGGTGGAAGGAAAGGGGAGGTGCAGCGGGTCCAGCCTGAGCTACTGGCAAAGGCTGTTACTGGTGCCCCTCGGTGTTTCTAGACCGATGGTCACACCATCATGTGGGACGGCTCACGGCGTGCCCGGTGCTGGAGAGCAGAAGACCAGGCACCTGTTACCCCATTTCATGGCTGGGATTCAGGGACCCCAAGAGTCTGGCCTTTGGATGCCTCCTGGCCAAGGGCATTTGCAAGATGCAAGTGCAGGACCCCAGCTGGGAAGCCGGACCCGATTCTCATGGGCCCAAAGCCCTTCTGCTGCTGCTCTGGCCACCGGGCGGCTCCCTGACCCCAGCTGATGCCCATCATTGGAGCCCTCGGGGAGCTGGGCTGGTCCCCTCCCCGAATCAACACGGGCACCTCTTGGTATGCACGAATGACTGGGTTTTTCTACAGCAAAACTGTTCCTGTTCCACTCCTGGGCTCCTGTTTGACCTTCTATTTTTAAAAATTGGGTTCTTAGGGGCGCCTGGGTGGCTCAGTCGGTTAAGCGTCTGACTCTTGGTCTCGGCTCAGGCCGTGATCTCTCGGTTTGTGTGTTCGAGCCCCACGTCGGGCCCTGAGCTGACAGCGCAGAGCCTGCTTGGGATTCTCTCTCTCCCTCTCTCTCTGTCCCTCCCCTGCTCTCTCTCTCTCTCTCTCTCAAAATAAATACATAAACTTAAAAAAAAATAAAAGATTGTGTTCTAAGAGCAAATAAGTACTTCGTAGGATTCAGTTCTTCCAAATGTGTGTTCTCAAGCACTGTGGCTTTCCAAAAGAGAAGCAGGCAAAGGTGTCAGAGTCAGAGAGCGCTGGCACCACTACGGGGCCCTGCTGCCTACGTGTCTTGGTGCCCGTAGGGCCGCCAAGACCGATGTTCGCCGCCGGCGGCCTGGGCCGGGTGCTGTCGCCCGCATTTCGGTTCGTAACAGCGCCCTGAGGTGTCGTGAAGGTCCTTTTCCTCTCTGGGGGAGACCGAGGCATAGTTTTATCTCTCTGCCGCTGTCCCCCTTTAGTAGTAACAGGGACCCTCCACTCCACCAGAGAACGTCTTAGTTGTGGCCCCTGGGGCAAAGCAGGCCGCCGAAAGGGGGGTGGGGGATGTCCCTCCCCGCCCCTCACCTTCCCCTCCCCTCCTGGTGTGTTTTTCTGGCATCCCTCGGAGAAGGTTCCAGGCTCCAGCCGGGAGGCCACAACTCCAGCCCAGCCCGCGGGCCTCCTGCAGCTCTTGGGGGACCAGCCCAGGGATGCGACAGGATCCAGGAAAAGCACACTCAGCTTTCTCTCCACGCGGAGAAGTCACCCACCCCCTCTGCGTGCTAATCTCATTTGTCACTGGAAGTTTGACCTGCCAGCCGGGAATCACCCAGGAGCCCACTCGGGGCTCGGGGCCTCCTCCCCACACCGGCCCGGAGAGGTCTCTCTTCGGGGGGGCGGGGGCGCGCGGGGATTTGGAGTCTGGTCGGCCTGGCCTCCCAGACCCTCCGCACCCTCCGACTCAGAGGCCCCAGGTGGGTGCAGGTGGTGGGGGCGGGGGTGGGGTGGGGGGTGGGGGGTCCCGGCTGCCGCTGCTTGCTGACGGGGTGGCCGGGGTGAGGGGGGCGAGTGCCCCTGTGTACTCTGAGACATTAGGGCGGGTAGAGGGGGAGTGAATAAGGCCGGGGCAGCCAGTCCCCAGGCCACTGGCAGGCGTTCACAGCTGGCACGTAGTGAGCACTTACCGTGTGCCAGGCCTCTGCAGGCACATTACAGGTTTCGCTGGAGCCTCATAATGGGAGGCAGGTGCTATTTTCATCCCCGTTTTACAGATGAGGAGACTGAGTCACAGAAGGAATGGCGCGCTGAAGGTCCCACAGCCACTGGGTGGCAGAGCTGGGACCCCGGCCACGGTCACCAGCCTCTGAGGTGCGTCCTCGTCACCACGTGGCCACCGGGCCCGCCGCCTGGCAGTAGGAGTACTTTCCGGCACGTGTGCGCCACAGCAACTCGCTCCAGCCCCGTGCACGTAGGCCCAGCCTCCTGTTTACCTGTCTGGATGCATCCAGCTCCACTGTGCTTTCTCCTCTGGAATCCTCTAGAAACCTTGCACCGGAGACAGACGCTGGAGCAGCGGTCGAGCAGTGGGGAAGCAGCGCTGCCCGTGGGTGGGCTTAGCTGTGAGCACGGGGTTTCTTCCTGAGCTTCCCTGGGTACTGGAGCAATGGGGTTCCGTTCCCCGGTGGGCCCGTCAGATCTGGAATTTGGGTTATTTAGGTGCCCCCCACAGATAGGCAGTGCCAGGCTCCGAGGGCTGCGAAAGCAGAGCCGAAGTGGGGCTCTGCCTGGGCGGGCAGGGGATGGGGCCTGGGGGGCTTCCTGGAGGAAGGGAGACACGAACCAGGCCTTGAAGGCCGAGTGAGATTTGGCTGCAGAGGAGGATGCGGCAGGCTCTGGGTGGCTGAAGGTCTCCCTGGGTCACACGAAGGTGACAGCGTCCTGAGGCCCAGAGGGGAGGGGTGGAGGGAGGAGGGAGGAGGGAGGACGGGCCCAGTTGGGAGAGGCTTGTCTGGGGCAGCAGCCTCCTTGCCCCCTGTGTGGTCTCCCCTCCCAGCCCCGCTGTGGCAAGCCGGAGAGGGCAGCGGGCTGGGGAGCTCTGCCAAGGTCGGTCGGGATGGCCAGGAATCGCCCCAGCGCTCTACTTGCTACCGAGCGATAATGAGAGGGTTTCCATTATTTTCGGGTGAGCGCCCCTGGCAGATGCCGACAGCCAGCAGATGTGTGAGGTCCGAGGTGATTTGCAAGGGACCAGTTCGTGTGATGCACAGTAATTGCACCAGGCGACGTTGTCACTCAGAGGCTTGTCCTGGCCTGCCGGGATGAGGTAAAGGTCAGTTCAAAGATCTGGTGTGGCCGCCGGAAGTGGGGGCAAGTCCCACTCTCGTGGGACTCCCGGGGAGGGGGCGGCAGGGTGAGGTGGTGGCCGAGGTCTCAGAAAGGCGGTCTGGCTGGAGCCGCACCCTGGCATCCTGCAGTAGGACCCCCGTTCCAGGGGTTCTTGGGTTTTGGGGGTGGGGATAACTCCTGGAGCCGGGCCCAGCCTGCGGCTGAAATCCTGTGGCTTTGCTTTCCTGAGCCGAAGGCCTGAAGCCATGCCTGCCTGGGGCTTTCCCCACATTCGGAATTCTTGTGTTCCAGGCCTCGTGAGGCCAAATCTGTGACATCTGGCAAGGATGGCAAGGACCCTTCCCCCCCCCCCCCCCAGGAGATGCTGAGGGTTTGGTTCGTGGGCTATCTTAGTCTGTTTGTACCGACACATCGAGAAACCGCAGACAGGTGTTTGCTGGGAAGTCCGGGGTCTCGTGCCTGCAGCATCGGTTTCTGGTGACACTTCTCGTCCTGGCTTCTTGGTGGCACAGAGAGAGAGGGCTCTGGTGTGTCCGCTAAGGGCACGGATCCTGTCCTGTCACAGGACAGGTGTGACACAGCGTCAGGACAAGTGTCCTGCCACACTTGTGGCCTCATTATGTCCTGAGGGCTTCAACTTAGGAATTTGCAGGGTGGGGGACACAACTCAGCCCGTAGCATTGGCCGTCCTGGGCCTTGCCTTCCGCGCTGATCCATCGTGCTGCACTTTCTGTCCCCCGTGCCCCACGCATGCACCTGGGCTGCTGGGTCTCGCCTGGGCACGGCCCTTCCCTGACTGGAAAAGCACAGGCCTGCACACGCCACCCCTGTGTAGTCGGTTGATAGCTTGCGGGCTCTGCTACTTAGAAGCTGCATGACTTTATAGGTCTGCCTCTTGGAGCCTCCGTTTTTCTCATCTCTGGAATGGGGACGACGGTTTCGGTCTCTCGGCTCGATACTCAGCTCGTTCCTGGCCCAGGGGATGCATGTAGGGAATACAGACTGCGTGGCTTTGGACGAAATCAGATCACAGGTATTGAGCCCCGAGGCAGGGCTCACTGTAGTAATTTGTATTCATACTTTACTGTTCTAAGGACACACATTTCTATTACCTGCAGTGATTACAAGAAATGGAGACGGGATCTGGGACTCTTCTCAAATGGTCAGAAAGGGGGACGAACAGACCCACAGGGAAGGGATTTCCCAAACCTTTTACAGTAGGTTTTTCGGGACTGATCTAATCCTAAGACTAGTACTTTGATTTTAAAGCAGGTGGTTGTTATTGTTTTTTTTTTAAGTTTATTTATTTATTTTGAGAGACAGTGTCCAAGGGATGGGCAGAGAGAGCGGGAGAGAGAGAATCCCAAGCAGGCACCTCGCATTGTCAGTGTGGAGCCTGACATGGGGCTCGAACCCACAAACCTCGAGATCGTGACCTGAGCCGACACCATGAGTCAGACGCTTCACCGACTGAGCCACCCAGGCGCCCCTCACGCACGTGTTTTACGAACTCAGGTTGGGATTTCAAAGGGGACCTGTGGCCGTGGCCAAAGTGTCCCGAAGTCAGTTCTGTTATTTGCTCATTTGTCATCGGCGTCTGAAGTTGCACTCTGAATAGCAGATGTGAGGCTCAGTCATCTCACTGTCACGCCGATTGTTCACTGTTCTGAGAAGGTCACATCATCATTCATTAGCAGTAATTAGTCCCCCGACACCCCTGCACCTCTTCCCTCAACTGCTCCATTAACTTGGGTGCGAATCACACGTTCCAGGCGCCAATCAACGAAGATCTGTCCATAATGCACAAGGTGATGCTATTAGTTACAATATATTAACTGCCTAATTTAAAAATACAAAAGCTATCTTTATGAAGGGCAATTAACCACTAACGTGATTGATAATTCATAACACTCTAATTAGGAAAGACAAATATTAAGAAAGGACTGAGCCACCTGGGCTGTTGATTGAGACATTGTTAGCCTCTCGGTGTGTGTTTCACTCTGTTATTGGTAGATCTACGGATTTCTTGCCAAGTGGCACCTGTCAGCCCCAGTGCGCGGAGGGTCGGGAGGCTGATCTTAATGTGGGAACACGTGTTCTCCCCGCTGAATCCTGCCTGTTGCCAGCGGGGCTTGTGAGGGAGCTGGAGGCTCAGGACACCCTTGGGGGAAGCAGTAAGTGTACTAAGGAGGGTCCCCCTCACCGGCGGTCATTTGGATTTTCCATCCCTCAGTCATTCAGCAAATGCTTATGGTGAGCCTGCCTCGTGCCCAGCCCCGTGCGAAGCACTGGGGATGTCGAGGAGAACGGACCAGATGTCATTCCCGGTCTCATGGTGCACGCAGGTCTGGGAGAGAGACAGTAAGCAAAGATATAAATCGGATGATTGGCGATGCTGGCTAGTGTTATAAAGAAAGAAAAATACAGATAGGTAGTATGAGGGCAGCGTCACACAGGGTGGAGAAGGGGACGCTGGACAGACATACCACCTTTCCCCCAGTTCTGTCATCGCTAAGGAGTGTTGCATTTGGAGCTCCCTCCACCCCAGGACGGAGTAGATTGCCCGAGGCATCCCTCCCCGCTCAGTGAGCCTCCTTTCCAGCTTCATTTTCTGGCTCAGCTTCCATCTACCCAAGGCTGCTAGAAGATTCTGACACCTGACCTTGCCCCAGGAGGGCAGGGCCTGCTCCGCACCTGCTCCTCCCTCCCTGTGCTCCGCCCACCCTTCCCTGGCCTTCTTGTCTGTGCTGCGAGAGATTCTGGTTGGACCTGGCTCTTCTGGGAAGTCTTCTCTGAGACCCCATCCTGGGATGAGACCTTTCTGTCCTCTGGAGCCCCTTTGGCTTTGTAGGCCACCGTGGATGTGCTTCCTGTTCCTGACTCCACATCAGTTCCAGGATCTGCTTTGGGGTCAAGTAGGAATGAGCCCACGTCCCTAGAGCCGCAGATCCAGGAAGAGGAGCAGAAAGTCCTTGAACTTTCTGAGACTCAAGTGTCCTTAGTCATCAAGCAGGATAAAAAGTGTCACTGCTAGGGTTGGGGCACAGTAGCACTTTTGGTTGGGTCTCACTTATTTGCCTGAATGGAGATCGATTTCAAGTGCGTAGTTCTGAGTAACTGGGTCCAATCTGTGTGTTTACTTCTGCACACGGGGCCGTCTCTGAGCACACGATTGGAGCCCATCTCTCTCGTACGTGAATATCTATGTCTAAATAACAAGGGACGCCTGGGTGGCTCAGTCGGTTAAGCGTCCGACTTCAGCTCAGGTCACGATCTCATGGTCCGTGAGTTCGAGCCCCGCATCGGGCTCTGGGCTGATGGCTCAGAGCCTGGAGCCTGCTTCCGATTCTGTGTCTCCCTCTCTCTCTGCCCCTCCCCCGTTCATGCTCTGTCTCTCTCTGTCTCAAAAATAAATAAGCGTTAAAAAAATTAAAAAAAAAATAACAAATGTTACGTGCTTAACACTGGATTAAATGTATTATTTATATTACAAAAAACTGTAAAACTTGAAAGGGTGGCTGAAAAGTAAAGATGAGTTCCTGCATGTTTGGGGACCACTGACGTGCGTGTGTCTGGAGATCTGTCTACGAACAGTGCTGGGTGACGATTAGCGTGCCTGGTTAACTTTACTAGGGGTTTCCCGGGCCTCCCGACTTGTGGCCTGGTGTCTTTTCCACGATCCCACGGTGCCGAGTAGGACTGCTCCTTTGTCCCGGCCGCGGCTTGTCCAGAGAGGGCTGTGTGTTCTGGGCCAGGGCCCGTGTGGACTTCCCGCCTCCTACTGGACCCCTGGCTCATGGGCTCAGCCATGCCAGCCTCCTTTCCTTCCCTGTGCCGGGCGCCCTGTGCCCTGTTCTCCCTTCAGGCCTCAGCTCCCGAGCAGTCTCCCCACCCACTCTGGTCCCCATCTGTCTCTTCATCCCGTCCAGTCCTTCAGAGCACCTCTCTGTTCGCAAATCACAAATTCGCCTTCCTTTGCGACGTTTCCCTCCCGCCCACCGGATTGTGGCTCCAGGGGAGTGGGGAGCCTGTCTGCGGTCAAGGTTACGGTTCGGTGCACTGGCCCAGCCAGGCCACTTAGTAGGTGCTCAGTAACCTTGTGGGAGGTTGCGTGTTATTGCCTGTGGGGCCTCTTTACGCATCTACGTTGTGGCTTTGCGTTCTGAGAGCCTGCCCACGTGCAGCCAAGACGGAGCAGGTGTCCTGTGAGAGAAGGAATGTGGGTGCTGCTGACCTTTCACGGCACCTCAGGGTCACGTCAGGTTAACGCTGGGCCTGCAGGGCATCCCCGTGTCCTGCCTGTCTACCCGGGATCGCCCTGGGTGACAGGGCACCTCAGTGATTGCCTCAGTGACACCAATGAGAAGACACAGCCGAGCTTGGTCCCTCAGCCTTCGCACTTTAGGGGAAATATGGATCCCGAGTGACTTAGGCACACGCAGCTCACACGACGAGTGGAATTGCTAACCATGCAATGGTATAGAGAAGTTGCTGCGGACATTCATAGGTGATCTCCAGCCGGGCCGAGTGGGACCGGACGGTAGCGGGGGATCTCCAGGGGGTCTCAGAAGGTGGGAGAATTGGCACGTGTAGAGAGGCAACGTGTCTCAGGCAGAAGGAGTGGAGGAAATGGGTCCCAGGTGAAGGGTGTCGAGATGTGTCTCAGATGAAGAGGTGGGGACGTGGCCCAAGCAGAGGGAGTGGGACATGTCCCAGGCGGAGGGAGTAGGGACGTGTCCTGGGCACCAAGCTCAGTGAGGATGGAAAGGAGGGTTGTGGGGCCTGTCGGGCTCCCTGGAAAGGGTCAGCCCTAGTTCGGCATCCCCGTCCTGACCCCAGGTCAGCCGAGGCCCATCTCTGGGAGCCACAGTGGCCTGGCCTGTGCGGAGGGTCCTGACTGCCCTTGGGAAGCGCCCATCTGGCTTCCCCCTCAGAGGCCGCAGGCTCTGAGGGCCGACAGCACCCTCTGCCTGTCCTGTTCCCACTTTCAGACTGAAGCGGTCCCAGCTGAAGGTGAGGTTCTGCACCAACGAGTCACAGAAGTCCCGGGGGGACCTGGTGGGACTCCTGCGGCACATGGGCTTCGACATCTCTGAGGACGAGGTGACCGCCCCGGCCCCGGCCACCTGCCTGATCCTGAAGGAGCGAGGCCTGCGGCCACACCTGCTCATCCATGACGGTAGGCCTGCTGGGCCTGGGGCTGGTGGGGGTGGGGGAGGGTGTCCCTCTCCCCTGGGCCAAAGTCCTGGGAAGGACACGGAGAAATTTGGCTCCTGCTGGGGGCCTGTGAGATGAAAGCTGAGTGGGCTTCCTGCTGGGGACCAGGCCCCTTCTATCCCCGGCCTAATAGCGGACGATGAGGCACGTTCCAGATGCCTCAGGAGCATCCTGAGCCTGCTCTCTTTGATCTAGAAGGGACCGAGGGGGCAGGGAATTGTCACGGGGCAAAGTTCTAGCTTCTAGGGTTGGTGGGGGTGGGGAGAATGAGGGCTGGATTGAAGCCCACAGGTTTCTGTCTGCTACCACCCCCTACTCCCTCCCTGCCTCCCCTGCCCCCCCTACCCACCCCCTACCCACCCCCCCCCAAGCTTAAGCTCTGTTGGTGAAAAACAGCCCTGCTCTCTGGCAAATGGTACAAGGTTTACATCCCAATCTTAGCCTAAGACAAGGAAAGAGCCCCTTTGACCCTCAGTGCGGAGTTCTTCTGGGAAGAAGTAGAAGGAGCAGTATTATCTGGTACCTTCTGAATATTTAAAAAGAAGAAACATAAGCAGTGCTTCGGAATTCAGGACACTTTCCTGTCGATGCACTGAGCCCTCTTTCTTCCCCCGCGCTTGGTATTTTTATTTACAAACCACTGGCAGAAGGATACTTCTCTGCCTCCCGGCAGGAGCGGGGGGGCCCCCAGAGTTTGAGGGTGCTCCCTGAAAGGCCCGAGTTTCAAATCCATAGCTCTGGTGCCAGTCAAGGGCAATATGCCCAGGCTTTAGAAATCCTGTTTCTCAAAAATCCTTCCTCTGTGATCTGGGATCACTGCCAGCGTCTTTAGAACAGGTCCTCAAAGAGAAGGAAAAACTTAAGAGAGAAAATCCCTGCCCCTGGGGCAAAGGGAGGGTTGGGGGTGGAGTGAGCAGGGAGGGAGGGGGAAGGGTCAGCATTTGCCTCTTAAGGGCGCAGAAACAAGTAGATATTAGAGCTCTCGCTGGCTGGAGGGGCAGCCAGAGTGGCCTCTTGGGCTGCAGTCCTGCCTCTGTTTTCAGACTTGGAATCTTTTTCCAAGTTTTATTGTTGATGAATTCTCCCCCCCCAGCCCCCCCCCCCCCCCGCCCCACCGCCTGCATTTTATTATGACATTTTGAAACATACAGCGAAGCCGAAGGAATTTTAGTTGGAATATTTGTATGCTCGTCACCTTGACTTTACCAGTGACGTTTTTACTGTATTTTGTTCTTCATGCATCTGCCCGTCCCTCCGTCCATCTTTTCGTCTTATCTTTTTGATGCGTTTCAAGGTAAACGGCAGACATTGGTACACATCCCCAAAACTTCAGCACATCATTAACTAGGGTTCAACATCTGTTTATATTTCTTCTTTCTTTTTTTTTTTTTTTTTTTTACGTTTATTTATTTTTGGGACAGAGAGAGACAGAGCATGAACGGGGGAGAGGCAGAGAGAGAGGGAGACACAGAATCGGAAGTAGGCTCCAGGCTCCGAGCCATCAGCCCAGAGCCCGACGCGGGGCTCGAACTCACGGACCGCGAGATCGTGACCTGAGCTGAAGTCGGACGCTCAACCGACTGAGCCACCCAGGCGCCCCATATATTTCTTCTTTCTGATAGGAAATTTATGCACGATGAAATGCAGACCTCTCTAGTGTACTTCTGAGTTTTCGCAGATGCGAAACCCTGTCACCATCAGATTCTAGAACTTAACCATCACCTTGAAAGTTCCCTCACATGCTGCCCAGTCAGTGCCCATCCCCTCCTGCCTCGGGGGTACCTAGTGTTCTGGTTTTTTGCCTTCTGAATAGGTCTGCCTTGTCTAGAGTTTTATATAAATAGAATCATACAGCATCTAGTTGTGTCAGGGGTTCTCCAGGCCACACTCAGGCTTGATGATTTGCTAGAAGGACTCACAGGGCTCAGAAAAGCTGTCAGACTCAGTCACAGCTTCCCACAGTGAAAGAACACAGCGTGAACTCAGTAAGGGGAAGAGAGGTGTGGGTGAACTCTGGGAGAATCCAGGCGACCTTCCAGTGGTCCCCTCCCGTGGAGTTGCCCTGAGATGCACATCTCCCAGCAGAGATGTGTGACAGCACCTGTGACATGTTGTCACCCAGAGAAGCTGACTGGAGCCTTGTGCCCAGGATTTCTATTAAGGGTCCCTCACGTGGGTCTGTAGCACCTGGGTGACTAATCCTGCCTGCTCAGTCTCCAACCCCCCAGGGCCCCAGGCTTACAAAACACTCTTCTGGTGGAATATTCTAGGGGCTCAGAGGTGATCTCCCAGGTGCTGGTGGAAGGCCTGTCCTGAGGACAGCCTTTCTTTGGAATTTGCAGGATCCAAGCAGCCCAGGCCTGCTGGGTTTTTGTTCGTTTGCTTGTTTGTTTTTATTAAAAAAAAATTTTTTTTTAACATTTCATTTATTTTTGAGAGAGAGAGAGACAGAGAGCAAGTGGGAGAGGGGCAGAGAGAGAGGGAGAGACACAATCTGAAGCAGGATCCAGGCTCTGAGCTTGAACCCAAGACCCGTGAGAGCATGACCTGAGCTGAAGTCGGACGCTTAACAGGCTGAGCCACCCAGGCACCTCTTTGTTTTGTTTTGTTTTTTAAGTTTATTTCTTTCGAGAGAGAGAGAGAGAGAGAGAGACCAAGTGTGCAAGCAGGGGAGTGGCAGAGAGAGACACAGAGAGCGAGAGCGAGAGCGAGAGAGAGAGAGAGAGAGAGAATCCTAAACAGGCTCATGCTCAGCGCGGAGTCTGACACAGGGCTTGATGTCATGACCCTGGGATCGTGACCTGAGTGGAAATCAAGAGGCAGACACTTAACCAACTGAGCCGCCCAGGTGCCCTGCAACTTTCCCTGTTTGATGGAAAATTGGGGAGGGCAGAGAAGGTGAAGGAGGAAGAAGCTTTCCTCAGGGCATTGGAGAGCCAGGCCAACAGGGGTGAGGCCTTCCTAAGGACGGGTGAGCTGGGCCAGCGGGGGTGAGCTTCTGCTCCTTCTTTTCAGCCTGTGTGTGTGTCCCAGCTCTGCTGTGTTCAGTGGCATGGGGCTGGAATGCTCGATGGTTCCTAGAGTCTGGGTGCAGCAACAGCCGCCCTCTAAAGGTTACCAGCAGCCGGATTTGACCCTACATCCAGGGATCTGTGTCTTGCAGGCGAACCTCTTCTCAGTTGCAGGGCTGTGGGTTTCCTACCTGTGGTATTGAACTGGGTAGTCCCTGGGGTGATGCCAGTGTTGGGGCAGGGACCCCAAGGGCGGGCCCGTCTTTCTCCTAACAAGCCCTAACTGTGGAACATTCCTTCATCTGTACAACGGGAGTAACAGCCCTTCCTGGTTCACCTCCCGTACAGCTGTAAGGGTCAGGAGGAACATCCGAGAAAGGGGCAGGGCCCACGTGGCAGGCAGAAGGGGTCCCGGGAGGAGATGGGAGGTAGGCCACGTCACCCCAGGGCTTTATCCTTTTTTCCCTTTTCAGGAATCCGCTCAGAATTTGCCCAGATCGACACGTCCAACCCGAACTGTGTCGTAATAGCGGATGCGGGAGAAAGCTTTTCTTACCAAAACATGAATAAGGCCTTTCAGGTGCTCATGGAGCTGGACAATCCTGTGCTCATATCTCTGGGAAAAGGGTAAGTCAGCTTCAGGAAGAGCGTTTCTGGCTGCTTTGCATGCCGTTCTGTGGGCCTGTGCCTTAGAGAATCAGTAAATGGTGCAGAAAAGTGGGTGTGGGGTGAGCACAGGCTGCCTTCCGTTTCCCTCCCTGCTTTGTTTCTTTCTTTATTTCTTCCTTCCTTTCTTTTTTTTTTTTTTTAATTTTTTTTTTTAACATTTATTTATTTTTGAGACAGAGACAGAGCATGAACGGGGGAGGGGCAGAGAGAGAGGGAGACACAGAATCCAAAGCAGGCTCCAGGCTCTGAGCCATCAGCCCAGAGCCTGACGCGGGGCTCGAACTCACGGAGCACGAGATTGTGACCTGAGCTGAAGTTGGACGCTCAACCGACTGAGCCACCCAGGCGCCCCTCTTTCTTCCTTTCTTTTAATGATGTAAAGAGGAAAGTAGAATCCTCTGACTTCAGGAGCAGGTTGGTCAGGCTTCCATGCGGGCTCAGGGCTGGGAGAGGCTGGGGGAGGGGAGGGGAGGGTCACTGCGGACGGAAGCTCCATGGAGTCTCAGGGCACCAGTGCTGGCTGTCCCAAGGTTAGGTGCGTTCGCACAGGGTACGGCACAAGGCATTGAAGGATTGTCTCCAGGGGACACGTGAGTAGGGAAGAAAAGGCTTGGCGGCCCGGAGGAAAGCTCTGGGCCAGGCTCCACGTCTCGGGCTGCAGAGCATGAGCTCTGTAAAGTTGTGATCTTATTACCAACATTTTTGTCGGAGCCTTTAGCACAGTCCTCATTATCTGTTTGTTTCTTTCTTTCTCTCTCTCTCTCTTTCTTTCTTTCTTTCAAGCATTTATTTTTGAGAGAGAGATAGCAAGCTGGGAAGGGGCAGAGAGAGAGGGAGAGGAGAATCCCAAGGCACAGAGTCCGATGTGGGGCTCGAACCCACAAACCTCAAGATCATGACCGGACCCAAAGTTGGACGTTCAACCGACTGAGCTGCCCAGGTGCCTCATGTCTCTTTCTTTTAAAAAACCACATTGGTTATTTTTCTTAACATCTTTTACCACCAAGACAGCACAAGTTCATGGGAGGAAAACTAGAGCCTATGGATGAGCAAAAAGAAGAAAAGAGAAAGTGTTTTCATTCCCCTGCCCAAGAAAACAGCTGTCAACATTTTGGTTTGTGTTCTTCCACGTGGTTTCCAGTGCAAACAGATCATTACAAACGGATGTATTCAGAGCATCAGTATCAAACCCGACCCAGCTTTGTCGCCCGGGTTCTATTCTTTGCCAGATAGTACTTTATGAACAACTCTAAACTCAGTTAATAAATACCTCTATGGGGCGCCTGGGTGGCTCAGTCGGTTGAGCGTCCGACTTCGGCTCAGGTCACGATCTCGCGGTCCGTGAGTTCGAGCCCCGCGTCGGGCCCTGTGCTGACAGCTCAGAGCCTGGAGCCTGTTTTGGATTCTGTGTCTCCCTCTCTCTCTGCCCCTCCCCTGTTCATGCTCTGTCTCTCTCTGTCTCAAAAATAAATGAACATTAAAAAAAAATTTTTTTTTTTATTTTTTTTTTTTACTGTTTGTTTATTTTTGAGACAGAGAGAGACAGAGCATGAGCAGGGAAGGGGCAGAGAGAGAGGGAGACACAGAATGTGAAGCAGGCTCCGGGCTCTGAGCTGTCAGCACAGGGCCCGATGCGGGGCTCGAACTCACAGACCGCGAGATGGTGACCTGAGCCGAAGTCGGGTGCTCAACTGACTGAGCCACCCAGGCGCCCCCCCCAAAAAATTTTTTTTAATAAATATCTCTGTGGCATGGTTTTCCTAGAATCTTTTTTTTTACAGGCTGTCCTGTAGATTTTTTGTTTTAGAGATTTATTTATTTAAAAAAAATATTTTTTTAATGTTTATTTTTGAGAAAAAGTGCAAGTGAGGGAGGGGAAGAGAGGAGGGAGACACTGAATCCGAAGCAGGCTCCAGGCTCCGAGCTGTCAGCACAGAGCCCGATGAGGGACTCGAACCCGTGAACTGTGAGATCGTGACCTGTGCCAAAGTCGGATGTTCAACCGATGGGCCACCAGGTGCCCCAAAGATGTATTTATTTTTGAAGGAGAGAGTGAAAGCTGGGAGGGGGCAGAGAGAGAGGGAGACATAGGATCTGAAGCGGGCTCCGTGCTGACAGCAGCGAGCCCAGTGAGGAGCTTGAACCACGAGAGCCGTGAGATCATGACTTGAGCTGAAGTAGGACGCCCAGCTGACTGAGCCACCCAGGTGCCCCCATCCTGTAGTCTTTTTAAGCCAATACCTTCTGAGGGACAATAAGTTATTTCTGATTTTCCACCAAAGTAACGCTGTGGTCAGCATCTTTGTGCATTTAGAATGGTGGGCATATCTGAGGTTCTGGACTCATGTCACCAAGTTGCTTACCAGAAAGCTGTGCAGACTTACTCTGTCATCAGCAGAGGCAACACTAGGGTTTTAGAGTCACGGGCTCTTAAGGGTGCAGGGGCACCGTGGAGCCCTGCCCCAGCGTTTCGTGCCCTGCGGGAGTTTGGGGGCCCGCCTCTGGGGAAGGCTTTCCCAGTTTAGTTGCTTCTGCTGATTGGGAACTCCCGACCTCTGCCTGCTGGACAGGGCAGGCCATTCCGGTAGTCAAGGGAGGGACCTTGTGTTTGGCCACCAGCCATGGGTAAGTACTTTCTGTGCTCCATTTTGTTTAATTCCGATCACGACCCTGAGACTTGTAGGCCATGGCATCATTTTACGGGTGGGCTCATTGAGGCATAAGGAGGTGAACTAGGCCAGGATCCCCAGCTGGTAAATGCTGGGAATGCCACCCGGACCCCGTGCTTGTCACCTCTAGGCTGTATTCGAGAGCAAATGTTTGTCCCACACAAGATCCTGCATTCTGGGGGGACCTGTGTTTAAAAATGGGGAGATTTTTGATCTCGGCTCAGGTCACGATCTCTCAGTCTCGTGAGCTTGAGCCCCGCATTGGGCTCTGCGCTGACAGCACGGGGCCTGCTTTAGGATTCTGTCTCTCTCCCTCTCTCTCTGCCCCTCCCCTCCTCGCGCCCTCTCTCTCAAAATTAATAAATAAACTTCACGAAATGAAAGAAAAATCAGAAGATCTGACAGTACAGGGCCCCACATTCCTGAGCACACAGAAGCTCAGCGGAGGCCACTGCCTCCATGAACTCTACCGCAGACCCCACCACGTCCTGTTGTCCCCTTCACCACACTCAGTCACTTGCCACTTATCTTGTGCTGCTCGTTGTTTTTCTCATAGTAGAGAAGTATTTCTTCATGGCTGTGCCTCTGTCAATAAGGCAAACAAAAGAGATTTCAGGAAAGAAAAGAGAAGCTGTATTTCTTTTAGGAGGTAAAAATATTCTCGTGTGTTTATCACACAAAATAAAATAATCCAGTATTAGGATTCTTCACAGAAACGAAGCCAAGTGGATTTGGACACACACACACACACACACACACACACACACACCCATCCATATATATGTGTGTGAAGAGAAATTGGTTATTGAGGCTAGGTAAGTCCAAAATCTGCAGGGCAGACTGGCCGCCTGCAGACCCAGTGAAGAGTTGTGGTCTCAGTCCAAAGGACGTGCCTGTGGGCAGCATCCTTCCTGCTCAGGGAGGTCAGACCCTGCTGTTCTGGCCTTCAACTGATTGGGTGAGGCCCACCACACAATGGAGAGCATTCTGTTCACTCAGAGTCCACTGATTGAAGTGTTAATCTCGCCCCAAAAAGACCTTTACAGAAACACGCAGAATAACGTGTGACCAAATATCTGGCACCTTGGCCCAGTCAAGTTGACGCATAAAATTCACCATCCTAGTCCCTTTCCAACCTCACAACCTTCTAAAGTTTAGGGCACTGCAAACCATAGAACCTGGCTTGCTTAATTCACTTAGGTTCCAGGCTTGGTCCTTCAGGCACCCCTAAAATCAACCCCTCCCCAGAGAACAGCACAATTGAGAAGCTCTGTTATAACTCATTTATGTTAAAAGTTTTTTCTTGAAAATTGTCTCTAATTTTTACAAGTTTTTGTTCCAGATTTTAGGTAGCGATCAAAGTAGATATGTTGTTGGACAGGAAAAGCAAATGGAATCAGCTGCTTTTTAGCTTTGTCATTCAAGAGTAGGCAAGGGTTTGTTTTACGAAGCAGCGGTTAGGGTGCCTCTGACTTAGGGTGTTCTGACTCGGGCTATGGGTCGGGTGCTCAAAAACGAGAGAAAGGAACCGCCAGCTTTCGGGCTTAGGTCAGCAGCTTCTCGGGACAGCCCAAGGACAGCTGTCCCGTCCAAGTGGGGGTCGTCGATGGTGAGGGGCCGTCCTCCGCCAGAACAGGGCTGAGCGGCGCCCCCGAGGAGGCAGGACGGCGGAGGCACTGGGGCAGAATGTCCTCCTCCTGGAAATGGAGTGATTTACATTTGGCATCTGTTTGGACCGGGAGTGGGAATTGCCTTTGTAATTTCTTCTGTCATGCTGCCGTCAGAAAATTAAGCTGTTTACGCGACAGACTATGGAAGGTTAATGGCTCTTGTGGGAAAGGTCAAGTGGTCATTTTGAAGGGAGGCCGTGCTGAATAATCGGAAGGGCAGAAGAATAAAGCATAAAATCTATCTGACTGCTTCTCCCCAGCTTTTCCCGGTCTTTCCCAGCACCCCCAGTTTCTTCTTTGTGGCTGGAACCGAATGTTCCAGAACACTCTGGAACTGAGTGTTCCAACCAGGCTTGCTGTTGCTCTCCTTATGCCAGTAACAAAAGATACTGCATGAAATCGCTTATGTTCCTGGAATAACCTGGGCTTTTCCATTTAAAAAAATTAACAGGTACTTCTAAATTTTTTTTTTTTTAACGTTTATTTATTTTTGAGACAGAGAGAGACAGAGCATGAACAGGGGAGGGACAGAGAGAGAGGGAGACACAGATTCTGAAACAGGCTCCAGGCTCTGAGCAGTCAGCACAGATCCCGACGCGGGGCTTGAACCCACGAACCGTGAGATCATGGCCTGCGCCAAAGTCAGACGCTCAACCGACTGAGCCACCCGGGCACCCCAACAGGTACTTCTGTTTATTGTGCCTCTAAAAATGTTTTCAGCCAACAGATGGCCTTCAAGGTGGCTCTTTTGTTTTCCTGAAGAAAGAGGAAATAAAGAAAAATTCCGGACACTATAAAAACAACTCAGATTCAGTTAAAAAAAAATTCTTAAGGGGGCACCTGGGTGGCTCAGTCAATTGAGTGTCCAACTCTTGATTTCGGCTCCAGTCATGATCTCATGGTGTGTGAATTCGAGCCCCATGTTGGGCTCTGTGCTGACAGTGCAGAGCCTGCTTGGGATTCTCTCCCTCCCTCTTTCTCTGTCCCTCTCAAAATAAATAAAGTTAAAAATAAATACATGCATGCATACATACATACATAAATAAATAAATAAATAAAAGGGGGAGCATTTTTAGGCCCCCAGTTCTGTAAGCAGGAGGTAGTTCTTTTTGACTACCAGGCATCTATCTTCCTGAAGGTGTGCGGTGTCCCGGCTGGTTATGGGGTGGCCCCTAGAGCACAGAGCCTCAGATCCCTGACCGGAAAACCTGGGGTTCGCTTGGAGACCAACGAGTCCTGTCGTGACAGGAGCCCCCCCACCCCACCACCACCCCAGCTTCGTCACAGGGGCTCCAGGCTCCAAACCCCCGTGACGAGTGAGTGCCGGGGGACCAGCCCTGGCCAAAGCCAAGAGTTTGGCCAAAGCCTTGCGGCACTGCCCGCGGGCATTGTGTGCTGGCGGCCACCGGCCAGGCTCCTGCAGCCCTCGGGGCCTCAGGTGGGGCAGAGCCGAACAGGCAGGGTTCCCGGGCCCTGCCGAGCTGGAGGGAAGGGCACAGCCCCGAGGCAGCTCCCGGGAAGCTCGGTTCTCACCGATAGGCACAGAACAGGTTGTAACCCCCACAAACTGGGAAGACTTGCGTTCCTCCTTTCTGGCCCAGCCGGGGTCTTACCGCCTGTAGCTCAAGCCGGGTAAATGCAGTGATAATATTCTCTAATATTGTTTGAGCAGTTTTCTGCATGTGAGGCATCATGTTGAGAACTTCTCTTGGGTCTCTGCATCCGTGTTGTCCAATGTCTCCCAGACCCGAAGGACATGGGAAAGAGAGCCGGGCACCTGGTGGGATGGGTCTCACATTTTAATAGTCCCAGGCTTCCAGGAACCCTGTCTGTAGAGAGGCACGGGTTAAACTATCTCTGTTCCTCTTTATGGTCAAATGGCTTTGCTCAGAGAGAAGAAGGCTTCGTCTACCATGTGTCCTGAGGGGTCTGCCTATGGCCTGGGGTGGGCCGGACAGTGGAGGCCAGGGCCGGCACTGTGCTCCCGAGAATCTCGAGATCATCTTCAGAAAGGCATGCTTCCAAGAGCCGAGCTGTGTGGGTCTCCAGTGAGACAGGGAGGAGATAGCTGTCTTCTCGTAAGCGCATCTGGGGCCCCTGAAACCTAGCACCTTGACCTCTGGCTAATAGGAGCTGCGGTGGGGTGCCGTGGAATAATGGAGTTTTCTTTTTCAGGAAGCAATTAGGGGTTAGTTATTAGCAGTTAGGGGTTCACCACATGCCCTGGGGACCTGCTGTCCTTCCCTGGAACACGGGTCACTTGTCTTTCTCTGTGTTAGCGGCTGGATCCATCTGCCCCCGGGGGTCCCCAGAGGCCGGCAGCAGGGGACCATTGGGACTGAGATCTGCTGGCCCACTGGCTCTCCTGCCCGGGCGTGGTGACCTGGCCCTGGGCCCTGTCGTGCCGACCTCCATCGGTCGTGCCCAGTGTGGCATCTGGACAGACCCTTACCCGTGGCTCTGCTCTCTTGAGCTGGCAGAACGAGGACAGGGCAGTCTCTCTTGGTACGGCTCCCGGGCCCAGCTCACCTTGTCCCCTCCTGCTCTTTTGTAGACGTTACTACAAGGAGACCTCTGGCCTGATGCTGGACGTCGGTGCCTACACAAAGGCGCTCGAGGTACCTCCCTGAGTCTGTCCGAGCCTCCTTCAGATCTCGGGGCTGTTTGGGGTGTTTCTGGTCTTTCTGGAGAAGGGGGTGTACTCCCATGTCTGAATCGCCTCTTAGGTTTCCACAGTGGGCCCTCCTATTCGGGCCTTCAAGCTGAGCGCCCTCTCTGCCCCAGAACTTGGCTCCTCAGACGCCTTGGTCGTCACTCTACTGTCCTGTCCTTCACGCTCCCCCACACTCCAGCCTGCCGGCTGTTGACCCGGCTGGCCCTCCAGCATCCCCACTGCCACTCTTCTCTCAGACTCTCATCGAACCACCTGCCTCGTTCCTGACACCTGCGACACCTGGAGCTTGATGTGTCCCGATGGGATTCCTTCCCGACTCCCTCCTCCAGCTTCCAGGGCCAGGCTCAGATGGGGCTCCCCAGGGTCCCCTCTGACCCATGCCTGATCACCTGCCCCAGGTCACTCAACTGCTACCCTGGCTCCTTCCTGCCTGTGCTCAGGTGGGAGGGTTGAGCACACTGGCAGATAGAGCCATGGCCCCTTTCTCCTGGAGGGCAGGTGACAAATGAGAGCATCAGCCCAGGTGGCCCGCCTCCTGCCGTGCTCAGGTTTTTGAGCAGGGGGCCCACTAGGGGTGCCCCCAGCATCCTGTGCACCCTGATGTGGGGTCGCGATGCTCTTGCCTATGAGATGTGTCTCGCAGCCCCTGTGTCCTGCCTCCTGGAGGCTCCCGGCCCCCGGGGGACACATTTGGGGCACTCTTTCCTTGATTCCCTGGAGGGAGGCCTTTGGATCCGTATCCACCTGTTAATCCTAAACCCATGCCATGTGTCCTTTTCTATTTTCCCAGTATGCCTGTGGAATCAAGGCCGAAGTGGTGGGGAAACCCGCTCCCGGGTATTTCCAGTCGGCCCTGCAGGAGATGGGGGTAGAGTCTCACGAGGTAGGCCAGCCGCTCACGGGCGTGTGTGGAAGCGGGTCTGTCGGGGGGGGGGGGGGGGGCCCGGGCACTCAGGTGGGGCAGCCCTGGGGCCTGAGGTGGGCCTGAGGCCTTGGGCAGCCTGTGGGGTTTGGCTGGGCAGCCAGGTAGGTGGGCCCTTCCACCCATCAGAGCTGATTGTCCTGGGGAAAGACCGCAGAGGAGGCCCACAGAATGCTTTCAGCCTGTGGAATGCGTTCCAGCGTAAGAGTAAGAAATGCCTGTGGCTGTGTCCCAGTGACTTTTGCTTCTTCTCCGGACGAATGAGAACTGAAGTGTATTAATGTGTCAGTGTTTTAAACATAGTTCGTTGAGGGGCGCCGGGGTGGCTCTCAGTCGGTTAAGCATCCGACTCTCCATCTCTGCTCAGGTCACGATCTCACGAAGAGCCCCGAATCGGGCTCTGTGCTGTCAGCTTGGGGATCTGCTCTCCCTCTTTCCTTCTTCCCTTTCTGCCCCTCCCCTGTGCGTGCACATGCACGTGCTCTCTCTCAAAAAATAAATAAACTGAAAAAAATAGTTCATTGGAAGGCCAACATACAGCAAGAGTCAAACAACATGTAAGCACTAAATCGTGCGTCTTGCTACCTTTACATTATGACTGTTTTTGGCACAGATGGCCTTCCCAACATCTTAAAAAGAAAAAAGCACGATTTTTTAAAAGAATTTGATGCCTCCAGTGCCTCCCACTTCCCAGGTAGTGTGGAGTTGGTCCCCAACAGCAGGTGGTTTTCCGAGAGCATCGCTGAAAAGACCGTGGGCACATGTCTGCAGCGGGCCCCGGGCTGTCTGTTTTGGACGTTGGCACTGAGGACAGCATCAGCATCTGCAGTGAGGCTGTGCCCCCAGGACCACTGTGATGCTTGCTGATTGATTGTTGGACCCGAATTTCCCACATGTGTTCTGGTCTAGAGCACCGGTCTCTCAAGATGCATGGGGACAGTCCCAGAAGTCTGGACCCTCTGGCCCTCCCCCAGTCTCCCCAACATCTGTGAATCTCAGAAGGCAGGGTCTCTGAGGTTGCCAGGAAAAACCCAGAAAAATGCCTTGTGAGGTTGGTAAGAGAGGAGAGAGAGAGGCTTGTGTTTTGAATGAACAAAGACCACAGGAGTAATGACCCTGGGTTTTCACGACTTTGTTTCATAGGGTAGAATTTCTTTTTTTATTGTGGCAAATTTCAGACATACATGAAAGCAGAATGATACAGCGACTCCCCCCACACAGCCATCACTCAGATTTAACAAAAGATTTTTGCCGCATTCCCTTGTATCTTTTTTGCCTTTTTTCAACTTGTTTTCTTTTTTTTTTTTTTTTTTTGCTGTTGTATTTTAAATCCCAGATTTGTTGTCATGTGTATCCTTTCATATTTTAGTAATGCCTTCCAAAAAAAAGATAGTTATTTTTCACATAACTACAACACGTTAAAACATCTAACAATGGCCAACAAACACACAAAGAGATGCTCTGTGCCATCAGTCAGGGAAATGCAGATCAAAACTACAGTGAGATCCCACCTCACACCCACTTGGATGGCCATCCATAATCATTTTAAAAACAAAACACAAGGGAAGATGGCCAGCGTTGGCGAGGATGTGGACACATTGGAGCCCTCGTGTGGGAATGCTGGCCGGAATGTGAAATGGGGCAGCCCCTCTGGAAAACAGCTCCTGGAGAAGGTAAACAGAAGCATCCTATAACCCAGCAATTCCACTCCTATGTACGCATCCAAAAGGATTGAAAACAGGTGTCCAAACAAAAAGTTCTACATGAATATTCATAGCAGCACTATTCAACATCGCCAAAAGGCGGAAACAATGCAAATGTTCATCGACACATGAACGGATAAACAGAATGCGGTCTATTCACACCATGGAATATTTCAGCTATAAAAAGAATGAAATACTGATCAATGCCACGATGTGGATGAACCTGGAAAACACGGGAAGCGAAGGAAGCTAGGCACAAAAGGCCGTATTTTACATGTTACGTAGCATTTGTATGACACGTCCCAAATAGGAAAATCTGTACAGACGTAAAATAGATTAGTGATTGCCGGGGGAGTGGGGGGTGGGGAGGGGCTGTTGATGGGGACAGTCTCCTGTTGGGGTGATACAAATGTCTGGAAGCGGACAGGGGTGATGGTCATATAATGTGACTATGCTTTATGCCACTGATTTGTATACTTTAAATGGTTACATTAGTACATTTTATGTGTTTTTTTATCACAGTGGAAAAAACCCCAACCTACAAAATCAACAGTGATTCCTTAGTATTTCCCAGTAATCCATATTCAAGTCTCCCTGCCTGGCTCAGAAATGTTCTTTGACGTTGATATGTTTGAATCAAATCCAAACGGGGTCCACATCTCCTGTGCGGTTGTTTTGTCTCTGAAATCCCTCTTTTTAACTTTTTTTCCTTATTATTTTTTTTAAAGTTTATTGATTTTGAGAGCGAGTGTGAGCAGGGGAGTGGCAGAAAGAGAGTGAGAATCTCAAGCAGGCTCTACACTGTTAGTGCAGAGCCCGGGGCTCAAACCCACAAAGCTGTGAGATCATGACCTGAGCTGAAATCGAGAGTCAGACACCCAACTGAGCCCCCCAGGAGCCCCTCTTTTTAACTTTTTGTCATGGAACATTCCAAGTATCTGTGCAAGTAGGGAGAGTAGCATCATGAGCTCCTCGTTTCCCATCACCAAGCCTCACTAATTATCAACTAATAACCACTTTAAAAACTTATGTGTAACTGTTCATTCTGAAGTAATTTCACACTTACAGAAGTCGCAAAATTAGCACAGAGAATTTCCATCTGCCCTGAAGCCAGCTTCCCCAAATGCTAACATCTTGCATAACAATCGTGGGAGAATTATAAGATCAGATGTCATCATGGGCCAGCACATCCGCATCTTTATATGGGACACGTTGCATTTAGCAGTCCCTTCCCCTGTGTCCTGCCTCCTGGGCCAGTCCCTCAGCCTTTCTGGTCTCTAAGGACCGTGGCATTTTTGAATAGTACTGGCTGGTTATTTTGTAGAATATCCCTCAACATCAGGTTTTTTCCTGATGTTTCCTTGTGACTTCATTTAATTTTTGGCTATGCACTTTGGGCAGGAATCTCACAGAAACAGTGCTGTGCCCTCTTGATGTGCTGCACGGGGACAGGTGCATGATGGCACTTTGCCCCTTATTGGTGAGGTTCACTTTGATCAGTGTCGGAGGTGATAGGTGCCAGGGTTCTCTACTGTGAAGTTACTCCTTGTCCCATTAACTAGTAAGTATCCTGTGGGAAAGCATGTTGTCTGTGTAAGTATCCTTTCCCATTTTTCTTTTCCCGTCTCAATGTTTGCATCCATTGATCAATCATTCTTTTTAATTAATTAATTAATTGTTTGATTGATTTGAGAGAGAGAGAGAGAGTGAGTAGGGGAGAGGGCAGAGGGAGAGAGAGAATCTCGAGCAGGCTCCATACTCAGTGCAGAGCCAGATGTGGGGCTCGATCCCATGGCCCCGGGGAAAATGACCTGAGCCAAAGTCAAGAGTCAGATGCTCAAGCGACCAAGCCACCCCGGCGCCCCTCCAGTGATAATTTTTACCTGAAGCAGTTCTTACTGTGGTGTTTGCCGAATGGTCATTTTGTATTTCTGTCATTCCTTCTGTATTTGTTAGTTGGAATTTACTGTAAGAAAGAGCTTTCCTTTTTTTGTCCCCATTTGCTTGTTCATTCCAATATGGACTCAGGGCTATTTGTTTTATTCTCTAAGTTACAATTCATTCCCGTTGTTGTTTATTTTGTTGTCAGATTGTCCCGTATTTGGCCATTAGGACCCCTTTCAAGATTAATACCCTCTTGTTTAATCTATACTCTACCCATTCTTCTCCCCTAGATTATTTTGATAAATTTTTTTTAACATTTATTCATTTTTGAGAGACAGAAAGAGACAGAGCACGAGCTGAGGAGGGGCAGAGAGAGAGGGAGACAGAATCGGAAGCAGGCTCCAGGCTCTGAGCTGTCAGCACAGAGCCTGATGTGGGGCTCGAACCCACGAACCACAAGACCATGACCTGAGCCGAAGTCGGAGGCTTAACCAACTGAGCCACCCAGGTGCCCCTCTCCTAGATTATTTTGAAATGTTTATGAATTTATTTTGAGAAAGAGAGTGTGCACGTGTGTGTGTGCAAGTAGGGGAGGGGCAGAGAGAGAGGGAGAGACAGAGGATCCCAAGCAGGCTCCTGGCTGTCAGTTCAGAGCCAACCACGGGGCTCGATTTCATGAACCATGAGATCACGACCTGAGCCAAAATCGAGTCAAATGCTTAACTGACTGAGCCAACCGGGCGCCCTTGCCCTAGATTATTTTGAATCATATCCCAGAAATCTTGTTACTTTATGTATGAATATTTCGGTGCCCCTAAAAGATAGGAATTTGTTTCAAAATCATAGATAATGCCATTATCACGTCTAAAGAATACCAACAATAATTCTTTAATATTATTA
This sequence comes from Panthera pardus, assembly GCF_024362965.1. NCBI lineage: Eukaryota > Metazoa > Chordata > Mammalia > Carnivora > Felidae > Panthera > Panthera pardus. Next base: position 79,378,965 of record NW_026526788.1, read on the forward strand.
AATGTCCAATCATTGTTCACGTTCCCTTGTTGGTCTTATAATTGTTTCATGTTGCTTGCAATTTGTTTGAATCAGACTCAGATGAGGCTCTTGCATTGTGATTGGTCCGTGAGATTCTCAAGCGGTGTTTTTATCTACTGATTCCCAACTCCACCCCACCCCCATCTCCCTCTTGTTTTTTCCTTGCAACATTATGAAGCAGAAACTGGGCAGTTTGTCCTGTGGAATTTCCCACAGTCTGGATTTCGTTGATTACACCTCGGAAGTATTCCTTCACATGCTCGTCTGTCCTCTGTTCTCTGGAGATTGATAGTTAGATCTAGAAGCTCGCTCAGAGTCTGGTTCAGTTTTTTCATGATTACTTTATAGGCGGTGATGTGTCCTCCATCAGTAGGCACAGAGTGTCCCCTTTTCTCCTTTTGTGTTGTTAGCTGCTATTCGTGATTGGTGTTGACTCCTTTAATTCATCAAAGGCAGCAGAATGGTGATATTTGAATTCTGTCATTCCTTCTTCGTTTTTCCCTCTGGATTATTTCTATATAGGAAAGCTGCTCACCAACTGTTTGTTACCCTGGGACGCAGTTCATATAGGGAACTCCAGATAAATGCCTGGTTTTTTTTTTTTTTTCATTGTTTATTAGTTTTCAGAATAATGAGTTGATTCTCTAGCATCTTCCCAAGGTAACAAAGGATTTTTTTAGGGGCACCCAGGTGGCTCAGTCAGTTAAGCGTCTGACTTCAGGTCATGATCTCATGACCCATGAGTTCGAGCCCCAGGGACAGGCACAGAGAGAGAGAGAGAGAGAGAGAGAGAGAGAGAGAGAGAGAGAGAATCCCAAGCAGACAACACACTCGGCACAGAGCTCGATGTGGGGCTTGATCTCACAACTGTGAGATCACAACCGGAGCAGATATCTAGAGTCTGATGCTTAACCAGCTGAGCCACCCGGCGGGGGGGGGGGGAGGAGCAGAGAGGGACGGAGAGAGAGAATCCCAAGCAGGCTCCTTGCTGAGCTGCACTTGAGCTCATACTCCTGAACTTAGATCATGACCTGAGCCGAAGCTGATGGAGCCACCCAGGCACCCCTCAACATTTACATTTTTTTTTGTAGTTATGTAAAATATTTGCTTGATTTCAAAATCAAATCCCTAAAATAAGATACAGTTAAGGGAGTGGAGCTTCTGTCCTTTTCTTTCTCTTCCTACTCCTGTCTCGTTGGTAGCCCTTTTTATAAATGTTATGGCTTACCTTTTTTTCTGTTTCCTTTTGTTAACATTTATTCATTTTTTGAGAGAGAGAGTTAGAGCACAAGTAGGGGAGGGGCAGAGAGAGAGGGAGACACAGAATCGGAAGCAGGCTCCAGGGTCTGAGCTGTCGGCACAGAGCCTGACACGGGGCTCGAACTCACAAACCGCGAGATCATGACCTGAGCCGAGGTCGGACGCTTAACCGACTGAACCACCCAGGCGCCCCACCTTTCCATTTCTTAAATGTAAACAACTGTGTATATATTTATATCCTACTCATTGGATACGTTTAAGAGGGAATAAATTCTGAAGATGATTTGTTACAGGGCGGAAGAAAGGCTCCCATAACTTGGATTTAAAAGCCGGTATTTAGAATTATATGAGCAGTGTGATCATAGTCGTCTCAGAACCTCCTCCAAACAGACAACACAACAAAAGCTGCCCCTGTCTAGAAAGTAAGGCCGGGGGCACTGGACATCACATTATCGCTGGATGTATTTGGAGAGTTCGACCTGGGATGATTTCCCCCCTCCTCTTTTTGCTTTTTGGCATTTTTCAGTTATTTTCCCCGCTGGCACCTTTTCCATTCTGAATGAGAAACTGTCCTCTCCAAACCCCAAAGAGCAGCCGAGGCCCGTATGGGCGTCCCGTTAATCTGGGCATCTCATGTGGCGGGTGCTGGGGCTGTGGGCGTTGTGTTTTAGATTCCTGGTGAGTCTTTGTGTGTGATGAGGTCAAGGTCCCTCGGCTGTCCAGTCGATGGCGAGCATCGGATACCCTGGGCAGCTAAGGAATTGTTTTCTCTGGTGGCTCTGAGCACATGTGGCAAAGCTGAATCTTATTTACTTCTCATATTATCATTCTCCCTTCCACCCTCAAATGTCATTTCTGTCTCTCCCCTTGACAGTTGAGTGGCAACTTCTGTGTGCTGTTAAACCCTCACCCCACCGTTTTTCTAAAACGTTCATTAACGTTACTCGAGCCTCAGGATGTGTAGACCTTTTAAGGCAGTATTTCAAAATAAGGCCATTTCAAATGAACTGTGTCTTATGCACAAGGTAATAATTCTCTGATCCTGCCTCTTTATTTTTAATGAAAAATGCCTGTGAGGAGCAGTCTTGCTGTGGAAGTGCCAGGGCTGTGGCAAACCTTAAATTTTTCAAGCCGCTTTAATCAATAAAGTTATCAGCAGTCATTTCCCTTGATAACTGCTCCTTCCAGGCCAGGGCCTGCTGCCTCTGCTGAGTCCTCAGCCTGCGCTCAGAATGGACATAACCACCCAAATGCAATTTCCATTCTAACCTTTCCTCGATAGCCTAGAAATAACAGATTGCTGGTATTACTCTAATAGATTGGAAATTCAAACCTCTTAGAGGTAAGCAGGCCCTTTCCAGGATTCAGTAATAAGGCAAAGAATAACATACCTTAAAGGTTGCTTCTAGAAATACCTAATTTCTCATGGCTTAAGGCTTTGAAATCAGTGGGTGGTTTTACAGCTTCATACTACAGCCCGAATGATGTGAAGGTTTTGGCAGTTTTCCATACACGTAGAAATTCCGTCCTTTGCAAATCATGCAGGTTTCATGGAAATTGGGACTGTTGAAACCAGAGTGCTTAGTTAGCACGGGAGTCGGTACACAGCAGCCAAGAAGCTGGGGGTTGGGGGGGGGGGGCGCCCATCTCACTCCAAGCCCAAGGCTTGGAGAGGAAGGACCTCGAATACGTGAACCGTCACAAACCTATTTATTTCGTGGAGTCCTTGCTCCAGTCCTCGTCATAGGCATTTGCACCTCCATATTGAGGTCAAGGCAGGATTCCCCACCTCGGCACTCTTGACATTTGGGAGCCAGATCATTCTTTGTGGTGGGGAGCCACCCTGTGCATTACCGGATGCTTAGGACCCCTTCCCCCAGTTGTGAAACCACAGCTGTCTCCAGATGTTGCCAAATATCCCCCCAGGGGCAAGGTTGCCCCCCAGGTGAGAACCACAGCATTAGGGAATAGTCACAGAAACCCTATCTGCTGATGAGGCCTGTGGCCAGGACCCCATCCCCTCCAGGCCTTTGCTGTGCCCCAGGCCTCCAGGGGGGCGTCAGCCACATAGCAGGATTTTTCGGTTTGGTGATTGGACTTTTTAAAGGCACACGAAGTAGGACAGTATCACTTTCTAGTTTCAAAAATACTAAATATTGTTGACTGAATACCAACCATAGAAAATAAAGTTAGACAGGATCTTAGGGGGTGAGGGTAAATGCCCTAGGGATGGTCTGTCGAACATGTGGGCAAGGGTTGTAGGTTTCTCCCAAGAGGGCAGGGCATAAAACGCGGACTAGGCTCTGTCATTCTGCTGTCATTCTGCTCACTGGTTCTCAGATCGTTCATTCTAGCTACGCGGCTACGCGGACAGGCTGTGGGTGGGGAGACCTGTGGGTGGGGAGGGAGTGTCCAAGCGGGGCCACTCATTTCTCTCATGGCCTCGTCCCCCTCGGGAATTTCCACGGAAGGCCCATCCCCAGTCCCCTCCACCAGCTCAGGCCCGCCACCCGCGAGTCTTGGGTGTCAGTTCAGGGAGACCTTGCAGGGACCATGTGAGCCCAGAGCACCGGGAGAGAGCGGACCAGCTCCTGCAACCCGGATTTGAACGTGAAGCTCTGTCTCCAGACAGGGACAGGCCTGACACCACAGCCCCGGGTTTGAGACTGTCTGGAGTTTCGGGAAATTGTGGCTCTGAGGTTGTCGTAGGCATGTATCCCAGTCACAAGGGGTCTGTAAAACCTTTACTTACTTATTAACGATATTTATTTGTTTTTGAGAGAAAGAGAGCAAGGGTGTATGTGAGCGTGAGCGTGGGAGGGGGAGGGGCAGCGAGAGGGGGTGCAGCGCATCCAGAACCTTCTCTGGGCTGTCACCACAGAGCCCCCCACTCAGGGCTCAAACTCACAAACTACAAGATCACCACCTGAGCCGCAATAGGATGCTCAACCGACTGAGCCAACCAGGCGCCCCAAGAGCCTTTTTAAAAATAAGATTTTCTTCTCCTCAAAGCACAAGAATTTCATCGTGTGAAGTACGTGATGTTTGTTAAAGGCAACAGGGAAAATTCAGAAAGTACAAGGAAAAACACTGTTCCTCATCCCACGAACCAGAATAACAGATCCCGCGTAACCCTTCCAATATTTTAGTTTCTAGATATACATTTTTTTAGAAAGTTTATTTTTATTTTGAGAGAGAGAGAGAGAGAGAGCACGCAAGAGGGGGAGAGGGGCAGAGAGTGAGGACAGGGAATCCCAGACAGGCTCTGCTCTGTCAACACGGAACCCCCCATCGTGGGGCTCGAGCTCACCAACCATGAGATCATGACCTGAGCTGAAGTCAAGATTCAGACGCTTAACCGACTGAGGCACCCAGGCGCCCCATCTGTAGATACATTTTTAACACACAGTTTGAATGATCTTCTTTTTTTTCCAATATTAAGTATTAAATACAATATTGTATTGGGAGCAGTTTCCTTTGTGCCTTTTTAGACACTTTCACAAAATAACGTCTGTGGCTCTGTGGTGTTCTTCCATATGGGCTATACCATAATGTTCTTTGTATCCCCTGTTGTCGGATGTTAGATGACTCCCAATTTTCCTATCGTACCAAACCCTATGAATACCCTTGTATGTGTGCCCTTTTGTACAAATCTAATTATTTGTGGAGAAATCTTACCTAGAGGGTAGTTGTTGGGCCATGATGCACATTGCTTCTTTTTTTCTTTTTTTTTAATGTTTTATTTATTTTTGAGAGGAAGTGGGGGAGGGGCGGGGAGAGAGAGAGACAGAGAGAGACAGAGGATCCAGAACGGGCTCTGCACTGATAGCAGAGAGCCCGATGCGGGGCTCGAACTCACGAACCGGGAGATCATGACCTGAGCCGAAGTCGGACGCTTAACCGACTGAGCCACCCAGGTGCCCCGAACATTGCTTATTTCTGTTTCAGAAAGGTGGTATCAGTTTATCTTCCTTACCAGTTGTATCCCCCCCGCCCCATCCTTACCACACCGTTTTTACTTTTTTATGACATAGCGGTCTTTGAGTTGTGCTGTGCTTTGGAATTGGGCCTCACGAATGTGTCGGACTGTGGGGGGATTCCTTAGCCGTGGGCCATCTCCGGGTCTCTGAGGGGGCCCGGGTGCCTCCAGACCTGCAGGCTGAAGACCCGGGACGCATCGAGTGCTAGATGTCCTCTTGAGGCATCTCCCTGGAGGGGTGTGTGCCCCTCGGGGCTGAGATCCGGACTGAGCCCCCGGCTCCTTCACCGCCAGCCCTGCTGTGCTGCCCTGGGAGAGGGAGGAGAGCTCCTGGGCAGAGTCCTGGGGCGACCAGAAAGTGTATGACAGGTGGGCTTGCTCCCAAACACGGTCACCTGTCAGCGCGGGTTCTTCCCCTGGCAGACGGTAAGGAGGTGCTGGCAGACAAAGATTGAAGAAACGTGAACGAAGCTGCTTGAAAGCTCAGACCGGAAGACCTGCCTGCGAGGCTCAGTGCTCCCTCCGGCTCTCCGGGTCTCCGTGTTCCCTGGGAGTCCAGCCTCGCCGGGTGCCTCTGCCCTGCCTTCACTGTATCGCAGTCAGAAAGGAAGTGCATCCCGGGCCTGACAGGTAGGGGTTTTTTATTTCCCCCGACGGCGCACCTCTTGACCTCTATCTTCTTGCCAATGATTTTTTAAATCCTAAATGATTTGGCAATAATTGCCCCTCGTCGCGTGATCATTGCCCTTCACCGATAGTAAATCTGTGAAATCCCCGGAGGCCCCAGTGCATTTTGGTTTGCGGAGCCCACAAGCTGGCCCGGACAGGCATCACTGCTCCGGGCAGCTGCACGCCCCGCAGCGTCCCCGGCACCCCTGCGCTCCCCCAGCCTCACACGCGGCTTCGGGGCGCCGCCCGGATCGGGCATCGGCTCGTCGTGACCGAGTACAGCGGCCGCTTCTCCGGAGTTCTTCCTCCAAGGGCCCAGATCTCTGCTTCCGCCTTTGTGGGTCACAGCAGCAAATGGCCTTGCCCAGGAAGCCCCGGGAGGCTGTGTTCCGAGGGCGAAGACTTTCTACTGCCTTGGGGGAACGTGTGCACAAAATCTTCTTTTCCCCAGAAGCGTGGAAGGCATCAGGCTTGACACGGATTCGTTGGAAGACCTGTTTCATTTCCAAGTTACTTCTAGCAAGATGGCCCCCGGAGCCTCCGGTAGCAATGGACAGGGCCCTAGGTTGGAAGGTTAGGAACGTTCAGAGGCCTCGAAAGGGCAGAAAGCAGAATCTCATCCTGGGGCTCGTGGCTGGTCCGGCGCCCTCCTCCCGGAGGAGCCGTGTGGTGGCCCCGGTGACCCTGGCTTGCAGGACCACCCGTGTGTGAGCCCTGCTGCTCTTGTCAGGAGGCACACGTAGCCCCCTGGCTGTTTCTTGTATTTGGATTTGGGGGCCTGGGTGGCTCAGTCAGTTGTGTCCAGCTTCCACTCAGGTCATAATCTCGTGGTTCATGGGTTCGAGCCCCGCGTCGGGCTCTCTGTGACAGCACAGAGCCCGGAGCCTGCTTCGGATCCTGTGTCTCCCTCTCTCTCTGCCTCTCCCTCCTCTCAAAAATAAGTAAACACTAAGAAAAAAAAAAACCCATTTGTATTTGGCAGTGCTCTCCCAAGCCAACAGTCATTCTAGAAGAAATTTCCAATTTTTACCATACCTGGGTACTTGGCACTGGCACTATTACTCACTTAATTTTTCTTTAAATCGATGGAATTAAAAAAAAATTTTTTAATGTTTATTCATTTTTTGATAGAGACAGAACATGAGTGGGGAGGGGCAGAGAGAGAGGGAGACAGAATCCAAAGCAGGTTCCAGGCTCTGAACTGACAGCACAGAGCCCGATGCGGGGGTCAAACTCATGGACCATGAGATCATGACCTGAGCTGAAGTCGGATGCTTAACCGATTGAGCCACCCAGGCACCCCTTAAATCGATTCATTTTTAAAAACTTAAATAAATGTATTTTAAAAGGAACTTTGGGGGCATCTTGGTGGATCGGTTGGTTGAGCGACCAACTCTTGGTGTTGGCTCAGGTCATGATCTTGAGGTTCGTGAGTTCAAGCCCTGCACTGGGCTTTCCACGCTGACAGTTCTGAGCCTGCTTGGGATTCTCTCTCTCTCTCTCTCTCTCCCTCTCTCTCTCTCTCTCTCTCTCTCTCCTCTCTCTGCCCCTCCCCTGCTCACACTCTCTCTCACTTTCTCAAAATAAATAAACTTAAAAAAAATAATAAATAAATAAAAGGACCTTTGATCACTCCTTTAAATGGAAAACCAGAATCCCTTACTTACCATAGAGATTACTCTAAAAATAAATGCAAAACGGTTACATTAAAATGCATGTCTGTGTTGTACCTAAAATCAAACAGCGTGTCACCCGTGTGCAAAACTGACTTTGGAAAACGTGGGATTGGAGATAAGATCAGAGGCCATTGGTGAAGCGTATGAAGTTTAGAATATTCGCTGGAAGAAATGCAGTTTTTTTCAAGTTCCTCATGCATGTGGCAGGTGGCTGTGGCCACTAGCCGTTGGCAGAGGTCTCAGTGCTGGTGGTCATTGTCCGTGTCCGAGCTTCTACCTGGGGCCTCCCTGATGAAGGCCCCTTCAGCCTCTGCTTGAATATGATTGAGTGGTACCTCCGAGGCAGCCTGTGTTGGTTGTTAGAAGAGCCTCGTGTTTACCTGGAACTACCTCTCTGACCCCCAGAGTGGCACCAGCTCAGTCTTTGGCCTTTTCCACAAACTCTTCGTGATTTCTCCAGTTATTTGAATGCCTGTTCAGATGTTTCCAAGGACAGTCGCTTCGGGCTTATTAGCCTGTGCTTTGTGGAATGCATTGTATGGCCCTGCCCTGGGGAAGGGCGGCAGATGGGTTGTTAGCACACATATGGGGTCCCCTGCTGGGAGTGCCCCTACCTCCTAACCTGGCCGGCCCCTCTTGCCCTTCAGGTTGAAGCTCAAAACCTCACGTCCTCCAGGAAGCCTTCCCCGACCACTACCCCTCACAGCCTCCTGCACGTTATCACATTCTTGGCTGTGTATTTATGAAATTGTCTGATGAACGTCTGTCTTCTGTATTCAACCAGGAGCTCCATGAAGGCAGGGACTGTGTCTCTTTGATCCCCTGTGTCCCCACTGCCTGCCCCCCACAGGGGCTTAATACAAAAGTGCTGGGTCACTGGAGGCAAGAGTGCCATCATAGAGACTGGACTATCTCCAACAGGGCTAGATCAGGAATTTCCCCAACAAAACATTTCCTAGTGTGTTTTTCCTTTTAAACACATGCAGATAACTTATGCGCAGGCACTGTCCTCGATGCGTAATTGATATGGTTTCATTTAAATGCCACACCACTTAGACCCCTTTCACAGATTGAAGCGGAGCCTTGCCCAAGACCACAGAACTAGTAGCTAACAGAGCTGGAGTTTGAGCCTGGTTCCTCTGGCCCCATCTGAAACCTGAGCTCAGTCTGTCCATTCTGCTGGTCACACAAGGCCTGCCTCTGCTTCCACTGCCCTATATCCCCCACTCTGAGATGGGAGACATGTTCCTTGCGGACTCCTGTCCTTACAGGCAGAGTCCAAATTCATTTCCCCAGTGTGAATGCCTCACAGTCATCGTTTGGATTGTCCTTGATTTTGGCTGGTGTATCTATTCACTGATTAGCCACCCACACCTGACATCTGAATTCCAGAGGGGAGACTTGTGGAGTGACTGTCAGTTTCAAAGCTTCCACCCTGTCGGCATCAGGACACCCGTCTTGTCACGTGGAGTCCGGTTTCTCAGACCCATCTGGCCTCCAACCACGTAAAATCCCAACTGGACTTGAGAACAGATCTGGAGCGTGTTTGATGTCTAAGGCGTCCGATTTTTCTTCCACTAGCAGAATCTTGTCCTGAGAATATTTTGAAGCTTTTAATCAGAGTTTTGTGGTAGTTAAGTGAGGGAAGCTGTTCTTTTTTTCTTTAAAAGTACATATGTGGGGCGCCTGGGTGACTCGGTCGGTTAAGCGTCCGACTTCGGCTCAGGTCATGATCTCATGGTCTGTGAGTTCGAGCCCCGTGTCGGGCTCTGTGCTGACAGCTCAGAGCCTGGAGCCTGTTTCAGATTCTGTGTCTCCCTCTCTCTCTGCCCCTCCCCTGTTCATGCTCTGTCTCTCTCTGTCTCAAAAATAAACGTTAAAAAAAAAAAAGTACATATGTAAGAAGGTATGAATCAACGTAAACAATAATGTTCATAATACATGTGGATATCGCAAAAGGAGACCCACTAATGACTAAAGTTCAGGCAGCACTGAAGTAGACTCTACTTTGGTGACCAGTGAGGAGACCTATTGGCTGTACCTCCTAAGTGTCTCCTGACGTCGGCAGCCATGCCTTAAATTAGGACACTGATCCAGTCAAGTTTTTGGATATCAGCTAAGTGCCAGCATCAACCCATAGCCCTGCCTGCAGGAGCTCACACGTTTCTAGAAAAGAACGATGAGTGAACCAGTACAGTGCAGTAGGGGACGTGCCAGGAGGTAACCAGAGGGTTTTGGGGGGGCCTCATATCCCAGCTGGGTTCAAAGGTGGTGGTCTTGAAAGCCTGTTAGGAGTTGGCTGGTAGAAGAAGGGATCAACATATGCCATGGATCACTCTTTCTCTGTCCCTTTGTGCAGATCCATATTTCCACTTAGTACCATTTTCCTTTTGCCTAAGAGACTTCCTATTACATTTCTTTTGTGTGGATCTGTTGGTGATGATGCCTTTAAGCTTAAGATATCTGAAAATGCCTTTATTTTGCCTTTGTTTTTGAAGGATACTTTTGCTGGGTATAGAATTCTAGGTTGGCATTTCCCTCTCTCAGTACTTTAAAGATGGCGCCCCACCGTCTTCTCACCTGCATTGTTTCCAGTGGAAAATCTCATGTCTTATCTTTGTTTCTTACTGTGTAACAGTACTTTTTTCTTGCTCCAGCAGCTTTTAAGATTTTTGCTTTGTCCCTGACTTTGAGTAGTTTGATTATGTTGTGCCTTAATGTAATTTTCCTCATGTTTCTTGTGTTTGGTGTTGATTGGGGTCTTGGATCTGTGGATTTATCAGTTTTATTGTGTTTAGAAAATTTTTAGCCACTAGGAAGTCACATTTTATTTCTGTCACCTCCTCTCATCCTCCAGTTACATGTGTATCAGGCCCTTTGAAGTCATGTCCTAGCTTGATGATATTCTCTTCATTTTTGTTAAGTTACTTTTTTCTCTTGGTTTCATTTTGGATGGTTTCTATTGCTATATCTTCAAGTTCATTAATCTTTTCTTCTGTGTTGTGTAATCCTTTATTAATTTCATTTGGCAGATTTTCCATTCCAGACATAATGTATTTCAGGTGCTACCAGTATAAATAAAATGTAAGCATTATTTAGTACCGCACACTTGCGATTAGTTGTAAATGTCAGTAAATTGCGCTGTTATTAGTAATTAAAAATAAAAGCAGTTCTCTGTCGGAAAAAACAATCTGTTGTAGTTTCCATCTCTAGAGGTTCAATTTGGATCTTTTCTTTTATCTTCCATGTCCCTACTTGACATCTGGAACATATGTAAGATAGTTGCAGTAACTAATTTAATGTCTTTGTCTGCTAATTCCCACATCTGTGTGAGTTCTGGGTCAGTTTAGATGGATTGAGTTTTCTGTTCATTATGTGTGATGTTTGCCTTCGTTGCATGTCTGATCGCTTTTTTAAATTAGTTGCCAGACGTTGCAAATTCTACTTTTCGGAGGGGGAGGGTTCTGGATATTTTCGTATGCACTTTGTTCTGGGATGCACTTAAATGACTTGGAAACAGTTTGATCCTTCCAGGTCTTGCTTTAGAGACTTGGGAGGCAGTGCCAGAGCAGGGTTTGGTCTAAGACTAATTACTCCCCACTACGAAGGCAAGATGCTCCTGAGAACACTACCCAGTGCCCTGTGAATGATGAGATTTTCCAGTCTGGCTGGTGGGAACAGGCACTATTCCCAACCCTGTGTGAGGTCCGGGCACTGTTTTCTTTCATTTTGCAGTGTGATTCTTTCCCTGGCCTCGGGTGGTTTCCTCACTCACGTGTGCTGATCAGCAGTCTGCAGAATGCTGCCTCATTCAGAGGGACCCTCTGTGGATCTGTGCCCTTCTACTCTGGGTAGTCCCCTCCTCTCTGATACTCCATCCTGGGAACTTCAGCTGCCTTGGTCTCCCAGCCCTTAGCTCTTTCCCTCCATTCGGGGAGTCTGCCAGGCTCTGTGTGGTTCTCCCTCCCTGCACCCACAGTCTGGAAACTGAATATACTCGTGGGGTTCACTTCCTATGTTTCCTGTGTCCTAAAAATCATTGCCCTTCATTGCTTGATGTCCAGTGGCTTGAAAACTGTTGTTTCACATAATTTGTCTGGTTTTCATGTTGTGTCGGGTGGGAGAGTATATCCCAGAGGCTGCTTTTTGAAATGATCACCGGGCTGCAAGCGTTACCTTTGTGTGTGTGTGTGTGTGTGTGTGTGTGTGTGTGTGTGTGTGTGTGCGCGCGCGTGTGTGTGTATTTTTGTTTGCATATTATTTTGGTTTTATAGGTAGTACCCTCATTATTGAAAGCAAAAGGTCCTAAACTGTGAGCTACAAAGATTTGCCAGAAATTTAGTTAATTTTCACAGGGCTAGTGGTTGGCACCTGGTTACGGAGTTTTTAGCTGCAGGTAAAGTTCAGCCTGTGTTCAAGTAGAGGCGAATCTGTGTCAGCCTCCCCACGTGGCCTTGTGACACCGTTATCACTTTGACACCTGAGGATTGATTTCAGATTGCCCACGTATGCGCTGTTCAGAGCCACTCGGCTCTTGGGGGGTGGGAGAGTGGGCAGCAGGAGATATATTCAAGGTGGGTTGACTTTTAGTCAATACGATGACAATATTGCCTTGCCTAATTTGTATGGTAGTAGTTTTAAACATCAAATCAAGCAGTTGATTATGTCAAAACAGCTGAAGGAGCACAGGAATAAACTCCCCTGACATCACTTCTGAGCTCATTTCCCTGCCTGGCAGGCCATCATGATTGGAGACGATATCGTGGGTGACGTCGGTGGTGCCCAGCGGTGCGGGATGAGAGCCCTGCAGGTGCGGACGGGCAAGTTCAGGTGAGTGTCCCTGCACATGGTCAAGTTCATCTGCCTTCCTGCCTCCATGGATTCCTGGGGTGTCCCAGTTTTCGTTTCGTTTTCTTTCCAAAAAGAACAGGATGTGGTTATCTGCTGACCTTTATATAACTGTCCTCTAAGGAGGGGCCTAGCTGACCTTTTCATAGGTCAGGTAAAGTATCAAAAGATACAGGGGCCAAGTTTCACAGCTGGGATTTGAATAGGGTTTAGTGTGGAGACAAGAGAACAAAGGCTCCAGCTGCCCCAGGCCACAGAAGGGCAGGCCCAATTTGGGCAAAGTAGTCAGTGGGGGGGTGGGGGGGCGGTTTACAGATTGTGGGCCCTCGGCCCTCCCTGATCACCCTCTGTCTCCTTTTGCTCTGTCTTCTCAGTTCGTGAGAGACAGAGAAGCTAGAGATGGCACATCCTTGGTCAGGGACACCTTGGAACCGACCCGCTGTGTCCAGAGAAGCCGTGTTTCTTTCCCGGGTCAAAAGTCAGCCTAGTCTTGGTCAGGTTGCCGATGGGCACCTCTCAGGGGTCAGGTGCTTGTGGGCACGTGGAGGTGCCCTGTGGTGTCCGGGTTTGGCTTGTGGGGCCGTTGAGGGTGTCTTAGACGTTAGAGCATTGTCTTGACTTGTTCTAGATGGTTTTGATGGTGGCCATGAAGAGAAAGTACAGTTTTGTGGATGCTGTAGAGACTTGGTTAAAACACGGTTACCCAGGGGTACTTGGATTGGGGTGGGGGGTTGCATCTGTCCTGAGCGATCTGTTTTCACAGGGTCCAGGAAATGGATTAGAAGGACCTGTTCACTGTGAGGCCCCTCTCCCGTGTGCGAGAGCCAAGAGACCTGTGGGTTTGAGGGCCAAGTGGATGCAAGGGGAGTGAGGAACGCTTGGCCCGCCAGCCACCTCCTGGACCCTCCTGGGGCACTAGAGACTCTCTTAAAGCCCCTTGGCACACCTGAGATCTAGGCCCTCTTTCTTCCCCAGGCCCTCAAAGGAAGGCACCCCAAAATTTTGTATCTTTTTATTTGTTTGTTGTAAGGACGTAAATCAGCTTTTGTCAGCACACAGGGCAGAGTGAGAAGACCACTGTCACTGGTAAGGCAGCAAATGAGCCATCTGAGAAGGAGGCCACAGGGCAGAACAGGAGGCTGGGCTCTGTGTGCAGGAGGGCAGGTGGGAGGCCTCTCGGCCCTGGCCGCTCTCCAGAGCCACGCTGTTGAGGACGGTGGTCATGTGTTGCCGATGGCTGCCGAGTACTTGAACTGTGGCTGGTCAAAATCGAGATGTGCTGGACGCACAAGACAGATTTCCAAGACTGAATGGTAGAGAAAGAATGTGAAAAAGCTCGTGAGTAATTTTTTGTACCGATTACACGCTCCAGTGCTAATATTTTATGTTAATTTCACCTGCCTGTTTTAATTTTTGCCAGTGTAGCTGCTAGAAAGTTCTTGCTTGCCTCCCCGGCTCACATCAGGGCTCAGCGCATTTCTGTTGGGCACGGGGGTCCCTGCACCTCCCCCTGTTCCCTGCAGATGGCACTCGTGACACACAGACCCCAGCGAAGAGCCAGAGAAAACCTTGTGCTCTGCGGGCCCCGTGGGGCTGGAAAGCCAGAGGCCTCCATGGCGCCCTGCCTGGGGACTGCTTCGCGGTGTTCTCTGTGGTTCTCCCATGTGGTCGGCTTCCCCCAAGAATGCAGCTGGGTTTTCCTGGGCTGACCTTCATCTAACTGGTGTTACTGCCTGTTTCACCTGGCCATAGCTGGTTCATCCTCCCTGGTGTGAACACACCTCTCTCTTCCCCTCCTCCGGAGGGCACACTTGGGTGGGTCCTGGTTTAAGCTTTCTTTGAAGTACTTCCAGGAACGTCTGATCCATGTTTCGTGGGCACGTGGGCATGAGTCCTTGTAGTGTCGATCCGCTAAAGCTGGAATTGCCGCGTCGTGGGGAATACGCAGGGTCAGCTTTACCAGACAATGCCACACTTCCAAATCGGTTGTGCGGGTTTGTGCTCCCCCCGCAGTGGGCAGGGCCCCGCTTGCCTCCAGCCTCTTCACCACTTGGCTGTCTTGCATCGGGAGGCCCGTGTTCTCCCCAGTTTATGCGCCTAGAGCCCTCAGGGGCAGCGTCGACACCCGGTACTCTGTCCACCCAGAGACTGGGGAGGGACCCAGAGGGGCCTCGGGAGAGAAGGCACAGGAGAGGCGGAGGTGGGCACGTGTGGTGGCATCAGTGGCTGCGAGGGTGGGATAGGCAGGGGCAGACACGCCCATCTGGGCCCTGCCCTCTGGCTTTGCCTGGGTTTGGCTCCCTCCACACCTGCTTGGTGTACCTGCTCTTTGATTGGCTGGTGGTCGGGGGACAGCACTGGAAGTAGTAACCCTTTCTGGTACCTGACCGTCATTATCCTTCTTGGTCCCTGACCAAGCCTGCTTCATGTCCTGGGCAAGAAGGAAAGGTTTTCAAACTGTGGACAGCTTGGCTAGGCCCTGCGGGGCACTGGAAGGGGGTCCCAGGTGAGGCCGGGAGGTGGCCACAGAGTGAGGCCCTGAGGCCTGGGGGCGGCCCAGAAGTTAGCCTCCCAGCCCCTGGAGCTAGCTTCCTAGGAACCTGTGGTGCCTGGGACAGCCCCCTATCTGCCTACTGACAGACACAGAGATTTAGTGGCCCCGCTTCCCATTTGTAGAAGTGGAAACTGAGGCCCAGACAGGGCAGGGGTGTCAGTACACATATTTTCACCTGTGGAAGAGTGGCCACCCAAGGATGGGATCCCAGCCTCCCCGGCACAGAGAGGGTGCCCGGGCCGTTTTCTCTGGCCTTTTGGACTGTAGACCCCGGAATGGGGTGGGGGTTTAGGGTGTGTCCCTGGCAGAGGGGCCTGAGCCAGCCCTGACTGGAGGAGGGGCATCGGAAGGTCTGAAGGCTCCCCTAGCTGAAGGGCCAAGCCAGCCCCATGGTGTCGTGTGAGGCCAGTGCCCCGGGTCACCCAAGAAGGTCAGTGTCAGCCTTGGAGACACATTAGTCCCTGAGGAGAACGCCGGGAGAAGTGCAGCCTGGCCTTCTCTGCGTTCTCCTCCGGTTTTCTCCTCTGCCCTTTCCTCCTGTTCTCACCCCCTGCCCATCGCGTCTGCCCTGGGCCTCACCGCCTCCTTCCCGGTCTGCTAGGGCCCGCTTTCACTTTCCCTTCCTCGCACACTGCTTCCTGCTGCGGCCGCTAGAGGGCGCCGTGCTGCCGGTACCGGGAGGGGCCGCGTGCACACCCACTCACACGTGACGCGCCGTGTCCCCTACACTCACACCCGCAACACACTCACGGCTGGGTCCCGCACCCTCACATGTGCATACCCAGGTCCCACACACACAGATATGCACCCAGCCCTCCCCCCCCCCCCCTCGACTCACACCCAGGCCTCCTCGAGCAGCACACATGGATGGGCGTGCTGGCACACCCACATGCACTCGCACCCAGCCCACATGCCGGCCACACCTGCCTGCATGCCCCATTTTCTCTTGCAGCAGCCGGTGTCTGTGCTGCGACTGGGGCAGCAGGCCTGGGGGTCCTCGAGCCGCTCCAGCCCCTTCTGCCCCATCCCACCCCTAAGCCTTCGTTCGTGCTGTGCCCCACCACCTGTCCTACCATATCCTTCCTCAGTTGCCTGAATCCTGCCTTCAAGGCCTTCCCTAGTGAAGGAACTCCCAGGTCCTCCCACACGGAAGGGCCCTTAGGGGACCCCTGGCTTCATATGAGGATGAGCTGAGAGTCCCAGAGGGACTGTCTCCAGGTCAGGGGTCACCCCATGGCAGGCTGGAGCCCAGGCTGGACCTCACCCCAGGGCCCTGTCTGTCGTGCCCCAGACACACCTCACCTCCAGGAGAATCATCTGCCACTGCCAGGGCTTCCCACGGCCTCCTTGTTTCCAAACCTTTTCTGAGATTTCCAGAATAGAAACAATTCCACGTACTGGTCTCCCAGGGCTGGACCTGGGAGGTTTCACCGGTAGATCCGTGATGTTCTTTGTAGAGAGGAGCGTCTGGTCCGGGGGCAGGCAGCTGTGTGGTCCTGTTTCTAGACTGCTTCGCTGGCCCTTGCCTCAGCTCTCGGGACGTTGACACCTTTGAGGATCACGGGGCGCCCACTTCATCTGATGTTTCCCCGCGATACGACCTGCGTTGTGCCCTTTGGGCCAGAATATCCCAGAAGTGGTGCTGCGTGCTTCTGGGCGCATCCTGTCGGGAGGCCTCCAGCAGTATCGGTGGTGTTGACGTTGACCGATTAAGACGGGGACCGCCATAAATTTATGCAAAGGTATGGGCTTTTCTCCCCCTTTGTGAGGTATGACGATTTGCGGGGTGACTGGAGGATGTACAATCCCAGTCCTCACCCTGCTTCTATCCGTTGTCTCTAAGGTCTATTACTGCTCCTTGAATTAACTATTTCTGTGACGGTTGCTAAGTAATTGCATTTTTCGTTCTTACACTTGATGTCGGCATTCTACCGTAAAGAAGAATGTTTTCCCCTCCCCGTTTATTGATACCCGTGCGGACTTGCGGAATTCTGTTCAGTTCAGTGGGTTATCATCTGTTCCTCCTGTCATTTATTCCGGTGCTCACGTGGTCCCCGACGTGGCTAGCGGCAGCTGAGTCCTTTGGACACATCCCCACTGTTCTCCGAGCCCTTCCTTACTTTTCTGGCACAAAGAGATGTTTCAGGTTCATAATATTCTGTCTTTGCGTCAGCCCTGGAGCCGCCCATTTCTCAAGGAGCCCTGGTTCCTTTTAGTGGAGAGTGATATTTAGAATGGAACCCTAGGGCACGAGGCGGTCTTCCCACGCCTGGGGGGGGGGGTCGCTGTTCTGAGACCCTCTGAGCGGACAGAAGTAGGACACACGCACTTGAAACTGACACGTCCACCCATCAGCACCTGTGAATCTGTACTACCAGAAACAGCACACTCACACCAGTACCTCTGATTCTAGTCCGACACCACAGGGCTCATCCCAGCCTTACGCTTTTGCACATTTGTGCCTTCCTTCTACAGGGAGAAGCCTGCTTTACGTTATTCTCTCTCCATTTACGTATTTGCTCAGTCCCCCTGAATGTCGCCAACCTGACCTTGCCCGGCTGCTGAGTACCTGCTCCTCGCCCGCCCGCTGCCCCAGGGCCCCCTCCCCTGGGTCCCTGGTCCCCTTCCCATGCCCAGGCGCCACGGGCTACACTCCTACAAGGAAGGGGGGGAAGACCCCAGACTTCCGCTGCCTCGTCCGCCTCCCTGCCGTCTCCCGCCCTGCTTGGTACGTGAAGGGATGAGTCTTTGCCAGTTTTGTTTTCCCCACGATGCCTTGCACATGTTGGGCGCTCTGCATTTGTGAAACTGAGCAGCAACCGTCTTCCGTTGGCAGGGGCCTTTCGGCTTCCCAGCCGTTTTCACGTTTGGGGCCCCCTTCCGAGCCTCAGGGTAGGCGGAGAAAGTCTGCTGTTTTCTGGGGAAGAAGCCGACTCATCTAAGGTCACCCCAGCCAGTAAGGCCATTCCAGGGCATTCGTCTGTCACAGTTGTCCCTATGCCTGGATGAAAGCCTAGCCCTGTCGTGTACGTGTTCGTGTGGGAGAAGGGACCATTTGTCCTTGGCTTCCGGGCACTCACCTGGGCTGCTGCTTGGAAGGCTGAGTGTGGAAGACAATAGACAGAGGGGAGCCCCAGGCTCATGTCCTGGCTCTGCCACTTACCAGCTGGAAGAAACGCCGAGCCTCAGTTTTCTCATCTGTAAAATGAGGGTTTAGGGGGAAGTACTCCCTTTGGTACAAAGGAGGAGCCCGATAAATACCCAACTGTGGGGGGGATAGGTCAGCGATATGACACGTGTGCACAGCACAGCCGGGCCCGACCCTCCAGAACTCTGGGGCCTTCCTGAGGGCAGGCCCAGCCAGGCCCCCACCTCTGGGTGGAATCACAGTCACGGCACCGCTTTGAAAATTCGCCCCTAGAGACCACGTCCTCCGATTTCCAAGACATTCTCGCAGACCGGCTCTTGGCCTCCCCGTGTGTGGGGGGACGGCAGTGCTCATGGACGGCGGGGCGGGAAGAGTCCGGGTACGGCCATGCTTATTTCTGTTCCTGCTTGTAGCCTTGTGGCAGCCCGCCAGCATGGCCCGGCACAAGCCTCCCTCGGGGGAGAGACGCTCGATTGGAAAAGCTGGCTTTTCTTTAAAAAGCACGAGTGCAGTAGGCTCTACCCCAGCGTACTGGGGCACCTGCTCTCCGCCGCCCTCACCGCCGTGCTAGGAGACGTGGCCCACATCGGCTGCCTGCTGCTGCCACCGGGAGCACATCTGAGAGGCAGCTCAGCTTTGCAAGCACCTGCTGTGTGTTCAGCAGTGTCGAGGAGGAGGAGTTCCCAGCCCGGTGCCGGGCACAGAGTGTTTGTCCAGAGGGGCTGGGAGGAGGGGTGCTCAAAGAGGACTCTGTGAGATGCAGAACGCAGGGGGTGAGGGATGTAGGGTGAGGGTGGCCGCCCAGGGGATCACCCGGTCGGCAGGGACCGTGTTTGCCCTGCGTCGTGTCCCGCCCCGAGCGGGCACAGGGCTGGCCGCTCTGCAGGCTCTGAATGACGGAGTTTGGGGGTGGGGGCTGAGGATGCAAGGGGACCCGGGATGGGAGCCTGGAGATGGCGGGCTGGCCAGAGCAGAGCCCTTCTGCCGCTGCAAGAAACCCTTAAAGGCCCCAACGCGTGACTGAGAGGTGGGCGGGCTGCAGGAGAAAGGTCCGCGGTACAGCCGCCCGTGTTTCAGGAGCAGATGCCCCTCGTGGAGCCAGCTGGGTGGCCACTGCGGGGGGACTTGTATCATCGTCCCCCCCCGCCCCGGAGGCAGGTGGAGGCAGGTGCGGGATCTGCCTGGGTCTTTGTAGCACAGCACCGGAGCCTTTTCTCCATTTTTTTTTTTTTTTTTTTTTTGCATGTCCTGTATGTGGGGTTGTAAAGAGAGCTGATGGCAGGGAGGGGACAGCAGTGGCTCATCAGAGGCTGCAGTGGCGAGGGCAGGAGGCCTAGGTGGGCGCCTTTCAGCCCGACCGACCCTGGCCCAGGGGCAGGGGGGCCTGGGGGCCTGGGGAAGGGCCTGGGCTTCGCGGCCCGTGGGCAAGGGATGGAATGTCTGGCGTGTGACCCCGCGCGGGCTGCTCTCTGTGCTCCATCTGGGTTTTACGATGCCGTGAGGTGCAGGTGAGCCTGCCATGAGCCCGGTCCCCTCCCTCCCTGGCGCCTGAGTGGAGGTCTCCCCTGGCTTCTGGCTCTGGCTTACATAGGGCTGGGAAGAGCTCATTGATCAGGCTGCATAAAGTAGCAGTTAGGCGGGGCGCCTGGGTTGGCTCAGTCGGTTAAGCGTCTGACTTCGGCTCAGGTCCCGAAATCACACTCTGTGAGTTCGAGCCCCGCGTCGGGCTCTGTGCTGACGGCTCAGAGCCTGGATGGAGCCTGCTTCGGATTCCGTGTCTCCTTCTCTCTCTGCCCCTCTGCCTTTCATGTTCTCTCTCTCTGTCGAAAGTAAATAAACGTTAAATAAATAAATAAAGCAGTAGTTAGGCCTTGAAAATAGTTCCAAATTAAGACTTTGCCAGAATCTGAGTATTTTCTCGCGTGCCCTGGTCTTTGGAGCCTCGTGGTTAAGCACACAGGTTCCGGGACCTGCCGGGCTGTGAATCCCAGCTCAGCTGTTTCGCCAGGGGCTGGTTACCTAACCTCTCTGTGCTTTAGCTTCCTCACTGTGGGTGGTGAAGTAAGGTGTCTTCTTCCTAAGGTGGTTGGGAAAACACAAACTGGCCGCAGCAGAAAAGGGACCCCCTGCACCAGAAATTGGTTCATTTACTCTCAAAGCAGCTGTGTGGGATGGTTAACTGTTCTTTTCTTTGCTTGTGTAATATAATTTATTGTCAAGTTAGCTAACATACCTTGTATACGGTATGCTCTTGGCTTCCAGAGTAGATTCCCACAATTCTTTGCTTCCATACAACACCCAGGGCTCATCCCAAGTGCCCTCCTCGATGCCCACCCATTTTCCCCTCCCTTGCCCCGCACCCCTCCCATCAACCCGCAGTTTGTTCTCTGTATTTAAGAGTCTCTTATGGTTTGCCTCCCTCCCTCTCTGTTTGTAACTATCTTTTTCCCTTCCCCTCCCCGTAGTCTTCTGTTAAGTTTCTCAAATTCCACATGTGAGTGAAAGTATGATATCTGTCTTTTCTCTGACTGTCTTATTTCACTTAGCATAATACCCCCAGAGGATGGCTAACTATTCTTATTTCCGAGCGGTTGAGTAACTTGCCTGGGGTCACAGAGCTGGTGAGAGCTGGCCTTTGAACCCCTAGTCCCCCATGTGCAGGGTTCCCTGTGATTACTGTCTCTCCATTTGTTTCTGTATGGTTTTAAGTTAGTCCGGTGGATTTTTATTTTTATTTTTTTAATGTTTATTAATTCATTTTGAGAGAGAGAGAGAGAGAGAGAGCCAGCAGGGGAGGAGCAGAGAGGGAGGGAGAGGGAGAATCCCAAGCAGGCTCCATGCTATGAGCACAGAGCCTGACTCGGGGCTCGATCTCACGAACCATGAGATCATGACTCGAGCCTAAATCGAGAGCTGGACGCTTAACTGGCTGAGCCACCCAGGTGCTCCAGTCCAGTCAAGTCGGCCACCAGGGACGTGTGCCGTGAGGTCCTGCTGGGTGGGGGCTGGTGCCAGGAGGAGCCACTCACAGCTGCCAAGGGAGCTCCGAGCCACAGGGCAGAGAATGTGGCTCAGGGTCCTCAGGTCGGGGCTCCAAGCCCCAGTTCTGCTCTGGCCCCTCAGGAGAATTAGGGGGATCCCTGTGGGGCTTCCAGGCCCTACTCCTGGTTCAGCCGGACCAGCTGTCTTGTCTGTATCGGGGTTCCTTGTGAATTCCACTGGGCAGAGGCAACGGGTTCTGCTTCTTCCGAGCATTCGAAAGCTTCAAGGAGCACTGTCTTCAGATCCCGTCCACACCCCACCCTCCCTTTTACAGGTGCAGAGGCCGAGACAGGCTAGGAATTGAGCCGGGGGCTGAAGGGGCCCACCCCACCCCTGTGTGCAGCCCCACCTCACAGCCGAATGGACCCGGCCTTCCTTGGACTCCCTCCCCAGCGTCCCCCTGGAGGCCTCACGGGTGTTGTGGAGACTGTATCTAGGGGCTGGCAGGATCCAGGTGGCGTGTGGAAGTCATCCCCCGCCCTGTTCTGGCCAGAGTCAGCCAGGAGGGGAAGGGGTTAACCTGTTTGGGACCTACCAGTAGAGGGGAAGCACCAGTGTCCCCACAGGAAATAGTTTCAAATAAATTCCTGTCCTGCCTCCCTGCCGCCCCGGGACGGAAGCTCAGTAGCGCCTCCTAGTGTCCAAGCTCCTCTCTGCAGGCCTGAGAACACTCTAGCCCTGCTCCCCGACCCGTGTGTGGTGGGCAGGCCGAGGGACCCCAGAGCTCCAGGGAGACCAGCTGTCCTGCAGCCAAAGTCCAAGTCTCCCAGGTCGGCGGGGGGCGGGGGGGTTCTGTAAGCCGAGGCCTGGGGGAGCTGAGGGCAGGCAGGGCTGGGGGAGGGGAGGGGAGCAGAGAGCTTCAGTGTCACTGTGGAAGGGACTCTCTGAAGGCAGGCAGGAAGCAGGACAGGCCCCCATTCGGCAGAAGACCATTGGGAATCTGATGCATCGAAAAACGGATCTTGTGTTGCCGCTCCGAGCCGGGAGGGTGGGGTCGGATTCGGCAAGGATCGGCTTGGACAGTGGCTCTTGGCGGGTCAGGTTGGAAGCTGTCAGTAGTCCGTTAGCTCCTGGGGGATGGATGGACTGAGCTGTGAGGGGCTGGGCGCCTGGACTGTGCCTCCTGCCTCTGCTACGGACCGCCAGGTGATGGCTCAGGCCTCCTGATCGCTCAGGTAATGAAGCTAATAGCCATCTTTATAAAGTTTATTTATTTATTTTGAGAGAGAGAGAGAGAGCATGGGTGGGGAGGGGCAGAGAGAATGGGGGGGGGGGGAGAGAGAGAGAGAGAGAGACACAGACCTAAGCAGGCTCCTTGATGTTAGCGCAGAGTCTGACGCAGGGCTCGAACTCACAAACTGTGAGATCATAACCTAAGCCAAAATCAAGAGTCGGATGCTTAACCAACTGAGCCACCCAGGCACCCCAGTAGCCATCTTTTTAGAATAATCCAGCACTTACCAAGTGTAAGCAGTGGGGCTTTTCCTCCTTTGTGCAACCAGCTTGCAGGGTAAACACAGTTTTCTGGGTTTTAAATGAGAAACTTGAGCATCAGAAACAGTAATAGCCTGGGAGTCGAACCAGGTGTGTCTGACTCCAGAGCCTCTGCTTGGAATCCCAGGCGAGCTTGCCCAGACTCAGTTTCCCCACCTGCCGTCTCTGCCTCCACCTTGCTGCTGAGAGAGGTGCTGGGAACACGGAGCTTGGGGATCTCCTGGGGGCCTAGGAACGTGTTGGGGGTTAGCACTCTCTGTCCATGTGGCAGGGCTCCCCGTTGTTGCCGGAAGTGGGGACTCGGGCTGGAGGCGTGAATCGGGGCTGCAGAGAGTGGGCGGCGGGCATGCCCGCCCAGAGCAGGCCGTGCAGAGGCGAGGTGGGGAGACCAGGCCTCCCAGGGCACCTTCTGCCTGGCTGCCCCGCTCCAGGCCGGAAGCAGCTGGCGTGAGCCCCACTCTTTCTTGCGCCCCAGCACGGCTGCCTCGAGGTGCTGTTTATAGGCTGCGCTCATTGTGGATAATGCCTGCGCCTTATCTCATCCATCACACTGCCCCCATTTCACAGATGGGTACTGAGGCCAGAGGGCCGGGTGGCCAGCGTGAGGGTTGGTCCTAAGAGCCGGGCTCCCCGTTTCCTGCTTTCTGTGCCTCCTGCCTCGGGGGTGGGACGGGGAGATCTCAGCCAGGGGTGAGTAATGTAGACTGCATCATAAACAGAAGCCTCTGGGCTTTATTTTGCCCTGTTACAAGCGTGTGTGGGTTTCTACCCCCAAGCGTGAGCCGCCACAGAGCAGAGACATGGGGTGTAGGTTGGGCTCAGATTGGGGGTGTGGCCCAGGTGATGAAAACACCCTCTTAGGACCTGGCAGAGTCCTTGTCCTCTGCTGTGACTGAGCCCCCTTCTGGGCCATTCCCGTTCCCCCTTCCCAGGTGACCCCCCCCCCCCCAAGCCTTCCACCCCGGCGCTGAGGGCTGGGCCCACCCTGCGGGGTCTGCCGAGCACCCTGCCATTTGCTGTCGCTTTTCCCGCGGTCTGCAGGTCTCGCCTCGGTGGGTCTCACGGCCCTGCCACTGCCCTTCTGCTTCCCAGAGTGCCGTCTCCCGGTTGCCCTCTCTTCTCCCTGTGGGATGTTTGATGTGAGGAAAAGAGAGGCCTGATGCTGCGAGGCCCTGGTCTGCACACGCCCGGCAGCTTCGGGAGAGCAGACTGCCGCTCCGAGCCCCCCTCAGCCCCCCTGGCCGAGGGGAACACGGTGGACAGGCCTCCCTCCCCTGAGACAGAGGGCCACGCACGTCTGCCCCGGACCGCGTGGCTGCCCACGAAGGGCTGGCAGTGCAGATCTGGAAGACACCAGTGACGGTGAAGGTATGGGGACGGATACTCCACGGAGACTCACACATCTAGGAGAACCCTCGGGAACTCTCCGGGTCCTTTCCGCCCACCCCATCTCACAGAAAAGTGAGCCTCCGAGTGGCTTCTGACTTGCCCGGCTCCTGCAGCTGTTGGAAAGCTGACTGCATCCTAGAGCCTGGGTGTGCTCACCAGTGCGTGCCCTGGTTGCCTCTCAATTCCTGCAACAGAGGCGTGGCGGAGGAAGGAAGCACTTCCTGAGAAGTTTGTGCTACCTCCCATGACATTTCAAGGCACTTTATTTCTCAAAATATTGTCGGGATCGAGTTATTTTTAGCTCAGCCTCGTGGGATCGGAGAATACTGTTGCTGCCGCTTGGGCAGACAGACTTCTAGTGTAGACCGGTTCTGCGTGACCTCTTTCTGGGAGAGCCACGTGGTCTGAGGAATTGTGGGGCGCCCGTGAGGCGAAGCAGAGCACCCCCAACTGTTCCCTGTGGCTCAGCGACCATCTTGAAACCAGAATGCCCCCCCATCCCCAGGGTGCGGGTTGGGGACGCTGGAGCAAAGCATCTCCAGTCAAAGCCACTTGTCCGTCTTCCCATCCTGCTCCGGTCACTTCAGGCCTCAATTTCCATATCTTTAAAATGGGAATGTTAAGAGGATCGATGCTCAGGTCGGGGAGAACAGAACAGCGTATTCTGCGGAAAGCATTCAGCACGTTTCCTGGCATGGAGTGAGTGCCCAGCGAATACTGGTAGTGTTATTTTTATTGGAGGGAACTCGGGCCCCAGGATAACTGTGAAGGGAGGGACTTGACTTCCAGGCACTCGGGCCTGACCGACTCCGTGGCATTGCTGTACCGGTGTGGATGTGTGAGCCCTTTTCCGGGGAGATGCTCTGGGTGCACCTGTGCCGACCGGCCTCCCGAGGCTGGGGGGTCTCCCACCCAAGCAGGGGCCTGCAGCCTGAGCACAGGCTCTGTTCTGCTCTCCACAGTTTGAGTGGGGATTTTGCAGAGGGCCTTGGGCTGGTGGGGGCCGACGTCTCGCACCCAGCTGCCCACTCTGGCTGCCTGGAAAACCGCCATGGTTCCTGGTGCTCCCGTGCAGCTCGGCGCCTGGGGCCTGCAGGGGCCTCGGCTGTGGGGAGCACACGCATCGTCTCCGGCAGGCCCTGATGCGGCCCCCAGCCCCAAGGGGCTGCACGGGTACAGGCCCCAAGACCGGTGGATCTTGTGCCAAAGTGCTTGGCAGCTTATAGAAGACACTTGTCCTCTCTCTTGTCCCCTTGAGCCCAGTCCTAGGTTCTGGGCTCTTTTCTCTCCCAAGAGTTGGAGCCAGAGTGTCCTGGTGGCAGAGCAGGCTGCAGCCTGTGTCCACACTTGGTCCCCGTCCCGATGGATGGAAGGAGCGAGGGGGCTTTGAGGGGCTCTCCTGAGATACACCTGCAGCCCACACTGCTGGAAGTGGAAGCCCGTGTGGGCTCGGAGGCTGAGTCACCAAAGGCCATCGTCATGCATTTGCCCTCCCAACCTTCTCTTGGTGCCTCATTAGACCCGACTGGACAACCGGAGGCAGTTGGGGCCCGGGTCTGCCGCTGGGGCCAGCCTGGAGGTACTGTGACTCTGAATGGGGCCATCGGTGGGGCTCTGACGCAGGGTGACTTCCACTTACTTGCTGACTTACGTGTTTACAGATAATGATCACAACAGCCTGAGGAGGCGAGTATTAATATATCCCCATTTACAGTTGGGGAAACCGAGGCACAGAAAAGTTGGGTTCCCCACCGAGAGCACACAGCAGCTCGTGGGCACTGGCATTCTGTTTCCAGTCTGAGTGCTCAGGCTGGGGCTGTCCATGGCACGTGGTGTCGAGGGGCATCTAGGGGCTCCCCGGGGGGCTCCCACTCTCATGGGATCTCACAGATTGGAGCTGCCCTCCCGCATCAGGCCCGCTCTGGCGTTGCCTGAACTTCTCTGGCCTCTGTATGCAGGGACTGGAGAGAGGGACTGAGAGTCCCACAGTGACCTGAGTTCATGAGTGGCCGGAGGGAGGTACCATCTGTCCTGGACGCCCTCTGCCGGCACAGGCCAGCCTGAGGCCGTGTCGCCCACACCTGGGGCTGCACACCCCATCTGGGAGCCATCGTGCCAGTGGGACGAAGCAGAGATGCCCCAGGGAGGCCGAGACTTAGGAGCCTGGGAACAGGGTGTCTTTCTGGGCTCAGGGCCTTTCCCTCAAGATGGAACATCTCGGCTGCCAGAGCTGCTCCCAGCACGAATTCAGTTGTTGGTATTGAGCGCGTGCTGGGGTGTGTCTTGCGTTTCTCATCTGCCGTGTGGTGGGTTTAGTGGGGCCTGTCTGGGCCGGAGCACCCACAGCGGCACACGGAAAAGCCATTTTTACCTGGAAGAACTCCATTAATCCTCGGATTGGGGGGGGGGGGTGGGTAACGTTTTTGATAAGGCCTCCAATGTGGTGTTTTTTTTTTCTTTTTAAAAAAATTAATGGGATTTTTCTGATCGTGAAAGAAATCCATACCTTTTTAGGAAAATACAGAAAAGCACAAGGAGGAAAATCCATAATCCCACCTCCCACAGGGAATCACAGTTAGTGTTTTGTTTTGCCTGTTTCTTAAAAAAAAAAAAAAGTTGTACTAAATTAAATCGTGAAGCCTGGCTTTGGATTTAAGATCGTACTCAGAGTCGCTCGCATCCGAGCGTGCTCCTGTCCCTGGGATGTGGTCGTGCTCTCACAGAACTGCAGCCTCCTGGCCTCCCAGCCAAGCTCCCCGGGACCCAGCCAAGTTCCCCCGGGGTGGAGCCTGTTCGGGAAGCTGCCAGCCCAGCCAGGGCAGGACGGCAGGCTGGAGGCCCCCCCCTGCCCTCTACCCCGGGCTGACTTGAGCGACAGAGATCAGAGTCAGGCATGTTCCTCCTGGTCCCCTGGGTGCAGGGAAAGCCCTGTCATCCCGTCCTGTCTCCCCTCTCTAGAACCCCTGGGTAGGAGGAATTGTGTCCCCTCCCACCCCCACATGCCTGCCGGCCCGGAGCCCCTGGAGACCAGGAGCAGACTAGTTGCTGGCACGGAGGGAAGGACACGTGGCAGAGAGTGACGGGCTTTAGCAGCCACGGCCACAAACCTGTCCCATGAGTGGGTACTGGCAGGTGGCCGTGGAGATCCTGGGGGAGGGTTTGTGAGTCCCTCTCCTCCCTGCCTCACCCCTGCCCAGGCTGGTGGGGCACAGCCAGCCCTGGATTTACCCTCCTCACGGGGTGGCCTTGTGCCCTCACCGGTGTGGGCAGCAGGGGCAAAGGGCAGGAAACTGGCACCCGTGAGTTGCAGCATTGGCCGCACTAATGGGGGTGGGGTGAGCGGCCTCCACGCACCCCTGGCTACTGTTAGCCTCTGTGCCAGGGTTCCGTTTACGGAGGTCAGGATTCTTTTTAGATTTTTAAAGCTTGTTATTGACATGTAACATACAGAATAGTGTACAGAACTTAGGTAAAAAGCTTAACAAATTTTTATTAAGCGAACACACCTGTGTAAGCAGAACGTGACCAGTCCCCCCAACCCCCCACCCCCCACCCCCGCCCCCGAGTCTCTTCCAGTCACTTTGTTCCCTGAGATAATCACCACCCTGATGACCTCTCAAAGCAGAGATTAGATTGCCTGTTCTGGAACTTACTGTAAAGGGAATCATACCACATGTATTGTTCTTTCTCATGGTCAGACTTTTTTTTTTTTTTTTAATTTTGTTTGTTTGTTTATTTATTTTGAGAGAGAGAAAGTGCATATGCACGAGCTAGGGAGAGGCAGAGAGAGAGAGAGAGAGAGAGAGAGAGAGAGGGAGACACAGAATCTGAAGCAGGCTCCAGGGCTCCAGGCTCCAAGCTGTCAGTGTGAGATCATGACCTGAGCTGAAGTCAGACCCTTAACCGGCTGAGCCACCCAGGCGCCCCTCTCATGGTCAGACTTTTAAGGGGGGGTCTGCTGGGTGGGTGGCTGGAACCGTGAGGGGTCATCCTGGCATCCGTGGTGGGAAGCAATGCTTCTCCGACCAGAGGTTGTTCAGTCACCCTGCAAACACTCCCTGAGTGTTGCTCCTGCCAGAGGAACAGTAAAACCTGGCTTTGCGGAAACCTTCGGTCCACGGGGCAGGGAGCCAGTGTAAAAACAGGCAGTTTCTCTCTCTGGGGCTGGATGGCATGGGGGCTGAGCCCACAGACGCAGAGTGAGCCCAGAGGGTGGATGGGGTCTCCCTGGAAAGGTGGAGCCTGAGCGCTGTTCTGGAGGGTGAAAGGGGAGTTTGCCAGAGCGACAAGAGCTGGGGAAGGGCAAGTCAAGAAGAAGGGAGAAGAGTCTTTGTTTTCCCAGTGGGCCCAGCTCCTATAGAGGCAGCCACAGCCCCGGCCCTGGCCCTGTTGAGGCGGGAACCAGGGAGCCACCTACCAAGTCAGAGGCCAGAGTGGTGCTTTGCTCCCCCAGCCCTTGGAGGAGGCCCACCCAGAATCACACATCCTGGCGTTGGGCCTGTGCCTCCCTCTCGGAGACTCTAAGCCTGCTGCGTAGACAAGACGTGCTGTGATTCCCAGAGGCACCAGAAGAACCTGCTGGTCAGAAACGTCTCCCTGTTTTCTTCCACCATGAGACTTAAGGGTTAAGGCAGATGCAGGATAGGGGGTGGTGCGGGACAGGGGGCCGCTGTGACTTGGCCGGGACCCACCCCTTGCGGAGCCTCCGGAAGAGGTGGGAGTTGGATAGAGTCTCTTGAGGTCCCTTCCTGCTCTGCCCACCTCCCAGTTAGATGGGATGACTCACAGCGAGCGCTTGAGAATGGAGGTCAGTGACCCACCGTAAGGCCTTGGGTGCCCAAACGTGGGTGAGCACGCACGAAGGCAGGCCCGAGGGCCGAGCTGGAGACGGGGCACAGCCCTCGCCCCCAGGGGCCAGGGCTGGGCTTCAGGGGGTTGTGTGCAGAGAAGGTGTGAGGGGGACATTGAGGGTAAGGGGCTGTGTGAGGAGCTGTCCTCGGGTTCTCCGTGTGCCCTGGACGGGCCCTGACCTTGGCAGAGGCCGGGACACATCCAAGAAATGACCCTGAATCGAGTCAGGTTCACACCCTGCAGGGGCCACTGATCTTTGTTTGCAAGGGGAGCCCCCTCCTCATTCCACCATCAGAGTCTGGGGAGCTGGGTGGGCCCAGCCACCTCCCAGAACCCCTTTGGGATGCTAACCACGGGCAGGCCGGTCTGCTCAAGCCCACACGGCTGCCTTGATTTCACAGGCCCTGATTTCACCTCTGGGCTGTCAGCCCCTGCCTGCAGGAGACCCGGCATGTGTTTTTATATCTCACCACCTTGAGGTTGTGCGGGGTGAGGGGAAGGATGCGGTCAGGGCTGTGAGCACAGGCTTCAGCTCTGTGGCTGCCTGGGTCGGGCCTCAGTGTTGTCATCTCTGAAGTGGGGAGGAGGATGCCATCCTCACCGGACCTCACAAGTAAACGCATCTGGTGCCCAGCAAGCCTTTGGTCAGGGTGTGGCCGTCTCGGCACAGACACCAGCACTTGGTGGCCGACTACATTTTGACCCACCCGTGGAGTTGGGTCCCCTGGGTTGCTGGCACCCATGGAGGTGGGATCCGTGTGCACCATGTGCCACACATTGGGGCCGGCTCCCCGGGGGACTGTGGCTCCCCGGCCTCATCCCGTCTTCCCCTGCCCCACGGATGTCAGTGTCTAGAGCCAAGTCAAAGACGGAGCTTCTCCAGGGGCGGCCCCTCCGTAGTCCCCCCGACACACAGGACGGGAAGAGGCCCTCAGCCCCTGCCTGGCCCCCAGCCCTTTGGAGGAAGAGGGGCTTCTGTGCCCCAGGAAGTTCTGGGGGATGGGAGATGGCTCCCTTGGGGCAGGCGACCGAGCAGGCGTGTCTCCACATCCTCATCCGGACGAGGGGTATATGATCATGCGTGTCCCGTAGTTAGAATCGCGCCTGCCCCCCCACCCCCTGCCCCCAGCCCTGAAGCTCCACAGGTGATCACTGCTGCCTCCAAACAAGCCGTTATTCCGGTTCACCTGTTCGGGGCCATCTTGCAGCCCCACATCCGCCCCTGGCTGTGCTTCTCCGGAGGCCTTGTGCTGGTTTTCAAGAACGTGAGAACATCGGAAAGCATAGGAGACGTGTTAAAAACGTGTTCCTGAACATTAATACATATCCTCAGGTGGAACTGGGGTCTTACCGTGAAGGCTGACATCGTCATCTTGAGAAGTTCCGTCGGGGAGAAAACGCAGCCTCTTCTGCTGACGTCGGGGGCTCAGGAAGCCCAGCGATGGACAGTGGTCGTCACAGCTGTGATGGACGAGGAGGCGGGACGTGGGGCACTGAGGAGGCGTGTGTCAGGGGTGTGCTTGGAATCGGGGTGTCTCTGGCTGGCTGTCCTCCCTCCGCCCGCCAAGCTGGTGGGAAGGTCTAGGACGCGTAGGACTCCGTGCGGGCACAGCGTCCGCAGGGGGCACCTCTCAGGGGCAGAGTGGGTTGGCAGGGACGCGCCACGGGACTGCCAGCCTCTCCTGACCTCGGATGGCCGCTAAGGGACAGGGTCACTTAGTGCCCGCTGTGCCTGGAGCCGGGCCGGGTGCTGCACACAGTCCCGCCTTTCCATGGCGGTCCCAGCCACTCACGTTTATTTATCAGAGGTGCGTTCTGTGCGAGGCCCCTGCCAGGCACTGGGAGGCCCCTGCCAAGTATTTGCTCGTATTCTTAGCTCGAGTATCAGACGCTGAATTATTTGGTCGTACTTGGGCCTGAGAAGTTGCCCAGAGGAGTCCGGAGCCATCCGAAATTCCTCCTCGGTCGTGTCCTGCAGCTGCCGAGCCTTCCCGTTCTCCTGCCTGAATATTTCAGGTCAGTCACCACACGCACTCCTTGCTGCTGCTGGCCTGGGTCCCTGTCATAACCCTCTGCTCCCATCAGGACGCCTCTGGCTGCGGCTGACAGGACACCTGACCAGCAGTGGCCCCAACCCTCAGGGTAGTTATTTACCTAAGAACACAGTCGGGCTCAGGGTCGGCATCGCCGTTTACCGGGCCGTCTTTGTCTTTCTGGTCCACCAGCCTCCATATCAGAGTGAATCCAGGTTTTTTGAGGCTTGAAGTTGAGACAAGCTGGGCAAAAGGGGCATTTTAAGAAAAAAAAAAAAAATACAACATTAGGTTTAATGAATACACAATTAGGTTTGAGAGAATCGGAAACCTATGTTTCACCAAAAACATGTACGCGAATATACAGAGCAGCGTTATTCATGATATCCCTAGAGCGGAAACAGCCCAGATGCCCATCAGCTGATGAATGGGAGACAAAACGTGGCGTACCCGTACGATGGAATGTTATTCAGCCATAAAAGAGAGTGAGGCCCTGTCAGGCTGCACCGCGTTGGTCCTTGTGAACGCGGTACAGGTGCATGAAGCCAGACGCAGAAAGCCACATATTGCGTGGTTCCATTTATAGAAACGTCCAAAATAGGCAAAGCTGTGGAGATAGAAGGTGGATTAGTGATTGCCAGGGGCTGCAGGGGAGCCAGGATCGGTGAGTCACTGTTTAACAGGTGTGCCTGGGTGGCTCAGTTGGTTAAGCGTCAGACTTCGGCTCAGGCCATGATCTCATGGTTCGTGGGCTCGAGCTTTGCATCGGGCTCTGTGCTGACAGCTCGGGGCCTGGAGCCTGCTTCGGATTCTGTGTCTCCCTCTCTCTCTCTCTGCCCCTTCCCTGCTTGTGCTCGCTCACTCACTCTGTCTCTCAAAAATAAATAAACAATAAAAAAATAGGTACAGGTTTTCCTTTGGGGTGATGGAATGTTCCGGAAGTAGATCGTGGGGGGGGGGGGGTGCCTGATGTTGTGAACACACCAAACGCTCCTGAAGTGACACTTGCAAATAGTGAATTGTATGTGATGTGAATTTCACCTCCATTTAGAAATGGCTTTTGATGTGGACACATTGTCACCTCATGGTCAGAAGATGGCCTGTTCTTCCACGGCTGTGGGCCTTTGCCATGGCGTGGATGTTGACAATGGTGACAGTGGCGATGCCAATGGAGATGGTGGTGACAGTGGCTGGCAGGGAGGGAACACTTCTCCGGGTGCTGCTTTCTGCGGACTTGTTCCTGAATTCCCTCGTTTAAGACTCATAACCAGGGGAGGCTTTCGCCCCATCTTACAGACAAGGGATGGGGCACCGGGTGGGCGAGGTCCTGGTCCCCAGTTATGTAGCTGACGGACTGTCCTGCTGACAGTGCAGAACCTGCTTGGGATTCTCTCTCTCCCTCTCTCTCTCTGCCCCTCCCATGCTCTGTCTCCCTCTCTGTCTTACAATAACTAAAATGAAGTTTAAAAAAAAAGTTAAAAAATAACTGTTTCCAATTTCTCACTTCGATGGTTTGGACTTTAGATTCTCTTAGTGATTTTACCATTTCTATGGATGTTAAGTCTTTGTGGAGGAAGGAGATGTTCTGGAAAGTCTGCAGCTCGCCTTTCCCGGTGGCTGCTGGGTGGAAGTTTGAGCGTGCCGAAGGGTGAGCCTCCGTCCCACCGTGTCTTGGGGGAGGTTTCCATTCTGGGTCTCCCCGGGGCCCGCGCTGAGTGCATGAAAAGCCGCCCTTGGCCCTGAGGCCCCTGCCCTGGCTCCGTGCGTGGTGACACAGCATCGCCTCAGAGGGGAAGGTCTGGGCTGATGGTCTCCCTCCTGAAGAAACAGTTTCCCAGAGCAGGGCCGCCCAGGCTGGTGAGGGTGCTCGCAGCGCTGTGAACACGGCCTTATTTGGAAAGAGTCTTTGCAAATTTAATTAGTTAAGTTGAGGCCATACTGGAGTCAGGGGGGGTCCTTAATGCAAAACAAGAAGAGAAGAGAAGAGACAGACACGGCGAGAAGTCCCCCGCGTGTCGACGGAGGCAGAGGCGGAGCGATGCGCCCACAAGCCAAGGAGCAAGGAGGGCCTGGGGCCGCCAGAAGCTGGAAGAGACAAGGAAGGACCCTCCCCAGGAGCTGTGGAGGGAGTGTGGGCTTGGAGCACCTTGGAGACTCCTGGCCTCCGATCTGGGAGGGAATGAATTCCTTTTGTTTTAACAACCCCCTCCCCCCCACCCCGTTTGTGGTGCTTTGTCACAATTAGCGTCAGCCTGTCTGTCTAGTACTGACCGAGACAAGTACATACGGGCATCTCATCGTTGAGTCTGGAAACTGTCCAGAGCCAGAGACCGGCAGGCTGGAGAGGGCAGGGGAGGGGACTCGGGGAGACCGCAGGTCTGGGGCCCGAGCAGCTGGTGGAGCGTTGGGGGTGGGAGCCGGGCTGGGGGCCGTGGGTCGTCCTGCCTTGGTGCCCAAGTGGAGTGCCCCCCAGCCATGGTTGGGCCTCCGAGCCTTGAGCTCCGAGCGACAGGCCGGGGTTGAGATCAGCCACACAGCTTGTCCCGCAGACCCGCAGCCAGAACCTCAGAGGGGCCGGCTCTTCCGCGGGGGCCTTCTCACGGGCCAAGCTGCCCAACCTGGAAAGAACAGGAGAAGGGGGACAGTTTAGAATAAATATATGCATTTTTAAGCGCATGGCCTCTTTTAACTTGTACATAGTATTGGTGATTGTTGTATTTAGGCCCGAATGGAAACTAAGTCTAATATAAAAATCTAGGGACGCCTGGGTGGCTCAGTCAGTCAAGCGTCCGAGCTCGGCTCAGGTCGTGTCTCACAGTGTGTGAGTTCGAGCCCTGTGTCGGGCTCTGTGCTGACAGCTCGGAGCCTGGAGCCTGCTTCAGTGTCTCCCTCTCTCTGCCCTCCCCTGCTTATGCTCTGTCTCTCTCTCTCTCTCAAAAATAAGTAAACATAAAAAAAAAAATCTAGCCTAATTAGCTTTTTCCCACAAAACAATTTCCAGCAATGTATCATGGACATGAAAGTGAATCTGAAGAGTGAATCTTATCTGCTCGTTTCAGAAGCGTCAGGGAAAGAAGGGGGACGGTTTCTGAGCCTTCCTTCTGAAAACCAGCTTTTTTTTCTTTTTCTTTTCTTTTTCTTTTTTCTTCTCCTCTCCTTTCTTTCCTTTCCTTCTCTTCTCTTCTCTTCTCTTCTCTTCTCTTCTCTTCTCTTCTCTTCTCTCTTTTTTTCAGTCTTAGGCTTATGTGTAAGACCTTGGAAACTCACAGAAGAAACCATTTGGTAGCCTTTGCCCTTAATTGGGGCATGGGATAAGGCTTCCTGCCGCACCCAGTGCTGTGAGTGGCAGAAATGGGCCTTTCCTTCACGGAATGGTCTCTCAGGCGGGGCCAGCCTCTGGCTGCATCACAGGGCCCGGTGTCCAGAATCAGAGGCTCAGGTTTGAATCCCCACCCGGTCACTGCCTGATGGGGCACTTTGGGGCAAGTGGCAAACTCTCTGAGGCTTGCTTTTCTCGTGTGTGAGTGGGGATGGTAAGGCCTCTTTGTGGGCCGTTATGAGGATTAAATCCAATCAGGTTGCGTGCATGTGAAGCGTCTGGCATGGTAATTGCTGGCCGCGAGGGAGTGGGTGGTACGGATGTCCTGACCTCGGCGTGCAAGGCGGATGACCCGTCTCCCAGCCCCTCCTGGGCCTGGGGGGTTGGATGGACTCCTCTCTTCTTCTTCATGCCTGCAAGTGGGGCTTAAACACCTCTGGTGCTGGGGAGCTCATTCCCGGTCAAGGGAGCCCGGTCCACAGTCACTGCCGTTGTCTCTTACCGTCTTTCCCGATCTGTGTCTTGTGGGCTCTGCCTCAGGCATCTGTGGGGCAGGGGACTCGTGGATGACCCTGGTCTCGTCTGTTTGAGCCCTGACCCCTGTCTCCCGCCCTTCGTGTGCTGAGAGGAGAGAGGACCCACCCCCACTCCCTCTCCTGGTAGTGCTCGCGTTCCAACGGTGCCTCTGCTTTCGTGTGTTCCCAAGACTTCCGGCGTTGCGTGCAGGTGCAGGGAGAGCACGGTGCGATCTGTTCATAGGGGTGGTTCGGCTGCAGTACGCGGAGGCCGCCGCGTAAAGGCCCAGCCCCAGCATGTTGATGTGCCCAGGGCCCTTCCTTCCTGCACCGGGGGTGTGTGCACGTGACTTCTCCCCACACTGACTGACTGTGGAGAAGACAGACCTGCTTCCCCTCCAGGCCGAGGCTCTGGAAAAGGGGCTCTGGAATGCCAGCTGGGGTGGGGGGGGAGAGAGAAGGCGGGGCAGCAAGGGCAGCCCAGCCAGCACAGGTCTGAGACATCTGGGTCGCGTGCTCACAGCCCTACCATCACCTCTGTGCCCCGGGGTCACGTCCTTCCTCAGCAGCAAGGGACCAGCTCAGTGCCCCACAGAGGAGCTTGGTCTATGTGGGATCTAGAGCCGAGCTCTGGAGCCCAATAGCCTGAGTGTAGATCCTCGCCCACCACTGCATAACCTTGTAATCTTCAGTTCTCTGTGTCCTCTTGCTTGTTGTGCCTCCACTGGTACTTAACCCATCTGTAAAATGGGACCACAGGAACCACCGTCTCCCAGGGTGCTGGTTTTCATTATCACGCCCACCAGCATCCGCTCCCATCCGCCCCCTGGGGCTCCTGAGGCAACAGCACACCCCCCTCCCCACCTCATTAACCACCTGCCTCAGAGACCAAGCAGGGGGGAAGGCAGGTCGCACGAGGACCAGCTGGCCCGTCCCCAGAGGTGGGGAGCCCTGCTCACCTGCCTTCCCACTGCCCCAACCCCGCCCAGATTCCAAGCCTGCCTACCACCCCTTGGGCTCTGGACTCCTACCTTTCCGAGCCCTTTTTTTAGTCACACTCGGCCATTGACAGACATCCACATCCCAGTGCCCTCATGGAAGCCTGTCCCCGCCCCTGCCGCCCCATGGGCTGTTCTCTCATGCTGCATGTTCTGGAGGGGACTCTCCCCTCCACAATCTCAGGGAGGCGAGGGCCAGCTGATGGGATGCGGTCCTGAGTAGGAGATTCAGATCCGCAAGAGCCAAAGTGGGTGGGGGCGGCCACCTTTGCCAGGGTGGAGAAGTGACCCCCAGCCTTCTGAGGTTCTGATGCTGGTGGTTCCTGCCTGGCTGGCCTGGCCTCCGCGGGAAGAAAGTCCACAGATGTGAGGGACCCAGTGGGGTCCCCTGGCGGGCCTCCTTAAGGAGCAGTGTGGCCCAGCCCCGGGCTCCCACCTCTGGCCGCCTGCTGAGCTGCCAATCTCCCCTCGGAGCCGGGGCTTGTGCTGGGACATCCAGAGGGCGCCGTGCCCCGGCCGCCTGCTCTGCGGTCTCGCAGGTTGTAGGAGGGACCCCGCAAGCAGGTCCAGCATCCTAAGGCCCCAGGACGCTTCATACCTCACCCCCGCCCCCTACTGCAGGCACTTCCTGTTCTGTCTCCCTGCTCTGCCGGGTTGTCCTCTGGAACCTTTCCTTGCTGTCCGCCCTACCACCATCCATTTCCCAGGCTGACGGGTGGGGGTTCCGGGCACTCATCGCCCTATCAGAAGAGGGGGCCCTGCCCTCTGTGCCCACCTGGCCCTGTGGCCTCCCTACTCCCCATCCCGGAAAGTAGGTTAATAATATTCATCAGCCCTCTCCAGAGATAAGGAGAGAAAACCATCTCTGCCTGGAGGGGCTGAGCGTCATAATTAACGGGCTGATGAGTGTCCAGATCTTGAGGGAAGAAAGGGGGGCTCCAGTGGCCAGGCTGGGCACAGCTCTTAATCCTGGGGCCCTGCTGTCCCTGCCTCACCGCCGAGGCGGTCATTTCTAAATCAGGCCTACACGGACTGGACGTGTGGCCACCATCCTTTGGAAAACGCCAGAGATCATGCGAGCACCTCCTCTCCCCCTTGCTCCAAACCCCCAAATGCCCCTGAGCCTGTGAAGGACCAGCCCCAGCGTAAGGCCCTTAAAGCCCCAGCATTTTAACCGCCCATCCCTGAAGAATTAGGAGGACCCCCTTGCTGATTTATACGCTATACACTTGGGGTTTAATTGGAACATAATTGTAATCCATATGCCTGTTAAGGTAATTACACTTATAAACCTAATATAATCCATAGATCAATGGGTTCTGGGCTAATTAAGGCAACCGTAATTAACATTTACAAAAAACCTTGCAATTACTGGGCTATCCTTTAAGCTGGCCCTCCGAGCTGATAATGAGGGCTGGCTCAATGCTCTGTGGCCGCCTAAAGCTCTTGGATTCTGCACCTTGGGTCTCTGGACCGAGCGCTCGCGCCCTACCACCCAGGGGGTGGGGTCGGCACCCGCACCTACCACCCCGGGGCTCTGAGGCAGGCAGGTACCCGACTGATGACCGCCACACCAGGGGAGCCAGAATCTTGTGGCTCGGCTGTCCCCGGTGCTCAGCTTGGGTTCTGGCTCAGTGGACTCCACCTGGCAAAGCAGATCTTGGAGAAAGAGAAAGAGAAATCCGCTTGTTGAACTAAAAACCAAACCCGGGGGGATATGGAGTCTCCTAGCCCAGCCTCAGAAGTTTTGGGGGCCTATCCTCCTGCCCCACCCCCTGCACCTGCAGCCAGCCTATCCCTGTGCCCTTCTCACTGCCCTCGGGGAGAAAGTGGTGTGGGACTGCCCGCTCTTTCCCCGTGGGCCCTCCCGGGTCCATCCAGCTTTGGGGAGTTGGGCCTCCTGGGTGTGGAGGACTGCAGGTGGCAGGAGAGACCAGAGGAGCACAGCCAGTGCCCAGAGGCCGTGTCCAGGGCTGATGCTGAGGGAAACCAGCCAGGACATCTAGATGCCCTTGGTTGTCTGTGGCTTTTATACCGTCTCCAAATCTGTGTGTCCGGGAAAAGGAACCCTGACTGATACAGAACGTTCCAGACCTCACCCCTGTCCTCTCTCTACCCCTTCCCAACCTCAGGAAAAGTCTGACAGCTGCATGCTCAGGTCAGGATTGCCCCTGTTCCTCTGTGTTGCCCGGTTCCTGGTAACACCAGCTTCGTGAGCTGCACGGAGGCCGGCCCGCCAGCCCCCCCACCCCATCCGGAGCCCGAGATAAGCGGCCGCCTCAGCAGGCAGTGTCCACGGGGGGATTGCCACAGGCTAATCTGTCTGGAATCTGTCCTCTTCCTGCCCAGGAAAGCAGCGGCACTCTGGGAGGGACAGGGACCTCCTTTTGTCCTTGTAGCCCTGTCCCCTGGGAAGCAGGTGCTCCTTCAGACAGCTACCATGGGGTCCCTTTGGGAGGGATTGGGGTGCAGACAGCAGGAGCCCTAGAGCCTGTGTCGGGAGGGAGTGTGGCAGGGCCCTTGCTGGCCTGAGCTCTCTCCACCACTTGAGCTGGTACGATTTCGGCAGGTAGAAGTTACTGAACCACTTGAAGACCGGCTTATGGAATGGGCATGTGATGAGTAAAATCATGTGCTTGGAGGACTTGACATAGCGCCCGGTCCACAGCACACGCTCAGCTGATGCTGCTGCTGCTGCTGTCATTGTCACTGTCACTGACAGGGGCTCTGGAGGACACAGGGTGGATGGCGCAGGGCGAGAGAGAGCAGGGCTAGATGGAGGCGGGGCCAGGTGGGGGAGGGGCCGGATGAGCCGGGCCCAGCGGGGGCAGGGCCAGGTGGGGCCAGCATCTCGGCTGTCCCCACCACGCCGACTCTGGGTCTGGTGCGTACGGGGGTCCCAGCGCTGGCTCTTCTCCCTTGTTCATTTCTGTGCACCTTCCCGTCTCTGGACTCCAGAGATTCTGCAACTCTGGCAGAAACTCCCAGACGGGACCAGGTTCGTCAGTGGAGGAATGAGGCAAACAGGTACAGGGTATATCTCCGTGGGGACCACATGGCTGGTCAGGGCTGGCACACACACGAGGGGAGAAAATGACACGTCATAAGAACAGCTGTCGCTTACTGAGTCCCCACTGCGTGCCAGACTCTGGGTGAGCATTGCACAGACTCATTCCCTGACTCCGGACCTCAGCTCAACACAGCCGGCATTCTAGTCGCCTTCCACGGATGAGGAAGCCGGACCCAGACGGGTTGAGTCATTGGTTAGAATTCGTCCAGCAGGGGAGTGCTGGGCCAGGATTTGAATCCTGCCATTCTTTTTTGTTTGTTTGTTTTTAGTTTATTTATTTTGAGAGGGAGAGAGAGAGTGAGAGCGAGAGCACATGAGCAGGGGAGGGGCAGAGAGAGGAGGAGAGAGTGAGACTGTCAAGCAGGTCTGCACAGTCCGTGTGAAGCCCGATGCAGGGCTCGAACTCCTGCACCGGGAGATCACGACCTGAGCCGAAATCGAGTCGCACGCTTAACTGACTGAGCCACCCAGGCGCCCCGGAACCCCGCCACTCTTACCGCCACTGTGCTCTCTCCCTCCCAAGGGCCCACTCTCTCCTGTGCCAGCCAGTGGGGCTGAGCGAGGGATGGTCTATGCAGCCTCTTCTCCCTCTCCATAGTAGAGAAGAGGAAAGATCTGGCTGGGCCGGGCTGCGGCCCCCACCCCACTCCCACAAGGCCAGCATCCCCCGGCGGGGCCAGAGAATGCTGGGGGAGGCCACCCTCTTCAGGCAGAGTCTGCTGGGTGGGTGGTGGGTGGGGGTGTCAGACACCCCTCCTCCCCAGATGGGGGCACCTGAGGTCACCTGACCCTCCCACAGCCTGGGAGGCGAGGTGTAGGGCCACGGAGAGTGTGGGTGGGCCCCCTTTCCCCCGCATGGGGCCGCTGGGGGGCTGGCCTCCTCTGGGACCCCAGTCCTGCCCTGCCTGTCGTCCAGAGCCCACATACTCTCATTTCATATATTGTATCCTATTTTCTAGTTGCCTTAAGGCAGGCGAATCACTCTTTTGTGACCGTTAGCCTCTTCATTTTCTCAAAATTTCAATGTAGCGAGTTATGTTTTCTCTTGCTGGTAGTAAAACTGTGGGCATTCCTGGCACACATGGACTTGCTGGTCAAAAGATGTGCAGGATTCTAAGGTTTTTGGTGCTTCTGCAGAATTCTCCCCCCAGTGGCTGTTGTACCCGCATCTGCAGCGTGGACCGCATGTGCTCTATACCTTTACGTCCTCACCAGCTCGTACCAGGGAGTGGTTATCGGTTTCCTTTTATTTTTTAAAGTTTGTTTATTTATTTTGAGAGAGAGAGAGAGCAAGGGAGGGACAGAAAGGCATAAAGAGAATCCCAAGCAGGCTCTGCACTGTCAGCCCAGAGCCCGATGTGGGGCTCAATCTCACGATCCATGAGATCATGGCCTGAGTTGAAATTACAAGTCGGGTGCTTAACCGATTGAGCCACCCGGGCGCCCCAGTGTCCTCAGTTTCCTAAAAATGTCTCCATTGATAAAAATAAAAATGTTACCGTCTCTGATTACTAATGAGACTAAAGGTTTTTTCCTCATCTTCCTTGGTCACCGATTTTCTTCCCCTTCTGTGGATTGCATATTCCTATCCTTTTTCATTTCTGTTGTATGTTTTTAAAACCGAGCCTTTTCTTTTCATGAGAAATCTGCATTTCATCAAAGACGGAGTGCAGAGTCTGTGGCTCATTTATTCCCTAGAGAAGATGCTTCTGTTTTGTTCCCTAATCTAATAAGATACCGAGAGATGTTGGCAAATTACTCTGCAGCCTGCAAGACGGGTGGTCGGTGTGCGGAAGGATCCCAGCCTCATTCGTTCCTTGGCTAGGGCTCTCTTGACGGGTCCCTCTCTGCGCCAGGCCCGGGAGCAGCTGGGCTCCCAGACCCAGGCTTCTTCGTTTTTGCAGCCGTGGCGTCCAGGCCAGGGGGGCCTGCAATGCACCCCACACCTGGTTTTGAGCGGATGAAGGAAGGAAGCAGGCACCAGCAGCAGCAGCTGTGGATCAGGGCCTGGTGCTCAGCAGATGCCTGTTGAACGAGCGGTAGCACTCAGCCCCACAGGCGCACTGACGCGCCCTCAGAACGCGTGCCTCCCGCCCCCTTTGTGTTAGGGGTGCGAGTCGACGTGTAGCTTCTTGTGTCTACTTTGTGCGCAAACTCCCGTGTCCCCGGGAATTGGGGAAGCAAGGATACGTAAGAAAGTGATTTCTGTCCTCGAGTAAATCACTGTCCGTTTGGAAAACGGGCTGCTGGTCTTGGGGGTGGGGCTGCTGGTCTTGGGGGTGGGGCTGAAGCCGGTGGGCTCACCCCTGGCGAGGCCATTGATGGGGCCAGGTGTCCTTCCCATCCTGCAGTGACATTAGGTGAGGCTGGCCACTGTGGGCAAGGGGCACAGGAGTGGACTGGCGGGGGAGGGGGGGGTCCCCACACGGCGGTCTCGGGCTGAGTGGGGAGCGTGTGGACGGAACATGGAGGGGGCCTCAGGAGGTCTAGGGAGTTTAGGGTGCGTGCAGGGGTGGGTGAGGGGAAACACGGAAGCGAGCAAGGGCTACAGCCCCGAGCCCCTCCTTTCTGTGTGTCCTGATTCTAAGAATGGTCAGGTGGAGACTGTCCTGTTTCTTCCCGTGTCCTTTCTGTGCGCCTGGTGCTTCAGGGTCACAGGGCGGTAGTCAGGGATGCACAAGGCTGTGAGAGAGAAGGAGCCACTTAGCCCTGCCTTCTCCTGCTGCGACCGGACAGCTGCACCAGCCCCTTCGAGGGCCGCTCTGCAGCTGCCGGGCCACCTGGACCAGCGAACGGGCCCAGCGGCTCCCTGGCAGTGCACTTGGTGGCCTTTGCAGGGGGAGGAGGTCACGATGACACTTCTGGAATCCGAGCCCCGTGTCAGGGAGCAGCAGCTGGAAGGACTCCCCGTGTCCTCCCTAGTGGATGTCCTCTCATGGCCGTTGGGCACCTTTGTCCCGAAGGAGCTTACCATCTACCCACACGCACAACAAACTCGCATGTAGCCCGTGCTACGCGCCTCGATGCACGTACACGCATCGCTAGGCACAGGCCCCGATCGTAACCCCGCTTTCCGGGAGAGGTGCAGAGAGCGGGGAGGTGTCAGTCGCGTGCCCAGGACCCACAGTGGGAGGCGAACGTGGCTCAGCCCCCGACGGTGTGACTCTGGAAGCCGTGCTCTGGGTCTCCCTCGTGGTTATAGGGAGTCCTGGCCTCTCCCGTGGGTGGATGCGCGTGGCTTGTGTGTGTTCAGTTCAGACACAGAACCTCCTGGAGAGGCTTGCAGGGAAAGATCAGGCAGAGGGGCTGACCTGGTGTGCTGGCCCGCCCTGTCGGGGCCAGGAGCAGCAGGCAGGGGCACTGACCGCCCACCAGACGTGGAACAGAACAGCCCAAGACCCACTCTTATTTTGCCACGCCTCTTTGTCCCCATTTCCATGTTTTGTTTTTCCTTTATAGTCCCAAGTGTTGAGCCTAGCAGAACACAGCTGTCTCACCAAACGAAAATAGATCCCATCCAAGGAAGGCTCTGCGGCCGCAGACATTCTCATGCTCTCAGCAAAACCAAGTTCCCTTGCCAAGAGCTCTTTGAGAGGATGTTTGGAAAAAATGTCAAGGCGTTCATTTTTCTCTCGACCTTTTTGGTCGGAGTTGCGGGGCCTTAACACTGGAAGTAAAAGAAGTTATAAATAAAGACGCAGCCAGTGGCCTGGTCTGCTCCCCCAACTGGCCGTCAGTGGTTTCTCCACAGCTGTTACCGAGCACAGGGGTCCCCATGTGGCTCTGCCTCTGTGAGAGGAAGTTGAGGGCTTGAGAGGAAGTTTCCAGATAGCAGAGGGACAGGGAGCCAGGTTTCCACACGCTACCATAGCAGAGAGAAGGAGGCATCCGAAGAGAGAAGTGACGGTGGAGAACGCTGTCGGGGGATTTATGGGGGTGGGCGTGGCTTCCTGCACGATGGTTCCATCTGAAGATGGTTTCAACTCTTAGAAGGTTTGCTGCTTCTGCCCTGGATTCTGGGAGTGCCGGTTCCCTATTGCCCTTCGGCACCCCCCCGCCGGCACTGACGATCCGCTGGGGGAGTCTGGGTGTGTCTGAGGGCACCTGCCCGTGATGTACACCAGCTGGCTCTTAGCTGTATTTGCTCTCCTGCCCTGGCCTGGCGGTGGGTCCCAGACTTCCAGCCGGGGGGCCATCTGGCTTCCCCCAGGGCCCACAGACTTCCAGGGAGGCCGCAACCCAAGTTGCCTGCTGAAACGGAGGCCACCCACCAAGGCCACAGAGGGGGTGTGGTGGCGGGGCCGAGGATGTGTCTAGCGGGGAAGATGTCCCGTGTGGGCCCTCGTCTGCCCGGGCTCCAGGCCATCTTGCTGTGGCGCTGTCTCACGCAGGATGACGGGCCGTTCTTTTGT
Organism: Panthera pardus; assembly: GCF_024362965.1. Taxonomy (NCBI): domain Eukaryota; kingdom Metazoa; phylum Chordata; class Mammalia; order Carnivora; family Felidae; genus Panthera; species Panthera pardus. The sequence continues at coordinate 79,422,243 of NW_026526788.1, forward strand.
CTCTGTCCTAGAGGGCTTCCTCTGGCGAGTCTGGGGGTGGGGGTGGGGGGGGTCGGGCGGGGGACTGATTCTTGGAAGGACTGGGTTTTACTGCTCTTTTGATCCTTTGGTGGCACTATCGCGGGCCTTAGCGCGCCTGCACAGGACTCGTGCCGCTGACTCTGGAGCCCCGAGTACATTCCACGGGGAGAGTCTTCAGTCACATCTGTAGAGTGACGCCCTGCGGCGGTGCCCCCCGAGGTGTCGGCCTCGGGGCCGGGCAAGAGGGCAGCTTCAGGCGCCCAGGGGAGAGGCACGACACGTCCACTCTCCAGGCCCTGGGGCTGGTTTGCGTTGCACGTGACCCCATCCCGGTCCTGTCCTGAGCACAGCCCGTGGCGTCGAGGAATACACTCGGGTCCACAAGGAGACAAGCAGCCCGTGATGGCTTCAGAGAGTTTCTGGTTTGTTTATCTTGGAGGGGAGAGGGTTGTTTTTGGTTTAAAATGTTGAGTTTTAATTTTATACACATGATAAGTTCATGTGGAAACTTTGGAAATTGTAACCAGTCTGAAAGAAGCCGCTCAAAGAAATCCTTTTGTGATCCACCAATGACGTGAATTCACACTTTGGAATGTGTTCTTCCAGCGCCGCCCCCCCCCTCCCTTTTTAGTATTTTTTTAAACACAATTGAGATTGTGTTTTATGTACAGTTTTACAGAACGTACTTGTCAGCTCTGAAACGGATTCATCTGCGTTTTCGATACGGGCCGCAGGGAAAAGACCAGATTGCTGAGGCTTAGCTGTGGGAGAGGGAAATCTAAAAATATCCCTTTCGTCAGCCTGGCACGAGGAACCCTATGGCTCCGCGTTTTCCTCCCAGGAGAGTAAAGGCAGAAGTAGCCAAGACTAAGAGTGGACCTTCTGGTGGGTGTTTGGTTTTTACGCTCACGGAGCACGTGTGGTACTCTCACCGTCAAGCCCGGAGACGAGGAAGGGGCTGTCACCGGAGGGAGCCTGGCCTGGCTGGGGAGGGGACTGGAGCCCAGCTCCTTCCTGAGGAACCTCGGGAGCTGGAGGGGTCTTCTGTCAGATAACCCACCATGGCTTTACCCAAGATCCACCCTGGTTGCAAGAGGAAAAATCCCAACCAGGAAGAGTGTTTGTAGAGATTTGTGTTTCCAGCAAGGTGGGGTAAAAGCACCTTTCCTATTCTTCCAGTTAAGTACAACTAAAAACCCCTGGACATTGGGCATCATACACACAGAAGAAGACTCTGGAAGGTGGAGAGAAGAAGGCACATAGGCTAGCAGCCTTGGGACCTGAGGAATGACAGCGGTGAGCTCCTTGGGTTGTCTTTTTGCATCATTGACCCCAGACTGGGGGTCGGAGAGGCCAGAAACTGGAAACACCAATGGGCACAGACAGAAAAGCCCCACAAAAACCTAAATCTAAAAGGTTTAAACCTAAAAACAAAAATCTAAAGAGGTTTAACCAAAGGACAGACAGGCGGCCTAGCAAGACAGAAAACCTGTAGACAATGACCCCTCTACGCCAGCCAGATACGGCAGCAAAACTGTGGTCCGTCTCCGCCCTTGCCAGCAAGGGCCAAATGGGGAGCCTGGACCCTCATGAGGCTATAATGAGCCCCCACCACTAGGGGGGGCAGTATCGGAGAAGGCCAAGTAGGGAGCCAGGAGCCAGGTGGTAATGAGGGCCCCTCAACTGGGGTAGATGTGGAGGCCACGTGGAGATCCTGTGCTCTGCCCTCATCCAGTGGTAATAAGGCCACTTCACCCCCCACTTCCTCCCACACACAGCGTCAGTGGAGGCCATATGGGAAGCAATCATGAGGCATTTCTGCTCCCGCCCTCGACCAGCCGTCATTAGAGCCTCTCCCCCACCTCAGTGTCAACAGAGGACCAGTGGGGAACCTGGACTTTCATCCTACCTGGGAGCAGTGAAGTAGCTCTAACCCCCTTCTCCTGCCAGAGATGTGTCCAAAAACCCACTAACAGAGAAGGTTTCAGTAAGACCCAGAGTCTCATACCATAGTACCTCAAATGTTCAGGCTTCAATACAAAATCACTTGTTGTGCCAAGAACCAAGAAAATCTCAACTTGAACGGGACAGGACAATCAACAGACTCCAGCACTGAGGTGACACAGATTTAGGACCAGGATTTTAAAGCTGCTATTACAAGAATGCTTCAACAAGCAATTGCAAGAATGCTTGAAGCAGACGATAAAGTAGAAAGTCTCAGCAAAGAAGTGGAAGATTTCAAGAAGAACCAAATGACGATTGTAGAACTGAAAAATACAATAGCCAAAATAAAACAATCAGTGGATGGGCTTGGTAGCAGAACTGAGGACAGAGGAGACAATGTGGGAACATGATGATAGAAAAATAGAGGTTGTGCAATCAAAGGAGGAAAAAATGGACCGAAGAAAACGAACAGACGTTTCACCGAGATGCTATGGAGATCAGCACGTAAAAAGATGTTCTGCATCGTTAGGTGTTAGGGAGATGCAGATTCAGACCACAATGAGGTATCACTATCAGAATGCCTAAAATAAAAAATAGTCCCAACAACACATGCTGATGAGGATGCTGAGAATCTAGAAGACTGTGGCGTTGGTGGGAATGTGAAACGGTATGGCCCCTCGGAAAAGTTGGGCAGTTTCTTAAAAATCTAAACACGCGACTGTCATAGGACTCAACAGTGGCACTCTTGGGCATTTATTACAGAGAAATGAACACTTATAATTCACGTCAAAACCTGTCCTAGCAATTTTTCTCCAAGCCTCAAACTGGAAGCGACCCAGATGTTCTCTGGTGGGTGACTAGTTCAACTGTAGGTCCATTGCACGGAAAGGTGCTTGGCAAAGGGGAGAAACGGACAATTGATACGCTGGATAGATCTCCAGTGATAAAAGCCTATCCCCAGGTTACGTACCATCTGACCCTGAGTATATAACATTTCCAAAAAGAAAAAATTATAATGATGGAGAACAGACTCTTGGTTGGCAGGGATTAGGGAGGGTGTGGGAGAGGGGAGGGGGAGTGGGCGTGGCTACAAAGAGCAGCATGAGGGATCCTGATGGGATTGAAACCTTTTTTTTTTCTTTTTCTTCTTTAAATTCTTTTTTAACGTTTGTTTATTTTTGAGAGTGAGAGAGAGAGAGAGAGAGAGAGAGAGTGCGCACAAGCAGGGGAGGGGCAGAGAGAGGGAGACACAGAATCTGAAGCAGGCTCCAGGCTCTGAGCTGTCAGCACGGAGCCCTACGGGGGTTCAAACTCATGAACCATGAGATCATGACCTGAGCCGAAGTCGGACGTTTAACCGACTGAACCACCCAGGCGCCCATATGCTTAGTAGATTTCTTATAACTGTGTGTGATCTACAATTATTCAATTCAGTTATTGATAATTATTGATTATATTTGACTGATAATTATTGATTGATAATTATTAGTAATTATTCAGTTATTAACTGTTTATTCAAAATAAACAGTTTACTCAACATGCCCTGGAACAAGGAGGAGGGGTACCCTTTGTGTGTAGCAACTCAGAAAAATGCCTGTGATATAAATCAGAAGTGCCAGGGGCCGATGATGGACTGTTCAAGGGTGATAGCAATTCCGGAATAAGCATGCTCGTGGGGAAGGACGCAGGAAGACAACATTCCCAGGTGCCCAGGTGGCTGACTCGGAGGGCTGGATCGACCTGTCGTTTGTCTGTCTGTCTGTCTGAACACCCGTCTCCTGCTGTGCTTCCTGGTTCCTCAGTGGGAGACAGATGAGGAGAGGACAGTTGCTCTGTGGGATGGGGGAGGCGGGCCGTGTGCTGTGCTGTGGAATTATGGGTTATGTTTCTTCTCTGTCTCTAAGTTCTAAGCGTGTGTGCTGATTATATTATTTTCTTATGATGGAAGAAGTCACATGTTTAAAAAGGAAAGCAGACAAGCAAAGTTAAGGTCTTCTGCTGGCCATTCTCGGGGAGCTCGTGGGGCACACTGAGCTGCTAGACAGTCATCTGACCACAGCCCTGGGTTCTAGGGACGGGAGAGGGGACATGTGCTGTGACTGCTTTGCTGCTGGGGCTTTGCCCCGCGCTTCCCTGACGTGGCAGGACCAGATGGTGGTGGGGAACAGCCACCCCTGCTCCACCCTGGTTTCCCACCGAGCAATAACCCAGGAGGCAGTCTCCAGGCGGGAGTGAGGGGGGTTGTCACAGGAGCCTGTGTCTCCACTCAGCAGTGACGTTCTCACCCCCACATGTCCCGTGTTCGGCTCTGTGATATCGTGATTTCCAGGGAGAAATACATATTTGGTCCTCGTCTCTGGCACAGAGCTCCGAAAACCTTTGGAATTCCCTAAGTGGTAAGAGGATAAAGGTGTCTCATATTCATAACAAACCTCTTGCAACCACATCTGAGGCCACTGCAGGGAAGCTCTTAAGGATGCGGCTGGTTGCCAGGGAAGCCAGCCACGTGGTTAGAGAGTCGGTACTTGGTGCGTCACCCCCCAGCCCCCTGGGGGAGAGCAGAGAGGCTGGAGAAGGACGTCAGTCACCAAGGCCAGTGATTTCATCACCCGTGCCTTTGTCATGAAAAGTCCCTAGGAACCCAGAAGGATGGGCTTCTGGGAGCTGCCGCGGTGGTGCACGGGTACGGGTGCCGGGGGGAGAGTGCTGTGCTTGGAGAGGGCATGACAGCTCTTCGCCCCTTTCCCTGAACCTCGAGTTCTGTGAGCTGCTCCAGCAAGTTCATTGAACCCGAGGAGAGGGCGGTGGGACCCTGACCTGTAGCGGGTAGATATGAGGCACAGTGACGCCCGGCCTGTGATTGGCGTCTGCAGTGGGGGAGGGGCCGTCTCCTGAGACTGAGCCCTTGGCCCGGAGGACCTGATGCGTCTCCAGGTAGACGGTGTCAGGGCCGAGGTGGGCTGTAGGCCCCGCGCCTGGCCGGGTGGGGAAGACGCCTCGGGGGCTCCACCCACCCTGACGCTCGCCCTGCCCCGGGTTTGCAGATGTGACACCTGCCGCAGGCCAGGCCCACCGGAGACCCTCAAAGGCCTCCGCTGGGCGGACCCCCCTTCGCACAGCAGCCGCCGCGGGCTGAGAAGTGTTTTCCCTCCCTTGGAAATGTCTGGTGGAGACGGAGGGGTTTTGTTTGTTCGCTTGCCTGTTCTTCAGGCCCCTCGCAGAAGCAAGGACTGTTCTCCCTCGCGTCCTTTGTTAGAAATGAATGAAGAGCACGGGGCCTGCTGGCTTGCTGTACAGGTCACTGTCCCCAAGAACTCGCTGGCCCTTCTCTGCTAAAGTGCATCTGTAGTTAGGGTTACGGTTTAGTCTGTGGGGAGCAGGACCCATCGAGCTGCATTTCCACATTTTGCACCTACTCTTAGAAAGGGTGCTATTTTTATTATTTACTGATTTATTTTGAAATGTTTCTTTTATGCTCGAGAGAGAGACCGAGAGAGCGAGCGGGGGAGGGGCAGAGAGAGAGGGAGACACAGAATCCGAAGCAGGCTCCGGGCTCCGAGCTGTCAGCACAGAGCCCGACGCGGGGCTGGAACCCACAAACCGCGAGATCGTGACCTGAGCTGAAGTCGGACGCCTAACCGACTGAGCCATCCAGGCGCCCCGAAAGGGCACTATTTTTAATTTGATCGCCGCCAGCCCGGAGGCTAAATCCGACCCCATGTCCCTCGACCACGCCAGTTGGGAGAAGAGCCCAGCGCCCAGAAGGCTGATAAGGAAGCGAGGCAGCCCCAGGCCGTTTCCTGGGTGGCCGCTTTCACCCAAGAATTTCAAGGTTTTTCCGGTATCCGTTCTTGGCACATGTCAGGTGGGGGTAGAAGCCCAGCTCCCACCGTCCGGCATGCAGCTGGAGGCCTAGGGGCGTTCGGCCTCGTTCAAGGTCGCCGGGAGGCAGCTGGAGACGCTGGCGTGCAGAGCCTGGGACGCGGCTGCCAGCTCCCTGCTCCAGCCGTGCATCGTGTTACAGCGGGGTCGGAACTGGGTCGGAAGGCCGCCGCTGCCCTTCCGTGTTAAGGAGAAAACCGGACTTTATCCTTTTCGAAACACGACAGAACAAAGGCGCCTAAGCGGAGAGCGAGTGCCCCGGCGGTCCCCCGAGGGCCTCCAGGGAGGCTGCTCAGTGTCGGCGCCCAGCCGCGGGGTGGCCTGCAGAGCGGGGCTCCGCTGCCCGCAGTGCTGTGTTTGTTGTGGGGGTTGCCAGGCCACGCTCAGGAGCGTCAGCAGGCGAGGCCCCAGGACAGGTGCTCCAGTCCAGTGACTCCCCGGCCCAGCCGGGCCAGCGGGCGGCACCTTCTCCAGCTACCCCTCGGGGGCCTGGAGGCTGGACTTGTCATCCTATCCATGCCCAGGCACCCTCACGGTACCAGGAGGCTGGCTGGCATCGCTGGGTCCCCAGAGACCCCCCCTCTCGGGAGTACCACGATGTACTCAGTACTCAGTACTCAGGCGCGCTCCTTACTTGTCCCCCTGGGGCACTAAGCCAGGAGACCTTGTGTGCTGGCCACCATTGCAGGGCCTCTGCCCGCTTTCCTCTGGTTTTCCCAACATCGACCCTAAGCCTTTGGCTCAGGGGGCGCGTGTAACTGTGGGTCAGGCCTGTGGAGCGAGCTGGGACCAGCTTACACATCTCTTCTCCACTCTGTTCAGCCATATCGCGTTGGCAGCTTGAACTTGGACACGGAAATATTCACACCTTGCCAGTCTGCAAACACTCACAGACCAGGGTTTGCTCCCACCCCCTCAGGGAGCTAGATCCCTGGCACACCTCTAGCTTCTGGGGACTTTGGTGCAGAGCGAGTGGCGTCCCCACAGAGACTTGACCAGGTCACCCTGAGGCCCGTCAGGCTGAGAGGTGGGTGGGCCACCGACCTGTTTCCCTAGACGGCAGAGGCCGGGGGTCTGAGGGCAAACCGCCGTGCCTGGAGGCTGTTCATCTCAGCCACCCGAACAGTTCCCATTGGATTTCCCCAGGTGGCCCCGCTTTGCCCAGAAGCAGGGCCCTACCTCCCCAGGTCAGGCGCCCCATTTCTATGCGTGCCGGCGTTCCAGGCCACACACCTGTATCCAGCCTGCTCAGCTGCCAATCTAGTGAGGGGGTCCCCACAGTGAGGAGTGCAGGGGAGGGGCAGGGAAGGGGCAATCGCTCGGGGCTCCAGAATCTCAGGGCTGGGGCTTTCGCCCAGTCTCAGAGTCCCAGAGGGTGTGGATCTCACACCTCAGTCCTCAGGACCCCCAGCCCTTTGATCTCAGATGTGATGAATGCCGGGAAGGGAAAGACCCAGGGAGCCTGATATTGGTGGGGAATGACTGTTACCAGCAAGTTTTATCTGTTCTTTGTTTTAAATGTTCATAGCATGGGGGCACCTGGGTGACTCAGTCGGTTAAGCATCTGACCTCAGCTCAGGCCGTGATCTTGCGACTCATGAGTTCAAACCCCTCACCCGGTGGCTCTGTGTAGACAGCTCAGAACCTGGAGGCTGTTTCAAATTCTGGGTCTCCCTCTCTCTACCCCTCCCCTGCTCACACTCTGTCTGTCTCTCTCAAAAATAAATAAACATAGGGGCGCCTGGGTGGCTCAGTCGGTTGGGCAATCGACTTCGGCTCAGGTCATGATCTCGCAGTTTGTGAGTTCAAGCCCCGCGTCTGGCTCTGTGCTGACAGCTCAGAGCCTGGAGCCTGCTTCAGATTCTGTGTCTCTCCCCTCTGTCTAACCCTCCCCTGCTCATGCTCTGTGTCTCTCTGTCTCTCAATAATAAATAAACATTAAAAAATTTTTTTAAACAAATAAAAATAAATAAACATAAAACAATCTTTTAAAATGTTTATAGCATAGGGGCGCCTGGGTGGCTTGGTCGGTTAAGCATCCAACTTCGGCTCAGGTCATGATCTCACGGTCTGTGGGTTCGAGCCCCGCGTCGGGCTCTGTGCTGACAGCTCAGAGCCTGGAGCCTGTTTCGGATTCTGTGTCTCCCTCTCTCTGTGACCCTCCCCCGTTCATGCTCTGTCTCTGTCTCAAAAATAAATAAACGTTAAAAAAATAAAAATAAAATAAATAAAATAATAAAATGTTTATAGCATAAAGTACATGATTCTGAAATGTACAACTTGGTGAATTTGTACATACGTGCACATGTGTGAGCTTCCACTCAGATCAACATAGGGAACAGTCCAGCCTCCAGAAGGTTCTCTTGCACCCCTCCCCAGGTAACTATCATTCTGATTTCCCACCAATAGATTAGCCTTCCCACTTTAATGTGTCCCTCACAGCGGATGAGGAAGTCCTTTTACTTGGAGAAGATTTTGATTATTAACTTAGGTTTAAAGGCTTCTTTGTAAGAGGCAAATCTGGCCAAGTCCTCCTGGCTTAAAATATCTCTGGGGGCTCCCAGGACTACCATGAAGATTGTGTCCATTCCAGAAACAGCTTCACCCTGAGCCAATCGGAACCTGCCCTTCAGATCTCAGGTTGGCTGTCACTTCCTCCAGGAGGCACCCTCTGTCCCCACAGCACCACACCGTAGCCCCTCACAGCCCTTCTGGCTGTCCCTGCTGTCCTCGGACTTGCCGTCTGCCCTGCTGGATGGAGGGCCACTCCCGGCCCCATCACACAGCCCCTGAATCGGGTTCCATCTGGGGCAGCTCCGTGCGGCTAACTGTCATTAAGCACCTGTGAGTCAGGCACCGAGCTGGCCCTGGGGACTGGGGGGGGGGGGGGGGGGGGGGGGGGGGGGGAGGGGACGGTCCAGCTGGGGTTGGTCCAAAATCAGAGCTTTTACCCTCTGAGCAGCCAGGTTTAAAAAATGTTTTAATTGAGATTATAATTCACGCACCATGAAATTTGCTTTAAAGTGTGCGATGTCAGGGTTTCCGGTTTTTAGAATATTCACAAAGTCACCGCTATCTAATTCCAGAGTATCTCCATCACCCCACAAAGAAACCCTATACCCATGAGCACTTTCTCCCCATCCCCCAGGGCCCCAGCCCCTGGCAACCGCTAGGCTACTTCAGCCTCTGTGGATTTTTGCCTGGTGCAGACATTTCGTGTAAATGGAATCACACACCATTTGTCCTTTAGTGCCTGGCCTTTTTTTTTTTTTTTTTAAGTTTTATTTTTATTTATTTATTTATTTATTTATTTATTTATTTATTTATTTATTTTTAAACGTTTATTTATTTTTGAGACAGAGAGAGACAGAGCATGAACAGGGGAGGGGCAGAGAGAGAGGGAGACACAGAATCTGAAACAGGCTCCAGGCTCTGAGCGGTCAGCACAGAGCCCGACGCGGGGCTCGAACTCACGGACCGTGAGATCATGACCTGAGCCGAAGTCGGACGCTTAACCGACCGAGCCACCCAGGCGCCCCTATTTTTATTTATTTTTGAGAAAGATACAAAGAGCAAGCGGGGGGAGGGCAGAGGGAGAAGAAGACAGAATCCAGAGCAGGCTCCACGCGGTCAACGCAGAGCGCGACGCGGGGCTCGAACCCACGAACCATAGACCGTGACCTGAGCCGCAGTCAGATGCTTTAACCCACTGAGCCACCCAGGCGCTCCTGACCTCGGGTTTCCTCTGGCTGCTCTGTTGGATCAGATGACGGGAGGTGAGGGCAGAAGCAGGGAGAAAGAGCACTTAGGAGGCTTCTGCAGGAATCCCATGGAGAGGTCGTGGTCGCTCGCACAAGTTGGGATGAGCATGTTGTAGAGAAGCTTTTTTAAATGTGTATTTATTTTTGACAGAGAGAGAGGGAGAGAGAGACAGAGCATGAGTGGGGGAGGGGCAGAGAGAGAGGGAGACATAGAATCCAAAGCAGGCTCTGAGCTGTCAGCACAGAGCCCGACGCGGGGCTCGAACTCACAAACCGTGAGATCGTGACCTGAGCCTCGGTCAGTCGCCCGACCACCTGAGCCACCCAGGCGCCCCTGTCCTCCTGGCCTCTTACGTGTACATAAACGCATCCTTTGTCGCTTTGATGGGATCGTACCCTAAGCGTGAAGTTCAGCGGTCCCGTTGTTCCCCCAGGATACCCTGCTGTCTGTGTCTCGCCTGTAAGGAGCCACCACCCCCGTTTTGCAGCCACACGCATGTGGCACATGCTTGCACTGTTGTATATTTAACGATCCCCAGACTGGTAGACATTGCTTTTTCTGGCGTTCCACTATTTTAAACAGTGTTGCAGTGAAAATGCCTATGCAAACATATGCGTATTTTTAAAAATAAACTTTATAGTTTGGAATAATTTCATAGTTACGGAAGAGTTACCAAGATGGCAGAGGGTTCCTGTCTGCCTTTCACCCAGCCTCTTCTCTGGTTAACATCTTCCGTTTCCATGGGCCACTGGCCACAATTAATGAACTGACATTGGTACGTTTATTGGTTCATTTTAAATAAACTCTAAACCCTATATGGATTTTTACCACAAGCATGTTTTTGTACACTCATTTGATTGTTTATGTTTTTAATGTTTATTTTATTTATTCTGAGAGAGAAAGCATGAGCTGGGGAGGGGCAGAGAGAGAGAGAATCCCAAGCTGTTTACTTATTTGTTTTAAAAAAATTGTTTTTAATGTTTATTTCTGAGAGCGTGTGAGCAGGCGAGGGGCAGAGAGAGGGAGAGAGAGAATCCCAAGCCAGTTCTGCACCGTCAGCACAGAGCCTGACGTGGGGCTCGATCTCATGAACAGAGAGGTCATGCTCTGAGCCGAAATCAAGAGCCAGAGGCTTAACCGACTGAGCCACCCAGGAGCCCTGATTGTTTCTTTAAAATAACTTCCCCAAAGTAGAATTGTCGGGTCAGAGGGAACGTCTAGAGGCTCAAAGTGAAAAGGTGCCAGCTCCCGGTTATGTAGCGATTAGACAGACATAGGAGGGAGACAACTTCCCCGCACCCCGCCTAGAACACAGGAGATTCCCCGTTCTCGAATGTGATTCCTGTCCCTGACACTGGGACAGGTCCGAGTTTGTGTTCGAAGCCTGGGAGGTGAAAGGCCACCCTCGCGGCCTCCAGGCACGCGGGCCCCGCGCCTACGGCACAGCACGGCTGTGCCCCCGCGGTCACCGTGCTGTGCCTGTCCGCGAACACGCCAGGCTCGGGCTGTGCCTCCCCGGTGCCCCGGGGCCTTGAGAGCCGTGTCTGCAGCTGTGGCTGGCATAGAGCAGGTGCTCAAAACCTCCGTGCCGGCTCCTCCCCACGGCGCTGAGTTACATCCCCGTGCGTTCTCTGTGTGCCTACATGTGTCAAACCTGCAAGGCAGGCAGATGAGCCCTGCCTGTCAAAATATTTGTTGTCACACAGGATAGTAAGTCATTTTCGACATATGGCTCTTGACTCACAGCTACAGCAAACAGAACAACAGCGCACAGGGGCTGCAGGTTTGCTGGAAAGTGGGAGTCGGGAAGATGCACACGGGACTCATTCGCTCCCCTTGAGCAGGGCCCTTGAGGAGGGGACTGCGTCACAGGCACCTTGGTTTCCTAGAACTTCACACACAGAGAGCCTTGCTCTCTGATGCGGGCTTATGTTGGCTTAAAAAAATTTTTTTTTTTTTATGTTTATTTATTCTTGAGAGACAGAGACAGAGTGTCAGTGGGGGAGGGGCCGAGAGAGAGGGAGACACAGAATCCGAAGCAGGCTCCGGGCTCCGAGCTGTCAGCACAGAGCCCGACGCGGGGCTCGAACTCACAAAGCGTGAGATCATGACCTGAGCCGAAGTCGGACACCTTACCGACTGAGCCACCAGGCGCCCCTCGTTGGCTTTAAACTCAATGAGGTGTCCTGTGTGCAGAAGGGGTGGGTGCCTCGGGACTGTGGAAAATCAGAGGCAGGGGGCTGTTCCTAAGGCTTCAAGTTCACAGGGACCGACCCCGGCATCTGTACTGCCCCAAAGACACAACCAAAATCCTGAGGAGTCTGGACCAAGGGAGGGGAGTGGTCAAGTTCCATTGAGTCCTTGAATGGCCCCAGGGGACGCAGCCTGTAAGGTGGATGAGAGGGAGGATGTGCGGAGAGAGGAGCTGGGAGGGAACAGAATGCAAGGCGAGGGAAGGGTGTGGGGGGCAGAGGTGCAGAGCGGAGGAACAGGGACCTGTCATCTTGAAGAACTAAGGATAGATACCAATGTTTGACTTGCTGAGGCCACGCGTCTCCTCATGGCCTCGCAGTGTGAGGTCGCTCACGGGGCTTCTGGTGTTCAGATGTCACAGGCTGCAGGGTGGCTTGGCCCAGGCCCGCTGCTCTCCTTCTCCATGCTCCCCCCAGGAGACCCACACAGGCCTTAAGCCCCACCATGGGGTTCTTCCCCGGCCTCTGCGTCCTTGCCCATCATCAGACACCTCCAGCCCGGGGACTGGAGGTTCCCAACGGAGCCCTTTGGGAGTTTAAGCAGAAACAGAACACGTGCCTGGCATTAGCGTGTTGGATATTCGGCAGGGGAACTAGGGAGTATGGCAGAGGATTCTGGTAGGTTCAACTTCAGCCTAGCCATCAAGGTTAATGGCACTGCAGTAAGACCTTACGTGCTCCCTACGACGGACCGAGAAGGGTGCCTCAGCCCTGTGAGTCCTTCCCCATGAACCACGGGAAAATGTCAGACATCATCACGTTGAGGAAGGAGTTGAAGGCGGGGACCTGAACAGCCCCTCGTGCACGTGTGTTCGTCGCACCATTGCTCACAATAGCCGAAAGGTGGAAACAGCCCAAGTGTGCGTCCATCAGCGGGTGAGGGGATAAACAAAACGTGGTCTGTCTGTATGGTGGAATATTCCTCAGCTGTGAAAAGACACAAAGTTCTGACGCAGGCCACACCACGGGTGAACCCAGAAGACGCGATGCCGGGTGAAATAAGCAGACGGAAAGGGACAACGATTGTATTATTCCGCCCGTGTCAGATATCCAGACTAGGCAAGTTCGTAGAGACAGAAAGTACGATGGCGGCTGCGGGGGGGGGCTGGGGGGAGGGGAGGTGGGATGTTCTTGCTTAACGGGGACAGGGTTTGTGTTTGGGGCGACGAGAAAGCTTTTGAACTAGTTTGTAGTGATGGTGGCACAGCACTGGGAATGTAAGGAATCCCACCGTACGCTTCACAAGGATTAACATGGCAGGGGCGCCCGGATGGCTCCGTCGGTGAAGCGGCCGACTTCGGCTCAGGTCACGATCTCGCGGTCCGTGAGTTCGAGCCCCGCGTCGGGCTCTGTGCTGACGGCTCGGAGCCTGGAGCCTGTTTCAGATTCTGTGTCTCCCTCTCTCTCTGACCGTCCCCCGTTTGTGCTCTGTCTTTCTCTGCCTCAAAAATAAATAAACATTAAAAAAATTTTTTTTTTAAATAATAAATAAATAAATAAATAAATACACACACCTTGAGGGACAGCCGAGGAAAGGGTCCCTGTTCTCTCTCCAAGGGAGTGCCACGTTTCCTCCCTCCCTTCCCTCTGCTCAGATGCCACGTATTGGTCAACCCCAGCTGCCAGAACAAAACACCACAGACTGGGGCCGAGACACTGGGCGTTTATTTTCTCCCAGTTCTGGAAAAGAAAACGTGGCTCTCAGCTGCACTGATCATTTCTCTGTGGCCCGGAACACTCAGGCCTGGTTCTTAATCACATTGTTCTCTGAACACCCAGGGTTTTGATTATTAGCTGTCGAGGATGACTTCATGTGGAGATTTTACTGCCTCATGGCGTGCACGCATATTTAAAAAAGAAAAAAAAAAAAAAAACCTGGCAGGACTAGAGTGAAAATACAGCTTTCCCAGAAATATATTTAAAGAAGAAGAAGAAAAAAAAAAAAGCCATTAAGAACCCAGAAAAACATAAAGCACTAGTGTGAAGTGCGAGGCAGCGAGGGAATTCGGGGGGCGGGGCCTGGGCCACAGCGGTAGGGTCAGACCCCTCTCCCTATCCTGCCCCCCTCCGCGTTCCCCCCCACAGCCCGTCCCCCGGCCTTAGAAGCACAGGGCACAAGGCTGCATAGACACACACAGCCTTCCTCCCTCCCTGAGCCGGAGGACCAGGAGGGCCCCAGGGCGGGGGCCCCAGATGGAACGCCCGCGGTCAGTGTCCACGCTGCCGAGGGACACCCACCATCCCTGCTCCTTCCTTCTACAGCCAGTGAGTCCCCGGGCTCCGCCTCCACCCCATCTGGCCTGCGCCCGTGTCAAGGTGGCGTGGCCGTTGGTCCCTCTGAGCCCTCCCATCTGGCCTGCGCCCGTGTCAAGGTGGCGTGGCCGTTGGTCCCTCTGAGCCCTCCGGCGCGTTGCCCCATTCACACAGCAGCCTCTAAAGGAGACCAAGCAGGAGGCGAGGGAGGTTAACAATGGTGCCCGCTGAGCGCTCGCTCGTGTTAGGCCTGATGCCGACTCATTTGGTCACTAATAGGAAGTAGGTGTCGTTATCCTCCCCACTTGAGAGATGGGGGAACAGGGCCCAGAGAGGTGCTGGCCCGCCCAGGTCTGGGGTTGGCCACGCGATGAACCGGGTGTACCGGTGCTCCCGGCCGCCGGGTTCTGCTCCCTGGGGACCGAGGCCAGACGGCTCGCCCGAGCTCCAGCCAGCCAGAGACGGGCTGTCCCCTGGACCCACGCCAGCCTCCTGGGCACGGAGGGCGCGCCTCTCAGCCCCCCACCCCCACCCCGTGCAGCCTCGTTCCCCCATCTGACCTCCTCTTTGTAGCAAGGCATCCCCCTGGAATGGGCCCACCCTGCGATTTTCTTGATCCAAAGAAAAAACTTAATTAGGTTCATAAACTGTCACACTTGACGCTCTCCAGAGGGCCTGCCTCCGGTTTCCAGGGCCCCCGGGGAGGCTGAGGCCCGGAGGCAGGTGGCAGGCAGGCTTGCCTGTGTCTGCCCCTCACCCCTCCCTTTGCAGAGGAGGCCGGGTGGCCTTCGAGGCCTGGCCCGGCCCTGTCTTCCCCGCCTCGAAACGTGGCGATGGGGGTGCCTCCCTCCATCCCTCATGGCAAGGTGGCGACGGGCCCCCCTCCCCCCCACACACGTGCACATGCGCGCACACACCTTTGCTCCTTACTGGCTTCTCTGCAGACCGCGCGTCCTCTCTCAAAGCCCCTTTCGTGCTGTGATTAGCCGTTCTCACTCCTGTGCGATGATGCGTTCATGTGTGTGTCCCCACCCCTACCCTCTCCCGGGCTGCGAGTCCCCTGAGGGGAGGCCACACCATCACGGTCACCAAGGTCCCCAGCACCGGCCCAGACAGGGAAGCCGGCTGAGGGAACACTAATGCCTCCAGGATTCGGGGGATTAGGCCGTTTGTCTTCTGCCCCTGCCGCTCTTTCCGGAGGCTGCCCGAACCTTCCTCGGTGCCCGGCCTCCAGCGGGCACTCATTCTTGGCTTGCACGCTTCGGTTTTGGCCTTTGGAACAAGAGCCTTTTGTATCATTTATCTTTGGCCGCACCCTTGTCAGGCTGCTTGGAGGGCCCCTTTGAGGCCCAGAGAGGTTTCTAGTAAAGGGCATTCCATTGAAAAGGGATTTCCCAGGCACATAATCTGGGAGAAGCTGGCTGCTTTAGCCTAACGGGCTGACCGCCCCGGTGCTGAAGCACGTGCTCCCCAGGGCCTCCCAGACGCTGTCGTTGGGTCTCTGCCTCTTCAAGACACGTCTTCCCAGCGCTTTTCCGAAGCACACACGTGTCCTAGCTGGCCGAGCGCGGCCACAGGATCCTTCTTCCTGGGAGCGTCTCCTGGCACCGGGGTTTGGTGTGCATTCGGCAGAAGGCGCTCCCACCCAGGGCAGTCCCCCCACCACCATGGGGCTGGCAAGTGTGAGTCACTCCCGCCTCTGGATGGAAATAGCTACTGGAAAGAGGTACAAGAATCATAACACTGAAGGCCTTCCAGTTTCCCTCAACTCTGTTCATGCGACATGGCACCGGCAGGGAAAATCGCACATAGGACCTATTGATTTAGAGGCCTGGCCAGCCTCGGGAAATGAGCCTTTCAGGCTGGGCCAGGAAGGCAGCCAGAGTTACATTACAGCACGTCAATGTATGGCCGTCCCCCGGTGTGCATTCCAGTCTCCCGTTGATGGACACGTAGATGGTTTCCAATTTTTGCGTGATTATAAATCATGCTGTGGTGAACCGTGCTGGCAGGCCTTCTTGTGCAAATGTGCTAGGTTTTCTTGAGGACAATTTCCCCCCCACTTGCCAGGTAATAAGCATCACCGTGGAGAGCTGGTTAAATACACATATTACCAGGTCGGTCCTGGCGGGTCTGACTTCGGAGCCAGGAATCTTTGATTTCCTTCAACAATACTTCAGTGAGTCCTGTTATCGGGGGAGGCTAGCACACCCTGATTCAAGGGCAGAGGGCTGGCCCGGAGCGACGGCCTCTCACAGTTTACCAGTTAGACGCTGCTGATCACTCCCAAGTGGATGTGCCCGTTTCTGTCCCCTCCAGCCGTGGAAGAGAAGCCTGTGTTCCCACATCCTCGCCAATTCTTGGTACTGTTAAGTTTCTGAAAAGCTTTTCCAAATCTGGAGGATGTGTAATAATATCTCATTTTAATATAAACTACATTCCCTGTACTTTGTGTGGGTTGAGCTCTTTTTCACATGTTTAATGACCAGTCAAGTTTCCTTTTGTGGATTATCTATTCATATCCTTTGTATACTTTACTATGGAATGCTTGTCATCTTTAAAATTACAGTTGACCCTTGAAAAACCCAGGGTTGAACTGCATGGGTCCACTTATACATGGATGTTTTATAGCACAGGGCTGTAAATGTAGTTTCTCTTCCTTATGATTTTCTTAGTATTTTCTGTTCTCCCACTTACTTTATTGTAAGAATACAGTATATATTATGTATGACATATTAAAAATGAGTCAATCGACTGTTTATGTTATTTGTAAGGCTTCCAGTCAACAGTAGGCTATTTTGGGGGAGTCACAAGTTATACATGGATTTGTGACTGCTGTGGGGTCCTAACCCCCACGTTCAAGAGTCAACTAATAGTTTGTGACAGTTCTTAATAGAATCTACTCCTGCTTCTTTGTCGGGTGTTTGTGTTGCAAATATTTACTCCCAGTCTGTGATTTGTGTCTCTAGTTAGTTTATGGAGTCTTACTGAATGAAAGTTTTAAGTTGAAATATATAATAAGATGTATTAATCATTTTGTTACAGTTTATGCATCTTGCGTCTTGTCCAAGACATCTTTCCCTCCCCATAGTTAGAAAGATATTCTACGTTTTCCTCCAGCAGTTTTAAAGTTTTACTTTGCCATTCAGGTTCTACATCTACTTGACGTTGACTTGTGTGCATGGCATGAGGTAGGGATCGAATTTTATTTTCTATATAGTAACCAACAGTTGTTCAAACACTGATTTTCAGTAGCCCACCCTTGCCCCACTGACTTGGAATGCCACTTCTGTCCTGTGTGAGTTTTCCATTCTTGCTCTTATCAGTAAATATGTTTAAAAAAAAAAACAGCTTGGGGTGCCGGGGGTGGTTCAGTCGGTTAAGCCTCCAACTTTTGCTCAGGTCATGATCTTGTAGTTCGTGAGTTTGAGGCCTGCATCGGGCTCTGCGCTGACAGCTCAGAGCCTGGAGCCTGCTTCGGATTCTGTGTCTCCCTCTCTCTCAGCCCCTCCTCTGCTCACACTTTGTGCCTCTCTCTCTCTCTCTCTCTCAAAAATAAATACGTAAATAAGTAAACATTAAAAAAAGCAAACCAGCTTTATTGAGATAGAATCCATAACCACATACTTTATCCATTTAAAGAATACAATTCAGTGATTTTTAGCATGTACACACACCATCACCGTCAGTCAATTCTGGAACATTTGCATCACCTCTAAAAGAACCGTGTACCACTGTCCCCATCTAGCTACCCATCCCATCTCCCCAACCCAAAGCAACCACTCATCTGCTTTCTGTCCCTGTAGGTTTCCCTATTCATACATTTCCCCATTTCATACATTTCGTATGAACGGAACAATGCGAAAAGTGGTCTTTTTTTTTTTTACTGGCTTCGTTCACTTGGGTATAAACCGAGGAGTGGAATTGGTGGGTCATATGGTAACTAATTTTTAATCATTTGAGGAACTGTCGGTCTGTGTTCCAAAGTAGCCACGCTGTTTTCCATCCCCGCCTGCAGTGCACGAGGCTTCTAACTTCTCTGCATCCTCTTCTGTGCTTGTTATAACTTGACTTTTTTGATTCCACTTGGTGGGTGGTAAAGTTATCATTGTGGTTTTGACTTGCGTTTCTCCTCCCTTTGACAAATCGGAGGCCATGAGGATTCACCCCTGTGTTTTCTTCCAAGAATTTTCTATTTTTAGCTCTTCCACGTAGAGCCACCTTGAGTTTATTTTTGCCTATGGTGTGAGGTAAGGGTACAGCCTTACTCTTTTGCATGTGGCTATTCTGTTGTCTCCACACAGGCGGGAAAAAGGCTACAGACCTCTTGTGGACCTCCACCTTGCTAATACTAATTTTACACCTTGCTAATACTAATTTTAATGACTCAAAACATGTTATAAATTAAAGGTTTGCTCATTTCAACAGACCTTTGCTGGATTAACAGTAATTAGGTTGTATTGTCATCATCTTGGGAATTGCCCCGCCGTGCATCTGTGCACATGGGCTTATTTATACATGAGCATATACATCATCATGTCATGGAGTCTCTTAGGTTTTACCTAAGAGAAACTTCGAGGATTATCAAGTTCAAGTGGTATGCTTTAAATGTAACAACTAGCTGTTCGGGGGGCGGGGTGGGGGGGGGGGAGCCCTGATTGGTAGCCCTTGCCGCTTTCCGTGGCGTAAATACTGCCATCGGGGCTGATTTCAAGCCACCAGAGCGAGGTCGCCGAACGTGGTGTCGGGAAGATGTGCGATCAGTACAGGCTGGCTTAATTTTTGTTCTGAAAAAGAAACTGTGGTCCCACAACTCTTTCTGGGGCAAAACTGGTCTGTGTCAGGGATGTAGTCGTCAGCTGGTCTCACCCCCGACGCTTGTTTGTGGTTGTGCTGCCGTGGCCCTGGGAGAGGCGAGGAGGCTCGCGAGTCTGATCTTAGCAGAGCACAAAGACCGTCAGTAGGCTGCAAAGAAGCAAAGTGGCTTCCGGGTGGGCTGTAGAGAAGGGACAGGAAGGAGGCTGGGAGAGCAAAGGAGTCCCACTGCCATAGGAAATGCCACTGGCAGGGGCACTCTCTAGGCTCTGACCCCTGCACTGCCCACGTCAGATACACTTAGGAACCCTCAGAGGGAGCACCTGCGGCCCTCGAGGGGAAGGCTGGGATCCGAACAGCCCAAGGGGTTCAGAAGATTCAGGGCCAGGGGATCTGCCCCAAGCCATACATATCTGCTCCTGACCTCCGAACCCCGGTCCCGGGGGAGGGGTCCCCACAGATGAGTGAGGCCGCCCCCAACTCAGCACGTCTGGGCAGGGGCTCAGCGAGCGACCTGCCCCGTCATTTGGACCGAGGCCACCTTCCTTCTCACACTGGCTGCTGTAACTTCCTCTTCTGCCCCTCGATTCAGTCTGAACGCTTCCCTCTCCCCGTTTGGCTCACTCTTCTTCTCCATCCTTTGCATCGACTCTGAGGCCAGGGGGCCCTTGACCACGATGTGACAAGAAATGCCCCTGGCCCTACCGTGCCCGGCCTCCCCCAGGTTACCACGGTCCCTCCGCTCGGCCTCCACGCCATTTGCCCTAGCAAATTCTCCAGTGTGGCTGGAATACATCCTGAGTTTAACACAAAGCAAAACAAAAAGGCCAAGCAACATTTGCTCAGACGTCGGGGCTGGGCCTGACCTCACTGGTGTCTGCAGAACCGGGAGGGCATGGCAGCCCCGGCTGAGTGCGGATGCAGGTAGGGCTGGCTGCCGGCCTTTGTCACGATGGGCATCCCAGACCCCCGGTCACACTGGCAATGCCACCCTCCCGGCCCCGAGAGGCGGTCCCACTGCCCACCGCCCCTTCCTGGCAAACCACGCTCACAGGTGCTCTGTGTTCACAGAGGGCAAGGCTGAGAAGATACAGCCCGCGGAATGGGCATTTGTTGAGATGTAAGGGCTCCGTGGGTTCTCAGTCCAGATGGAGCCGTGGGCACAGTGCATTGCAGCCTGGGCCCACCTCCAGGGTGACCACGGGGTCTGGCCACCCAGAAGCTTTGCTCTCTAGAGAGCAAGCTATGCTTTTTTTTTTTTAATGTTTATTTATTTTTCAGAGACAGAGAGACAGAGCGTGAGAGGGGGAGGGGCAGAGAGAGAGAGAGAGAGGGAGACACAGAATCCCAAGCAGGCTCCAGGCTCTGAGCTGTCAGCGCAGAGCCCGACGCGGGGCTCGAACTCACGAACCGTGAGATCATGACCTGAGCCGAAGGTGGACGCTTAACCCACTGAGCCACCCGGGTGCCCCGCCAGCTATGCTTTTTAAATTTAAAAAAAGAAAAAAAAGAAGGAAAAGTTTTTGCCAGTGTCTGCACAAAGACCTCCATATTGGTGAGTTCTCACTCCTCAGGACCTGCTGTGACAGCTTGCAGGGGACAAGTGTGCCTTCCAAGGAGGGGGACATACATGCCCAGTGGCCACCTTGTCCCCTGTGGGCGCACGGGGGCTGGCCCGCGTGTTGCCTTGTGCTCTAGGAGCCGAGGAAGGAAGAGCAAAGGGTAGAGAAAACCACATGCTCGTTCTCTTGACCAGCTGTGTTGCCGGCAACGTGTGGTTATTTATAACCGTGGCGGAGCGTCCATAAATCGTGGTTTTCCCCCAGCAGTGCAGCTGATGAGGACTCTGACATGATCTCATGGTGTCCCTCCGCTAAACCCTCTGGGAGAAAACGGCCCGCAGTCTGCAAGAACCGCAGCTTGTGCCCGGCCTGTGCAGACCCTGGCCAAACCCTGTTCTAGGGCCGCGGGGTTTACGAGCAGCCTCTGGGGCAGCGTGTGCAGGAGGAGCGTCCGTGGGTGTTAACAGGGGCTACTCAAAGCAGCCTGACGGGTCGAACGGAGTTTGGCTTGTGCGCGGCGGGCACCTTTTCCCAAATAAAGTGGCTCCGAGCTTCGAGGTGGTGCCTCCCTGGGGGCCTGCCTGCTTACCGCGTGCACCGCAGGCCCTAATCTTTTATCCGCCCCGTTCACCAAAGCTCCCACTGCTGGACTGAGCCGTGCCCACCATTCTGGCTTCAAAGCCGCCTCCCAAGACACGGAGGCCACTCAGCAAAGATTCACACTTGGCTTCCAAGAGGTGACGCGGGCTCAGTTACGGAGCTGCTCCGGCACGATTCACGCTCCCCACCCCCGCCGTGCCCATGGCCGGACCGCAGACCAGAGAGGGTGTGGGCAGTGGCCCTGAGGGCTCAGCCTGACCGCTCTGTCCGGGGCCTGATGGGCCGGGAGGAGCTAGCCGGCCAATTTATGGGAGAACCCCACTCCCTGGAGGCCGCGCTGCCGCAGGGCTCACCCCTCCGCAAGTTCGATGCCAGTCCGGGACTGGCCCCTCAATTCCCACCCGTGTCCATCCCGGGCAGACCAGTTGGCCGTCCTGCATCTCTGGCGACACCCATGCTTCCCACCACCCCTCCGGGGCAGCCCAGGCCGCACTCTGCAGAACCGAGGTCGGCCTCTCGGTGCACACGGGGCCCCTGGGGCTGCAGCCCCTTGACGTGCAGGCCCCCCGCACGCATGGACTCTCCAGCGGCCCCCACCCCGCCCCGGCTTGGCTTTGAATGAGTTCGTTATTCCCAGCCCTGCCTCGGCATGCCTGGCCGCCAGTTTCTTCAGGCTGGCGGTGCTCGGAAGCTGGCCGTTGCCAAATCCAGTCGTTTGGCTTAATGTTTCAAGGCCAAGTCCTTTCAGGAAAGCTCTCTCCACCCTCACCCACCCCCTTAGTGAAATAGATGTGCAATTGATTGGCTTTGCGGGGTTTTAATCCATCGTTCTCTGCAAAGAATGGGGCGAAGGGCTCATTATTGATTCACGTAACAGTCTCCCTCTCCTTTCCAGAGTGGAAGTAGGAGACTAAGGAACACGAGCATTTCGAGGGTGGGGGCCGCAGAATTAGCCCTGGCCGAGGTCTGTGCACAGGAAAGTGCTGCGGGCTGCCAGGGAGTGACAGTGCCCATGGGTGGCCACAGGGACATGCTGGAACCTTCCGCACAGGGTTTGCTGCAGCTGGCCATCCCTGTTGGCGCTCCTCTCTGTGCCTGTGATGTTTCAAAAGGGCCGGCTTCATTAATAATCCATCTCTGTATTTAAACGCCCACCTCTTCCCCACGACGGGAGGGGGCAGCGCCATGCCGGCTCCGGGCTCGGCCTTTCCTGGTTTTTCCTGGTGTGAGGGCGTGAAGGGCACACTGTCAGGGGCCTTTCTTGAGCTCCGGAGGCACCATCAGAGCCAAGAGAACTTTTCCTGGCTCAGAACCCTGAGTCTGTCTGTTCCGTCTGTCTGGAGCTTCCCTACACCTGCTGGGGGGGTGGGGTGGCGGGGGGGGTGGGGGGAACCGTCCCAACAGAGGTGCCCAGTGGTGTGCGGATGAGGGAAGGGGAGAGACCCTGGACCCGGAGACAGAGCGGGGTCACAGCCCAGCACGGCCACTTGCCTGCTCTGGGACCGAGGGGAGCTTGCGGCCCCCATTTCTGAGCCCGCTTTCTCATCCGTAAAACAAAGACTAGATCATCGCTGTGCAAATCAGGGACAGAATGGGTCCCTGGCGTGGGCTGTGCTTCATTACGTGAGGGAAGGGACTGTGGTTTTAGCACACACTGTTGCCCACCTCGTAGAGGGAAGCCGGATACCTGCCCCAGACGGAAAAGATCTCGCCCGTCACCATTCTTTCGTGAAATTTCTGCCAGAAGGCTTGAGGCTTTCGTGTCTCCACGGCTCTCTGCACAGGGAGCACAGAGCAGCCCTCCAGGGTATGGGGGCAGGCGGTAGACTTTGCAGGACACGGCCAAGAGGAGGGCGAGGGGGGTGTTCAGTGCTGTTTCGGGGGTCTGGGCTTGTTAATTCAAGAGATGGAGCTGGAGGCACGCCCCCCCCCCCCCCCCCCCCCCCGTGGCAGGAGGCACACCCCCCATGGCGGACCATCAACGAACATCCTGTTCATATCCCAGACTTCTGCCCTGGGAGCCTGACTCATCCCTGTTGTCCCAGGTTCCTCTGGAAAGCCAGGGCTCCACACAGCACAGGTGGCCAATGTCAGCTCTAGGACAAAGTCTGGTGTAGAAGCTGAGGCCCGGAGAGGGAAAGGGACTTGCCCAACACACACACGGCCAGGCTTGGGCACTGGGCTGCCTCCCTTGTCCTGCAGGCATGGAAACTGAGGCAGCCCGAGGGACAGCCCAGCTGCCCATTAGAAGCACCTGGGGAGATCAGACCACCCAGCCCTCAGGCCAGACCCCAGACCAACCAAGTGAAAAACTCTCTGGGGTAGGGTTCAGGGGTCAGCATTTCCAGTCAATCTTTTCAAAGAACCAGCTGCTTGTTTCCCTGACGTCCTCCGTCATTTTCCTGTTTTCCGTTCCTCGCTTTCTGCTCTGATCTTTTATTATTTCCTTCCTCTGTCTTGGGTTTATTTTGTTCTTCTTTTTCTAGTTTCTTAAGGTGGGAGCATAGATGACGGGTTCGAGACTTTGCTCTCTAATCACGAAAACGTCCAGGGCTACAAATTTCCCTCTGGGTCCTGCTTTAGCAGCACCCACAGCTTTGACGGCAGTGGGTGGTTCTAAGCTTCCTCTAAGCAGCCGGGTTTGAAAACCAGCCTCCACTTTCCAGGGTTCTGAGGAGGAAATTGGGCTTTGCCTGCTGAAGAGCTTTGTTTAGGGACCAGACATCATCAGGGCTGTCTGCTCTTCTCCTTCCCCCACCTCATAACACACTGGACAAGTTAATCCTCAAGTTTATATGGAAAACAAGTAAATAAGGAAGCCTCTGGGGTGGGGGTGGGGGTGAGGAGAGAACGAGGCAGGCCTTAACCTGCTGTTAAGCGGAGCACAAAGCCTCAGTTGTGGGGACAGGATGGAACAGTGTGGTCCTGGCGTGTGCCCGGGTCGAGGGGCCAGTGAGGGACAGCGTTCCTGCATGTGCCGGGCCCTGTGCCTGGCCTCTGGTGCCCCGGATGGCATCGTAGATGGCATCCAGGGCCCCGCTCCCTGTTGGATCTCCAGCCCACCCAGCACCCCGAGGCAGCCGGTCCTGGTACCCTCCTCCCACCCGTCACCAGACGAGTGCCTGCTGGTTCTCGAATCCTGGCGTGCCTGAGCCCTTAAAATACACTGCACTTCGGGGCCCCCGGGTGGCTTAGTCCGTTATGTGTCTGACTCTTGGTTTCGGCTCAGGTCACGTGCTCACAGTTTGTGAGTGTGAGCCCCACGTTGGGCTCTGCGCTGGCAGCACGGAACCTGCTTGGGATTCTCTCTCTCCCTCTGTCTCTCCCTGCTCCTCCCTTGCTTGAGCTCTTTCTCAAAATACATAAACACTAAAAAGAAAAAAAAAAAAGGCATTCGTGTCTCCACGAATGGAGCTGGTGTGCCTCCAGCTCTGTCTCTTGAGTTAACAAGCCCAGACCCCCAAAACAGCACTGAACACCCCCCTCGCCCTCCTCTTGGCCGTGTCCTGCAAAGTCTACCGCCTGCCCCCCTACCCTGGAGGGCTGCTGTGTGCTCCCTGCTCCTAGGGTGCGAGCCCCGAAGGTCGCCGGTGGAAAGCGCTGGGTGAAAGGCTGTATGGGAGAAGGTGTGTCATGGGGCCAGTCCCGGGACTTGGGGAAAACCCTGACCCCGAAGCCTGACCTGCGAGGGCTGCTGGGATCCCCCCTCCCCGGGCCTGTTTCTCCATCTGCAGAGAGGACAGCGTCTCCCTGCGGCTCACCGAGTAAACGCATCGGGAGGCCGTCACCCTCCTCACCCACGGCCCATGATGGCGGACGGGACCCTGCTGGAGCTGTTTCCAGGGCTTTCTGGAGGCCGCAGGGCGGACTCGTGTGGGGCTGGTTTATGGCTTCCCAGTAAATCGCGGGACAGGACTAGGGTCTGCAGAAAATCAGAGCAGTGCTGAGTAGATGTCCTAGAAGAGCGGCTCGTCTGCCTGCCTCCTGGAGACGGGCCTGACGAAAACAAGACCCCGTCTAGGACTCGCCCAGGAGCCGGGGCGGCTTGCGTGGGGTCCCCGCACACACAGTCGGCCCACGGTGGGGCAAGCCGCCCCGGCAGGCTGGCGGCCCCAGGGGCCGGAACGAATGGCCCCCTCACTGGGCGGGCGGCTTTGACCATTTACGAGGCGCCGTCTGGACTGTGACGAATGAGGTGGCATCCGTCAGCTTTTCGGGGAACCTGGCCGGGGTGGAAGGTGCTAAGTAAATATGGGGGAGGGGCACTGGCCTCCCTGCTGGTTCACTCTAGGCTCTCCCTTTTTGTGCCTCAGTTTCCCCATATGTATGGAGGCACGGATGAAGAGGGCCCCCTCCCCCTCCCCTGACCCCAGCCCCCATGTTTGTAAGTACAGGCAGGAGAGAGAGGGTCCTGGGAAGAACGGAGCCCAGGGACCCCCTTCTGCCCAGGCCTCTGCCGTGTGGGTGGCAGGCAGCCCGGGTGCCGAGATCTAGGCTAGCTCTCCAGGAGGATGTACTCTCCTCGTTTTGGGCCCTGGCAGGATTGCCTCGGGCCAGCATCTGTCCCTTCCTGGGCCTCGGGTTCCTCACTTGAGAAATGAGGGGTTGTGCCCTAAAGCCCTTCCAGCTTTGGGGTTTGGGGCTCGTTTGCTTTTCCCTTGGTTGTGTTTCATCCAGCAGGTTCAGGGAAGGTGCTGCCACTGGAGTCACAACCGGGGTCCGAGTCCCAGCCCTACCACGTGCTGGCCACGTGACCTGAAGCAAAGCCCTTGTTCCCGTGTCTTTGTCTCTGGGAGATGAGATCCCCAGTCTTCCCCGGGTTGACAGGAATGCGGTGCCACCATGGACATGCTGGGTGGACCCCTTGGGACTCTCCATCCTGGAGGTGGGGCGTGTGGACCCGTCCAAGCCCCCGAGGGGCTGGCGGCCGGACAGAGGGGCCGGGGGGAGCCAGCCCCGGGTGGTCCCCGGTGACATGTGTCTGACGTTACAGGTAGGGCCCAGCCCCAGGGTTACCTTGGTGCACCCAGGCGGGCCCCCCTCTCTAATGACCTGGAATGCTCTGCAGAGCAGGTGGCACTTGTAAGCCCAGCCAGGCGTTTGGCCCCAGGGCCGGCCGGGACTGTCGTCCCCGTGGCTGGCCAGCCCCAGCCCAGGCGGGGCCGCCGCACCTCTCGCGTGTGTCCGGGCTGGCGCATAATCTCGACCTTCCCGGCCTTTTCCATACCTCTGGAGAAGCGGTGGCAAGGCGAAACAAGGGAGTATTTTTATTATTACGTGTGCCATTAAGACAGCATTACTGCAGCCTTGGGGGGAAGTTCAAAAGAGAAAAGGCTCTACCCGCGGTCCCACCACACTTGGCGGTTTATCTCAGGTTTCCTGCCCGCTCCCTTCTGCGACCGGAGGCGTGGGCACATAGAACCCTCTCTCCTTCTGCTTTCCCCCTTCATCCTGCCTGTGGTTCACAGCTCTGCCGTGGTTCGTGGAGCGGGTCAGCCGGACTAGGCTTCATTACTCCCCCGGGGTCGGACATCGGAGCCGGTTCCTTTCTTGTTATAAGTAGCACCGTCACGAGCATCTCTAAAAGTACTTTCTCCCCCCCTCGGCTCAGCAAACTTTTATTGAAAACCTACCACATGCCAGACTCTGTATGAGGTCTCTTTAGAATTCCGTCTTTAGGAAAGATTTCCAGGAATGGGGTTAAAGAACATCGTTCTTTTTATAGATCTCAACGACGACACCAGATGACCTCCAACAGAAAGTGGCAGCTTGCGATCCGGGGAGGAGGGGGGCAAAGGGGACAGTGTCTGTGCCCCGCCCTTCCCCCCACTCCCCCCCGCCCCCTCGCATGGTGTGATTCCGTCCCTTTCTCTGCTGCCCAGCTTCCGGTCCGAGAGGGCACGGCTGCCTCGAGGCCTCCCGAGTGTTCACGCTAACTACTACCGGCCAGCCCACCCGGTGCTGGCCACCACTCACCTAGGGGCTTAACACACACCATTGAACTCAGTATTCAGTCCACATCCCTGCACCTCAGAAGGGGAAGTCCCAGGGGGGTGGGCCGTGGCCACACAAGTCCACAGCCTGCGTGCAAAATGCTGCAGCCAGGCCCCCCCACCATAGCCGCCACCGGCCTCCGTGAGGTCGCGGGGGGTGTCGTTCCCTCCCTTTGTGCACGGGGAGCTCACTCCGCACTCGGTGGCAGGTGGGAGCCAGGCCAGCAGCGCCCCGCTCCCTGCCTGGCACGGAATGCCCTTTCCCGGCTCCGGGATGGAAACTGGCATCGGGAGCCAGTTGTGAGTGAAGTGGATACAGTTTCTTCTATCCCTTGTGGCGCCGGAGGCTCCTGACCATGGGTTAGTAAGTGACAGGCAGTGAACTCAGGACCTCGCGACAGAGCGCATTTCAGTGCTCGGTGCCCAGCATTGCATGCAGTGTTTCATTTACTGTCTCGTTCCATGGGGCCAGGACGCCCCTTTACGATAGCACAAGTCCTCTCCACGCGAGGGTGTGGGGTCCTTTGCGATCACATTGGCCTTCGGAGGGACTTTTGAGCACGCTGGGTGGGGTCCGGGCACTGGCGCTAGACCCACTCGGCCCGTTTCCTCTGTGCAGGCCCTGGGCCAGGCTGGGTGGATGAGGGCGGTCAGCAGGCTACCATGGAGGGGAGTGACTGTCACCCACCCCGGAGGCATCTTCAGAGACCTGTTATGTGCAGGATTGGGACTGAACCATAATATCCCGGCATGGGTCTCACGAAACGCAGGCTCTGGGACTCTGCTTGGTTCCTGGGATCTTTTCCGGCCGGCCACCACTGCACCAGCCTGCCCTATGCCCACCTCCCCCGTACCGCCTGTCCCAGGCCAGCACCTCCCTCTGTCTCCGGTCAGCCCCTCAGGTCACACATCCACCCACAAGCGGGAGAGAGGGGTGAGAGGGCCAGGAGGGTGGCTAGTTTCATGTGCAGGGGCCCCAAAGGCCGGAGAGAAGGGACTTCCCCGAACAAGAGGTGGCCGGGTGGGAACTCGGGAGCGCGTGGGAGCTAATTTGGGAAAACCTCAGCTGAACACTGCAGTGACCCACCGTGCTGGGTGCCGGGAAGTCGGGGCTGCAGGCTGAGCCAGTCTGGGCCCAGAGCCTTGCCGTTCCCCTTGGAGCCACGTAATAGGCTCTCTGGAGTGAGACAGCCAGGAGTCAGTTTAGGAAGGGTCACCTCCGAGTTTCATCAGACACCCTGCTGGGGCCTCACCGCGCCCTCCCACCCGGCAGGGACAAGACCCTCCCGGTCTGTGCTGCTAGGAAGGTTGTCCTTCCTGAACAACCATCTGCTTCTGTGTAATCTACAGGGTTTCCCTTTTTTGCTTTGGCTGCCAGGGAACTCAAAGCCACATTTTTGTTGTTCAGATTCCCAAGCCTGTGGTACAGGTCTTTCCTCTCTTCTTGACTATGGTTTCTGAACCGGGTCGCTAACTTTCTCTGGCTGTCCTAGTGTAAACATCACCGTGTGCCTTTCTGAGCTACCCGAGACGCTGGAAACAGCTCTTTATTTCATCCGTGTCGTTCTTTGCGGCAGAAGCCTGTTCTTTCTCACTGCCGTGTGTTTCGTCCAACAACTAGACCGCGGTTCATTCGTGCTGCCGTTGCAGGGCACCTGGGTCGTTTCTCTTTTGCGGTCGTTCGGAACAGAGCCGGCAGAACGTTCCGGTCTACACTCCCCGGTGAACACGGTCTCATCTCCCCCGGGGCACGTGCCCGGGATGGAATCGCCAGGTCACGCGGCACGCCTGTGCTCCCAGCAAGGGGGTATCAGCCGAGCTGTGTTTTCCCGAGTGCCACACCACCTGCGCTCCTGCCAGCCACGTGCGAGGGTTCCCGGTGCCCCGTCCTGCCAGCACTCAGTATCCTCCACTCCAGCCATTCTGGGGGCGCGTGCTGTGTGCTGCCTGTAACTCCCCCGGCCTCGCGGTGCTGGGCACCTTTCCACGCGTGCAGCGGCCACGTAGACCCCCTGGTTTGTGAAGTGCCCGTTTTCACCCTTTGTGAGCGGAACAGGCACAAAGTAGGCGAAGGCTGGTGGATCCGAGGTGAGTCCCCAGAAGGCATTGGGGTTCACGAAACTGCGTTTCTCGGGTCAGGTTGCACCGTCTCACGCTTTGGACCCGAAACAGCCGCCGGGGAGGAGCGGCCCGGCTCGTCAGCCCGGGGCACCCTGACTCAGGAGACTTTCGTCCCGAGCAGACAGATCAGGACAGAGTTCGGAGGTGAGCCTCCTGATCCATCCTGAGCCTCTGTCTTCCTGTATCAAGGGGGCACATTGGTGCCGCCTCCCAGAATAGCTTGAGGAAGTGCCAGCCCGGCCCCCACCTGTAGCACCCCCCCCCCCCCGCCTTCAGCAACAAGATCCCCCCCCAGCCCAGCCACCTAGGTCTGCACGTGGTGGTGGAGAGGATACCGGGCCTTCGATGAGCCGAGTTCTGGGAGGGGGTCACCACCTCCCTGCCCCCTCCCTCTCTCCTGGGCCACCTCATGAGACTTGAGTGTGCAAAGCCAGGGTCGCTGGGCTAGCCCTGGGGTCAACCTGGCCTCCCGTGGTCCAGCCTCCAGAGGAGAGGGGGGAATGTGGTCGCCTGCAGGTGGAGGAGGCCGGGAGTGAGCGGCCCCGCCCTGTGCTCCCGAGGACCCGGGTGGGAGCACACACAGACTCCTCGGGGGAGTCGGCCGTTGGCGAGCATGTTGCCGGGGGCCGGGCCGGCTGGTGGAAAACTAAACACACACCAGGTGTTCGACGTGTTTTTATCAAAATATTCCGAACAGCTGTCGGGGGTTCCTCTGCGCGAGGCCAGATGCCCAGCCCCCAGAGGGCCCGTCCCTCCGCCAGAGCGAGCCTTTTAGGTGAGCCCCTGCCTGCTGCTCGCTAGCCCAGCCCCGCGGACTCCTGGGAAGGTCTAGGCCACGCTGCAGGCTGGGGAGGCAGACAGGGACCCGGCTCAGTGACCCCCGGGCAGGCCACCCACCCTCCCTGGGCCTCCGGGTTGCCAGCCGTAAGATGGGGCGGTGGCGCCTACCTCCTGGGCCGCTGTGGAGACCAAAGCCGCTAAAGCGTGCCGGGCCGGGGCCCTTGCCGAGTCCCTGGAGGGAGAGGGCTGTCGGTGACCGTCACTATTATGAATAATACTCTGAATAGAGCATCCCGTGGGCTTGGAGAAGTGGGCCCCGAGGGCAGGCTCATGGGGGGGCATAGGCTGGGTCAGCAGCTCCCCAGTGGCCGCCCCTTGTCTGTCTCAAAGGAGTCCAGCGCGGCCCCTTGCCGCCTGTCCCCGGGCACAGCCACACGGGCATCTCTGCAGGTCTGGCACCGCGCTCGACGCCCGCCGAGCAGGGGCATGGCGCTCACGCCTGGCGGCCCGGCTGGGTTCTGTCCACAGCCCCGGGGGAAAAGCTCCCCGGAGATACTTGGCCCTCAGGACCTTCTCCCAAAGATGGCGCCCGCTCTCCAGACACGGAGCCGCTGTGGGCCTTGCCCCTCTCCTCGGCCGGAGCGGCCCCGCGGGGGTTCTTACCCACCCCAGTCCAACGCGCGCCGTCCGTCCATCCACCCGGACGGCGCATCTGCTGTGGGCCGCGCCCTGGGCCGGCTGCATCATCTCACGGACGGTCCACCACAGCCCCCTGGGGGGGGTGGTCTCCTCGGCCCCAGCCCCAGATGGGAGGCTCTGAGTGGTCTGGCCAAGGCCACACGGTGGGCACGGCCAGCCCGGTCCAAACCCGTGGCTCGGACACCCTCTCCCAGGCCCACCGGGCCAGGACGGCGGGAGGGCCACACGCACTCGGTCTGGCGGCCCCCGGCCCTCCCCACGCCCCTGTCCAACCCCTGCCCGAGCGGGAAGCCTGAGGCCCGCACGTGGTTGTGATCAGGGGCCTCCAGGGGCAGGCCTGAAACGCTCTCTGGGAACAGATCGAGGGAAGAAAAGAGAAGCCGCCCGCCGTTTGGACGACCTGTGGGAGCCACGGGGTGTGTGATGGCCGACTGCTCGGGCCCGACAGAGCTACCCGCCTCGGGGTCCTCTCATATGACAATGCCAGGCCCCCATTCCGGAAGATCGCAGCCGGATTCACTGGACCTATGTCCCAGAGAACCTATAGGTGTTCACTCAGGGGTAGGATGGGTCCCGGAGCCCCCTTGAGTCGGGCTTTGCGAGGGAGCCGGGGCGCGAGGGCGTTCTAGGCGGTGGCACGGGCGGTTTGGGGGACAGGACAGGATGAACACCGAAGGCACGGCGAGGGGCGGGGGTGGCCGGCAGGGCCAGGGCCAGCTCGTGGGCCACAGTAGGAGGGGTGGATCTGGTCTTGGCGGGGGTGGGGGACCGCAGGAGTTACGGCGCCCTGCCCGACTGCTTGGCCCTATCACCGCCGCTTCCGTGCAGCCCTCCCTCCGCTTGCCTGTGCTTCTGTTCCCAGCGCCAGGACTTTGCTCAGGGCCCGGCCCTCGGGCGCGGGCACGGGAGCCCGCTTTGCCTGCGGCACAGAGAGCTTGCTTCTCGGGGTTTCGTTGGACTGGCCACGTAGGTACAGGGCTGGCCCAGGCTGGGTGTTGATCAACACGATGTGGGCTCAACCCAGCATGTCCCGAGGCCACTGGTCTGTGACTGTGGCCTCACCGTGTATGTGAATCGAGTCAAGGCTGGCGTGGGGGCTCCAGCCAGCATCGGGGGTTCTGGGACCCTCTCGTCAGGGTGCGGGAATCTCTCAAGATGGCCACCACACCAGCCGGCAGTGATGTGGGGCCACCCCTTGCGTTGAGCGTGTCTCCAGTCTGTTGTCAGCACCGTGGGCAGTGAGAGCCGCACAGGAAGCAGCTGGCGCCGTGGGGTGGGTTCTGGTTGACGGGGCGCCACAGGCCGAAACCTACCGTAAACAGGCCCGTTTCCTCCCTGTGGACCGAGTGGCCCCGGGGCGGGGGGGGGGGGGGGGGGCTTGCCAGGGTCCACGGTGACATCCCTCCCGGGCTGGGCTCGGGCCCCCACTACCCTCTGCCTGGCTGGACCGCGCCCCTACTCCGGCCCAGCCCCAGGTGCCGGTGACCACAGGGCCCGGATGAGAAGGTGTCCCGGCGCTCCGTGGCTTTGCTGGGCGTGCCCAGCCGTGGGGGAGGCTGCGTGTGGCTCCGGTGCGAACGTGCCTTTTCTTTCCTTCTCCACCGACACTGTGCTGTCCCCACTGCCGTTGTCGAAGGTGGCAGGCACTTCCCAGCACCCACCTCTGTCCCGGAGCCGAGC
Organism: Panthera pardus; assembly: GCF_024362965.1. Taxonomy (NCBI): domain Eukaryota; kingdom Metazoa; phylum Chordata; class Mammalia; order Carnivora; family Felidae; genus Panthera; species Panthera pardus. The sequence continues at coordinate 79,454,607 of NW_026526788.1, forward strand.
CAAAGGCCCCTCCGTCCGGCCGGAGGTCGACCAGCACGCTGGCGATTCCCAGCTGCAGAATCTGTCCTGTGCGCCAAGGGAAGAGTCACGACGATGAACCGGGGTTTAACTTTTCGAGAAAGCCAGACGCGTGAGGTTTAAGTCCCAGCTCTGCCATTTACCGCTTGGCGGCTTTGGGCACGTGCCTTCCCCTCGTACGTCTGTGCCGTCACCTCCAGAACGGCGAGTCACGGTGCCCGGCTCACGGGCCCTTGTGCAGGGTACAGGGGAGACTCTCCTCCAAGCCCACCCGCAACAGGTGGGGGCCGGCACACGTCCGTGCCCTCGTTCTCGGGGTGTAGCCTCTGGGCCGCTCGCCCATCCCCCAAGGCGGGCGTGCTTTGCTTGCATCCTGGAGCCTGCCTGCTGGCCGGGGTCGGGGGAGGTCTGGTCTGTGGCGAGTGCTTTCCCTGCCTCAGTTTACCCTCCAGGGCTCAGCGCCCCCGAGGTTGATCCCACAGGTGCTTCCTTCCGCCGGGAGAGACTCTGGTCCTTCCCGGCTGGAGGACGGGTCAGCCAGGGTAGAGTTCCGGGCTCTGGGGTGTCCGGTTAGCCCAGCCCCGCCCCTCACCCCCGCTCACCACCATATCCAGGTGAGGGGTGGACGGACCACGGGCCACAGGTGCACATGCAGGCGGGCGTGTTTCCCAGCTGGCGGGCGTGGGACCCTACCTCTCTTGACGAGCAGAGGCGGAGGGATGGGGAGACGGCCGGCCTGCGATGCCCGCGCGCCCCCCGTGCCCCCTCCGCCATCGATGTGAGGCTCCGGGCTCCACCGTCAGTTCCGTGAGGGGCCCGGTCACCCAAGGTTCAAGGGCGTTGGTGGGAGGAAGGCAGCATGAGGCGGCCCAGAGGCGGGCCGTTCCCTTCTGCCCCTCCCCACCCCCACTCATTACAGCTCAGCAGGCGGCCAGGTGAGGGGAGACCCACGCGCCCGCCAGGGAAGGGAGCCGTGACGTGCAGCCACGTCCACCCCAGCAGAGGTCCCGGCCAGCAGAAGTGTGTTCCCGTTTCCTCCCCCGGCCCGGGAGCTGTGGGCCTCACGGGGGTCCGGGGCAAGCACTCTCTCCGGCCTGGGGCTTTATGTCGGTGTTTTCTCCCCGTGTGATGTCCACGCAGGTCAAGAAGCCCCCAGTCTGCGTGAGCTGGTGCGGCGAGGTCTAGGGGCCCTGGGCTGACCCGCGCACAAGCCGGGCCTAGGCAGAGGGGCACAGGCCCGAGGGCTGAGTGAGGACAGGGACGGAAGGCTGGGGCCCCTCGTGAAGGAGGGGCCCCGCGGACCTCGGCCACACGCAGGCACCGGCTTCCGCTAGCAGAGGGCCCAGCGTTTTCCCGGAGGCGCCCGTCTGGGCCGGGCCAGGCCCCACGTCCCGAGCCGGCCCAGGGGGCAGAGGGATAGAAGCAGCCCATCGGAGATCTGACGCCAACTGCCCTCCCGCCACCCCACCGCGAGGTCACTGGCCCAGGTCAGGGGGTGGCTGGCTGCCCCAGTGGCTCCCGGCAGGTGGCCGAGAGGAGGCATTTGCAGGAGGCCATACTCTGGCCCCCGGGGTCTTGGACTCCGGTGGCTCGGATGGAGACACACCCTGGGCCCTCAGCCCAGCCGTGTCCCCGCTGGCCCCACGGCACCCTCTGTCCTTCCCTCCAGCCTCGTCAGCACAGCCCGAGTTGGCGTCACTCTGATGCCGGTGCCCTGTTCCCTGAATCCACTTGGCTGGCCTGCCCCCAGGGCCCAGCTCTTCCAAAGCAATCTGGGACAAGGACACGTGCCCCTCCCCCCGTGGGCAACGTGGTGGCCTCCGGCCTAGGGGGCCTGTGTCGCGCCCTCTGTCACGCCCTGCCCCGGAGCAGAGCAGGGCAGGGAGGCGGGCCTGCCACTGGGCGCCGGCCCTCAGTAAGCCCCCGAGGGGAAGCTGCACCCGGGTCCCCACAGCAGCTCCCGCGCCGGCCCCTTGTGGGCCCCAGGGAAGCAGGCGGGCGCGGAGGTGGGGGGTCTGGCCGCCATTTTTCTCCGGCCGGTACAAAGACTGTCCCTGTAAAGCTGCCCTGGCCAGGGCACAGACCGGCCTTGTTCTCTGCCCCTGTCGTTGCCTCCTTCCCTCTGCTCACAGGGCACGAGGGGGAGGAATAGCTTAGGCGCCCTGCCCGGGTGGGGGCCTTTGTCCATTCACTCGACGGCGGGCACTTCCTGGGCGGCTGCCGTGTGCCAGGCCCGCGTGGGCGACCGCCGAGGGCAGGAAGCCGGGCTCCTCCCTCTGGGCGGCCCGGGTCAGCGGAGCACCTACCAGAACGGCATGGGGGTCGCAAGTGCCAAGCGCTCAGAAAGGACAGCGCAGCTGGCCGGGTGGGGTAGAGCTGGAGGTGGGAACGAGTGAGCGGGGTCTTGAAGGGTGAGTAGGAGTTCGCAGCTGGAGCAGATGTGAAGAGCGTCCCTGGCCACAGTGTGGACAGAGGTGGTGGGAGAGCAGGGGATGCCCGAAGGGCAGCGGGCCCCAGACGCCGGGTGGCTGGCACCTGGCCGGGTGGCACCGGTGACGATGGGTTCGTCTGAGGAGCCGGGCTGTGGCCTGGGCGCCACCAGAGTTTACACGGGCAGAGGTGGGAGCAGAGGAGCAGTTGAGGAAGCCGCCGTGATCGACCCACAGGCTCTGGGCTCAGCCAGAGACACGCGAACGCCACCCGAGGAGCCCGGGAGGGCAGGGAGGGACGCGCTGGCCCTCTGCAGGACGGCCACCTGGGAATCTGCCTCTGCCGCTCTCTTCGGGCCGGGACCTGAGGGCCGCGTTCTCCCGCCTCGGGGTGACGTCCCCAAGGACCCGTGTTTCCACGCCAGCCTCTGGAGGGCAGTGAGGACGAGGCATGGGGAGAATCCAGACTTCATGTCCCCTTTTCTGGAAGTTTCCCTGACCCCGCAGGTCCCTGTAAGTGCCCTCAGAGCTCTCGCCCTATGAGCCTGGGAGGGCCGAGGGCAGGATGGGAGGGGGCAGCCCAGGTGGTTCTGTCACAAGCCCACTTGAGGCACGTGCCCACCATACAGAGGAGGAAGTCGGGGCGCAGAGAGGCAAGAGACAGCTCATGGTGGGCAGAGCAGGGCATGTTGGGGAGGGGCGCGGGGGGTACAGGGAAAGGGGCCCCCCTAAGTCACAGAGGGGCGGGGGGGGTGACCAGGGCATACGTGGCCCGCAGCAGGGCCACTGAGGCCGTCCGCTCTGCCCGGGAGACTGGGGTCCGACCCCCCGACCCCGCCCCGACTTTGTGCATCCTCGCGGTCTCCTTTGTGTCTCTGCCCCTTCCCTCCACCCCTCTCTCCCCTCTCTCCGTCACCCTCCCCCATGTCTCTCTGTCCCCCTGCTCACGACTTTCCTGTTTCTCTTTCCTCCCTCTCTGCCTCAGTTTCTCCGTCCTCCTCTTCCTTCCTCTGTGTGTGTGCATCTGTCTGGTTCCTTCTGTCCGTCCCCCCACATCCTGTTCTGTCCTGGCAGGGCCCACTCCAGGCCAGAGGGGTCTCTCGGCCCCTTTCCCCATCGCCCTCTCTGCTCTCTTCCCACTGCCAGGGGGCACATCTTTGCTGGCTTTCCTGGTTCAGCCTTTGCAGTGTGGCGCCTCTGAGGCCCTGCAGGTCACAGGTCACTGGCCAGCACGGAGCAGGGTGCTCTCTTAGGCCGTTGGACAGAGTGCAGTTGCCCGGTGGACTTGAGGGCGGGCGGCCCAGAACCGGCCCCCTCCTGGAACCCCGGCTCCCGGGGAGCCACAGCCCACGGCAGCGTCACGCAATTAAGACCGAAAAGTCCGTGATTCCCTCTGTGTGTTGGCAAACACCGGCCGGCTGCTAATGCAGTCCTTTCTTTTAACGGATTCTTGAATTGAAATGATATGTAATTAAACCTAATTAGCCACGTATGCCATTCGGCTAGGTGCCGTATGCCGAGCGAGGCTGGTGAGAATCTCATTATAAAGCATCTTCTTTCACGGGCAGATTTCTCGTTCCTTCTCAGGGTTGAGTTCATTCGACTGAATGGGAAGCCGGGCCCGGGGGCCGGGGGAAGGTGTCTGACGAGGGCAGCCGGGGCCAGCCACCCAGGGACTTGGATGATGAGCCGGGTGGGGGTTTGCTGGGAGCAGTCTGGTTCCTTTGAGCAGCCCACCCTGGCCTTGCCCTCGGGGGGCAAAGCTGGGAGTGCCGCGGGGACTGGGATCGGGAACGTGGAGCAGGGCCCAAGGGTCACCACCTGGACAGGTGCAGTCTGAAGCCGGCCCGGCCTGGCTGTCCCCCCGCCCGGCCCTGGTAACCCCCTCATGGGTGGAAGAGGGCCGTGGAGCGACCCCCGGGCCCCAGGGGGTGGCTGAGGGAGGCCCCAAAGGGCACGTCCAGGCTGGTGCGAGACTCGAACCTCGTGCACACAGGCCAAGCAGGAGGGGAGACCAGCGGCGGGGCCTGGCGGCGGGGAGCAGTGATGCCCGCCAGGCGCCTGGCCTCCTGCCGGCCGCTTCCTGCAGGCACGTCTGCGAGGCCCCCTGAGCTGCGCCCTCACTGGTGCGGGGGCTGCCGGGGCTCCAGGTGGCCGGGACATCCCCCTGCGGTCCTGGTCCCAGCCCGCCTGCCCCTCTCACTCCAATGCCTGTGGTTACCTGGCACCCCCTAGGTCTTCCCTGTGCCCCGTATACTGACGTCTGTCCCCCCACCAGCCCGTGTGCCTAGGACGCAGGGCCCGTGCCTGCACCTGTTACTACCTCTGTTTAGAGACAGGGGCACCAAGGCACAGAGGCGTAAGGTGCTTGCCCACGGTCACACGGCGGACGGAGGGTGGAGCCAGGCTCATCCTCAGGGCGCAGAGGAGGAAACTGAGGCAGGGAGACAGTCGCCAGGGTCGGGTTTATTGCCGCTCAGGTGCTCTGTCTTCGTCTCTCTCAGAGGGCCCTCCCCGCCCACCGTCCGCCCGCCTTGCTGAGCCCTGGGCTCAGAGCTGCCCGGAGAAGAATCCCCTCCCGTACCTGCTCGGGGACGTGAGTGTTGGGGGCAGGTCAGCAGCCTCAGGGTGACTGGGCGCCCCTGCCCGTCAGTCTGTACTGGGGAGGGGCACCGGCACGCCGTGGAGCCGGGCATGGCCAGTAGCGCCCACCGGATGCTTCTGCAGGGCGGGAGGGCCTGAGTGCTGGCTCTCCGAGGACGGAGAGCCTCCTGCAGGAAGGGCCGTCCACAGAAACCCTGGGCGGTTGGGAGGCTGTGAGCGCCATCCTGGGTGGAGAAGAACGGAGAGGCCCCGGGATGGCGGGTGGCCAGAACCAGAGGTCTGCAGGCCTTCTTTGCAGGGGCCCAGGGAGTAGGGGCCGGTTGAGGCTCTGGGAGCCACATGCTGCATAGTTTTTTAAAATTTATTTATTTTGAGAGAGAGCGGGCACGTGTGTCCTGGGAGGGGCAGAGGCGAGGGGGAGGGAATCCCAAGCAGGCCCTGCACCGTCTGCGCAGAGCCTGATGTGGGGCTCGAACTCACGAACCGTGAGCTCATGACCGGAGCCGAGATCAAGAGTCGGATGCTTAACCTACTGAGCCACCCAGGCACCCCTGGCATATTCTTTTCTGTTTACAGTAGCTGGAGGGCTGCACAAAAGCAGGCTGCAGGCAGGGTTTGGCCCAGGGGCCACAGAGAACAGGTGCAGTGATGGGAAATAGGTACCTTGTATTTGTCATATAATTTGCATTACACGTGACTTTTTGTTACGTACCCGTACGTGTGTATACGAAGAACGCTAAAAACGAGCAGGGTGATGGGTTTTCCCCTCCGCACCACCCCTGTAACCAACCACCACCCAGGTAAAGATCTAGAACGTGGCCAGCACCCTCGATCATTCCCCCGCCAAGAAGTAACCATCTTCTGGCCTCTGCCCTGTAGAGACTGGTGGCACCCATTCCTGAACTTGGCAGAAGTGGGTCATCCACTTTGGGTTCCTTGAGCCTGTCGTGCTGCCCGTGGGGCCCAGCCACGCTGCAGCGTAGACAGCAGCGCCTTCTGAGTGGCGCCGTCGCGGTGTTGCGGTGTTCTGACGCGCGCACCTCCCGCCCCCTGTCTCTCCGCGGCCCTGTTGCCGGACGTTTGCGCCGTTTCCCCCCTTTTTGCCATCGTGACCGAAGCCGTTAGGAACATTCTGGTCCGTGTCCTTCGGGGAACATGTTGCGTGCACACGTAGGAGTGAAACTGGTGGGTCGCAAGGAGGGGCCAACGCACGGTTCGCTAAGTGGCCAGGCCACATACAACCTTTTGACGGTGACCAGTACCTGTTTCGGCACTGACGCGGGGTGACACAAATCTTCAGTCCCCGCGTCCGTCGGGTTATGGCTGTGATGGCAAGAATGAAATAATCCCCTGGGATACCTGCCCTGACATGAGAGCTATTCTTGCTCGAGGTATTGGCCCCAGTGGGGGGGGGGGGGGGGGGGGAGGGGGCGTCCCACACACTCATCCTCTTGTGTTGTCTCCGAGGCTCTCGGTCTGGGGCCTCCGCAGCCCCGGGGGAGCCACTGGGCCGACCCTTTAAAACGAAAAGTAGGTTCCCTTGCTCTAAAAGGACAGCCATTTCAGGGTAAAAGTGCTTTGCAAAAACCAAACCGTTCAAAAGGGACAATTTGGCTTTTAGGATGTCGTCAGAACCTGTGTCAACCACTTCCTTCCAGACCAGGGTGGGAGCTTCCGAGGTGGTGACCTGGGGGGATCTGAGTAGCAGGTCCCACAGTGTGCGGGTGGCAGAGGGGTGCCCCGCCCCCACCGCTGCCACCGGGCTCGAGCTAGAGCACTGGGGAGGGGGCTTCTGGTGGCCGGGACCTGAGTCTCCGGCTCACAGCCCCAAGGACGAGGTCCCAGCCCCTCCCACGCCGTCCAGACCGTCGGGGTGTCCCTAGGAGCACGCCCCGGGGCCCTCCCCGCGGCTAGGCCTCCAGTCGCATCACGGTTCCCCTCCCACGTGCCCACCTGCAGCCCTGCTCCACCTCAGGACTCAGGCCACGGCCCCCCCCTCCAGGAGCCCCCCTATGTGGGATCCCCTTGGTGCCGTGTGGGCCCACAGGTGTCTGCGTTTCTGGCGTGGTCACACTTCCCTTGTGCTCAGTGTCCATCCAGACCTCGGGCAGTATCTAGGGAGGGGACGAAGGCTTTGGAAGGTTCTAGGCCCCAAAACCCCAGGCAGAGAGCTGCTTTGCCAGAAGCCCCCCCGTTTCGTGGGAGTGGCCTCAGAGGACAGTGACCAGGTGGCAGGGGGACCCCCCAGGGTGTGGGCAGGAAGGCGCTCCGAGTGGGTTGAGCTCATGGCCCTACTGTCAAGGGTGTGACGTTTCTGCCGGAAGCAGGGACGGAGCAGGGGTCTGTGGTCACTCTGCTCCAACGGAAGGGGTTTGGAGAGGTAACCAGGTGGGGAAATAGGAGGGGGAACGTGTGCGCCGGGATGGGGATGGCTGGGATTGGGGGGGCGGGGGGGGCACATCTGTTAACCGGGCGCAGAAGGTTCTGGAGGTTTCCCAAGGGCAGGCCGGGCCTGTACTAGAAGCTGGGAGAAAGAGGGGTCACCGACGGTCTAACCTATAGCCCTGCTCTCCAGGCCCAGTGACGAGCACCATCCAGAAGTGAAGGCTGATGGGTACGTGGACGACCTGGCAGAGGCCGTGGACCTGCTGTTGCAGCACGCGCACCAGTGATGAGCCTCGTAGGGTCGCCCAGGCCTCATCCCTCCCCTCCCCCAGTGCCCGGACCACCCGAGGCCCCGCCCTCTGCCCTTGGCCCCGGATGGGCGGGCGAGAAGGTCCCAGCCAGGCACCTCTGGCTGCCCGCTTCCTTCCTCTGTCTCCCCCTGCTCCCCCCCAACCCCCCCGGGGAGAGCTGTTCTTTCCGGGATGTTCTTTCCCGTAGTGAGGTTGGAGGGTGGGACAGACCTGTCTGGGAGCCAGCTCAGGGGAACCCTCTGGGTATGGGCTGGAGGTGCTCCGGGGACACCCCGAATCCCAGGTCCACAACTCCCCAGCCGCACCTGGTCCTGTAAACGCTCCACCTACGGGGACTGGGACACCTGCCCACGGTGTCTCTACCAAACGTTCTCTTCTCACGAGCGAGGAGCCTGGAGAAGGCAGGGGCTTCCTGCACGGTCCACACAGCGCAGAGCTGAGCCAGCCTCCCTGGGACCACCCAGCGACCCCTGCCCACCTCCCGGCCCCCACCCAGAGTCAGAGTGGCCACTTAGCACCCATCCCCCCCCCCCCCCCTCCCCCCCGCCAACTGCGACAGCCCACTGCCTTCCCTACCCCACAAGTCACCTTGGAGCCAGAGGCTGGGGCAGCTCCCAGGGGCACCGAAGACGGCCGTCCTACAGAGCAAGACTTGTAACGACTGGGATCAAGGCTGCAGGACATAGGGTGCTTCTAACTCGATAGACTTGAATGTGTCATGCCCGGTGTCTGCAGGGGCAACTATGGGTTGAATAAACCGCCCTGACCTACAGCCGACTCCAGCTTTGACTCAGAATTCGACTCCGGGAGAGCCTGGGGGTGGGGAGGGCTGTACAGGGCTGGGCACTGGCCTGGTCCTGCCGTGCACTTGAACCACTGAGCGCCAGAGCCCCAGGGCTCCCGAGACACCTCACGTGCCCCAACCCCGTCCGGGAAACGGGGGCCCTGCGGGGACAGCGGGCCGCCCTCGGCCCCACCCGGGGACCGGGTCGACCAGGGCAAACGTTGGCCCGCTGTCACGGGCAGCCCTGTGGACGGTGGTGGTGAGCCACAGGCTTCCAGAATTCGCTCACAGCCCGGGTTGCAGGTTTTGGAATCAATCAGCCCAACAGATAACCTGGTTGCTGTGTTTCTCCGCAGATCAATCCAGACCGATTGGAGAATCCAGGATTCCCCTCCGATCGATCCCATCAAGACGGATAGGTCTTGGGACACGACTTCGCATAAAGGAAGCCCTGGGTCCTCCACAACAGGGTTTCCACTGAGCGCAGGCAGAGGCAGGATAAAAGGCCGGACCCTGAACCCTGAGCCCCCTGGCACGGAGGTCCAGGGCCGGCGGGGGCTGTGCTGTCGTCCCCAGGCAGGCCGGCCACCATTAAATCAGGATTAAGAGGAACCAGTGGCCAGGCCTTTTCATCAAGATGAGAGGCCACCGGCGGGGCTGGTGTCGCTGGCGGCCGAGGGAGGAGGGGCGTTTGGCCTATTAGCTGGAAAAGATGCTAACCGCCTGCGCCTCGACAGAGTCCCCTAATTACAGCTTGCTAGATCAGCCGGCACCCGGTGGGCTAAGCTCACCAGGGCTTGGGGGCCAACGTCCAGGAGACGGGCTTGCCACGTTCCGGTCGGCTTGCCTCGTGGGTCTTTGGTTTTCCTTTTTTCTTCCTTTTCTTTTTCACAGGCTGTCCTTGTCCACAGGGGTCTGCGGTGGATACAGGAGGCTGGTGTTCTCTGTGCCTGCCGCCCGGGAGTGGGGGCGGGGAAGCGTCTGAGGGACAGCTCTGGGGGCCGCAGACGGCTGCTGGGTCTGGGTGAAAACCGTGGTGCCCCTGGGCTGTGGGTTCAGCGAACCCCACTTTACAGACAAGGAAACGGAGGTGTGGAGAGCAAGGACCCGCCCGCAGGCTGACGGTAGTAAGGGCCGAGCTGAGACTCGAACCAAGGTCTGACCCACATCCATGTCCTCCCTAGTCCCTCCCACAGGCCTTCCGTGGGGGTGGCCTGTGGCGGCCCACTGGCCGTGACTTCCCAGGTGAGCCCCGCACACTGGCGTCCTCCCTCTGGAGACGACACGTTCTCTGGGACTGAGGTGCACTCAGCCCTAACGCCAGGGGGACCATTTCGGAGCCTCGGCTGTCCCATCTGTAAAGGGGTGGCTTCCTTTCCTTAACGGGCACCCCGGGCCCTGCGGGGGACCAGGCCCCTCCAGGACGCCCTGTCACCCGGCTGGGGGTGATGGCCCCTGTCCTGCTGCCACTCAGGGCGATGGTCCCTCACCCCCGGGGCCTCCCGGCTGCCCACTGTAGCCCCTCCTTCCCAGCAGGGTTGGGGGACAGTTCTCAAGCCACAGACTGACAAAGCCATCGGCTATGGGGCGGGGCTGGAGTTCAGGGCCGGCAGTGGCCTAAAAACCCTTCGGTCAGGAGTCCACCCCGGAGCCGCCGCCGAGAAACGGACCCTGCAGACCCAAGGAACGCGCCAGGCTGGCCCCCTGTGCCCTCTGGCCGAGCCCCGGAGTGAGGCAGTGGTCTGGGCCCCACCACACTGCCCGGCAGGACGTTCCAGGTTCTGGGGGCGACCAGAACCCCTTCCGGGAGGGGGAGGGGCGGACGGGGCGGAGAGGAGGACAGTCTGTGCAGTATCACCTCTTCGGGGGCAAAGGGCTTCACCTACCCCCAGACCTTCCAACACGCGCGTCCACGTGGGACCGGCCCCGGCTGCACCCGGCGCCTGGGAAAACCGGATTCAGACGGGGTTCATCACCTAGCAGGAGGGTTTCTGTCTCACATCGTCTCCAAGTCCAGGGCCGGCTGGATCCGGACGCCCAAAAATTCCCAGGCGACCCTGAGGTGGGGCAAGGGTGCCCCCCCCCCAAACCAAGCTCCCCCAGGAGAGAAAGGAGGCCGCGTGGCAGCGGGAGGGCCAAGGAGGATGTGACCTGAGGCTGGGAACTGGGCCAGGAGTCTGAGGCCTCAGCACGAGGCCTGGCCTCTCCTGTGGGGCCAGCGCTGCCCCTCTCGGGTAGACGGGCACAGAGGTGGGGACGCGGGGAGGAACACGTGTGCGCCTCCTGGGGGCTCACGGTGCCACCTCCCGCCTCAGCATGACTATCCGGCGGGCTTACCTTTTCTCTCCCTCAGGAGCATCCCGTTTAGACGACCAACATACCGGTCTAAAAAGAAACCCGGAGTCACTCAGGGTCTGGCCACAGTGACCGTTGAGGGGTGTTTCCTTTCGGCCGTCCTTCCATGAGAAGAGGAAGGTTTCTGATAAGCCCTGGATCGGCCTGCATGTCTGCTTTGGTGCTGGGGAGGTTGGGGCTCTGATTCTCTCCGTTGCCTGACATCAGAGGCGGGGGTGAGCTGGCCCGGTGCGAGGGAGGGCACCGCAGAGGGCCCTCAGCCGGACCTGACGGCAGGGCAGAGGAGGGCAGAGTGCCACCCGGCGAGCCCAGCGCCCTGCCACCGGGGGCGGCACAGGGTGAGCGGCGGGGTGGCCATCGCCAGGCAAGCCGAGCTGGAGAGTGGGTGCCCCCGGAGCGAGGCCGGCGTGAGGCGGGGGCCCAGCCGGGGACACATAAGGGGACGCGAGGGGCTGGGGTCTGTCTAGGGCCGCTCTGTGCCCTCCTGAGGTGGGGGGGGGGGGGGGGACGCACACGAGGCAGGGTCCCTGGGCCTTCCCCCTTCCCCCAGCTTCAGCCACAGCAGCCATGCCTCCCCTGTGTCGTAAATTAGGTGTTCTTACACCATTCTGGAACAGGGCCTGTTGCTAAAAAGGAAACAAACACACGAGCCGGGTCCAGAGTGTACCTCACACCCGGAGGGGCACCGTCGGGACCTCGCTGGTGGAGGGTCTAGGCCGAAACCCCGTGCTCAAGTTTTACAGGCTTCTCAAGCCCATCCTCGAGGCTGCACGTGTCCCGAACGTCCCGAGCTCGGTCAGCCAGGGGTCCCTGACGCGGAGGGCGAGGCGCAGGGACTGTGTGCCCCGGAGCCCGCTCTGGCTCGAGCCGTGCGCGCTGGCCTCTCCCTGGCTGGCGGGGTGCTGCCCTCGGACCGGCCACGGAGGAGGCGCCCCTGCACCACCGCCTGGCCTAGCTGGGAGGCAGCTGAGCCGCGCGCAGGGCTGCGGGCCAGGCCTCCCACAGCAGCGTGGCCTGGAGCAAACCACTGGGCTGCTGAGGGCAAAGCCGACTCAACGACGCAGGCTCCGTGACAGGCAGGTCCCTCTACCAGCCTGGGCTTGGAGGTCGCACACGGGGGGCGTCTCCGCTCTGCCGTCCTAGGGTGCCTGGCTCCCGGCTGCAGTGAGGGGCCGGGCCCCTCTACCTCCAAACACGTGCACATACACGTCACCCGGGCTGCCTGCACGTCGCCTCTAGGAGGGCTCCCTCGTGCCCGCGGCCGTGGCCGTGGCCAGCCCTCCCGCTCCCAGGAGCTTCCTCGACCCTTTGCATCGGAGCCTCCCGACAGCTCAGAGATGTCCGCTGTCCCCATCGTACAGACCCGGCCCCGAGACCCGGAGGAGGCAGAAGGGTCCAGGCTCTGCCCCTGCCAACCCAGACCTAACGCTCCCGTGGACCGAGGGGGGACCCACCGAGTTCCCCCAGAGCTGACAAACCACACAGCAGGCTCCCAGCGGCTGGGGACTGAACCAGGAAGCTTTATTTACACAGTAAGAGTAACAAGCAGATTCCTGAGAGACTAGAGCGGTACTAGTGCAAGACGGTCGCGGCCCGCGTGGGAGGACGGGCGGCCGGGGCGGAGGGCGGCACACACACGGCTCTGTCCCGGGCAGGGCCCGGCCCGGTGCCACCCGCTCCGGCCGCCACACTTCCTGAAGCTCTGTGGCCCCGACGACGGGTCGGTCCGGGGAAGCACGCGACGGCCCCCGAGTCGGCCCGCGAGCCGTCACCGAGCTCCCGGGACATCTCCCCCACGCGCTGAACACACAATTTATTTGCCAGAGAGACTATGCTAGAAGATCAGACTATCCTACCTAGGCTACGAGATCTCTGCTGTGGTCTGGGTTCTTTTTCTCTTCCATTATTATTACCGTCTCTTTCTCTTCCTTTCTCTTTAAAGATTAGGCAGTGTTTTCTCGGACTGGAGCCAATGGGAGGGGCTTGACCAACTACGTGGACGTGGCAAGGTGCGGTGTCACGGCCCGTACGGGGAGCACAGCGCCCTGGACCGCCCCAGCCTCGGCCCTCGCTCGAGCCCCGGTGCCTGGGGCACTGCTCGCGCCCAGGCCCGAAGCGGTCATCGGTCAGGGGACAGCCCCGAGGCCACAGAGTGCACGTGACTTGAGCCTCCTGGGCAGACACGGAGGTGCGGCCCACACCGTGGCAGAGCCTCCGGGGCTGTGATTTAAATCCCACGGAAGCTCACTCAGACACGCAGCACCCCCCCCCCCAACACCCCCCACCCCCCCCGCCCCTGCCCGGGCAGCAGCAGCCAGAGCAGGGAAATCGCACACCGCCCCTGCACTAGGAGACCCATTTGAGCATTTGGGTTCGTTTTCTTTTTAATGCGGACTTTTCCTTTATTTAAATTTTCTTCCAGCGTACAAATTCACAAAACTTTCCTGCTACAAAAATTTTGATGAGAAGTAAGGCTTTCTGAGAATGAAGATCTACGTATGATCAGAACAAGCACCCTGCGGCCTGGATGTTGTGTGTGCCCGCGGGCCCGGGGCCAGGCCCCGGCCTCCGCCGCGAGTAAGGCAAGAGGGTCTGCGGTCATGTAAACGGTGAGGCTTCGGCCCTAACCCTGGCCCGGGCCTGCGAGCAGCCGGCAGCTCCTGTCGGTCGGGCGGCTGTAGAAGATGCTCCTTCTGGAACAGGTGGGGATGCCTCTCCTCTCCTCCCAGCCCTCCCGGAGCCACCACCCTGCTTTTGTCCTTTCGGGCCCCCGAGCGGGCAGGCGGCCAGGCATAGCCCACCCTCCTGGCTCTGAACTTCCCCCATCTCCCTGCAGGGGCAGGAGGTCACGGGCACCCACCAGGAGGGGCAGGGCCTGGACAACAGCGGGGAGCCTGCCAGCACACCCGCTGCCCCATGGGGACGGCCACACGCAGAGGGAGCCTCCCGGGGGAGCCTCCCTCCAAGCGCCTCAAGACAGAAGTCCTGGGGTCGGCAGGGTGGGCACACACTTGGCTCCCTGCACGGTGGGGCGGTGCCTCCTGCAGGGGGCCGGCTCTCTCCCAACACGAAATAACTGACAGGACTTTCTTTCTCTGGGCAGAGGGGACAGTGGCCATTGTCTCCCCCCCCCCCACGCTGCACCGCCACTGTTGGGGGCTTGGGCTAGGAGCTTCGGTGGGAGTGGGACAGCAGAGAGGGGCCGGTGGAGGCCAGAGGGCCAGATCTTGCCTCGGGCTGCGGTACCTTCTGCCCAAAAGCGCCCTGGGACTGGATCTATGGGTTGACGGGACCAGCCTGGGAGGAGGCGGGAAGGATGGGGCCGTTTCGCAAGCTCACGGCTCCTTCCTCGCCACCAGGCCCGAGAAGGGAGGAGGGGGCCGACAGGCTCCGAAGGCAGGTCACCCACCCCACGGCCTGTGACACCCCCACTGCCATGTGCCTCCCCGCCTGAGCCTGAGGAAAGGCGGCTGGGGGTCACCGCTCAGGCCTACCCGGCTCAGCTCTCGGTCCCTCACCGTGGTGCAGACCAGCGGTCGGGGCCCTGCCTCTCCTTCCACAGGAAGGACGGCTCCCCCCGCGGCCACTCGGTGGGGGCGGGGTGCCAGTGCCACCCCCCCAGGCTTTCTGAGGACACGAGACATCAGCGTGTGCTCTCTAAATTCACAGGCTGCCAGGCTCCTCCGGGTTTGCTCTAAGACGTGGCCTCTGGGACCCACTGGGTGGGCATCAGGGGAGACGGCGCGTGCACCCAGAGCCACCGGCTCCCGGCTCTGGCTCTCCAGGGTCCCCGGGGGACGGGCCTTCGGTGGGGGCCACCGAAGCGTAGCCGGCTCTGGCCCCGGGGCCTGCCCGGCGCCCGCACAACCACCGTGCCGTCCACCCTGAGGCCTTTCAACACAACCTCGGAGGGCCACTGAGGGAGGGATTTTCTCTACGAGCATCTTAGGGCCGGTTTTTAAGAAACGCCACCTAGAAACCAGAACCTGAGCGCCAAGCTTCTGACCTAGCGAAGGAGTGAGTCAAGCTGCCCGAAGAAGGCCTTTCGCGAGAACCGTGTGCAGTCACGCCGTGGAAGCGAGGCGCTCGCTGTCCGCAAGAGACTACGGACGTGCCTTTGTCACACGTCCGCAAACCCAAGAGAACGTGCGTTGTTTTTAGCCCTACGGGGAAAGGAGCCACTTGCCACTGGCTGCGGAAGATGCCAGGTTGGCTACGAGCCAGACTCCCGAGAGCGCAGGGCCCACGCGGGGCGTCTGACAGCCAGGCTGCCCGAGAGCAAAACCTCAGGGTGTCGGGGTTCCCCGTGAGCGGGGAGTCCGCAGGGGTGCGGGGAGCTGGGGACAGCGCTCTGGGCCTGCGGCAGGGCGGGCGACGGGGGACGCTCCGCGCACTGCTCCCCCCGCTGGCCAGCAGGGGCGCTCGCCCCGGAGGTGGCTGGTGTGCCTGATTAAAGCCGGCAGCGGTCCCCACCAGACAGCGAGAGTGTGCTTAGAATTCCGCGGAGGGCCTTGCAGGCCCCCAGCCCAGGCCCCCCGAGCAGCCAACAGGCATCCTCCACCCCCGAAACGTGCACAGGGCCTGGTGTGTGCACCTGCTCCCGGCTCCTGCCTCCTGAGGACGTTTTCGAGAGGTTTCCCATTACTGGTGACCTCTCTGCACTCACCTGAATCAGCTAAGCTAATCACGCAGTGGCCATGTCGCCACAGAGAATGGCTGCCGCGTGCCAGCCTGCCCAAGCGGCCCCCGGAGTGGCACAGAGCCACGGGGTCAGGCTCTCCGCGCCACGGGAGAGGCAAGGAGGTCTATCTTCTCGGCCAACATAGCCACCCATATCCACCCGACGCAGACGCCTCGAACGAGCAGCCCGAGCCGTCCCCCAGGCCCCCAGGGTTCCGGCGCGGAGAGCCCCCTCCCGGCACCCCAGGGGCCTCCGTCTCCCACCCTTGGAATTAAGGCCAAACGGTTCCGGTGTTACTACAGAGGGAAGCGTCTCCCGAACCTTCCCAAGTCGGGAGCAGGGATACCTGGGGGAGAAGGCACGGAATAAAACGGAGTGAAAGAAGCTGTGGGGCCGACCCCCCCAAAATGAACCTGAGCAGGAGGCCGGGAAGGGCCTGACGCCACCGTATGGCCCTGAGCACAAGCCCCGCGAGCAGCCCCCCTGGGAGTCGCACGTGCAGAGCGTCCAGCCCTGCGGGAGATGCGCGAGGCGCCCGGTGGGGTGGCCGGCGAGGAACGGGGGTGGGGAGGGAAGGGGCCCAGACCAAGAAGCTGCTCTCGGGCTCCGGTGGCCCGGTGGACGCGGCCGCCGTGCTGGGAGGAGCCGGGGCGGTCGGCCGCGCGGCGGGGCCAGGCCCACGGGCGGGACAGCCTCTCCGGAGCCAGAGCGCACGCTCCCCGGGACCCGACGCCCCCGGGGAGCTCCCCGGGTGGGGCTCCCCGCTTCAAGTGCCCGCCCGCTGCCCACTGCCCCTCAGTTGTTCTCTATCTGTTCGATGTCCAACTCGCCGTCCAGGGAGCAGGGGCTGTTCCCGGCCACCCCGCGGTCCCGCCAGGCCGTGGCCGGCCCCCAGCCCCTGCCACAGCCCTCACCCGGGGCACAGCCGCCTGACTCCTCGCAGCACTGCTCCTCCTTGCAGGCGAGCTGGTCGTCCAAGGCCGGGGGCAGAGGCTCAGGGACCGGGGTCCCGGCGGGGGTCCTGCCCCCCAGGCTGGAGGCCGAGGCCGAGAGCAAGGCGGTCCAGGACCTGGTGCTGCTGACGTGGAGGGCGAAGGGGCTGTGCGGGCCGCAGTCGTCCATCCCCGCACTCAGGCAGCTGAGGCTGCTGAAGGTCTGACAGTTCTGTGGGGAGACAGACACACAGGTCACTAAGGATCACGTGCCTGTCCCATAACCCAAGGACCGCACGCCCCAGACAGCCAGGCCGCAGCTCCCAGCGCTACCTGGCGATGGGTCCTCCGGGCAGTGGGAGCCCACCAAAGCCTAGACTCCCCCATCACCTGGACAAGGAAGACGGGCCATCGGCAGGTCGGTACGAACACTCGTTAACAGAGACACCGAGTCCAGTCATTCGCCCACAAATTAGGAAAGAGTCTGAGCTTGGACCACCCAGTCCTAGGGCAGGCCGAGACCCCTGCGAGGACCACCTTTCTGAAAGGTGGTCTGATAAAAAGGTGGTCTGATAAATTCCTCAGCAGCCAGTTTCACTTCTGGGATTTCTATCTTCAGAAAACAATTTAGGATGCATGCAAAAATTTACCAAAATGATTTTCCTTGTCCCACTGTTGGGTTGAAAAGAAGAGAGTACCTCAAATACCCCACGATAAAACGTTCCGCAAAGCATGTCTCTGCGGACAAGGGGAGGCTAAGGCTCTTCGGCCGTAGAAGGAACACCTCCAGAGTGAATTTCCAGACCGAGTAAGAACCTCGTCAGGCTGCAGGACCACACAGAGGGCTCTACTGCTCACCCCCCGACTCAACCATGATCGGGAGTGGGAGACGGGGCCAGGAGGGTAGAGCTGAGGTCCCAGCCCGGAGCACATCCCAGCCATCCGGGGACCTCGTTTCCATGGGAGCCTGAGCCCTGCCTGGAGATGTAGATTCTCCAGCGGGGGTTAGGCCCCCGTGCCCTTGACAAGCACTCGATGGCAGATGCCACAGCTCTTCTGGAGGGGAGGCTGGGGGGCCTCAAGCAGACCCTTCAGCCTCCCTGGCCTCACCTGTTAAGAGGCAATGGTCCATACCTGTCCTACAGGGCTCTTGGAAGGGCCCAGAAAGCGTGGCTGCCAAGAGCTCCCTCTGTGTGGGGCCAGCCTGGCGCCTCCCCGAGTGGCAGGTACAGCTTAAACAGGATCCAAGGTGCTTGGGGACACTTGTTCTCCAGACGGGGCAGGCCCAGCCCTGTGCACAAGTGGGTTAGGCTAACTGCCCGCTTTCACGGCAGAGCAAAAATCAGGGCAGAGGGCTGTGATGGATAGAGGTGCCCACAGTCTAGCCCTGGGGACCCCCCCGCAACAGGACCAGCAGCAATGCGGTCTCTTTTCAGAGGGGACTCGAGAGAAGAGATGTGCCGGAGGGCAGGAGAGAGGGCCCTGCATGCTGCGGGGCACAGGGGAATGAGGGCAGGGTTCTGGAACACCAAGATCACAGGCTGCAGTGTTCGTAGGTCACTCTGAAATAAAGATGACCACCGGCTGTCACGGTGAACAAGCTACTGAAACAGGCTCAGCAAAAGGAAAAGAAAAGCTCTCTCTGGAGGAAGGTGGCTGTGCCTGTCGCGTGCACACTCATTGTTCCTGAACGCTCCAGAGCAAACCATTCTGACGGGTTTGCTTTTCTTGGAATCTTTTGATTAACTGAGAAAGGTGAAGGCTGGGGTGCTGGGGGTAGGGGAGGCCTCCGGGTAAGAGGGCTAGGATTGAGGAGAGAGGGGCCGGGCCACCGATCAGACCCGTGATGCTGGCCCAGGCCGTGGTGGAAGCACCCTTCACCCCATCCGCCCCAGTCACGACCCCACCCCAGACTGGCCCCGGGGCCTGGGCCGCCGTGGGGTTCAACGAGGCCTCAGTCTGCACAGTGCACATTCCCTATCCCGTCACAGTGCAGGGCTGGAGACACACGCTCCCAGATCACAACACAGCCTGACTCTTGGCGGGTGGGGGCCCCAAATGCCTGCAACGGGAGGGTCTCTGGGGCCCGTGCTGCCTCCCAGCCACTCTCCTGTCCTGTCTGGACCGGAGCCAGGACAAGAGAACTGGGTAGGGGGCATGAGACAGAAGGCAGATGGCCTTGCCCGGACAGGGGTGTCCACCTTCCCCCTCAGCCTGTGTCCCCAGCTGCCCTGGGCAAAGGAGGCACAGGAACACAGTGAGGACAGGTCAGGGAGCCCTGGCACCTGGGGAGCCAGACCCAGCGCCCCCACCCCACTGAGCAGTCTGTTTCTTTGTCCTACAGGAGGTGCAGCACATAAGAATTGGGACACCTGGGTGGCTCAGTCGGTCGAGCATCCGACTTCGGCTCAGGTCGTGATCTCACGGTTTGTGGGTTCGAGCCCCACGTCGGGCTCTGTGCTGACAGCTCAGAACCTGGAGCCTGTTTCGGATTCTGTGTCTCCTCTCTCTCTCAAAAATAAGTAAATGTTAAAAAAATAAAAATAAAAAAAAAAAGTACCCCGTGCACAGCGATGTGACTCCTGTTACAAAATAACAATGTCTGCTCACCCCAGTGTGCGGAACACCTGAACAGGTGGTGCTGTCTCCTGGGAGCTGTAACCTGGAAACGGTGGGAAGCGCTGGCATAAACCTGGACAGGATTCACCTTCCCAAGCTGCTCGGGTCACCCCGCCTGACCCGGTGGATTAAAGGTGCAGGTGGGGAAGGGTGCAGGGCTCTGCGCCTGACTTTATGGCAAATGTCTCGGGGTGTGTCTGGGCACTAATCATGTTAAACATTAGCCACATCGCCAGCAGGGTGCTGGGGACCCCGGTTTGCTGGGACCTTTCAGCTTTTGCCTCAAGTATTCCCTAAAGAGAGCTGAGGTCAGACAGACTGCGAGAGTCCTGGGCTCTGCCCCGAATCCCAAGGCTTCAGACAAGACGCTCCAACCCATGGACCTCGGCGCACCTGCTCTGTCAAGGGCGCCCAAGGGCACCTGGGTCTACCCTGCTCCAAGCTGTCTGGAATAACTGGGCCCTTTCTGCTTTGAAACAGGGCAAGAAGCCACCAGGTTTGGTTGGTGAATATCATCCCAAGCAAAGCCCAGGTTGTCACTGAACCCCACCCAATAGTCCCCAAAGGCACCGCCCCTTGGCTGCAAAGCCAATGTCACCTTGAAAGCTTTGTTGACTCAAACTCAGCCATCTGAGCCACAGTAAAAGCCAAGACCAGCCCGCTGAATGCCACAGCTGGTGACATGCCCCACCCGCGAAGGAATAATGTGACTGACACAACGAGGCAGTGTGTGTCCTGCCCGGACTCCCCCCCGGGTGAGCCGACCCAATGCCTGCAAGACACCCAGGGCGTACGGCTACCTTGTGCCCACCATGCCCTGGGGGCAGAGTCCCGCCCAGCCTCTCTCCTGGCAGCTCACGCGACAGGACGCTGCAGGGGCCCGTTGGAGGCCTGGAGGCCTGTGTGCCCTCAAAAACGTCTGCCCCAAACTCTGTTCTCTTCAGGCCCAGCCCTGGCCCAGGAACTGGCCACCGACTTGGGCACAAGCCTGCTCAGGTCGCAAAGATCAGAAAGAGTGACCAGTGTGGCCTCAGGCCAGTGGCCGGAAACAGTGCTCAGCACCCCAGTGCTAGAGTCTGGGGCGACTTCAGAAAGGAGCCCCTAAATGTCAAGATGTTCCCATCAGACCTGCCAGACCTCAGCTCTAGCCAGCCACATTCCAGCCTGCCCCCGCCCGTCTTCCCAGGGCTTCCCAGCCAGGAACGGTGCCCCCCCCCCCCCAACATGCCCTTTCTGTGCAGATACTCACTCCTACACCCTCCTGTGTGGGAGCCCCCTGGCCCAGCTCTGGGGACAGAGACAAAGGCCCTCGCCCTCTGCGGTGCACCCCTGGCACAACTCTGCGTGATCCTCACAGACGGAGACCCATCAGACCCTGGGCGGCAGCAGCCTCTCCACGCCCAGGCCCCTACCCCCAACCCACACTGTGACGAGTCTGGCGAAGGCACAGCCCCTCCAGCTGACAGCATCTCTGGCTGGAGCTCCAAGCTAAAGGCCACATCCCCCCTCGGGGAAACTCCACTAACTCAACAGACACCCGGCCCCATCTTGCTGCACACGCCGACTTGGGCCCACGAGCTCGCTCCCCTCGTCCAGGGCTACTGCTCTGACGCCAGCCTGGAGGGGCACGAGGGACGCCTCCAGAATCATCCGCTAGCCGAACTGCACCACACGCTTTATCAAGAACAGCCCAGGGCATAAGGCTGGTGGCGGGACAACGGACTCCTCCCGAGAACGGGAGGAGGCTGGAGGTTGCGGACGAGGACGGGGCCCAGGTAGGCTGTCGGAGTGCTGTGTCCCCATTCTCCTGACTGTCCCACCCCGAGGGGGACAGGTGGGTTTTCTCATTCCCGCCTCCCTGGGCCCCTGAACGTAGAAGGCCTGACGGAGGAGCTCAGACAGAGCTGCTGGACCTGGAAGAACCGGGCCCAGGTCTAGGTCCCCCACTGCTGACCCTCCAGGACAGGAACCCGGGTCCCGCTCAGAGGCTGACCCCAGAGTCCCGACAGTGGAGCTGGCCTCCCGGGCGTTTGCTGGGGAGGAGCAGTTGCCGGGGCCCCTCTCCTCGGACGTTCTGTGTCCTGAGCACAGCGCCCACGGGAAGCCACCCTGAGCGTCGAGCCGGGGCAAACCCGCCTCCCGGCGGCACACCCCTGCCCAGAGGGGAGGAGGCAGAGCCCCTCTGCTCCTACCGCTGCCCATGTCCTTCCAGGTGGACTTCTGCTTCTCCTCCTGTTAATTCCGCCTTCCTCTTTTGGATCCGATTTTACAGACCTCTTTGTGTGACACATTTTTAGGGCGTCATCCCTCCAGAAAGAGGGGCATAAACAGCTCCAACCAACGAGTCAGGATGATCAGACCCGGTCCCCGTCCTGGCCTGAGTTTCCAGGAGCCCGGCGGCCGTTCTGAAGTCCTGGGCTCAAGGCTCTGCCTAAGCAGAGGCATTTCCTCCCCCAGACAGACATTTTCATGGGAACAGAACTCTCTGAGTATCAAGAAAACACCAGGCCACGAGAATGGCGAGTGGCCTAGAAATTTTCTAAGTCTCATTTATGCTGGAAGTTGGCACAGAAACACCCAAGAAGGCAAGACATGAGGTTTCCTGGGGTGTCTGGGTTTTCGGTCGTCGTCGTTTTTAACTATGTCACAGAAGAGAAAAAGGTACCAGCGTCTGTCGGGCCCAACTTGAAACCATGTTTGATAAATCTGAATCTTGCACGTACCCGTCTCTCTCACAAGAAGCCCTGGGGCCCGAGGAAGCAGGTTGGGTCTGGTGACAGGGACTGGAGATGGCTGAGCACGGGGGCGTGAGCCAGCCCGCGCTGAAGGCGGCCGCACAGGACCCCGGGAAGTCCAGCCCTTCGCTCGGGACACCTCATCGTCATGCCCCCGCCACGGCCCAGCCCCGCTTCCTGCGGAGGGCGGGCCAGCTGCTCGCCCAGGCCTGTGTCAAGGCCCAGCCCAATTCTGTGAAATGCTTCCCTTTGGACTCCACAAGAGGCAGCCTTTTTGAGCCTGGACTGCTTCTCTACCCACAGGGATCAGGGAAACCCAGATAAGCCTGGGTTGCTGAAGCCTGAAAATAGGAAATAAAGTTGCCCCCAAGGGGAGCCTCTGGGGCCCCGGAGCGCTGCTGACTTGGTTGGCACTGGCTCCCCGGGGCTCTTCCCAGATCACAGGTTCTAGAACCAAACAGCCCAGTGGGCCAGGGAGTATCTGTGGGACAGAAGGATGGCCCTGGGCACTTACTAGGAAGTCCCTGCCGTCCTGTGCCTCGGTTTCCCCAACTCACTTCTGTAGAGGCCGCGAATGTTGACTGAACACCTCTTCGCCTGCCAGGCTCCCATTTACCCCCCGAAACTCAGCCTTGCGTTGTCCCTTCTGCAAGCCAGCCGCAAGCCTGTGTGTGCGCTGCCTGGTCCCACACAGCCTGGACCCTACACCCCACTGCCTGGCTGAGCGGCTGCCTCACAGTAGGTGCTCAGTGCAGCCTGGGGGGAACGAGAAGGAGGGACCCAGCTGGTTAGCCCCACCTGGCTTGGCTTGTGTATCTGCGCAGCCCTGAGGTCCCCAGGGTGCTGTGGGCAAGGACAGGACTTGGTGGCCTAGAGCCCTGCGAGCCCGCTGAATGGCGCCCCTCCTCCCCCAGGCCACACTGGCAGACATTGTTTCTGCACCAGGCCCCCAGGGGGCAGATGGCCTGCCCGGACACAGAAGGTGTAGAAGCCCATGCCAAAGAGCCTTCCAGCACTCTGGCAATCGGAAAATAAACATTTTGTTTCTGCAGCACGCATCCCAGCCAGCCACTCAGGACAGGACTTGCGAAGCCACCTCGATCTCGGCTTGGCGTGAGAATTCCTTGCCTAACAAAAGTCGAGGGACCTTTCCAAAGCACACAGGGCTCTGGCAGGCGGCCAAGGCTAACGTGCTGCCAGCATGCACGTGGTGTGTGTGTGGGGCGGGGGGGGGGGCATACAGCTTCTCCAGCAGCAAGACTGGGGGCACGGAAGGTGGGTCCTCAGAAGGCATGGTGGGCACTGGTTTCTGCACAGCTACCTGGAGCTGGGTGCCCTGAGGGCCATGTCAGGGCACAGGGAGCCAGGACTACAGAGTAGGGGGCCCTCGCAGCTCTAGGTCTCAGTTCCAGAAAAAGAGGATCCTTTCTGCAAGAGTGAGCAAACTATCAACCAGTCTACCACGTGCACTTTGCAGACTGGCAGACTGAGGTCCGGACCCAGGATGAGACCCGCCCCGAGCGGCACAGCTAAGCTGATGTGCAACCAGACCTCTGACTTCCGGGCTGTGCTCAGGAGAACGTCTGATCCTCAGGCAGGACGGCAGCCCAGAAAGGACTGGACAAGCCCGGGCTGGAATCCCAGCTCCCACGTGCCCTCTGTGGGCCCTTGGCAAATCATTACACTCCTGAGCCTCAGTTTCTCATTTGGACCATGGGGCTAATTAAGAGCCCCAAACAAAGTCACAGCATTGTTTGGAGAATTAACTGCAGTGACAGCACCAAAGAGGCCAACGAAGGTGGCTTGGCAAGCTTGAGCTCCTCCCGTCCACACTCTGCCCCCCTCTGCACCGTGCTCAGGGGCACAGGGTGTGCCCCGGGGCACTCTGGAGACACAGCACTGCCCGGCGAAGGGGTCATGGGGCTCGGCTTTTGGAAAAAAATCTATACACTACTGGTGGTCAAATCCAACTGCCCTTTTTACCCAAACCTGCTCGCAAGAGCAGACACCGTAGCAACACAGAAGGTAGAATCTCTAGGAATAAAAACCTAAGAACTGGGAAAAATGATCTGAAGAAAACTGTAAAGAACACAAACGTAGGCCTGCACAGACAGAGAATTACGTGGTATGTTGCAGACTTGACCTCAGAAAAAGTATAAATTCTCCCCAAGTTAATTCCTAGAATATCAATCGCACCTCCCCCGCCATCTGAAAACAAAAATGATTCTCAAATGTTTACTGGAAAGATAAACAGGAGAGAGCAATCAGGCAAACTGTACGGAACACTGAGGAGGGACTCTCCCTATCAGATGCTAAAACATCTAACGAAGCCTTAACAACCAAGAGTATACGGGCCGTGTGAGGACACACAGAGACTAAGGGGATGTTACGAAACAGACCCAGTGCTTATAAAGGGGGAAATCTCAAAGTAGAGAGGAAAAAGATGGAATTTTCAATGGAAAATTCAGTGAATTTTCAATTTCAATTTTTATGACAATACTTTGTCACCAATGGAGAGCCATTGACGACAACAACAACACAGAGGGCTCCACCTTTATGCCACATACACACACTCCACCCACACTGACCAAAGATTGTGATATAAATCATAGAAACACAGAATTCCTCTATAATCTTGGGATAAAGGGGCCTTTCTAAAACTCAACATCTAAAGCCATAAAATAATGAATACATGTGATTAAGAACTTGTATGTGTCAAAAAAATGCCGAAAGCACTGGTGGGAATGTAATATCGTACAGTCGCTTTGGAAAACAATCTGGCAGTTTCTCAAAGGGTTACCATGTGACCCAGCAACTCCACCCCTAGGCACACACCCAGGAGAGATGAAGACACGTCTACACAAAAATGTGTACACGAGATCTCACAGCAGCATCCTGCCTCCTGCCCCCAAAGTGGAAACAACTCCACTGTCCATCAACCAGCGAATGGATAAGTGAAATGTGGTCTGGGAACGACGGAATATTATCTGGCCACGAAAAGGAGAATCACGGACACCTGTTACAACGGAGGTGAACTTGGGAAACATGACACTGAGTGGAAGCAGCCACGTGACAGACCACGTGCTGCAGGATCCCACCTACGTGAAAAGTCCAGAACAGACAAATCCATACGCAAAGTCATTACAGGTTACCTGGGGCTGGGGGTGGCCGAGGGCACTGGGAAGTGACTGCTAGGGGCCCGGGGCTTCTTTCTGGGGCAATGAAAGATTTTAAAATGGACTGTGGTGATCCACAGGCACACCAATAGGAACATACAGACTGGGGAATGTAAGAAAACCACTAAACTAAACCTTCCATTTTGTTTTAAAGATTTTAATTTTTTTAATGCATTAAGATTTTATTTTTAAGTAATCTCTGCACCCAATGTGTGACTGTAACTATCAAAAAAGAAAATATATATGCGTGCGTGCGTGCGTGTGAGTGTGTGTGTGTGTGTGTGTGTGTGTGTAAGAGGAGGATATATACCAAGTTAGAAATGAAGTAAAAGGATGACCCTCGGGCAAAACCTTATTCAAATGGTCACTGACATTTTCCAAAAAAGAAGACCCCCATTTCCATATTAAGTCATGTTGATATTTCAGGGCGCCTGAGTGGCTCAGTTGGTTGAGTGCCTGACTCTTGATTGCAGCTCAGGTCATGATCTCAGGGTTTGAGGGACTGAGCCCCACATCGGGCTCTGTGCCGACAGCGTGGAGTCTGTCTGGGATTCTCTCTCTGCCCCTCCCCCTGACCCTCTTCATCTATCTATAAGTAATATTTGTAACTAATTATTTATAAATAATCTCTATAATATTTGTATGATTTATGAAAAAATAAAAACTTTTTTTAAATCATTTTGTTGTTTCTTCATCAAAGTTCTTTTTGATTTTGTTTCTTCCCTTATTGGCAGGAGCGAGGCTTATGCATTTTTTAAAACGGCACTTTGCAAAACCGTGTAGCCCTCCCAGCCCTGGGTTCCTGCACTTAATAATCACCAAATTAAATGTGAGGTTCTTACAAGCACAGGATGTGAAAACACCAGGAAGTGCCAACCCCGAACCGGCAAATGGGCCACACATGCGCCAGACGTGTGTGTGTGTGGGCGGCCAGCGTGCGGGCCTGCCCACGCGGCCGGTGGGCGCTTTCACAGAACACGGTTGGGGGGAAATCCCTGGGAAACATCTCGCCGCCGCAGAGGTTCGCGTGGCTCCCCGCCCACCCACCCGGCAGAAGCTGGTGAGGGGCTTCGGGCTCCGTGACAGAATACTGCCAGGCTCTGCGGGCGCCCAAGGTGGGGCCGGGGGCCGCTCTGTGCCCAAACCCCGGCTCTCCCGGAACAAGGCCCCTCGCTCGGATGGGGCGCCAGCCTTGTCCGCACGGGCCCGTGTCAGCCATTCGGAGCAGCTGTCCAGCCCTGCCTGACGGTGGCACCGTCACGAGGGGCCTTTAGGACACACGCCAAAGATGGACCTCGGGGCCAGTCTTCCACGATCACGGTGGGTGGGTCGGAGCCCCCTGTCTACCTGCCGTCGTATTTCTACATCTGGCAAAGAGATGAGAAGCAGAGATTAAGTTCCAAGTGTCAGACTCAAATGTACTTCCTTTCAGTTTGGCACGTGGGGGGTAGGACCTCTTCTCTCCTCCCCAACAACAGAATCTAAATCAGGAAGAAAGGTAGGTAAATGCTGCAGGAACACACCTGCCTGATTTATCTGCTCGAACAGGCCTCAGCACGGAGAAGGGCAGAAGTCCAGAAGCCCCTCACAGGCCGCCCCTTTCAGATGACAACGTGCCCCCCACCTTAGGATGAGCCTGGCTCCCCGGTGGGTACACACACCCTTCGTCACTCCTGGGGGCCGGCGTCCTGCGTGGTTACAGACAGTGCTGGCTCTCCTCAGTGCTCGGCACCTGTCGACGTGGTCAGAGTGGGAGGGCAGGCTCGGGGAGCAGGGATGTGCCAGGTCCCCCACCACACACGGGGTACCCTGTTCTGTCAAGGTCCTCTGAGAAGAGGCCCCAGAGGACCAGTACAAAACGTCCAGCTGCCCTCACCCCTGCAGCGTCAAGGTAGGCTCCCTCCCCACACCTGGAGAGGCTCCTCATTGGCTAGGAAGCTGGCCACGGCAGGTGACATCGGCCCCTGCCCTGCTCTGTGACTTGGTCAAGGACAGGAGTCCGAGGGTGACGGCTCCCCTGGGAAGGTGCTGGAGGTAGGAGAATGGTCCCTGGCAGGGGCATCAGAAGCAAGGTCTTGGCGCCATTTAGGAGGGCCTCGGGCAAAACCTGCTCCCCTCTGGGCCTCCATCTGTCCTCTGTTCTGGGAAGAGGTGGTTCCCAAGGGTCACCCTTGCTGGCTCTGGGCCTCACGGCAGGCTGTAGGAGGTAAGAGATGACGAATACGCTCCAAGGGCAGTGTTATCCAGGATGTGCCTGATGGGGATGTGGGCACCTGGCTTCTGGCCCCAGCCTGCCACACAACGGGCGTGTCCTGGGAAAGTCCTGCCGGCTCCGGGCCCATCTGCACAATGAGACAGTCGTCCTGCATGAGCCCAGGGTGTCCCCACCCTGCCCTGAGAGGCTGCTGTGCCTCACCAGCTTTGACTCGACTTGAGGCCTGGCACCAAATCCAAATCAGAACTGTTCCTCTGCCCCATGGTCCCAAACGGCCCCCTTGAGGCCAGACCCTGTTCCAACCTTGGGACGTAGCGGGCCCCATGAATGTCTCGAGGGTCTCTCAGCTCAACGTGGCTCAAACCTGACCCAGCGTTTTCCTCCTTGAGGCTTCACAAAGAGCAAACGTCTCACTCCAGGGCCACAGGCCCGGTTGGCAGCTCATAGCGGCCCCAGTAGCTCTGCTCATTCCGGCCTCGCCCGCGGCCTCCCTGCCCACTCAGCTCCTCCAGGGGGTGCCCTCCGCCAGCCAGGATCACCCCTTTCCCAAACCTCTTTCTCCCTAGCCCAACTACAACGCCATCCCCTGCCCCCACATCCATGGGTGGGCTGGCGGGCTCTGGAGGGCCCAGCCAGGGAACGGGTCTGCTCACCGCACCCCTGAGGTCTAGAGGAATGGGGTCGGGTACTGAGTAACAGGTTGAAATGGGACCCGTCTGGGGCAGAACCACCCCCCCCACCTCCGCTACCAGGACGGTGCCTCCTCGATCCCCTTAGGCAACTTCAGTTTCTCTTTCCCCATCTGTAAAATGGGGAAATAAAACCACTCTCGTGGGGGCTCTGGTGGCGACGAGATGAGACCACACACAGGGCCCGACTCAGCGGGATTTCAACACCGCTTTATGGCGCCCAGCTGCGCCAAGATGGAGGCAGAGAGGCCTGAGCAGCAGCAGGAGAGCCGTTCACCCATCCGTGTCTCACTGCGAGGGCAGAATTCCAGGCATGCTGGGGAAAGGTGCGGGCCCACACTGGCCACCAGAGCCCCGTGGGGGCGAGGAGTGGCAGCGGCCGGGCCGGGCCATGCCCCAGCTTGCCCGAGCAGGGCAGGTGGCCATGGACAGGCTTGCCGGCACCGGGCGTGGCGGGACATTCCTGGGCACATTCCGCTTCTCTGGGCAGGGCCAAGGTGAGTGGCAGTGACAGGGTGCATGGGGTCCCGGTGCCCCGAAGCCCCGGGGGCCCCATCAGAGGACCGCCTCACCTGAGGGCTTCAGTTCCCCTGGAGGCAGGCGAGACACTTGCTTAGCCATGGGGTGGGGCTGGGGGACTCGCCCTGGGCTCTTGCCCACCAGGCACCCTTCCTGGGATGACCCACCTTCTCGTCCATCTCCCCAACCAGATCCAATGCTGTGGCAGGGCGCGGACCTCAGGGCGTCTGGATCAGCAGACGTGGCTCAGAGTCCCAGCTCTGCCCAGTGTACCCACAGGGAGGAACGATGGGGGGCAACTGGACGACCATGGACAAGGAGTGCCCCGATCTGGGAGGCTGGGCTGTGCTCACTCGACTTCCAGACACTTGTGGCCCCCAGCCCAAGGCACTCCTCAGTCCCTGCTACCCAGCAGCACCCGGGCAGGGAACCCCTAGTGCAGGGGCTCCTGGGCTCCACGGACGGGGCAGCATGGCAGGGGGTTCAGTGCTCTCCACCAGGACCGGCAGGAAACCCAGGTTCTGGGCCAGGAGCAGGCAGCCAGGAGACGTTTCTATAAGGGGCCCTGGAGGTGCCAGGAGGTCCACAAGGGGCTGTGAAAGAGCCCTATCTTCAGTAGAATAGGTGTGGCCCTGAACATGCGACCGAACAGATAGGGGTGTCTGTGCTCTCTAGCTTGGTAACCCTGGACGGATCCTTCCCACTCCCACGATGGGAATCACGACACTGACCTCGGGTGGAAGGGAGCGTGTGGCTGGATGGCCCGGCTCGAGGCATCAGCCTGCTGACAGAGTGTGGCTCCCACTTGGAGGCCTGACCGCGGGCTCCGGAAGGGTTGGCCAGGGCGGGTCTCTGTTTCTTTGACTTTCCCAGGGACACACCTCAACATAACTGTTAATTTCCTGATAGGCTTATTTTTTCCCTTTCTATTTTTTCTCCTTTGTTCGCTGCTGTTTAAATTGTTTGACAGGATGTGCGAACATAGCACCCGCCACTCGAGAGGCACCTAGAAGGCCCCAGAAGCCCTCACGGTCCGAGTTAATATACCTGAGACGGATGCGCAGGACCAGCACCGGGGGAACCTCCAGGCTCTACCACATGAGCCTCCGATGCCAAGAGACAGGCTCTGTCAGCACCCCACGCACATGCAGACAGCTGAAGGTTGACTCGGCCAACTCCCAGAGGGCAGTGGTGGGGCCAGGCTCGACCCCGGCTCTGTCTGTTCAAAGCCTGTGCCCTTACCCATCACGCTGCCGAAATTCAGAACGGAAACCCAACCTAATTTCCACCACCAAGCCACCAGCGGAATCCTCACCTGCTACTTGGTAAAAATCCCAACAGCCAAAGGCTCTGGGGACAACGAAGGCTCCGAGATGGCCCCCAAGACGGCCCCCGAGGAATGTGCAAGGCTTGTAGCAGCCCTAAATCACGCTTAAATCCAGGCATTTCTTCACGTATAGAAAACTGACTCACAGGGCCGAGCTACTGTAAATCCCACCCGTCATCCCCTGGAATCTTGTCTCATTTGGGAACAAAGTCGGCATTTCTGGGGGTTCGTTCTCGTGTCCTAGCAGCTGTGGGGCCTCTGACACCAGCAGAGCTAACGTTTACTGGGCACTTACAGTGAGCTTCACAGGGACCATCCCGCTGAATGCTCACGACAACCCCAGGAAGGGGTAGTACGGCACCATCAGCAGACGGTCAGGAACGTGCCAAGGCCACATGGGGAGAAAGCGGGGACGATCTGAACCCCAGCAGTCTGTCTGCGGGACCAAGTGTCACAGTGTAGGAAGGAGAGAAAGAGGGAAAGGACGGGGCCCCCCTGATCTGGGACACCAGCAAGGCAACAGCCAGGCAAGAGGCCGGGCGGGAGGGTGTGCTCAGGCTGACCCCACGCAGGGCCAGGCCCCTGGCCAGATAGAAGGAAGGGGCAAAGGCCGTGAGTATATGACTTTCCTCTGGAGCCCACCCCCAGGTGATGAATGATGTGTCAGGGGGAAAAGGCTAAAAAGCACCGAGGAGGAGGCAAACCAACAAGACAAAACAAAGGAAACCAGCAGGGTGGCGTTTACAGCACCCTCGATGTGCAGAGAATCCCAGGCATCTTCCTGAGGGTCCCAGGTTGGCCCCTGCTCCTTCTTCCTGTTAGACATAAATGTATGCATATGCACGTGCACATGCACATTTCTCTCTCTCGCTCGCTCTCTCTCTCTCTCACACACACACACACACACACACACACACACACACACACACAGCTCTGCCATCTTGTAATTGCTTCAAGATGCTGTAATTCCTACAGTGACTGATGACACGGTCAATTTGACTCTGACCCCCTCAGTGGTTCTCCTGGTCCAGAAGGGTAAGGCGAGCTGTAGTGGGGCCAAAGGAGGTGCCCGCCACCAGGAGACCAGCTTCCAGGCCTGCAGCCTCAGCCTCTGGCCTCAGACCATCACTGGCTGGGCCCAAGTCAGGAAATGAGCCCACTTCTCTCTTGCAAAAATAAAAATGTATGACAGTTTGGAAAAAGCACAGAACCCATGGGGAAGTCCCTCATTTCCCATCTGCAAGCGGCTACCACAAAAAGGAGCCGCCAGGCACCGTGTGGCATTGGCAGAGGCCTGGGTTCCCTTGGAATGGGGAGCCAGAGCCGCAGCGGCCTCGAGGGATAAGGCTCTCAAATCCCTGTGGGAGCTGCCACCATAGCCTTAGAAAACAAGCAGACCGAGAGGCCGGCCCACCCCCAAGAGAGGTCCCTGCCCCTTGGCCCCTCCTCTGCCCTCTGTCTTCCAAGCAGAGAGGCGGGCCTTAAGACACTGAGAGCTTCGGACACTCGTGCTCCCTTGAAACGGGTGTCTACTAAGTGCAGGCAAGAATCTCGGTGCCCGTGGCCTCGCCCATCCCTCCGGGACCCCTAGGAGGCAAATGTCAGTCTCCTACTTTACGGATGAGGCAGCTGAGGCCTACAGTGGCTGAGGAGCCTGTGAGGTCACCCAGCGAGAACAGCCCTTCTCCATCTGAGCAAAATGGCATGTGCACATATCACCCTGCAGACCTCGAGGGAGAATGAGTCACGGGGGCCCTAACCGGCAGGTCACTGCAGCTGCAGCCAGCCGTGGGGCTGCAGCACTTGGGCCACACAGCCCTTGGCTAGTTTTTCCCTCTCCAGGACGCTGGCTGTGTCGAGGCTTATCAGCAATCTGCCCAGCAAGCAGGTCAGGGATCTTAACGAGGCTGGGGCCCCAGACAAGAGGGGGTGAAAGCCAGAGCCACGCACGTGGACAGACCCGTAGCGACAGGCCTCTCTCTCACACCACAAGCTCTCCTGGAGCAAAGCAGGAGAGGCCGGCTTCAAGGTCGAGGCAGAGGGGCCAGAGTGATTCTGCTGTGACAGACGGGCCTGGCAGAGCCCAGACAGCCCCAGATGCCACTTCTCAAGCCTGGCACCTCCCCTGCCTAGGAGGACTGGCCTGGGGCGGGCTGGGGGGAAGGGTGAGCCCTGCCCTGGCGGCCCTGACAGACAGACGGTGCTCAGGCCGGCTTGCAGGCATCCCGCTCGGCCACAACAGCAGCCAGGCTGACGTCCTGGCAGCAACGTCCCCGAGTGAACAAGGAACCTGAGACCCCCGTGGGTCAGTACCCGACCCAGACACACATACACGCACAGTTTATGTTCACAGAAACGCCGTGACTGACTCCTGAGACAAAGGGGGGCCTTCTCTCTCTTCTGCGCTTAAAACTGGTTCTCACTGCAAAATTAGGTATAAACCAAGAGGTTTCAGCCAATCCTTCCGGCAGGGCGGGGGCGAGTCCAGGATAAACCCCTTTAAATGGCAGCATAAAGCTCTCAGGCGGTCGGGCTGAACTGCCTTTCTACTTCCCGCTTTCTGTCGTGCTCCCTCCCTCTTTTAATCTCGCCATTGTCCCCGGCAAGAGAGACCTCATAGTGTTTCCATGAAAGCAAGAAAAATGGACGTTCCTGAAGGTATTGTGGGACCTGCCCAGGCGGAATGGCTCACATGCCTTTTTTCTCACTATTAGCTTGAGATGATCTTAAGAGAAAGAAAAAGAGAAAGGCAGAGAGACCCACACACAAAACACAAACAAAAAAGTCCCGTCCTCGGTGGCTGGTGAGAACGAAAGCCATGCTCTGTCTCTCGAGAGGAACATCAATTGCCAGAGCGCCCAGGTTGGCGGACACGCACAGAATCAAGCGCCCCACTCACCCGGCGGAAAACAAGAAAGCAACCTCCCAATTGATTGGGGGAAAAAAATTAATTGCGGCTTTAGAAAAATCTTTTCTCTCCGGCAGGGCCCGGGGCCCATTGAAGGCCAGGCGGCTCGGCGGGGCTCTCAGCGGCTATCACCATTCACCACGCGCAGGTGGCTGATAAATTTCCCAGGGTTCAACGGCACGGAGACCGCGCCGGGCCTTTCAGCGGGGGCTGCCGGGATCTATACAGGGCCACTTAAATCAGTCTGAGGCCGTGAAAGGCTCCGCCGCTCGCAGCCTGGGCCCGGCCGCCCCAAACAGAGCCCCGGGAGGGCCGGCAGGCGGGCGCAGGGCCGGGAGGACAGTGCCAATTAAAAACCCCAGCCTGGGGGTCTTTCTCTTCCTCATTTTCATTCCTACAGCTACATTGTGTCCACTGGCAGCCGATTCCAAAAGCGAGGCCGGCCGCATTCACCTCCAGGGGCTTTGGAGCCCGCCGTCCCCAAACCAGGCTAATTAAAAGTGTGATCCCTCCCAGGGCGCTCCTGGGGAGGGGCCCAGACCGAAGGTTCAGGCGCAGCTGTGAATGCTGGGCTCTTCCGGGGGCGACTGGCAGGCGAGGAACAGGGGCCTCTGGAAGGAGTAGGGCCCGCCTGGGCATCGGCCGCTGGGGTCTGTGGAACATTTTCGAGCCTGGGTGGGAGTGGGCCCTGCTCCAGGGCTGACACGCCTCGGGGGCGAATCCGCCACCCCCCCGCCGGCCCCCGAGACGCCCGGAGGACAGCAGGCCAGCAAGCTGCAAGCCAGCAAGCGACTGTTGAGACAGTCATGGTTGGCAAGAAGGAAGGACCCAGGCCTGGCCACATTCTAGCTGTTTCCCCAATGCCCAGCCACTCTGGCCCTCTGGGCCTGTTTCAACTGGAAAGCGGCAATGAGGACGCTACCTTGCGGAATGGCCGGGGTAGCACGTGGCACACACGGCCTCGCCCGGTGACGGCCAACGCCATGACCGCTGAGCACCTCACGGCCCAGCGGCCACCACGCTCAGAAGCTCTGCTAGCAAACCAAAGAGCCTGGGCTCCACCAGGGCCAATCACACCCCCAGAAACGGACGAGGGGCTCTTGCTGCCCTGCCGCCTCCCTTCCTGGCGCCCTTTAGAATTCCAGGACAGCGCCTAGCCCGGCAATGGATGAAGATGTGGGGGCGACTCTGTTTTTCAGCAAAATGCACGTTAATTCCGGCTGACCTGCGCGGCATCAGCAGCTCTGCTCCAAATTCCCGGGGTATCTGAGCAGCATGAGGTCCTCCCCCAGGCACGTCTCAGAAGCGCACTGCTCAAAACTTTCTGCCGCAGGAGGAAGCCAGAGGACACTTCCCTGGGTTGCTCGCAAAGGCTGGGGATGTCTGTTTCTGAGATGGCGCCTGGAGGGGGCCTCTAGAGAGAGGAGCAAAGCCCGAAAGCTTGACCAGGGAAGGCGGGCGGGTCCTGGGGGTGGCGGTGACAATGCAAATGTGGGAGGGATGCAGGGGCGGATAGCCAGAGCCTCCTCTGGTCGGGAGACTGGGAGACAGAAGGGATGGGGGTCGCGGGTCTCTTGACTGTGGGCCCAGCACTGCTGGAGCACCTGCCCCCGAGTGGGAATCTGAGGGGGCCTGCATTCTCCCCCGAATAAGATGAAATGCAGGGGAGAAACCAGACCCTCGAGGCGAAGACCCCAGCAGTGGCCACCTCTCTCGGGGGTGGCAGCAGCAGAGCCGTGATCAAGCTCAGGCTCGATGGGGGAGTCCGAGGGTGCCCTGGTGGCCCCGCAAGGAGCTGGATGGGCCCTCAGCACAGGAAGGGGCAGCCAGGGCCCGCCCAGAGGCTTTGCCATCACGGTGCTCTCTGAGCAGAGCTGGCCCCTGCCCCCTCCTCCTCGTCCTCAAAAGAAGGCCTGGGACCATGGGTCCGGCTTCGCTTTTCTAAGCTTTTATGCTGAAAATGGAGAGTCCTAACAAAAACAACACTGGTCCTAACGGAGCGCTTTCTGGGGCCCCGCTGAGAGGCGCAGTCTCGGCCCCTGAAACAGGCTCTGGGGACGGGCCCAGTTGGTGGCGGCACCCTCCCTCCTCCGGTCTCCCAGGAGAGGCCCGCTCTCACGGCAGACAGGTGACGGCAAATCGAGTAGGGCTGGTGCCAAGCAGTTGCTAAGATGGCCCCAAGAATCCCGAAGTCCTGATTAATGAGCAAGATGGCTCTCTGCCGTGGCAGTGGGACTCTGGCGCCTTTTCTCATGAAAAGCCGTGGTGCACACCGCCGGCAGCGGTCTGGCAAACGCCTGCTGGCCTGCTCCCCCTGGAGAGGGTCGGGGCCACCCCAGCATCGCCTGGGAAGCCATCAGACAGCGTCCCCATCCTTCCCAGCTCTGGGGACATGGACTCAGAGATGGAGAGAACAGAAAACGTGGGGCTGGCAAAGCTAACACACCCATCGGAGGGGCAGCAGGCCCCGTACTGCCCGTGTCCGCAGGTAACGGGACGCCCCACCGCCCAGCTCCACCCACCCTGCATGGCACTCGAGCCGAGCGGGCACGGAGAAGGCACCTGTCCTTTGCCACTGCCCGGTTCAGAAGGATCAGGTTTCTTGTCTGAGGCCAAACACGTGACAGAGCCCCAGAGTCAGTGGCCACCAGGGAGGCCAAGGTCTTTCACTCCCCCTGTGGTTCTCCATCGCACAATGTCACTGCAGGGACTGTCGTGACTTGGGGAGGTGCAGCGACCGTGGGCATCTGGTGGGGAGAGGCAGGGATCCCACGACATGGGACAGTGGGACAGCCCCTCCCCCCCCAACAAAGAGTCATCGAGCCGGAGACGCCAACGGTGCCGAGGCTACGAAACCCTGGTCTTAAGATGGCAGCGTTCCATCTCCCCCCCTCCCCCCACCCAGGTCCCCGATCTGCACCTGCAGCTTGCCTGCTCGCAGGCATTTGCTGGGTGCAGTAAGAATGTTCCCCCTGCAGCTTTGATGCAGACTATGTTTGCTCTGGACCCTGGGTGGGCTCAAACACCTTCCCTGAGCCTGTTTTTTTGGTTTTTTTAATGTTTATTTATTTATTTTGAGAGAGCGAGAGAGAACACGTCGGGGAGGGGCAGAGAGAGGCGAGAGAGAATCCCAAGCAGGCTGCAGTGCCGGCTGGGAGAGGGAGGAGAAACGCTCCCACTGTCATGGCTCCACCTGCCATTTCCTCCCTCGGTCCTTTCACTCTCAGCTCTGGGCCTTTGGGATGTTAAGCCATGGGCTGAAGACACAAGATCAGACTCTCAGTGGACGTGACTCAGTGTCCCTGCCCTCCCGGCGCAAGCGGCAAAGGTCGCTCTCTGTGGCTCTTCCCCCACCCCCCCCTTCCGTGAGCCCTGCCTTCCCTTGTTAGACTGCAATACTGGGATTGTTGCTTTAGGGGAGGCTAGAAGCAGGCATGACACATGCCCAGGAGTTCTGGGAGAGCTGCTGACACCCCTCTCCCCCTGCAGAAGTGCCTATGGCAAGCCGAGGCAGTCTGAACGCACGGTCACTGTTCCCTCCAGGTCTACAGTGAGGTTCCACCCATCCGAGGTGTCCAGGGATCGCCACGGCGGGGTGACGTAGTCAACCTCCCGGCAGGGCCATCGCTTGGCACGAAGCCCTAGACGGGAACCCAGAGCAGGGGACGCGTGGCCACCTCTGAGGAGTTCACAGTCTGAGAAGGGATGAGGTCAGCAAGGGGTGCTCAGAGGGAGGTTATCAGGGCCAGTGTTTTCTGACCACTTGGACTGTACTGAAATATCATCTCATTTAATTTCCACCACTCTCCTAAGAGCCTCTACTTTCTTATCAGTCCCATCTCATAGATGGGGGATTTGAGCCTCGGGAACTTGAGTGAACGGCTGGCAGAAAGCCATGGAAGCCTCCCCACATCCAAGGAGACGCCCAAGCCCCCCGCCCTCAGCTCACTCCCCTGCTCCTAAGCCCCACACGGTGACAATCAGATGCTTCGGGGCCTCAAACTGGATAATGATTTATATATTGTGAGGCCCCAAATGAACTATAGGCATCGTTCAGACGGTCAGGCAAGAGCAGGAAGGGAAGGCAGCCTGCTGAGGACCCACTATGGGCTGGATCCTTCAGAGCAGCGTGATTAAGTCTGCACAACGGCCGTCGGGGGAGAGGAGAAATGAATGTCACCAACACACTAATGTGGAAGCCGAGAGTACATGCCCAATGTCACAGCTAGGGCGCAGTAGAATGTGAGGAAGTCCTGTGCTCTTTCCGCCTCACCTGTGGAGGGACCCAGATCTCCTCTGGGGTCGCCCCCGCCAGCACCTGGCTGGAGGTGTTGAGGGCGGACCCAAGACGAGCCGAGGAAACATCTCTGGCTCCACGAGGCCCACAGAGGAGGACCTTCGGGACGCACGTGACGGCACGGGACTGGGGTCGTGCTTCCCGGCCGCGCCCAGGACAGCAGGAGGGGGCACGGGGTGCACGTTGGCGGCTGCATGGAGCTAAGGTGGCAGGGCCACCAGGGTGGGGCGAGGGATGGGAAAGGAAGTGGGTGTGGGTGAGGAGGGTGTCAACAGGAAATGCGCGCGGAACGTGCCCGTGAAGCAGGTCGAGGCCGAGCTGCCCCCGCCCCCAGACTTCTGCTTTCTCAGTTCTCCCTCGGATGTTGCAAGTCGGCTTGTTTCTGCAGGGCAAAATGGCACGCTCTTTGCCCTTGAGAAAGCCCTCTTTCAGGGAGCGCTGGGGATGCCCAAGCTTCTGGGAGGAAACGGAGATCCTAAGGTGCCCCAGCTCTGAGAACATCTGTGAGAAACCCCAAGTGTGCAACCACAGGCCAGGGCACAGCAAAGGGCCAAGCCTGGGGCGGGAAGCCTCCAAAAAGGAGAGAAAGGGTGCACGGGCAGTGGCTGCCTCCACACCAGTGAGCCCAGCACCCACGAGCCCCATGTCCGTGCAGGGAAAAGCCCGGCGAGGCGCAGGGGTACAGGGATGAGCTCCTGCCTGCCGCGTCCCCGCCTGCCTCGACACCACCTCTCCTTCCGCCTCGGGGCCTCCACCTCCCCTCTGGCCAGCTCAGCTCAGAGGACTGCCGGGAGACCCCAAGAACAGTGTCATGAGGCTTCAGAAGGGAGGACCCCCTACCACAGTAGCATCTGAGCCCTGGAGACTGTGCTCCCACCAACCGCCCCCGAGAGGTGCTCTTATCTTCGCCGTGCAGATGAGCACATGGGCTGGCGGAGACTGAGTAACTTGCCCGAGGCCCCATAGCTGAAGGTCGCACTGCCGGACCCTGGACGCAGCCCCCTGCCCCTCCTGCTCAGGGCTCCTCCTCCCACGGAGAGGCCCGGCTGGGATTAGCGATGGCGCAAAGCTGCCCGGGGAAGACGAAGCAGCAGCCCGGCCCAGGGCAGTGCCACCAGAGAGACCGGCGGAAAGTGCTCGCCACACCAAGGGAGGCGCTTGGAGGCTCAGGGCAAGGGCCCAGAGGACAGCCGCATCCCACCAGCTCGCAGGAACAGCTGCGGGCCCGCGGGGCAGGGTGTCCAGGTGGGAAGGGCAGGCCACAACGGCGACGGAAGACCGGAGACAGGTCGCCGTCCCGTCATCAGCTGCGTCACTACGCGACCCTGGGCAGAGGGCCTCCCTTCACTTTCCCCAGATGCACACTGACAGGACAGGATTAAGGTCCCTTAGGGCTCTGAGACTTCCAGCTTCCAGCTAGAACCTTCTGTACCTCACTCACCCTCAAAACTGGGAGCATGGAAACGTGCCTCGATCACTGAAGTTTTCACCTGGTCTTCCCAGGGGACGATACCGTTGTCTCAGGAGACACCAGCACACCGGCGTTGGTGGAGGCCCCCGTGTTGTTCCGGGACTAACGTGTCCGCCTCCTGGCCGACCGGGATGGGGGGAGGGTGGGCGGAGAGGGTGCCGCCTGGCACGCTGGCCCAGGCGTCAGAGGCCGTCCACGCGAGTCAGCTGCTGCTTCTCCCGACATATTTCTCCTCCACCGCGTACCATAGGGTATTGCAACCTCCCAACTACTGCACAGGTTCGAACAATGCCGGTTCTGACAAACCTCCAGATGAGCCCGAGTCCGCATTCGCTTCCCCGTATGAAGGATACGTGCCACGAACGGCATCCAACCGGAAGACGGCCAAATTCACGACCCGACAGCTGCCCTCCCCGCAACTCGGTCTGAGGGCACCAGGGTCCCCCCGGCATGCACTGGGAAGGGTCACTTCATTCTCTCTCTTCCCCCAGCCCCCGGCTCCCAAAGCACTAATACCTACCGGATGCAGGTTTGTCCTGGGAACCACGCCCCCCCATCCGTCAGTGCCCACAGCGCCTCTACGAGGCAAGTACTGTCAACCCTGTTTTTCAGAACAAAACAGGCTGAGGCCCAGGGAAGTCACTTGCCCAGGATCCTTCAGCGAATGAACAGAGGCGGGAGCCACCCCTCTGGGGTTCTGCTCGCCCCCAGGCTAGCTCCTGTTCCACGGTGCACTCAGACCCCTAGTTACCTACCGAGACATTTACAGCAATGAGAGCTAAAGTCATAAAAAGATGACTTCGTGACATATACAGACAACATAATTATCTACTAGACAACTTTTCTCCCTAATGGAAGCCAGGATATTTTACTCTTAGTATTCGTAATTGAGTAGAGGGTAATTTTAAGATCCTGTAGGCTCCGCTTCTACTCTGAGCACTAAGGAGACAGCAGCTAACGCTGGGACCTCTTTCAGAGAAAGGAAAACTCGCTACCAGTCGGAAGAGGCCAACGGAAAAGCCCTCATACGGGGGCAGAAGCCCGGGTCACTGAGTACCTGTGAGGTGACCGCTATCTTCCCCTGTGATTCAGAGAGTCGGGCACGAGGCCAAGTCTTCAAGGGGTTCTGGCTGCACGCCCTACGGCAGATGATGGCGAATGATGGTGATCACGGTAGTGGAAATGGTGATGGCGACGAGGAAGGTGGGGACGATGGCGAAGGTGACGGTGGTCGGGACTGTGACGACAGCAGCTACCCCCTGCTGAGCACCCGCGGTGTGGCCGGGGGTGACTGGTGCTTTGCACCCTTTGGCTCATGTGATCATCAGACCAACTCTCTGAGGTAAGTTATTACTGTCCCCATTTTCCAAACGAGAAAACTGAGGCTCGGAGTGGTTACCTGGTTAGAGAGTGAGGAGGCTGAGACTCAAACCCTGGCTGACTGGGCTCTGAGGCGCTGCTCCTCCTCCACCTCATGCTCCCCATGACCCACCACAGGTGGGAGACAACTCCCGCTGAGGGTCGACCTCCCGTCTCTGCTTCCCCGGTACAAATGGAATCAAGCCAACCTCCCGCAGCCACTGGCCTTTGTTTTAAGAGGTGCGGACTCATCTGAAAGGAAAGGGTTCGTCCCACAGCAGACCTTGTGTCTTCCAGCCTCTGACTTCTCTCCTGCCCTCATCAGCGACAGTAAAAGCCAACTTCTTCACACAAGGAACGAGGAACGGCAGGGGCTGACGGGCGCTGGGAGGACGAGGGGCACAGCTGGGTTCCACGCACCTCCCTTTACTGACAGCTCCCCAGCCTCCCTTCAGGGGCTGCTTCCTGCCCAAACCACTCCAAAACCAAAGGCACAGCAGCAAGGGTGGCAGGGAGGCAGGGCGGCCGAGAGGGCCAGAGCAAACCCTCTGTCCCTGTATTCCTTGGTTTCTGCCTCGGCACCGTGGGGAAGGGGGACACGGTCACCCCTCCCCCCCCTCCCCCGGAGCCCGTGCCGGCCCCGCTGCCAGGCTCCTACCGGCAGTCGAGGCCTCAAGGACCCTAATTCAGCTCCCCACGTTCCATTTCCACCTGGTGCAGAAGGGCAGAAGGCGGGGAGGGACACAGCGGGGTGGAAGGTGCTGCCTGCTGTCTGCCCGGGCCTGCTCTGGCCCCTAAGCTGCACAGAACAGGCAAAGACAGAGCTGAGGAGGGCCACGAAGGAGAGAAGTACAAGGGCGTGGCCGTGGCCAGTCTCACTCCTGACCCACAGGCACCACAACCGGAAGCGGAGCTTCTGGACACAGATTCAAGCCAACAGATGCCAGCGGCCCAGGCTGAGCACCCCACTCTCCTGCCTCCTCCTCTGCCCTGCCTCCCCAGCGATGGCTAATCCCAATCCAGTGGCCTCCCTGCTTCCTCCAGTGCCGTGCAGACAGTCACCTGACGTCCCGCCCTGGGGCCTGACCACTCTGGGAGGACAGGACACAAAGAAGGCTGGTGAACCCTCCCCGCAGACACCTGGCCCCCGCCCTGGGTTGGCAGACCTGAGCACCGACGCACGACACGGACTGCCATGTCCCTCAGGCAGCCCCTGCTGACAGAGCCCAGAATGTTCAAGAAGACCTGAGGCTGAGGGCCCAGAGGGCCTGCACTCTCAGGTTCCTTTACTCAGCCCCACCTGCAAAGCCCCCACTGTGCAGCAGGTGCTGCCCTGAACTCCAAGGAATCAGGGGTGGGGAAGACAGGCCCCTGCCTTCTAGCAGCCCCCTCCCAAAGGACGTGCCCGGAGAATGTCGAATCCAGCCCGATTCCAACTCATCCAAGTGCGGTAACGGTTCTTCTGAGGTTCAAGTGATCCCCCAAGGTTCTTCATTTCCAGCCCTCTTTTCCACTTGGGCCCCAAGACTTGCCCAGGTGTGTCCCTGCAGAGTGGAAAATTACCCATTCTCCAAATGGTTCCACTCAGTCTGTCAGAACCACGAGTGTTTTTGGGCTTCCTGGGGTTCGATCACGCACACGGCACATCCACACCCAGTCCTGGGCGCAAGAAGAGCAAGCGACTCTGGCCCAAAGCACAGATCAGGAAACGGGCCCTGGGCAGCACCAGGACATGCCAGGGCACACTGCCGCCACGTGGCCGAGGAGGCTGTGGCCGTGGCCTCTCTGGTGTGGGCTCTGGGGAATTCTGAGAAGGAGCCTGGCCTGAAGCCGCCCTAGAATCTGGTCCCAGCCCGCGATCCCTGGTGACAAGCTCCGGAGTGACTGTAGCACAGCCACCTTCCCTCCTCCAGGCCTCAGAGGCTTCACCTACAGAGTCAAGGAGTTGAAGGAGGCAAGTGACATTGGGTATTTCTGGGTCACCAGGAACACCGTGCCAGGACAAAGGTGGCGTGCAGTCACACGGTTACAGCGAAGCATCGTGGCCAAGAGCCTGACACTGCAGTGTCCCCTGCCCCACCTGGCTCCCAGCTCGGGGCCCCAGTCCCTTCAGTCTGGGGAACAGCAGGAGCCCCGCTGCAAGGAGACACGCGCTCTCCAGCAGAAACCCTCAGGTGCATCCCCAGGACACAGGCTGCTCCTGTCCCTCTGGCCACGGCTGCATATGGCACGGGACGGCCAGGTCAGCATGCACCGGATCAACCACGTCCACAGGACAATGGATGCAAGGGGCTGCCTTCCCTGGGGAAGCCGGAGCCTGGGCCAGGCCACCAGGGAGACCCGGCTGCTCGCCCTGAGAGGGAGGAGCCACGCGCCCAGGGCACCAGCGGGACCCCCAGGGCTCTGCGGACAACTCGGCTCACGGCAGCCCCGAGGGCTGCTTGCTCGCGCCACCAGTGCCCCAAACACGCGGTCAGGGTCTCGCTCTTCAAAACTTTTCGGACTGGCCCACATTCCAGCTCCCGGGAGAGAGATCCACAGACTTTAATGAGTGGCTCTGATGAAACCCCAAGCTCAGCTAGGTCAGCTAGGAAGGGATGTCTTCTGGATCTTGTGAAGAGCTGGGCCTGAGGCTGGACTGACTAGCTTCCTCGACACCAAGGAGGCTGGGGTATGGCAAGGGGTTGGCAAGAACGGCCCCCCCCCCTTGGGGACTCCAATGCTGTTTCAACAGGGGTGTTTTATGAGGCCAGAAGCAGCTGGGCACAGCCAGGTGCCGAGGCAGCCAGTCGAGAGCTCTCTGCCCTCAACAAGCAAGCGGCTCTGCCAAGGGCCAAGGACAGATGGGCTATGGGTCCTTTGCTAGGGTGCCGCTGGGGTGGAGGCATCAGGCAAGGAGCCAGGCACACCCGGGCTCCAAGCCCTCTCTGCAGCCCCTTCCGCGCTGCGGACCTTGGGCGGGTCCCTCCACCTGAGCCTTGCTTTCCCCGTCTACGAGCTGGATAAGCACAGCCCGTGTCAGAGGGGCCCCACAAGGACGGAAGGAAAGAAGGCACACAAATGTACTTCGTGAATCTAACGCACTGGATGGACGGTTTGGCGGGGTGGGGGGAGGGTCCATACCACACCAAGCCTAAAAGACCCATCATCCAGATCAGGGCTGGATTCTCTACTTTCTGTTTGCTTGTTTTTAATGTTTATTTATTTATTTTGAGAGAGAAAGAGAGAGCAGGAGCAGGGAAAGGGCAGAGGGGGAGACAAGGGAATCCCAAGCAGGCTCTGTGCTGTCAGCGCAGAGCCCGACGTGGAGTTCAATCCCAAGAACCGTGAGATCATGGCCTGAGGCGAAATCAAGGGACTCCTAACCGACTGAGCCCCCCAGGCACCCCTCCAGCTCATGTTTCTGACACTGACCGGCACTGGTCCATCCGGTGGCACTTGGCCGACTTCTGGTGGCTCCAGTTAGCTTCTTCCCAGGTCAGCCTGGACACGGGAAAACCGGACACTCAGAGCCATTAAGGAACCCACAGCAGCCATGAGCTAAGCTGCCACCACCTACCCTCGTTTGGAAAGAGTATGGCTCTCGAGACGTTTGGGTATATTCTTTAAAAAAGGCTCATACCTAACATTACCAAAGGAAATCATGACAGCAATAAATGAGAAAAGCACGTCATGCTGTGGTTGGCATGTGCTAAGTATGACTGTCATCTTCATCCAGCATTAAGGTGCTCAGAGGAAGCCCTTAGGACAAAGGACCTAAAGCCCTGAACCTGGCTGGCCCTCCCCACCCCTGGGTGTGAGTGGTGATGTCCTCTCCACATGGGGACTCAAAGGGGACCGTGCTGGAACACGAACTCTCAGAAAGGGGCATTTCCAGTCGGTTGTCATGCAGGGGCCCGTGGGAAAGAAGGGGGGTTCCCAGGGACGGGACTTGTGGCCCCGAGGTCCTCAGGCGCGAGGATGGCATGGGGGCGGCGGGACAGGGGGGCTTAGCTTCCACTCGTAGCAGAACAAGCAGACGGGAGGGACTGGAGGACAGAACGTGCCTCTGACTCCACCGCGGTCCTCCCTTCCGGGACCGGCCGTGGGCACACAGTGGGTGGCCAGGGGTGGCAAGCCCGAGTTCCGCGATGCAGGGAAGCCATTTCCTTCCCGGCCCCGCACAGGGGCAGAGGCAGGAACGCGCTCCCTTCCACGACCCGAACGGCCAGGGCCGTTTTGGTTCGGGCCGCAGGTAGCCCAGCCTTCCTGAGGCCGCTGACTTGACCCCCTGTGGCTCGAGTCTGCAAGCCAGTCGCTTTTGAGAAGGAGCCCTCCCGTGACAGTTCAAGGAGCCCCGAGGGCAGGTTCACGCCAGGCCATCGTGGCTTCCTCAAAACGCAACAGACGCAGGAAGGGCACGGAGGTCACTTGCCAACAGTGTGAAGACTCAAATGAGCCGCAGGTCCCCAAACGGGGCCCAGGTTATGTGAGCCCAAGCGCACATGTCACAGGCTTCTGGGAAGTCCCGTTTTCACTGCCGGTGACACAGAATACGAGTTCTGGCAGCCGACACTCCCCCACCACCCCCCCGCCCCGAGGCCCGCAGGCTCTCAGCTC
The DNA here is from genome assembly GCF_024362965.1 of Panthera pardus. Lineage (NCBI taxonomy): Eukaryota > Metazoa > Chordata > Mammalia > Carnivora > Felidae > Panthera > Panthera pardus. The sequence goes on from NW_026526788.1 coordinate 79,499,020, forward strand.
ACTCATAACTTCATGGCCATACTGGATGCCCTCAGCCAGAGAGAGCGGACCACGTGCCACGTTCAGGTGACAAGGCTGCTAAGGGTCTCCAGGGCAGGCATCCCCCGTGTCATGCTCACAGCCCAGGAACGCCCCCTTGCCGAAGCGATGCCCCCTCTTGTGGGGCACGCAGCCCTTCTGAGGCTTCCAGTTTCCACGTAGGTTAGGAGTTTGTGCCAGGACCCACTGGGCTGGTAAGGGGCCCAAGAGCCACAGCCCTCGTGGGCGTCAGTAGGAAAACAAGGGGCCCCGTGAACCTGACACCTCCTCGCCTTTCCCCACAGACCTGTTTGGGCTAATACAAGACACCTCCGATGCTAAGGAGAGGGGAATGGGAAGACCCACCCAGCACTGGGACTCTGGACGACGGCCCCTCCGTGAAGAGGGCTCTACCCTCCGGGTGATGCCCCGTCGCCATTCGGGGCCCTGCTCAGTGGTAACGCCGGGGCTGGGCCGGGTGCAGTCCCGGCCTCTGGGGCCGCTCAGGCCAACCCTCCCCGGGGAAGGTCACTCTGCTTCTCCACCCGCCATCTTTCCTCGTCGCCCATACTCCAGGTCTTCATAGCACTGACTGACTCTGTCCGACGCGATCCTCTTTGCTCCCGCTTATTGTCTACGGACCCACCCAAGGGGGGGGCTTCTGGAGACCGGCGCCTGTGGCCATCCTACTCCACACTGTATCCTCGGCAGTGACAGCAGCGTCTGCAACACAGCAGGGACACCCCCAACAGCACCAGCCCCAGAATGCACAGAATCCGTCCAGAGGGAGGGAACGGGATCTCGCTTCTAGTTTTCCCGCCCTGCAGTGCCCAGCACACGGCAGGAACCCAGAGAGAGGTTCTGGACGGAAGGTACGAGAGACAGACCGGACACGGGTCCTACGTGGGTATGGAAAGAACTAGACGGTAGCCCAGATTCTGCCCCTGGCGTGGAACAAGGCCCGAGAGTCTGGGAAGCAGACACTACGTAGGCGCATTCTGGGTTTCCGCACGCAAAACGCACGCCCCGGCCACGCACGGGCACTGTGGACACGCAGCAGGCCCCGTGACTAAGCGTGTCTTGAATGAGCACGGGGGCATCGGGCTCCGGGAGCACGCGGTGGCAGGCAGGCAGGCAGGCCCTCTGGGCACCGCTGCCCTGAAACAGAATGGTCTGCTTAGAGAAAACTGCAGTCTAACGAGCTCCTCAAACTCACAGGCAAACTCCTCAGAAAGAACAAGACCAAGGAACAGGCAGGGCCGTGCCCAGTCGCCGCCCCTGCTCCAATCTGTGGGACGGCGCCTGTGCTCACACCGTCTGGAAATATCCGGTCAAGCCGTGTTTGGTGCGGCCACCGGGCCAGCGAGCCTCTGGATGGGAAGCGGGTTGAAAGAGTCACGTGAGGCCCGTCGTCCGGGCCAGCAGAGCGTGTTCTGTGACGCCGAGGGGAACCGCGTTAGTACAGACTCAGGGTACGAGAGAATCGACACGTCTCTACAGAGCTTGCACCGAACAGCCTAAAAGAATTCAATTCTATTTTGCGCTGGGCCAAGAATTTTGTGGTGACTTTTTTTTTTTCTTTGAAACTATGTGTCTGCTTTTTTTTTTTTTTATTGGATACAGTAAGAAATTGGTGCTAAGCTCATGTATTTTGTTTTAATAAGGACTGGTTTTTGTTTTTGTTTTTATTTCTGTTAAAGGAATAAATTCTAGGCGCACCTGGGTGGCTCAGTTGGTTGAGTGTCCAACGACTTTTTTTTTTTTTAATGTTTATTTATTTTTGAGAGACAGACAAGGCGCAAACAGGGGAGGGGCAGAGAGAGAGAGAGACACACAATCCGAAGCAGGCTCCAGGTTCCGAGCTGTCAGCACAGAGCCCGACGTGGGGCTCGAGCTCACCAACTGTGAGATGGTGACCTGAGGTGAAGTCGGGACGCCCAACAGACTGAGCCACCCAGGCGTCCCTGTCCAACTCTTGATTTTGGCTCAGGTCATGATCCCAGGGTTGTGGGATCGAGCCCCTCGTGGGGCTCCGCACTGAGCGTGGGGCCTGCTGGACGTTCTCTCTCTCTCTTCCTCTGCCCTTCTCCCCCACTGGTGCGTGATTGCTTTCTCTCTGTCTCTCATAAAAGAAATAAAAGACAAGGGAAGAAGTTCTTCTTTCTTGTCATAGCACTCCACTCACAGTATATGTGAACCTGCAGAATCAGCAGGCTCAAGGGGCTGAGTCTCCACTGAGGGTCACAGCTGTTTAGAGAAAGGACTGAGGACCACACCATTTAGTGATGGCTACTTCTGGGTTGGATTCCAGAAGGATTTCACTTTCTGTGTTTTTACGTTTCTGAACCGTAATGTCCTTTACCTTCTAAACTTTGAATTTTTTACATGTACGCACGGATGCTGTACACAGAAGAAACGACACGTAAATGGATTGAGAAATCATTTAAGTTCTTACATAAGTGTTTGCCCCTATTCGACAAGAACATTGTTATGTGCCAAGAACTCAGCCTTCTGTGCCATTACGCTCTCCATGGGAGAGACACATCGCCTCTTTTTAACTCCCTATTACCATACCCATTGTACAGATGCAGCAACGGAGGCTTGGGCTCCCACGACCAGATCTGCTCCCAGCTCTGTCTGCTTCCAAAGGCCTTTTGCTCACAGCCACCTGGCTCCAAGCCTCCCAGCAGACTTGAGGGCTCCTTTCTATCTGTCCCTTTCCCTACCCGGCCACTGAAAGTAGCTGTCGTACTAACCACAAACAGCACAGAGGCCGTGAATTTGGGGGTGTCTGGGTCGTGACCGGTGACTTGTCTCCCACAAAGACCCAGGTCAGGTCCTGGCCTCACCCGGCGGGCTGTCCGGTGCGGGGGAAGGGGCAGGCCAGCAGGAGCCTGGGGACAGGGCTCGGCGAGCGGTTAAACTGAAGAAGTCCCTGGAGTGTCTGGGACCGGGGGCCCTACCAGGCAAACGTGGGGGCCTGGCCGTCTCCGGCCCTGCTCTGTGCGGTGCCACCCGGGAGGTTTCAGGACCAGAAGTCCCCGGCCACCTCTGAGGGGGCCCCAGCCCACGGACCCCAGCACGGCCGTCAAGCAGGTCTCCCCCTCCCCCCGACTTGCTGCCATATCCCCGGTCCTGGTAACATGTCAACGGTGTGTCTCAGGCTGCTGGGCGAGCGGGGTCGGCCCCCACACGTGCACGCGAGACGCCGTGCTCCCCACTCCTCTCAGAGACACAGCATGTTCCGGCTCAGAGAAGCGTCGCCTGACTGAGACCCGTTCCGTCGGGTCAGACCTTTGAGAACCTTCTGTACGAGCCCAGCAGAGTGAGAGCCCACAAAGCTCACGTCAGGAGAGGGGCACACGGGTGCACACGAGTTCCTGGCAACGGGCAGGCACTCTGCCCAACTTACCTTCACCTTGCCCAGCACCCGGGGGTGGAGCTGCGGCACGGGTGGGGAGGGGAGGGCACGGGCCGCCGGTGGCAGGGCCCCCGGGCTGCGCTCCTCCCCTACACCTACGCTTCCAGTCTCCGCCCGTGAGATCTCCTCCAGCCTTCCTTCCTGGGACCCGGCCTCCCGGGCCTCCTGAGCCTGTGCCGGGCACCGGCTTGGCTTCAAGTCCCGCACCTGCCGGGGACTGGTTTTGCGGCTGCGGGCAACTTACTCACCAAGTCTCTGCTGCCGGGTCCTCAGTGGTCATCAGCGTGACGCAGACAGGATCGGTCTCCCGGGGCTGAGGGAGCATTAAGAGAGCTCACGCCGACGGGCGGCAGTGAGGGTTGGAGAAGTGCCCACAGGCTCACGACGGGGCTTTCCTGGGGTCCGGGGATGCTGCTGGGAGGAGCTCAGTGTCGTGCGGGCCTCACCCGCCCTCATTCCGGCTAACCGCTCACACGACTCGCTCTCTCAGGCAGAGACTAGGGCTGGTGCACACTCGCCCCGGCATCTCGTACACAGTAGGCACTTAGCTCGGCCGATAGCACTTGCCAGAACTTGGGATAGCCTGGTGAATATGAAGCTAAAGGCCCCCTGGGAGGACCGTGACCCTAACCCGGTCTTCCTGCTGCTCTGTTTACAGACACCCTTGAAGTCTGTGCGCATTTGCCCACCGCGTGGCCGCCCCGCAGCCCGAGGCGGGGAGGAGAGGGCGCACAGGGGGCAGCCTCGTCTGGCAGGGAGATGGCACCCACGTCCCTGCAGCCTCTCCTCCCCACCCGTCTTTCCTCATCATCCACCCTGCAGCGGGGCCTGAGCCAGCAGCGATGCCGGAAGTGGTTCTTGGTCGCTCTGAGAACTTTCCAGCCACATTCCTGGGTCCCCAAAGAGGCTCCGGCCCAGGCCACAGCCTCCTGGCTCTGTGCTGGCCGCTGCGGGTTTCCCAGGCGCAGGGCGGCGGCGGCCCTGGAACAGGCCAGCCTCTGTTGACCGAGTCTGAGGTGGAGCACAGGATAAAACCTCGGCCAACTGACGCCTTTAAATGTCAGCGCGGCCATCCCTCCCTTATTTCACAATGCTGCTCCAAAAGCAGCTCGATGGGCCAAGTTCTGTTACCGCAAAGCTAATATCCTCTAGCAACTTCCGAGCTGGTTGTCTGCCTCTGGGGCCAGAACACATCTGGCCGGCAGAGAGACTTCTGGATTCCCCAGCCAGGGTGAACTTTCTACGGGGTTTGCCTTGAATGATGAGAACCCCAGGGCCACCCCCGCTATTTGCGTCTGAGTTTTGTTCCACTGGACGGAGAGGAACGGCCTCACCAAAATTCTTCGAGGCACAGGAGAAAATCGAGGCAGTGAGTGAAAGCAGAAGGAAATGAATAATCCTCACTTTGGCCCACGCGTCGCAAGCGTGGCAGCAAGAGCAGCCTGCAAGAGACGTTAGCATCGGGACTGGACAGGCAACCCAGCAAGCACTTCCGGAGCAACGCCACTGTGGGAACGCAGTGTTCATTAAAAAAAAAAAAAATCACACTTTTGTGCACCGAGATACGCTGAACCACTTGTTCGGACGCCAGGGCCCCATTCGCCAAAACTCACAAGCTCCGGCCGCTCCTTTTCCGCTGCCCCCTCTCCAGCGCCGTGTTCTTATTTGCCACTTGAGGAGCACAGGAAAAGGCCACGCAGGGGCCAAGTTTCGGCTCGGCACAGCTTTAGACAATCGGGTGGGCCGCGTTACATCACCCCCACATTCCTGACCGCCAGGGTAACGGTCCTGAGGCCCTTTCTACGATGAGCTTCCACGCAGAAATTAACAAACAAATTCCAGTGGCTTTCCAAACGGGGAAACTAAGGCACGGGGCCATCCAGATCAGGAGCTGGTGTGATTCTCTTAAAAGGCCGGACAGTAAATGTTTTAGGCTTTGTGGCCCATCTGGTTTCTGTTTTAACAGGAGAGCAGCCATGGGCAGTTTAATACACAAGCAGGCATGGCTATGTGCCAATAAAACTTTATTTGCAAAAACAGGCAACAGCTTCTGGGCTGCGGTGTGCCAATCCCTGATCTAGATGGTCTGAGGTGACAACTGTCACACCTTTCCTGGAAGACACTGGCCATAAGCATAGGGTACCACTGAACCCTCCCCCCGACGCACTTGGGAGGCCCCAGGGGTCCAGCTGGCAGAGCTCTAACTAGAACAGCGGATCTATCATAAAATATTAAGTCACGCCCCATATAGAACTCAGCAGACACTGGACCTTGGTCCTCCGAGGTCCTGCTCTGTGACGAGGGCTGTCCCCAGGCCCCTCCCAGCACAGGCTCGAGGGCTGAGGGGCTCGTGGTCCCCCTCTGCTCCACCTAAAACCCCACAGGGAGAAGAGAAGGCACCAGCGACTGAAACAAAGGCAAGGCCAGCTTCCCCTCCGGAGAGCCCCACCGGGATCCCAAAACGTGGGATGAGGACCGTCCTCTGCCCTGCCTTCTTCCTTCTCCGGGCTGCCAGGCTCTGCAGCCAGCCTCACGGCCACCACCCTGCACTACGGTTCCCTCTGGGGCCTGGGGCTGAGGCCGCAGGGAAGGTCCACGGAGGGGAGAGGCCCTACGTCTCCACATCCCATCTCGTGCGGAAGCCTCAGGCATCGCCTCGGAAGCGCGGGACTCCTCACGCAGCTTCCTGAGCGCCATGGAGGCCACCACTTCATGCCCCTATTTGGGCAATGCTCATTGTCACTGCTTCAAAACGGTCTCCGATTTCAGTAATAATCCAAGTTTAGCCTGCTTCATCCCGAACGGTGACAACTGTCACCTCAGATTGTCTAGACAGTTCCAACAGCTGGTGGAGCAGGGGCCAGATCAGGCTCCCCTGGCGACGCCATGTGACATCCCAGCCGCCGCGCCAGAACAGGGCGCTGCCCTCTGGGCCGAGCCACTTCACCGTCCGCAAACCAGAGAGCCCTACACGTCCAGGGCCGACCTGTCCCATCAAGGGCCCGCCACGGCGGAGGAGGGAAGGCCTGCTCTGCTCCCAGCCGATCCTCAGCCTTCCTGTGTGCAGACACACGAGATGGGAAGGCCTAGGGCCCCGAACGGGGATGGCAGCCGGAACAAGCGTGGACTCTGCGGGCACGCCAGGCCGGGTGAGCTCGAGCGCCACCCCGAACCTCTGTACGGTGAGGACAGCGCTCGCCACTTCCCAGGACCGTCACGAAGACCACGTGTCCCAACACAAATGTGAATCTTGTCCCGGGCCCACAAGCACAGCGGGGACGGGGACACGCAGGCACCACGGGCACGCTTCCTCACGTGCGCGCACGGCCAGCGCAGCGTCTGTGTGTTCGCCAGACTTTCGTGGGCTGGGGCCCCGGCCACCGGGGGTGCGGGTCTCCGGCTAAAAGTTCCCGACACGAACTATGCTGTCCTCATTCCCAGGGACAAGGGACAGTGTGGGCAGCAGGCTGACCAGGCAGGTGGCCCAAACCAATGCAGAAGGCCCCAGGGTCTCGTTGCTCTGGCTTTCTTGGTTCCCGAGAGGAAAAGGAAGCCGTTTCGGACTTAGCTCGTCTCCCCAGGGACAAACGTGGTCATCCTCTTTGCCCTGACGAACTTCCGTATCTGGTGAGGAAGAGGAAGAGCGGACCCGAGCAGCCTCGCAGAAATCAACTCAGCCAGCAGGCACCCCATCCGGTCTGCACCCTCGGGCCTGTAGGAACCGGGCAAGGGACCCCCGAAGGCTCTGGGCCCATGCAAGGTGAACTGCCAGAGCTCCCACTGCCCCCTTCTCCACTGACAGGCCCCAAATTCACGGGCACAGCCTTCTCTCTCTCTGCCCTGGGATGCTCAAGCCTGCCCACAGCCGAACGAAGCCCGGTCTCCCTGCTCAAAGCTGTCCCTGGCTTCCCGCTAGGACAAGAATCACTCAGAATCAGCCTCCAGCTCATTCTCCCGGCCCTCCGTTCTCCATCCCAAGCACAGGGGCAGCCAGGTGGGTTAGTTCCTGGTCTTGGGAACATCCCTGTGCCCTGTCTCTCCTCTCCACCCCGGCTGAGACGCAGTCTGGACTGCGGCTGGGGAGCTCTGCCTGGGCCACCAGAGAGCCGCTGTGCTCCCCTGCACGGGAAATGAGCCCTGCATATGACAGCAACAACCCAGCAAGCGCCCCTGTCCCTACTGCCGGATTCCTGGAACACTCTGGCAAGTGTGCTAAGTGCCAAATGAGCGTCCGGCATTCGTCATCTTCTTTAATCCTACCGATGGCCACTACAGACCCTACTGAACAGGGGAGGAGACCGAGGCTCAGGGGGCAGAGCTGTGAGCGGTGCTCACCCTCTCCGAGTTCCCCAGGGACGACGTGTCAGAGCCGTGGCCTCCGGGAGGTGGCGGCTGACCATCCTGTCTACTGGAGCCCACAGAGCGACCTGACACAGCGGGAGCTTGGGGAACGGTGGCTGAGCAAAGAGAAGAGTCCAGAATTGGAGTCGAGATCACTGGCGGACACAACTACCCCTTCTGGCTCCACCCCAGCCTGCGGCTGCCACACAGACACGGCTGCCCCCACCCGCCCTCGGTGGCCTGCACGCTCCCTGAAGGTAAGGACAGCATGTCATGTGTGCTGATCTCCCCTCAGCCCCTGCGCGGCCACTGGCACACTGCCAGTCTCAGGGAACGCGTGCCGATGGGAACCTGCTCACAGGGTCGCCGCTGCCTGGGGTCTACGGGCCCAGAAGGTCCCCGTGGTGGGCAGGGCTGTGATTGAAGCTACAGGCTGCACATTCCTACAAGGCTGTCCTGACAGGGGGCACAAATGGAGTTTTCCTGGAAAACTGGTCAGGAGGCTGCTAAGCCCCGAGGACAGGCCTGCTCTGGGACCTTCTGCTCGGTCCCGAGCTTCCCCGGCCACATTCCACATCAGCCCCGGCACCCCTCCACGCTTACTCGCTCCAGAGTGCTGGTGGGTGTGGGGCCCAGAGCCCAGAACAGCTGTGTGGAGTCTGGCTCAGACCGCCTGCTCAGGGGTGGGTGGAGACAAATGCCCAACCTCGTCGTTAGGGAGCAAGACCACAGCCTAGAGAAGTGGCCCAGCGCTCATGAGGCCGCAAAACACATCTCGGCATCCCCACCTGGTGGGCCCCATGAGGTGCGCGAGCCTCCCTGTCTTCCGTGGCTCTCCTCTCCTCTCCTCCCCCCTGCCCTGGCCGCACACCAGGGACATCACACTGAGCGGGGCCGCACAGCCCCAGTCACTTCAGCCGAAATGAGCCCAGATGTGAAGGCAGGGTCTCAGAACGATGGCACCGCCCAACCACCCCCGCCCCCACCTCGGCCTCCCACGGCGGGAGGGGACCCGGGACACGATGGAGCCGTCCCGCCAGCTGCTCAGGCTCCCAGGGCTCGCTCTCCCTTGACGTTGGTCCCCCTGGTAGACACAGTGCAGCCCAGAGCACCCAGCACATCTGCGCAGGCGCCTCTGGCCAGCCCCTCTCTCGGTGGCCGGCACGGGGGCCACCGAAGGAAAGGGTCCGAGTGCGGGGCCAAGTCGCTTAACCCAAGGCTGATTCCCAGTACCCTCTCTCATGCCCACACCCCCAGGCCTCCTCCCCACCTGCTTGTGCCGTGAGCTCCAGGGTCTGACGGCGGCTCGGCCCCTTAGAGCAGTGTGACCTTGGCCAAATGATCTGACCCCGCATCGTCAACTGTGGGAGCCACCGGCCACGTGTGGCCATCAAGCACTGGAAGTGTGTGGCCAGTCCAAACTGCGATGGGCAATCAGTGTCATACACACCCCGGATCTTGGTACCAAATCCCACCATCCGAGACTATTCCAGACTAAAGTGACGTAGGATTTCTCTAGGTGGGTTATGCCCATTTAAAGCTGGTCCCGACTGCCGGGGCGCCTGGGTGGCGCAGTCGGTTAAGCGTCCGACTTCAGCCAGGTCACGATCTCGCGGTCTGTGAGTTCGAGCCCCGCGTCAGGCTCTGGGCTGATGGCTCAGAGCCTGGAGCCTGTTTCCGATTCTGTGTCTCCCTCTCTCTCTGCCCCTCCCCCGTTCATGCTCTGTCTCTCTCTGTCCCAAAAATAAATAAAAAACGTTGAAAAAAAAATTTAAAAAAAAAAAAAAAAAAGCTGGTCCCGACTGCCAAGGGGCTAGTGGTCACTGGGCCATGGCACAGAGTCCCAGGCAGGCTCTGTCCTTCCACAGGGGCCAGGATGGCATGACAAGATGAAAAGGCCAGGGCCACCTGGCCTCACTGTCTCCTCAGGGTTCCCACACGAGAAAGAGGAAGACCAGAAGTGGGGCAACAGGGTGAGAAGAGAAACCCTCGGGGAGGCAGGGCTGTGAGGGCTGCGCCCGCTGTGAGTGCCAGCACAGCCCAGGGCAAACCCTCAAGGCCACCTTTCGCTGTGTCAAGTCAGCTCAGCTTGCTAGAAATTTCCTTCTGGGACACAAAGCCCATTGCTCCCACCTCTTGTCCCCACACTCCCCAGTGCCAGTCACTTCACAGGCACCCCTTGGGGAGAAAGAGCAGGGCCCGGGAGGGAAGGGAGAGCAGTGCCCAGGTGCTAGGTCAGAACAGCCTGGCTGGGGGTCAGAGGGGAGGCCAGCCAGGCCCAGGGCTCGGGCAAGTGCAGGACTGGCTGGGACCCCTTCCTCCATCTGTCAGGACGAGCCACTCCGGGGACGAGGGGGGATGGCAGTGATCAAGGGCTCAGAGATCTCCCAGAAAGGCACAAAGATGGGTGGCCAAGGTTCTGCTTTGGGCACTACGAGGGTTACTCCAGATTGTGGCTATTCCACCAGAGGACGTCACCAGCATTTTCTGGGGTCCTCTCCTCAGCAGGGCACAGCCAGACTGCCAGCCATTCTCCCTCGGGCCCTGGCCTGGTACAGTGAAAGGACCTGGAACAGAGCAGCCGAACTGCATTGCCTGGGCGGAGCTGAAGGGCCCCCCAGAGGGGCCCGGAGGGGCCATACCACCGGGGCCTCTCTAAGCCCCCAGCACCCCGACTTTACCAACTCAAAGGCTCACAGCTCAAGAGCTGCAAAGTCCGCCCAAGGGCTGGGAGGATGGGAATGGGTGACGGGGTCCGGACGGTCTGATCCCAGAAGGCTGAGAACACTTACGGCCTGGCAGAGACACTTCCCGAATGTCCTACAACAGCAGGCCTCGAGCCACGGGCTGCGAGCGGCTCCGTGATGAGGATGTGACACCATCTCCACCCCACCATCAGGGACCCCGGAGCACAGAGTAGGTCCCAGACTCGCCTGAGCCTGTGGTTCCCGAGTGGTGGCAGCACTCTACTCAGGAAGGGGCCCTTCGGTGAGGTGAGAGCGCACGGGCCACGGGGGCCAAAGAGTGAGGGGGGCTCCAGTCACCACTCTGCCCCTTGGCACGGGAGCAGACAGCGAATACTCAATCTTCTTCCCTAAACAGGGAGGAGAGGTGCCCTTCCCAGGGTCAGGAGAAGACCACAACCCCAGGGCAACAAGAGGGCCCCCAGGGCCACAGGGCAACCCAGCTGCCCGCAAATGCAGGCCAGCGTTGCTAGAAGTTAGGGCCCTGCTTCCCGGAGCCAGACTGGTGTGTGCAGATACGGACAGGGGACGAGCCAAGGGCCACTCACTGCCACTGACCAGCAGCAGGGCTGGGAGGCGGTACCGTGAGAGGTACGTGGCAGGAAGCACCAGACTTAACCCTCTGCAGCCCCCCACCAGCCTCCCAAAGCTAGGGCACCTGCCTGAGCGCTTCTGTCAGGTGGTTTCCCCCTTACCCGCCTTCTCGCCCTGACCTGTCTGCACTACGGTCTCCCGGGTGCACTCTGAGACCAAATCCCCAAGGCAGCTGATTCAGAGGGTCCCAGACCCAGCAAATCACATCGGATCCCTTGTGGGAAATCTGATGGCATTCCCCGGGGCCCAGCACAAAGACCCACTCCTTACCACAGCCCGCAAGGCCCACCCGAGCCAGCCCTGCTGATGCCTTGCAGCCCCTCCTGCCCAGCCCCCTCGCACAGGACCCCCATCACACCAGCTTGCTCTGCCCTGAACTTGCTGAGCCCTCCCACCTCCCAACGTTTGTGCTTCCTCTTCCCTCCACTCAAGATGCTCTCCCTCCCCACCCGTGCGTGGCCGAGGGCGTCTCGGCGTCTCGTCACCTCCTGAGCGGCTGCCCTGCCACTCTAACCTGAAGCTAACCTAACATCCGTCTCCCCTCTACCCACCTGACATCCAAATCGCACCAGCCTGCTTTGTTTTCTTTATAGCACCCATCACCGCCTGAAATCATCCTGCCTGGGGTTTGCTTATTATCTACCCCTCTTCCTAGGAAGTAGCTTCTATGAAAATGGCAATCGTGTGTGGCTTACAGAGATATCCTCAGGGCCCAGCTGAGTGCCAAACACTCAACGACACCAGGTAAGACAAGGAGGGAAGGAGCAGAAAAGAGAGAAAACAACCCCCCCCCCTCCGCAGTGTGTGATGCTAGATGGTACTGAGAGGACACGCTTGCCCAGAGCCGTGTGGTGGGCAGAGGGCAGACGTTCCCACAGCAGCAGCGTCAGATCCCAGAGCCCGGGGCTCAGCTCCAGGCCCCGCTGCCCCCCTGAGCCCGGCGCCCAGTGGCCCTGCCATCTGCCCCCTCGAGGCTCTGCGCACAGGAGCGCCGGAGGAGGGAGGAGGGCCGTGCATCTTCCTGCCTGTTTCCCGCGGCTGTCACTGTCACCCGGTCTGATTCCTGACCCGGCAGCGCACTGCGTCCTGTTCACGGCGGCTGCTGCGCGGGACCGGCTCCTTCGCGTTTCCTGTCCTCAGCTCGGGCGGGCCCCGGGGGCTGTGGCCGCCCAGCTCCGGAGCCCGCAGAACCCAGAACCGCAGCCTCCTCCCTCTGACGCCCTCGCCGGGGCGGGAGCGGCTTCCTGCAGTCGCTTCCTCCATGAGACCTGCTGCTCATGTCTTGGCTTCTCAGGCCTCCAGAAACCCAATTAACAAGTGCTCCCAGTGACCTCTCAGTGGACATACGGGTGGTTTCTGTCCCCCGATTGGGCCCTGGCTGCTGCAGGCGGGGCTTCCGCACGCTCTCCGCGCTCCGAGCTCTGGGAGGAAACAGCTGCAGCCCCCACCACCGCTGCCACCCGCCCCGTGAAGATTAACTGCATTATAGGACCCTGCACTATCTCAGGGAAAGGGCTAGCGCCTGGTGGCCTTCAGTGACATATTACTGATGTGAGCTCAGTGCTACTGCTCACAAATGGAACTTTTGGCGGTTGTGTTATTATTTTGGAACCAACCGTTTCTTTTGTTTTCCAAGACAGAAAAAAAAAAAAAAAAAAAAAGCAAGCCCAAGCTTCCCCACCCCAAAAGGAATTATCCGAGAGTCCTACTGTGTCCAACTTTCAAAGGAGGCCTTGCTAATCACTTGGCCGTGAACAGGCGATCGCCACCCACTGCAACCGAGTCCGCTCAGACCAAGTTCCCACCGACGCGGGGGCTGCAGCAAAGAAAGGGTCTGCCCCCCAATGCGGCGTTTGCTTTCCTTAGTTCTCAAACTGTGGCCTGAAGCTGGGAGAAGGAGCAGTCGTTCAGGGCACCGATACTGCAGAAACGTCATAAATAAACAAACGGCCCGCGTCCACAGGGGAGGGTCTACGTCGCTGGAGTGCTTGGGACAACGGAGGGGTGTGTTGCAAAAGACAAAAGGGGCGAACGTAAGCTTCCGTCCTGGGCCGACCCCACGAAAGCCAGTGGCGTGCACCAGGCAAAAGCACAGGCAGGTGTCAGATGTGTTAGCTCTGGGCCTGGCTCCTCACGAAGCACACGTCCATCTCAGTGACGCCTCGTCGCGCCTCGGTCGCCAGCCCTCCCCGGGGCTCTCTCAGCCGCCCAGGCTCGCTGAGGGCTTGGAGCCCCTTCCCAGGAGGCGTTACCGCAATGTCCCCAGTAAGGAAGCAGGAATAGGGCAGGGAATGTCAAAATCCCTCCAGGTCCGTCAAGCGCCCCCTTCCGCCGCATCCTTCTGGGCTGGGCTGGGCTGGGACTACAGGCTCTGTTGGTAGATTCTCAGAGGCCATGGCAGGCCCCACATTTTCCAAAGCGGCTGCCCCAGCCACTGTAAACAGAGCAGATGTGGCCCAGCTGAGGGAGATCCAGCGTGACAGGCACTCGAGACTGTACGAGAACCCTCCCGTGGCCCCGAGCTGCCCCTGGCCTTCTCCAGCCCAAGTCCAGATGGCACCCGCTATCAAGTAGACAAGGACTGAGAAACTTTGGCACGGGAGTCAGGGGTCTGGGGACAGGGGTAGCTGGAAAGGGGTGGGACTGAATTTCCATAGCAGGGAAGGACGGCCTGGGCTGGCAAAGCACTGATACACAAGGATTTGGGGGTGGGATGGTTCCAAGGATGCTTGTGAAAACCAAATGAATCACGGTGATCGACCAGACTTCACTTTTACTGAGAACAGGTGATGCCGGCTAAGTGAGGGCTGAAGGTTAGATAACAGGAAGGACTTAGAACCAGCACCCACCGAACACAGTAGTTTAAAGGAAGCAGTCTTTAGGGTTGAGGCAATGGATTCTCTACCTGGTGAGGTCTCGGACTCGGGACTTGGACGCTAATGACAAGATTAACCCATTGGCCAGTCCTGTTGTACCAGCTCCAAAACATTTTGAGCCTCTGACATAAATCAGTACGTCCACTGCCCCCGCCCACGGCCTCTTATCTCCCCATAGCTCTCAGTTTTTGCTGCCCACCCCAGCCAGAAGGAGCTTTCCCCGGGGTACTGTCTCCCCTGCTTAAAACTCTCTGATGCTCCCCCTGCACTCAGAATAAAAGCCGGATGACTTCAGAGTTGGGGCCCCCTATGCTGGGCCCCCTCCCTGTCCCTTCCTAACTCCGACCTTTGCACCTGTGCTTCTCCCGGGGGCCTCCCAACCCCATGTCACTCCTGAGCTCTTCCAGGGCTGCCTTGTGGCTTATTTACGCCAGGAGGCTGATTCTGATGGGCTGTGAGAACACTCTGGAAGCCCGGCCTCTTTCAAGGGCTACCACGGTCCAGAGACACCAGATACATGCGGCATCTGGACAAGGCATAAACAGTCACACTTGGTTCCTGGTCATTCACTCTGGAAAGGTTAGCAGGGACTCAGAACCCACCTTTAAGAATCCACACGGGAAAATCTGCCTTACAAACGTCCAGTGCTAGGGGCACCTGGGTGGCTCGGTCGGTTGAGCTTCCGACTTCGGCTCAGGTCATGATCTCACACAGGGTTCGTGGGTTCGAACCCCGCGGCGGGCTCTGTGCTGACAGCTCGGAGCCTGGAGCCTGCTTCAGATTCTGGGTCTCCCTCTCTCTCTCACCCTCCCCCGTTCATGCTCTGTCTCTCTGTCTCAAAAATAAACATTAAAAAAAATTTTTTTTTAAACACAAAAACAAAACGAAACAAAAAACAAATGTCCGGTGCTACACGTTAGATGTTTTTCCCGTCAGTTCTAAGGCAGCTATGTCCCCAGCTTAGCCTAAGTCAACCCCAAGCCCTCTTTGGTGCTCAGGAAGGTCGACTGTCAGGTAGGGATGCCACTCTTCTGCTGGCACAGGGACTCAGCAGGGGCCCATCCGATGACTTGGAAGGCACAAAACCAGGCTCTCGAATCCCTTCTCCAGGTCACCCCTTTCCCAACCCAGGCGAACCCAGTATCTCCTGACTGAGGGGCCTTGACTCCCAGTGCTGTCTCCACCTGATATGAGCCCACCCCTGGCCTCTGCAGGGGCACCAGGCTGGACCTGAGCCCACCTCCACTGCTCCCAAACCCCACTTACTTGGGGAGCTTCTGAAACACTCTGGCACCGGGGCCCTGGCCCGGACCCACCATTCAGACTCTGGGGAGAGGCCCAGGAAGCTGCAGTCCATGCAGACCATGCTTGGGCAGCAGTGAACGTGGTCAGAAACCCGGGGCTCAGAGAAGCAGGACAGCTGGCTCCCGGCCACAACATAGCCAGGTGCAGGACTGAGTCTCAACTCACGTCTTCTGACCCCAAACGCAGCTATGTTCCAATGACAGGCACACTCGGTCGCCCCTGTGATACGGGAAGCATCTACCATGTGGCAGCAGGGCGAAACCCTGGCATTGGAGTCACAGAACCCTAGGTCCAAACCCCAACGAGGCAACTCAACAACTCAACTCAGGCCCTCAGACAAGCCACATGGGCCTCCGGGCTCCAGGCCCTCTTCTGGGGAGCAGAGATACGGCTGAGGACCTCAGAACTGCAGAAACAAAGAATCTCCCCAGAGACCACAGCTCACGCTCAATGAACGGGGCAGTTCCTTCCTTCTGACCAGTCTCTCTCTCTCCTCCTAAAATGTGACCACCAATAGCAGCGATGACGACCGACTCTTACTAAGGGCTGACCCCAAGCACACAGGAGCATTTCATGCTAACGAACTCATTCAGTGCTGCCAGTGCACCATGACCGAAGGGGCTGCTGCCCCAACCTTGACGATGGGGACCAGGTGCCAAGGGGTCAAGTAAATTTAAGTCGCCAGGATGAGGCTTGAGCCCACCCCACGGGAAAGGCCAAGGCTCTGCTCTCCACCAGCCCTCTGTCTCCCCATGTCTTGGCCCACGGTCTGCGTCTTCTTCAGCAGGCTGGGCAACACGGGGTTTCTCTAAACCCTCCTCTGTGGGCCCTTGGAGTTGAACCAGAGAGGCAAGGGTCACCCAGCCCGCAGACCCTTCCCACTCTGGCTTCCACGAAGCGGGACTCAGGCATGCTGGCCTCCGGAGGGCCGGGCCCCCAGCTCACAGGCCCCTGAGCCCAGGACCAGAGCAGGGCCTGGCACCTGAGGGTGCTCTGAGCACATCGGGGAGGGCTCGAAGGGCTCAGAGGCCCAACCGGCTTCCAAAGCAGAGGCCTTCCAGAAAACCCTGGGCACCCCAGAACTGTGTTGCCTCACATCTTCTAAGACACCTCCCGGCTCGGAGAGGCTCACAACGAAAGCATGGAAAATCACCAAGTGCCACTAAAAGCTGCCTCCCTGGCATGTCCCCAGCTGAACTCCTTCTATTTTTCTTTTCCCGGGAGATCAAAGCTATTGTGTCAACACTCGGCCCCGATCCGAGTGACCTTAAGCGGGTTGCTTATGCAACCTGGTGGTGGCAGCCGGGGACGGCAAGGAGCGATCCGAGAGTCTGAACGGGGGTTTCCTTGAAGCGTGAGAACCCCCGTCAGGGGTGCCGCGCTATTGCTGACGTGCCCGTTTTTGACAGGGAAGAAACCCCAGAGAGAGCTCCAACTAGCCTCTGGCTCGGCCCTCCCTGCTCTCCCGCTGGCAGGACCCTGGCCTCCCGCTGACGCCCTCCCCCGGGAGCGGCTGACTGCCCGGAAGCAGAGCGGCAGGAGATGGGCCGCAGGGTGCGGCTCTGACGTTCCTCCGAGGGCCAGCCGCTGGCGGGACCCACGCCACGGGACGCCGCCCCACCCCGGGGAGAAACAGGAAGTGCTGTTCCCATTTTACAGACAAGGAAATGGAGGCTACAGAGGGGTGACCTGCCCCAGGGCGCACGGCTCAAAAGTGGCAGCGAGGGAAACTGAGCCCCTTTCTGACTCTGTCCGCGCCCTCTAGGTCTTGCCAGGGTCGGCTACCTGGAAAGGCCAGCCGGGCCGTCCGCGTGTCGGATGAATCTCAGCAGCAGGAAGAGCACAGAACGCAGAGTCAGGAGGCCCCGGTTCCGGCCTTCCCAGTGTCCTAAGGAACCACGCGGCTCTGGGCAAGTGGCTGACTCTCCCCGGACTCTGGAGGCCTCGCCCTCAGGTGAGGGGATGGACAGAGGGCAGTCAATTAGCAGCGGCTGCCAGGATCCCGGAGGGGAGGAGTCTAAGACCTCCTCAAAGTTCAAGCAGAAAACACGCTACTGCTTAGCAGTGTCCATCAAGAGCACAGAATCGACGTGCTGGATCCGTGCCCCCTGCCACCACCCGGTGCCCCCTGCCACCACCCCGTGCCATCCACCCCTCTGATGGTCCAAGTCTTAAAGACTCTCTTCCTTTGTTCGAGCCCATCCTGACTGGTTCCTCATCAGAGGCAAGTACTCCCATGCACCCACAGTGCGTTTTGCCTTTACTTTTATTTAGCATTTATTTCGTGCCAATTAGAAATCCCGGGCTTTCCGTTGACTGCCCTTCACCAGCTCCTCATGCCTGCCTGCGTTCTGTGTTGTAAAGGGCGATGCATCTCTGAATTCCCCTATTTGCCATCCGCACGGTTCCCCACGCCAGCAGGAGAGGTCTAAGGGTGCAAGACTGCGGGCAACTAAATCCGGCAGAGTGGCCAGCCGGGGGCAGTGCAGGCAGGAGGCGGCCACAAAGGCTCGGACGAGCCAGGCCTGAGCCCAGGGACTCTGCCAAGGAAAAGCACGGCTGGCTGTGGCTGCCGGGGCTGCCTGAGTGGGAAGGTCACGCAGCCAGTAGTGCGAAGGGCCACCCCACACGGGGGCTGAGGAGGGCCGCTCCCCTGCTAAAGGCAACCCCCGCTGGCAAGCAGGGTGGACCGTGGAAGGCTGACCCAGGGACACCGTGCCAACAAAGAGCCACGAGTTACTGATGAGCATCTGTGATACCCCTCCGGCAGCTTCGGGCCACAGCCCCCCGCCCTTCCGAGCCCCCAGGGCCCCAGCCAACCCCGCTCGCCTGGACTCGACTCCCAGACTCGTCCTGGATCAGTGCTCGGCACAGTTGCTACCTCGTGCTTCTCCCCTGCCCCACGCTGCCCCCGGCCAGCTTTCTGGGCCCCTCAAACATCTGCTAACACAACAGTTGCTGCCTGTTCTGGGGCTTGCTCCAGGAGGTTTGAGGACTCAGTGTGTGGGCAGCTGCGATCAATCAAACCTCTGTTTCAGCATCCCGACCCCTCCTCACAAATGCCTCGCTTCTGTTTGAAGCACTGTTGAGAAATACAATTTGTTGCTCCTGCAGGCTGACCAGCTTGGAGTCAAAAATACAGCAAGGACTGGGACACCCAGGGGCACGGCATTCGGCGGGTACCTCTTTTTAATTGTGGCTTTTTTTTTTTTTTTCCCCTGAAAACTTGGCTCCCACGCATGCGATCCGGGCCTAAATGGCCACGCACGGCGCAGGTCTCGCTGGGAGTCAACCGACGCTTGCCAGCCACGCCAAGTCTCCAAGAAGCAATAACTAATAAACACGTCGGCAAAAGTCCCGCTGATAAACAACTCCGATGCTCAGGCCGGGCCCTGCTCTCAATGGCACACATTCACACAGAACACCGGGCAGAAGGGGTCACGTGGGGAAAGCCGAGCGGGAGGTCAGCACCATGTGACCCGGGCAGGGGCGGGCGCGACTGACCCTCCGGGCCGCCTTCGGGCAGCTGCTCTGGGAGCCTCGTGGCTACGATGCCAATTCCGGGGCGGGGCAGGCCTCCCTGGGCCGGGTCCTGGAGCTGGTTCTCCCAGTGGGGACCCTCCTCGCTGCAGCCTCCCCCCTCCCGCTGCAGGAGCCGCCTGCAGCCTCGCTCGGCATCCCCGTCCGTGCGCTGGGCGCTGAGGTTTTAACAAGATGTGAGCAAAGGTGGACAGGTCTGAAGGCAATCGCTGACCCCCCCCGACCCACCGCGGTCCGGCCTCACTGCCCGAGAGGCATCGGCCACTGCCGGCCAGCTGTGCCCAGGGGTGCTGGCCAGGGGCAGGGCGGGGCATCCGGTGAGCTCCCAAGACCATGTCTACCTAGTCCCACGGGCTGCAGACGTGACACAAAACGCTCACACGTGGCCAACCTCCTCTGGCGGAGGTGGTTCCGAATCCGACACCGCTTCATGACCCTCGGCTCCGAGCACGGAGCTCACCGCGGGCCGAGCTGAGCGGCAGGGCAGGCCTCCTCCCCGTTCTCAAAAGGAAAGGACGAGGCAGGAAGAGGAACAAAGAAGGAGAAGTAAATGGCAAGGGCAGAAAAGGGAAGGGAAACACAGAAGGAAAGAAATGGGCAAATAGAGAAAAAAGGGAGTCCTCACAAGGGACTGAGTGTGCCTCCTGGGGCCATCACCCCCGTCCTAGTTCTGCCTCTGGAGTCGCCCAGAACGAGCCCACGCCTTCCCTCCCAACATGTGCAACAGCAACGCCAGGGGCACCCGTCCGCACTCCCTGCGTGCCAGCCGGGGCGCTAGGTCGTGCGTGTACACACAGGCAAGGATACACACACACGTGTTATCAGTAGATACAGACACACACGTACGTTCACACGTACATATATCTGCACGTCGCAGACACACACGTACAGGTTGACACGTTATACCCACGCGCACACATGCGTTATTTCCCTTATTCTTCCGGCAGAAGCCACAGCAGCTGTGGGGACGATGTGCTTTGCTGCACAGAGATGTCAAGTAATTTGCCCAGGGCTGCCAGCCTTCTGCCCCTCATCTGGACGCCTTCTGATTTGTCGCTGTGCCCCCAGGCCCCAACTGCAGATCCAAAAGTGAACACCATGTTCTAGAAGGACGGCAGTGTCCGCAGGAGGGGCTGGATGGACGAGGCTTCAGGGGCTCTGGGTACCCCCCACCCTTGCTCCAGGCACCCTGACTGATGGCCAGAGAAAAGCTCCTGCATGCTCACCCACACCCCGGGAGGTGTGCCCTGGGCCCGGAAGGCTCCGGCCCCAGTCAGCGCCTCAGGAAGCCGGGGTTTCTCAGAACTCCCTGTACTCCGAGGGTCTAACCGGAAAGGCACTCTGCACCTTTGATGTGACAATCTCATACACCTGGTCCCAGATCTACGCACACAAAGGGGCTCCTTCACAAAAATGCTCAGTTAGAACCCCCTGCCCCCAGGAAAGTGAGTATTTACAAACCAAGATCACAAGACCTACAAAAAAGGGTCCAAGATCTAGGTTGGAGAAACAGAGCAGTGCCGACCCTGGCTACAGGCCTGTCTTTCCATAGATGCGCAGCCCCTGCTCCTGCCCCAGCAGTTACAAATGCTGAGAAAGCCACAGCCCACAGGGGCTGGTATCTGGGCAGTCCCACGTCAGCTGTCACCTGGCCAGGGGCAGGTGTCTGTATACCAGTGACATGCTCAGCTCCTGGGGTTCCCAGGCAGAGGACCCTACACGTTCCAGGCTGGATCCAGGGCTCTCTGCAAAGGCACTGGAGTTGCCCTAGGCCTGGCTTTTAAAAAGGCTCCTGGAAAAGCAAGGCCCACCTCGCGAGGCCATAAATTATACAATGGGGGAGCCAAAGCAGGCAGAGCCCTGCGGAGACAGGACTGGCCGGGGCTCTAGAGGCTTGGTCGGGGTGGCTCAGGGTCCAACCCCAGGGCTCCAGTCGCCCCCTTCTGGCACACACACTTCCCAGGGGCCCCTTCTGCACTTGCCCCGGACTCTGCCCTACCCAGGCCTTGGCTAGAGAAAGGCGGGAGGAATCAGGGCGGCCTCACCGGGATCTTGGAGGCCTGCCTGGAGCCAATGAAGCAATCTACACATCTGGGCACAGCCCCACTGAGCAATAGATTTTCAAACAGTTTCTACCCGAGTGAGGACGGGAAACGTCTCCAGTGACGCCAGTGGTGTTACTCCGACTGGTGGCTAGTAAAATATAATAACACGTGTAAGTTGTTTTTATTACCTATCTAGCTTATTAGGTAATAAAATAAGCTCAACATTAAAAACTTCACTGAAGCCATTTATCACACCCAGAACTCAGGGCTCTGGGTTTCCTTCAGAAGTCACCCAAATCTGTCACCTTTCCAGCCTCTTTACCTATTTAAATTTCTCCAGAGAAGGAAAATTCCACTCGCGTGTCCAACACTGATGAATGTGTTCGGCCGTTGTCTAGCTAGTAAAGCAAAACATGTCCACGACTTAGGAAAAAGAAAGGGACACACCTGGGGGCAGCGATGGAAGAAATGGAAACTGGAAAATGAGGGCAGAGGATGGAGGTTTCTTCCCCAACATGGGGGAGGCAGAGTCTGTCACGAGCCTGTCCTCCAGCTGCCCCGGGCCATGGCCGGGCTCTGGAGCCAACAGCCAGACAGTCTGGACTCTGGGGCAAGGTGCCTGCTCAAGACTTGAGACACCTGCCCCTCTTCTTTTTGTGGGCCGGGGGAGGGGAGGGCAGGTATCTCTAGGCTGGGAGGGGGTCTAGAGAAGAGAAGGAAATGCCACCGACAGAAGCGGCATTTTTACTCTAAAGCAAAAGGAGGTCCGGCTGAAAAAGCAGCCCTGGGCACTGAAGGAAGGCCGTCAGGTCCAAGAGGAGCCGCCACGAGGCTGCCTGCCCAGAAGTGGCCACGGGCTGCATGAGCGAGGCCAGCCGGTCTGGGTCCCCTCACACCCAGCGGCGACCGATGCTTCCACAACAACACAAGAGGAAGGGGAAACCATGGCACGGAGCGCAGGACCTCCTAGACACAGGACACAGACTGCATCCCACCCCCCACCCATCCTTCCCCGGGCCTCACTGTCAAACTCACAACCTCAGGCCTCCTCGGGAAGAACCAGACGCAGGGGGCACTCAGGCTCAGAGACTGCCCTAAAGACAGAATATTAACTCCCAAGTTCATCTCGTTCGAATCAATACCCGCGATCAGTGTTAGCACGAGGCAGGGCTCCAAGACACAGAGGATAAAGTGCACGGGCGGGCGCATGTGGCCGGAGGCCTCGCCTACGGTGAACGGCGAGGCGGACGGAGGTGGCACAGAGGACAGCAATCACAGCGTCTTGATGGTCTCACGTTGTTGACAGTTTAATCCCTCACCCTCTAAAACCATTACCCACAGTCCTGACCCCAGGACCAGCCTAATCCGAGGGACAATGAGTCCTGGCCTGTGCTACAGGGACGGGGTTTCAGGCACAGAGGCTCCAGCGAGGTGCCGGAAGGGGATCACCAGTGCCGGGTGACAACGGCCTGCCCCCGTAACGCCTCGCCTCCCGCCATCTGCCTGCCCCTGTACCGCCAGCACTGTGCTCACAGGGAAAGAGCATTTCTGACTTTTCTGATTTTAAAGACACTAAAATTAAAAACCGAACTTGGTATCATCGTTCTTCGAAGAGGATTTTAAAACACAGGGGAAGAACCCACTGCTGGGCCCCACGCATCTGCCTGGGATGGGCCAGGAGCAGCAGAGGCGCCCACGAGCACCCAGGTGCTCCCGCGGGGCCTCCCGTGTGGCCGGGGCTCTTACCTGCGCCATCTTAGCAAGGTCTAGGGAAGGCCTCTGCTCCTGCACCTCCTCTGGGCGCCGCCGCTTGACGCCGACCTTCTTGTCGTTAAGGACGCACGGCTGGGAGCGGCTTCGGGACAGCCCGCTGGAGCGCCTGGCCAGCTCTGGTGTGGAGGCAGGTGTGCTGTTGGCTGAGGGTGGACAGTACTCCGCAAAGGAAAACTGCTCGTGCGAGCAGGAGAAGGACCGCTGCATGTCGAGCCGGCCGCCTCCCACGGGGGTCGGGTCAGGGCTCCAGATGTCGCCCGCCTGTCCACAGGTGGCCGAGCCCGGCGCCCCTTGGCAGGGCTGACCTCCAAAGCGGTGGTGGAACCCTGCCTGGTCATAGGGCGAGGAGAGCGCATTGGCCCGGGAGGGGAGGCTGAAACTAGAGCTTCTCTGCATGGTGCTGAAGCCGTTGGAATAGCGCTGGACGCTGCCCCCGCTGTAACAGCGTCTCTTCTCCACCGGAGTCCAGACTTTGGAGCCCAAGGGCCTCCACGATGTCCGGCAGCTGGACATTTCATCGGAGAAGGACAGTGACCGGCACTGGCGTTTGCTGGGGGGTGCTGAGGGGTTCCCGTTGTGGTCGCTGAGGCTGAGGTCTTTGATCAGGTTGGTGACCGCGCAGGCGGTCGCTGCCTCCCGGTGCCACAGAGCGCCGTCCTGACACTTCTCGGGCAGGCACTCCCAGATGCTGGCGCTCGGACTGCTCGATCTGAAGAGGGCATTTCCTGTCCAGGTCTCGCCATCTGTCATTTTCTGGTTCAGAAATGACAAAGAGAAAACAGGATTTGAGAAGGCCTCCATGCCAGCCCTCTGCCTCCTCACCAAGAGTTCATCTTAAACAGGATTCTAGAGCCAGGAAGGCTCTAACTGTGTAGACGAGAAACTGAGGCTCGGAGAGGGGACGGGAATCCCAGAGTTTTGCATCAGGAGCAGAGCAAGCCTGAGCTGCACGTACCACACTCCCCACCGCCCGCCGGCCTCCTGGTATAGCTTCCTTCCCAAAAGTCCGTACTGCCTCCCAGGAAAGTCCAAAACAACAGTTTTCACCCAAACGCCTTCCCATTTTATAGATGGGAAATCGACCTGCCCCACCCCTCCCCTGGCCTGCAGCGTCAGGGCAGTATGTTTGTTACGGTCTCTCCCAGTGCTTGGCTGCTCTGGGGCTGGGACTCAATGCCCTGGCAGAAGACCAAAGAGGAGTCTTTTGCTAAGCGGGAGGGTCAAGGTCGAATTGGAGGGTGGGTACTGCCAGGTTAGTTCATCTGAATTCCATCTCGAGAATACTTGCTGACGATAGAAACTGGAAATTGATTTATGCCTCCACCACCATGCTCTTCAACATCAATGTCATCACCAATAGCCGCCAATCATAGAGCACTCTCCTTGTGTTCACCTGATTTCTCACGGCATCGAGGACACTTAAAGCCGTTAAAATCTGGGGGCGCCTGGGTGGCTCAGTCGGTTAAGCACTGACTTCAGCTCGGGTCATGATCTCACGGTTCATGAGTTCCAGCCCCGCGTCCGGCTCTGTGGTGACAGCTCAGAGCCTGGAGCCTGCTTCGGATTCTGTCTCTCTCTGTCTCTCTCTGTCTCTCTCTCTCTCTCTCTCAGCCCCTCCCCCACTCATGCTCTGTCTCTCAAAAATAAATAAACGTTAAATTTTTTTTTTTTTTTTAAACCGTCAAAATCTGTAGGAGCATGTCTTGGGCTGCACAGACTTAAGGGTACAATTGAAACTTACATATTCAGGCCTCTGCTTGAACACATGAATAAAGAAGCTACCTCCCCACCCCCCCCCCCCACTAGGAAATGCTGACTTTGCACTTGAACCTTTATTTTAGTGAAATATTCAGGACCTATTTGTTGTTTTTCTACTATAGAATCAGGCACTGTGCTGAGAATTTTAGGAGGGCAGGCACAAATACACCTGATACAGTTCTGGTGTTCAAGTTCATAACACAAAAGCAGAGTTAAGAAATAGGTTGTGCTTCCAGGGATCAACATATTGGCAAGGTTCTGGCTTTCTTGACACACGTTTATAAACTGTACACACAGGAATATACAGAAAACTACGGCTTGAGTCGTTCGGCCTGTAGAAGGACGGACGTAAAACCTGAAATGACATTCAGCTAGGGGTTCGATGCTCACCGATTCTCACAGCACTGCAGTCAGTTACTCCCACGGGGGAGCAGATATCCCCCTGGCCGCTGTAACCCACAAGGCTCCCTGTGCACCATCACTGCCCAAGTGGGGAGACAGAGGCTGGAGGATGTTGAGTGAGCGGCCCGGGGCCACACAAATGACCGCAGCCTGGCCCAACCCAGAGCCCTGTTCTTTTCACTACACTGCAGCGCTGAGGGGAAGGAACCACAGGGAGCCCGACATCGGCCCTGCCCTCCACGAGTTTAGGAGTCGTACAGGGTGGACCATCCACTCAGAAAACCACGGTGAAACCCACAGGAGTGCACCAGTCTGCAAGGACCACACAGGGTGCAACCCCTAGGCCCAGATCCCCACCATTTAGGCCACTTCTCAAAGGACACAGAGAGGCATCAAAGGACAGACCCTGGGCTGAGTGTCGGTAGCTACTGGACAGGCTCAAAGGGAAGTGACCAGTGAGGCCCAAAAGGAGGCTCACGCGCCCAAGATAAGCCAAATTAGGGCTAAATGTGACACTCTCATCTAGGGTGCCCTGCCACAGTTATGAGACACGTCTAAGGGGTTGGGACCCTGTGCAGGGGACGTGGGAGGAACCGGCCAGAGGCCATTCCCACAAGGGGGCCTCAGAAGCTGGAGACGCGGGGGAGAGATTTTCCAGAAGCCCAGACCAGTTGGGACCAAACCAGGCCAGTCGCCAAATGTTCAATTCACGTCCCTCTCCGTATCCTCCTGGGCCCCGGTGCACGACAAGTCTCCATACATGGCCCGTTCACTAAATCTGACAAATTATCACCATGAATCAATCGCCTTTGTGCAAGTAGCATTTATGTTGTTCGAAATAAGTCTTCACTGCCCACTGTCCCTGGAGCAGCCACTATTCTTTTAAACCAGTTTCGATTTGACATTTGTTAGCAGTTGAAAGATCAGTAAACTAATAATAAAGGAAAATTATCTGTTATCTGCTTTGCAGAAAGAAGAGTTACCCTCAGAACCAAGTGAAGATTTGCGTGTCATGATGTTCTGCAAAGTGACACGAGTGACAGCGGAACGGGAGCCACAACTGAAACGCCCTCCAGGCGGGGCTGGTGACATAAACGACCAGGGAGGAAGACAGAGCATGAAAACAGGACCGTTTCAGAGAATGCTAATGATGTAATTCCAAACCTGAAAACAACAGGGCAGAAAAACCATATGGATATAGCAGGATTCCTATTTTGTCAAATATGTATGTTATCTGTGAAGATTAAGAGAAAATAAACCAAAATGTTCATAGTCGAATGAGAGATAGCTACATTCTCTATAAGGACAAATCTATTTCCAAAAGTGTGGGGGATGTGGCCACCAAGCCCACTGGTGCGGGCCCGGGGTCACGGCCAGGGCCTATGATCCCAGCCTCCTCTGGGTTTGGTCCTTCGGTCTTTTAGGGAGTTCTCTTACGATAACACTGGCCACCAACTTCTCTTTGGAGACAGGGCCCGGAGGCATCAGGTGGGTCAGGAATGCGACCAACTGAGGAAGGACCCAGGGAGCCGAGCCACAGAGCAGCGGGGGCCCCAACATGGAGCCACAGTAGCCCTGCTTAAGGAACCCAAGGCTCAACACAGACTGCCTCTGTTCGAGGCCTTGGGAAACCCGTGAAATTAAAAAGAATTGATCCCATTCTCAGAGGAAACTACTTTCTATTCCATTTTAATTTCACTGCACTGGAACTTTCCCATCTCCAGGGAAGTCATGAGAAGTAAGGGGACTTGGGAGTCAATTAAGCAGAACATTCGGTCCCTCTCATCTGACAGCACCATTCCTCCCCCATGGCCACCTCGTGATCTTGGTGCATCCTGACAGGATGCACAGGCCTCCCCATTCCAGGCTCACCTCCTCACTGCCTCCAGAGAACTTCTCGGGGCCCATGCCTAGCATGGTCTGACCCCAGGCAGTTGCCCATGGCCTTGCAGAAAGAAGGCGAACGTTTTAGCCTGGCATCCCGACCCCATCTCCCCAGTTCACCCTGCTCTAGACACCCTGAACTTCCTGTGACATCAGACAAGAAGCAGGCAGAGTCGAAACCATCTTCAAGGACCCCTGAAAGAGCCCGTAAAGCACCCTCCCCCCGGTTTGTGGACACAGCCCAGAGAGTAGTTCTTACGTACCAGCTACCCTTAATAAAGCGGGAGTTTAGTGAAGCAGCCTCAGGAATGGGCACAGGGAACTTCTGTGAGAGGAGGTAGGTGCCCCAACTGCGTTCAGGGTCCCTCTCGAATCCCCGGCGGGGACCGGGTCGGATGGCTAGCGCTGGCGTGCTCCTGTTTGCCTGGGGGAACCACTCCGCTCCGTTTCAAGAGTAACCCTCTGTGACCCTAACGGTAAGATTTCCTCGTTGAAATGATTAAGACTCGGTTCTTAACTGGGTCCACCGGTCAAACGTGAGCACGATGTGTCTGCAATGAATCTACGGTCCCCCCCCCCCCCCCCCCCCGCCAAACATCAGCTCTTTCACGCCCTTGCGCCTTTGCAAAGGCCTGGACTCTTCTCCTCCTGCCTTCATCCT